>NC_089222.1:42497164-43144496 GCF_963924675.1 Phocoena phocoena
TGTCAGACTTATACTATCTAGTAAGTTAACTTTTCCTCTTTAATATTGGAAAAATTAAAAAAATATTATTATGAAAAAGCATTTCCTTTCCTTTTGTACAGAAGGACCAAATGACAAGCTTAACCCTCTTTTGCTTTTTAAAAAATTTCAAACATGTTCAATTAAATATATATATATAATCACTAATTACTGAATACTTCAATAATCATCTCTAAAACATAGAAACATTTTCTGTATAATCAAAGTACTGTCATACATATAAACTGCATAGTTTGCCAGATTTCCTTATTTGTCCCAAAGTGCCTTTTATGGTTCATTCAAACCAGTGTCTAGTTGGGGACTGTATATTGAATGTGAATATTGTACCTTTTAAATATTTAATAACAGCCCCCCCCCTTTTTTCTCATTCATTTTTTTATGATACCAACTTCCTAATGCAACTAGGGCATTTATTTATCTTGTGGATCTAGTGTTATTGTTTCCTTATGATGTCATTTTTTAAAAAAATTTATTTATTTATTTTTGGCTGTGTTGGGTCTTCGTTTCTGTGTGAGGGCTTTCTCCAGTTGCGGCGAGCGGGGGCCACTCTTCATCGTGGTGTGTGGGCCTCTCACTGCCGCGACCTCTCTCATTGCGGAGCACAAGCTCCAGATGCGCAGCCTCAGTAGTTGTGGCTCACGGGCCCAGTTGTTCCGCGGCATGTGGGATCCTCCCAGACCAGGGCTTGAACCCATGTCCCCTGCATTAGCAGGCAGATTTTCAACCACTGCGCCACCAGGGAAGCCCCTCATGATGTCATTTAACTTGCTTCGTAATCTCTTATATTTCCTTTAAACTGGAAAATGGATCTAAAGTCCTATTTAAGTTTAGGTTAATTTTTTTTTGGCAGAACATTTCAGAGGTGATGCTATGTACCTTTTATGATATATCAAGAGGCAAGTAATGTTTGGCTGTTTATCTGATAGCCAGGTGTCTCCATTGTAATTTAAGAATTTTTTCCCTTTGCTACTACCCTCCCTCCTCCCTCCCTCCCTCCCTCCCTCCTCCCTCCCTCCCTCCCTCCTCCCTCCCTTCCTCTCAGATGGCCTCAAATGTAGCCAGTAGGAGCCCCTTCAGAATAGTTTCTATTTCCTTCAAAAAAAATTTTTTAATGACTTACTGTTTTTAGAGCACTTTTAGGTTTGCAGCAAAATTAGGAGGAGGTAAAAGATTTCCTGTATACTCCTTGCCTCCACACACGCATAGCCTCCACCATTATCAAATGCCCTTCTCCTGCCAAAAGAGTGGTACATTTGTTACAATTGATGAATCTACATTGACACATTATAATCACCCATTGTCCATATTTTACATTAGGATTCTCTCTTGGTATTGTACTTTCTATGGGTTTGGACAAATGTATAGTGACATGTATCCATCATTGTAGTATCATGCCAGATATTTTCATTGCCCTTAAAATCCTCCGTGCTCTGCCTTTTCATCCTTCCCTCACTCCTAACCCCTGGCAATCACTGATTTTTTTTTTTTTAATACTGTCTGTATAGTTTTGCCTTTTCCAGAATGTCATATAATTGGACTCATACAGTCTTTTCATATTGGCTTCTTTCACTTAGCATTTAAATTTTCTCCATGTATTTTCATGGCTTAATAGCTCTTTTTTTTTTAAGTGCCAAATAATATTGTTTTGATGTACCACAGTTTACTCATTCACCTACTGAAGAACATATTGGTTGCTTCCAAGTTTTGGCAGTTATCAATAAAGTTGCTATAAACATTCTTTTGCATATTTTTGTGTGGACATGAGCTTTCAGCTTCTTTGTGTAAATACCAAGGAGCATGTTTAGTTTTGTAAGAAACTGCCAAACTGTCTTCCATAGTGGTGGTATCATCTTGCATTCCCACCAGTAATGTATGAGAGTTCCTGTTGCTCCACATCTTCACCAACATTTGATGTCAGGATTTTGGATTTGTCAGTGTGTAGGGCCTTCCTAATAGGTATATAGTAGTATCTCATTGTCATTTTAATTTGTATTTCCCTCATGACACATGATGAGGAGTATTTTCTCATGCTTATTTGCCATCTGTATGTCTTTTGGTGAGGTGTCTGTTAAGGTCTTTGGCCCATTTTTAAATCAGGTTGTTTGTTTTCTTATTTTTGAGTTTTAAGAGTTATTTTGGTTAAAAGTCCTTTGTTAGATATGTTTTTTGCAAATATTTTCTCCCAGTGTGGTTTATCATCTTATTCTCTTGACATTGTCTTTCATAAAGCAGAAGTTTCTAATTTTAATGAAGTCCAGGTTATCAACTATTGTTTCATGGATCCTGCCTTTGTTATTGTATTGAAAAAGTCATTTCCAAACCCAAGGTCAGCTAGATTTTCTCCTTTGTTATCTTCTAGGATTCTCATAGTTGTGTGTTGTACACTAAGGTCTGTGATCCATTTTGAGTTAATTTTTGTGAAGGGTGTAAGGTTTGTGTCCAGATTGACTTTTTTTTTGCATGTCAATGTCCAATTATTCTAGCACCATTAGTTGAAAAGACTGTCTTTGTTCCATTGTCAAAGATCAGTTGACTGTATTTATTTGGGTCCCTTGTCAAAGATCAGTTGACTCTATTTATTTGGGTATATTTCTGGGCTCTCTTATTTTGTTCCACTGATGTATAATATTTGTTTATTCTTTTGTCAGTACCACACTGTCATGATTACTGTAGCATTATATTAAGTCTTCAAGTTGGGTAGTGTCAGTCCTACAACTTTGTTCTTCTCCTTTAAAATTGTGTTGACTGTTCAGGATCTTTTGTCTTGGTATAACTTTAAAAGCAGTTGTCGATATCCACAAAATACCTTATTGGAAATTTTTTTTAATTGAAACATAGTTGACATACAACAGTATGTTATTTTCAGGTGTACTACACAAGTGATTTGATATTTTCATGCATTATGAAATGATCGCCATGATAAGTCTAGTTACCATCTGTCTCCATACAAAATTACTACAGTATTACTGACCATATTCCTTATGCTGTATATTATGCCTCTGTGGCTAAACTTGTTGGGATTTTGATTGGAATTGCATGAATCTGTAGGTCAAGTTGGGCAGAACTTACATCTTGAAAATATTGAGTTTTCCTGTTCATGAACATGGAACATCTCTCTGTTTTAGTTCTTTGATTTTGTTCATCAGAGTTTTGTAGTTTTCCTCATACAGATCTTATACATATTTTGTTAATGAAATACACCTAAGTATTTCATTTTTGGGGGGGTGCTAATGTAAATGGTATTTTTAAAATTCAAATTCCGCTTTTTTATGTTGGTATATAGGAAAGTGACTTTCGTTTATAACTTTGTATCCTGTAACCTTGCTGTATTCCGGGAGCTCTTTGGTCCATTTACATTTTCTATGTAGATGACCATGTCATCTGCAAAGATAAGTTTATTTTTACCTTTCCAATTTATATATACCTTTCATTTCCTTTTCTTATCTTTTGTATTAGCTAGGGTTTCCAGTAGGATATTGAAAATGAGTAGTGAGAGGGAACATTCTTGCCTTGTACCTCATCTTAGTGGGAAGGCTGCAAGTTTCTCACCATTAAGTATAATGTTAGGTTTAAGGTTTTTTTTAATAGATATGCTTTATCAGGTAGCAGAAGTTCCCCTCTATTTCTAGTTTACTGAGAGGTTTTTTTTTATCATGAATGGGTGCTGGATTTTGTCAAATGCTTTTTCTTTATTGATATCATCATGTGATTTTTTTTCCTTTTTAACCTGTTGATTTGATTAATGGGCTACATTAATTTGATTTTCACATGTTGAACCAGCCTTGCATACATGGGTTAAATCCCACTTGGTAATGGTGTACAGTTCTTTTATGTTTTGTTGAGGAGTTTTGAATCTGTGTTCATGAGAGATTGGTCTGTAGATTGCTTTCCTTGTAATGTCTTTGTCTGGTATTGGTTATAAGGTAATGTTGACCTTGTAAATAAGTTAGGAAGTATTCCCTCTGTTTCTGCCTTTGGGAAAAGATTCTAGAGGAATGGTATAATTTCTACCTTAAATGTTTGCTAGAATTCACCAGTGAATCCATCAGGGCCTGGTGCTTTCTATTTTGGAAGATTACTAATTATTGACTCAATTTCTTTAATAGATATAGGTCTATTCCTTTGTTCTTTTGACATGACTTTCCTAGTCTTTGAAAGCATCCTTACTTGGTGGGACAACACCACAACATTTTGGTGTTCCAAAATCACAAAATCACATAATTCCTACCCCATATCTGATATCAGGTGTTTCTTCAAGGATGTAAGTCTGATTTCTTCTACTATAAAATAGTATTTAGAGGCCCCCCCAAACTGTATAGTAGCAGTGCTCATTTCTATTGAGTGCTATTTCTATTGAGGTAATATTGTGTCTTGAGACAAAAATAACTTCCAGTAACTTGAGAAAATGGGAATGGAAGAATTACTTTTCATATTTTTAAAATAAAAAATTTGATTATATGATTAAGAACAAACATTTAGGGTTTCCCTGGTGGCACAGTGGTTAAGAATCTGCCTGCCAATGCAGGGGACACGGGTTCGAGCCCTGGCCCAGGAAGATCCCACATGCTGCGGAGCAGCTGAGCCTGCGCTCTAGAGCCTGTGCTCTGCAACAAGAGAAGCCAAGACAATGAGAAGCCCGCGCACCGCAACAAAGAGTAGCGTCCGCTTGCCTCAACTAGAGAAAGCCCATGAGCAGCAACAAAGACCCAATACAGCCGAAAGTAAAAACAAATTAATAAAGTTATAAAAAAAAAAAAAGAAATGTTTATCATTTAAGCACCACCACTTCCCCTCAGGCATATATAAAACTACTTTCTTGGGCTTCCCTGGTGGCACAGTGGTTGAGAGTCCGCCTGCCGATGCAGGGGACACGGGTTCGTGCTCCGGTCCGGGAAGATCCCACATGCCGCGGAGCGGCTGGGCCTGTGAGCCATGGCCGCTGAGCCTGCGCATCCGGAGCCTGTGCTCCGCAACGGGAGAGGCCACAACAGTGAGAGGCCTGCGTACTGTAAAAAACCCCCCCCAAAAAACAAGCTACTTTCTTTGCTTTCAAAAAATGCATTTAGCTAGAATTTAGTGTTTCCCTGGTGATTCGATTTTTTTTTCCAGTTTTTTCCTAAATCTGGGACCTGTTATTTCAGTTTCTTCCCCTCTCTCTACCTCTTCTTTTCACCTCTTTGAGATTCCTTAATTCTATCTATAATTCTTAGTATTTTGCTCTTGATCCCATTTTACTTGGTTCTGTTTTTGTTAGTAAAAGGTATTGGCATGTGCTATACTTCATTCAGCCGCGAAGTTGGAAATGTCAGTTACAATTGCTTGTAAAATTCCATGTTGGAAAGGGACATTAATGGTTTTCTGCTTTAAAAGTTCAAACTTGAGATGATGTTTCCATGGTAAATAGTTAAAAAAAAAAGTTATACCTCAAAATAGTAGACATTCAAAAAACTGATGAAGATTTGGGTTCTGTTGTGGTGGTAGTGGTGCTGCTGGGATTGCTAGATTATTTTCTCTGAAGGCTGTTTTTTTTAACCTTATGTGTAAAACAAGGGGTTGCTTAAGATATTTTCTGGATTTAAGATTCCCCTACTTTTTTAGTTATTCTTTTTGCTCAGTCTTTGTTGGCCCATCTCCCTGTGAGAACATTTCTTTTGAAAATTCTACATATGTGTCTGTTTTTAGGTGACAATGTTAATGTTTTATAAAAGCCTTGAATAAAATTTTAACAAAAATATTTATTTTATGAATTACTTATGAGTCTTTTTCTGTACTCATAATTCAGTAATCTGTTAATTTTGACAGTGTTTCAGAGATCTGGAAAATAAAACAATTTCTGTCTTTAAAACGAAAATCAGAAAACCAAAATCAACATTGTATTTAATTATTCTGTGAGATGCTTTTTAAGTTATGCATAGATTATTGAAGAGTTCATTTTCTTTCCTGTTAAGCATACCCTCGGGGAAGTCTGGGTACAGAAAACATCTGAAATGAATACAGATAAACAGTATTTTTGTCGCACTCATTTGGGACATCTTCTAAATCCTGGAGACCTGGTGTTGGGGTTTGTATTATTTTATATTATTTTAAACTGCAGACTAGCATTGCAGATTTTCTCTGGGAGCCAGCAAAGCTATCTAAAATAAAGTTGTTTATCTTAAAAAGAATTTAAGAGTTCTTAGGAGCCATATAGCTCACTTTATTTTTGATAACTAAATGAAATTATTGATTGGACAGAAACCCATAGTTATTCCATGATTTTGAGTAATTGAACCCTGAAGTAGTATGATTAGATTATGTTTGTAGTTTTTGGGGGGAGCAGGTAGTTTTTTATTATGCATATGCTGTTGTTAAAATATTTCACTTTTAAAATATGGCAGCTATATATGTAAAGGGTCTTTATAGGCATAGGATAGTCCATTCTGATGCAGAGCTTATAAGCATGCCTTAAACGTTATTTTTGCTCTTAGGGTTTCAGTTCCTTTTACTAGAGAATGAGGGGTGTGTTGTTTTTGTTGTCTATAAACTGAATGGAACCATGTAACTGAATCCTAATGTTAGACTGATATATAAGTCTGTTTTGCTTCTTTTACAAGAGTATAGTAAGGTGGACAATAATGGATGACATGTGAAACTGAGAGATAGAGTGCATTATTATCTTTACCAGGTCTGCAGAAGGCTGTTCACTGTATAGTACACTGCAAAACTTCTAAAGTGGGAAAGCGTATTAAATGTTTGATCTTAGGAGGAACTGTTAGGTGATCATCTATAAAATAAGAAGTTACCTGGAAAGAGTAAGTGTTTTTGTCATTAAGTGTTTCATTGTTTTCATTTCAGGTTTGATTTGGCCAACTGTAACTTAAATGATGAGCATGTCAACAAAATGAAATCAGATAGAGTCCCAGATGTGGTAAGGCTTTAGATTTTCCTCTTTTTCATGTGTTGAAGACGATTGATGTAACTCTTATGAGTAAGATGCATGAGTTCACATTTTTGAAAGTAATCAATTTAGAGGTTTCTTTTGAAATTGCAGTTAAGGTATAATAGCAAAACCTTCATTTAAGATAATTATTCTTAGTGGATAAAATCCAAGATTTATTGAGTTTTTTGGTTGCTCTTATAATCAAATTTTCATTCTATCAAAATACTTGATAGTATCTTTAGAGTAAAAATAAATTTGCAGCTAAAAATGATGACCTTTAGAATTTATCCCTGTTCATTCTTTTAGGCTCAGCTTATTCCATGTATTGTTAAGAAGGCATTTAGAGTTAAAACCATCATTCAGGTTTGAATATAATTGTAGTTGAAAATAATCTTCACAGTGTTAGGTCTTAGAGAAAGAATGTTACTTCTGAAAAAAATCTGTTAAATTCTAACATGAGTTTATCAGAATCCTGAGTAGCAGTGAATGTGAAATGTGAAAGACCCTATCTCCTGTTTGCTTTACTTAATCTTTTAAAATAAACATTGATCTCTTTAGCTGTGGGCAAAAATAAAGTCATGGTATAAGAAAGGCTCCCCTCCTCACCACCCAGTTGTGCTTTTATTAATTAATAAATTAGGAAATAGGAGCATGGTTTCGGTGTAATTCTAAATAGGTATTTTTCAAAAAGGTCATAAGAGAAGATCAAATGGTCTTACATAGGTTTTGTATTATAAAGTTATTTTCATTTATTCCACACTTTATTAAATTGTTCTAGGATATACAGTTGTGAAAATATATATATATAATTCTGTAAGTGCTTATTAGTAGGAATGAAAGGGAGAAAAATGTCTGCCTGTAATAATGTTTCAGAGTGATTTATGTGAATGGTAGCTGAAAATGGAACTTTGGTGTAAAGGAAGAAAAAAAACCACCAGAAACGAAATTTTTGGTATAAAAAATTTTAATTTTCAGTCACTGGAAAATTTCAGTTAGTAAATTTTAACAGTTATACAAATAATGGCTAAATGAATTCTCATAAAATATTAAGTACATTAATAAAAATGTTAAAAGTTCTCTTGACACCACTTCTTGATCCCTACTCCTTTCCCTTAAGGTATAACCACTGTCATTAGTTTAGTGTCTTCCTGGCATTCCCATAAGCTTTCATTTTAAAAATTTTGTTGGATTTTGAGGTCCTGTTACCTAGTTCCCATTTTTTGTAACTTTGCAAATATTTCTCTTACTTTTAGGTGTTAATCAAGAAGAGCTATGACCGTACCAAACGTCAGCGTCGTAGAAACTGGAAACTGAAAGAGCTCGCAAGAGATAGAGAAAACATGGATACAGATGATGAAAGGTCCCACTTTCTTTATATTTTATATGTTGTCTCAAAGGAAATTCTTATGATAAATCTTTATGGGTTTTTTTTATCATAAAGAAATAGTCACCACATGCTTGATCCTTGCACTCAATATTAATTTTCTGTTCTTATCAATATGTTGTTTGGATCAGTATGAACAGATGTAATGACATTTAACACAGATTTAGTTATTATTTCCTGGGTTCTGACCTGACAATTGCAGTGTTATTATTGATGATTCATTTGAAAATATAGTGAGCAATTACCTTGTGGATATCACAAATAGCAAAGTATTACTTATGATTTAGTATAAAAAGAAAATACCACATAGATATCAAATATGCTGTTTTTCATACAACTTAAGGAGAAATGAAGATACTGTGTTCTAGAAAAGTTTATTGGATGATTGGAAAAGTGGCCTTAATGATGACATTAAGTTTAAATAAAAGTTGTGTCATGAAATGTGAGTGGGAAACAGCAATATTTCTAAAATATAGTCTCATAGTATGATTTAAAATACGTATATATAAGTATATAATGTTAAATAGATATTGTAAGTACATATTTGACTATTTCATCTATAGTCTTAAAGTGTGTGTATTTCAACTTGGCCATACATTTTTTTGGGGGGAGGGGAAAGTATGAAGGGGTCTTGTTATTGTCTTATATTTAATGTCACCTATATTCAGGTGTGTATTTTTTTTAATAATGTAATTTTGAAAGAAAAGAATTTTTAAAAACCTGTTAGTATTTAATTAACATCCATACTTGACCTTCAGTTACTATTTTTAAAGATTTTAATACTTGGAACACACTTATAATGCTGAAGATGAAGAAAACATTAACTTCATACTTTCTTGGTAAAGGTGAAATACTTAAATGTTTCTTTACCCTTCTATAGGCAATACCAAGATTTCCTTGAAGATCTTGAAGAAGATGAGGCAATTAGAAAAAATGTGAACATTTATAGAGGTTGGTGAATTAGGAGCATTTGATTTAAGTTGTAGCTTCTGTAAATAAATATATTAACCCAGTATGAGTATTTTGGTATCTTAAACTCTGATTCCATAAATGACTTTTGTCATTTGTCTTTAAAACTACTGTAAACATTTACCACCCCCCAAAAAAATCCCAAACTTGCACAACAGTAAAACTTATTAAAATGTTGTTTACTATACCACATTTGATATCATTTGCATCCTAGCATGATCCCTTCCTTAATTTGCTGACCCCTATACAAGTATATTTGTATATTTCCATAGTTGTATTTGAAATCCTCTTTGTTTTTTTTCTTAGATTCAACTATTCCTGTGGAAGGTGACACAGATGATGAAGGAGCACCTCGAATTAGTCTGGCTGAGATGCTTGAAGACCTTCACATTTCCCAAGATGCTACTGGTGAAGAAGGTGAATCGATGATGACATAATGAGATCATGTTGTAGATGGTTTCCACATCCGTAGGCTCAGGATGTTGGACAAAATAATTTTTACTGTCTATTCTGTCTATGCCTTCATATTGAGAGAAGAGAAATTTAGTTTTAAACCTGACTGTTTTGATTGTTCACTTGAAGCACTGATAAAGGTTGATGGCTTTGAAGTTTTAGATAAAAAAATGCAGAATGTAATTATTACTGATATTTAGGCCATTTTACATATGGAATTTTATTGGTTTACTTTTTTATCAGACACTAGTATTTTCACATACTATAGCTCTGGGTTTAAAAGCTCACAAGTTCTGATTCCTTGGAGGTTACCTAAATCTTCAAGCAGAAAACAAGCTTTCATATTCTTTTTATATTGATTGCTTTAGTAGAAGAGCACATGAAGAATCATTTTTAATAAGAACTTGCCATGCACTTAGTCCACTTTAGATCATTTTTATGTCTTTGGGATAGAAAACTTGGGGTTCAGTTTATCGTTGGACATTCAGTAGGAAAGCTGTCTTTTTTATTTGTAATATTTACATCTTCAAAAGCTGTTAAGCTGGAGATTATCTTAATTTTCATTGAAGAAGAAAGTATATTTAAAATATGTGTAGATTTGTAGCAAACAGTATTTAAAGGTTAAATAACAATTTGTACCTTTGTTGTTTTGGCTTGTGCCAGCAGCTTACTGAAGTAGCTACTTATGTCATAAAAATGTCTTCCTATCACTTCAGGGATTTTACTTTTAAAATTTTGGTTTACAAGTTAAGAAGGAATTCTCTTTTTATAAGTTTCTATCACTGAACACATCACTATCAAAAAGAATATTAGAATCCAGCATATAGTTGATGAAGTAATGAAAATGATCTTCATGCTTTATAAAACCACGAATCAGATTTGAATGAGGAATGCCTTCCACATCCTTGAAGGATAAACATTGGCTTGGGTTTTAAAGTGTGCTGAAAATGAAGTATTAAGATCCTATTTCTATAAGCAAGATCAGACTTACTAAGCGCTAATTCATAAATTCTATACATACCACTATATAAGGAAATTGAGTAAGTGCTGAATAGAACATTTTCCTTTTTTTAAGATCAGACTCCCTAATTCTGAAGTTTTGAATAAAGGCCTGTGCTTTCTAAAGTGGCTTCTGTCTGCATATTTAAAGTTTTTACCTGTGGTCTGTGTTTACCTCTTCTATGTCAAGACTTTAAAAAGCATGAAAATAAAAATGCTCTCCCCCTTTTTTGTGTCCTTGAAGTGATTATGTGGGTGTCATATTTAAATTTCATGCAGGTTTCTGAAGTAGAATTAATGTTATTTAAGTATTGTCATATGACTTTCCCACTGAAAAATGTAATTTCTCACTAACCTTATTTAGTCTTTCTTGTTTTCATGTTGTGTCTTTATGAGTAATGAAATCTGTTGGTTGAAAGAAGGCTGTGACAAGATGAGGGAGTATAGCTAAAAGAAAAGCTGTTAGCCAAGAGTGCACACAGTTATATAGCCTTGATAAATCTATCATTTTAGAGGATAATTTCCAGGCTTATGTCCCAGAGTTGATACAACTTGAGGATGCTGGTATTAATCAGAATAACAGGAACCTGATTTATAACCCAATTTATAATTATTCTAAGTCAGTATGATTGATTATTTTTTTGTGGCCAAATCTGCATTTGAAGCTGCTGTTTTATTGGCAAGAGGCACTTGATGAGCAAGGAAACAGTTGAGGGGAGAGAGTTGCTTGTGTGGTTAGATGTTTAACAGCATCAAGCTAATTCCTTGCCGCAGTGGAACCCAGAATTCCAGACTTTGTGCTAGAGCACACTTCTCTGATCAGTTCTGAGTAAGTGCCAGGAGCTTTCCCATGACTCTTAAAATTTTAGTAAATGTGTTCATGTTGAGTCCCATCCTTTATTTTTTTTAAAATAAGTTTATTTATTTTACTTATTTTTGGCTGCATTGGGTTCATTGCTGCACGCGGGCTTTCTCTAGTGGCGGCGAGCGGGGGCTGCTCTTCGTTGTGGTGCGTGGGCTTCTCATTGCGATGGCTTCTCTTGTTGTGGAGCACGGGCTCTATATGCACGGGCTCAGTAATTTATGGAAAAAATAAATATCTAAGATTGTATGTTGCTTTGGGTTCTCTTATGTCTTTAGACTTCTTTCATCTGGATCCATTCCTGATTTTTTTTAATGTAATTGACATTTTTTTTTTTTTACCGTACGCGGGCCTCTCACTGTTGTGGCCTCTCCCACTGCGGAGCACAGGCTCCGGACATGCAGGCTCAGCGGCCATGGCTCACGGGCCCAGCCGCTACACGGAATGTGGGATCTTCCCGGACCGGGGCACAAACCCATGTCCCCTGCATCGGCAGGCAAACTCTCAACCACTGCACCAATTACGGGAAGCCCGTAATTGACATTTTTGAAGAGTCCAAACCAGTTGTTTTATAGAGTGACCTCAGCTTAGGCTTGTCTGACTTTCCTCTTGATTAAACTTATGTTAAGCCCTTTTAGCAGGACTTCCCCAGACGTAATGCTAAATTCTCAATGCATTGCATCAGGAGACGTATGCTGTCGATTAGTCCAGATGTTCTCAAATGTTTTTGGGTTATATTAGTTGGTTTTCTGTTTGAAGGGATTAAAGGATTTAATCCTTTGCAATTGTTATTTTAACTTGATTTTTCTTTTTAAATTCATTAACTTACAGATGGTGAAGCTTATGCTTTGATTTACAGTTCTTTGAATTTTAACATGTGTATATTCATGTAATCACCACTAATTAAAATACAAAAAAATTCTATCATCCTCCCCAGTCCCCCTAAATTCCCTTTGTTTTCAAACCCTTCACCCATCCTTAACTCCTGCCAACTTCCAATCTGTTTTCTAACCTCATGGTTTGCTTTTTCCAAAATATGTAAATGCAGTCATACAGTATGTGACCATTTGAGTGTGGTTTTTTTCACTTAGCATGGTACACTTGAGATTGATCTAAGGTGTGGTGTATATCAAGAGTTTGTTACTTTTTATTTTGAATAATATTGCATTGTATGGATGTACCACATTTTATTCATTCCTCTGGCGAGGCACATTTGAATTTCCAGGTTTTGATGATTAGGAGTAAAGCTGCTTTGAATATTTGTATACAGGTTTCATTTTATTTGGATAAATAACTAGGGATGCGATTGTTGGATCCTTATAGTATTTGTATATTTAACTGTTTTCCAAGTGGTTCGTGCCTTTTTGCTTTCCCACCAGAAGTGTATCAGCATCTCAGTAACTGTGCATCCTCACCACCACTTGATGTCATTTTTTTAAAACCATCCTAATAGGTGGTTGGTTGTGTCCTTCGTGGTTTTAATTTACATTTCCCTAATGGCTTATCATGTTGAGCATCTTTTCATAGGCTTATTTGTTATCCATATATCTTCACTGGTAAAATGGCCGTTCAAAACCTTTGCCTACTTTTAAAAATCAGATTGTTTTCTTTTCGCTAATCTTTTCTTTTGTTGCTCACATTATCCCAGAATTGGCTAGTGGGTGCCCCATCAGTGTGGCTCCTGTGTCCTTTTGCCAGGTTCTTCTCCATATATTTGAGTTTATTCATGGATGCTGATAATGTAACTCTTTGAGTAGGTTTTGGATTTCCCTTGTTCAGGACATGTGTGCAGTCTCCTCTTGGCTTATTTTCATGATGGGACCAATTTTCCTAAAAATAGACCAATTTTCTTAAAAATAAGCGAGCCTTAGTTGAGTCAGCCTGTGAATTAAGGAATCATGAAATAGCATCATAAGAAACACAGATATAGGCTATTCATTCTCAGTTTATCAATTCTGTCACATGTTAAAATAGCTTGAGCAGTAGGGTGGTGAGCCTTAATGAAGGCAAGAAATCAGTCTCAATATCTCTTTGAATTTAACAGTAGTGTAAGGAGAATAATTGATTTGATACATTTTGAAAGAACCACCTTATTGCCTAGGAAAGAGGCATGCTTGAGGATGCCTCCTGGTAAAACAAGATCTAAATATTTTAAAGTTATTAGAAGTAGGTTTGGCAGTCACTGTGTTTCTGTAGCAGTGCTGCTTGTACAGTTGCTCACTGACTTATGATAGTTCAACTTAGGATTTTTCACCTTTACCATGGTGTGAAAATGACATGCATTCAATAGAAACCATACTTTGAATTTTTATCTTTTTTTTTTTCTCTCTCTTTTTTTTCCTCCTTTGGCCGCGCTACGCGGCAAGCAGGATCTTAGTTCCCTGACCAGGGATTGAACCCACGCTCCCTGCAGTGGAAACACGGGGTCTTAACCACTGGACCACCCGGGCAGTCCTTGAATTTTGATCTTTTCCCAGGCTAGGAATATGCAGTACGATACTCTCTTGTGATATCGGTCAGTGGCAGAGAGCCTAGCTCCCAGTGCCATGAGGGAGGAAACAGTCAAGGTACTTACGGTCATTCTGTACACATATAACCGTTCTGTTTTTCACTTTCAGTACAGTGTTCATTAAATTACATGGGATGTTCAACACTTTATTATAAAATAGGCTTTGTGTTAGATGATTTTGTCCACTGTAGGCTAATTAAGTATTATGAACATTAAGGTAGGCTAGGCTAATCTGTGATGTTTGATAGATTGGGTGTATTTAAATGCATTTTCAACTTAATGATATTTTCAATTTATGATGGGTTTATCAGGACCTAAACGCATTGTTTTATCTGATGGAGGTTTTGTTTTGTCTTTGGTGGAGTCGGCACTGCAATGGTGCCTGTCACATTTTTCTTCTAACACAGTTTCACATAAATATGGTTATTTAAAACTGACTTCATAGTGTTGTTGTGAAGTACTTTAAGATAATATATGGCACTAGTGAACGAGTAATTCTAGGGAAGCTATATTATCTAAAAATAAAAGCATGTTTGAAGTCAGCTTATCTGCCATCTGTTAGCTCTGTGGCCTAAAATTTCTGAACCTCTAGTTCCTTATCTTTTAAAAAGGCACAGTGGTGTTCTTTTAAAACGGAATAGTAGTGTTCACGGAGTATTGATAAAATTCTTAGCAGGGCTTCCCTGGTGGCACAGTGGTTGAGAGTCTGCCTGCCAATGCACGGGACATGGGGTTCGTGCCCCGGTCTGGGAAGATCCCACATGCCGTGGAGTGGCTGGGCCCTTGAGCCATGGCCGCTGAGCCTGTGCGTCCGGAGCCTGTGCTCCGCAGCGGGAGAGGCCACAACAGTGAGAGGCCCGCGTCCTGCAAAAAAAAAAAAAAAAATTCATAGCACAATCAGTATGCAACAAGTTGTAATTATTCAATAAATAGTATCTGCTTTTAAAATTTATAATCACAGTTCTAGTGTTTAGTATTTAAGTAAGTTGAGCAAACAAATCTTACGCTTATATGTTTTAGAGCAACATAGAGCTTATTCTAGAAAATGTGTATGGCACAGAGAACTATAAAGACAAATCATAAATTGCCCATATTTCCAGTAGAGAGAGATCTATCATTTAACACTTGGCTGTTTTTTCTTTTTTAATAGACTTTGATTTTTAATAGTTTCAGATCTTCAGAAAAAGTGAGAAGATAGTACTGAGTATATCAAACCCAGCTTCTCCTGTTTTTAACATTTTACATTTTAACATTTTATATACTTTGTTATGCTTAATAAGCCAGTATTGATATATTGTTATTAGCTAAGTCCATAGTTGATTTGATTTCCTTAGTTCTTATGTAATGTACTTGTTCTTTTCTGAAATCCTATCCAGGATACCATGTTACATTTGGTTGTCCTGTTTCCTTAGGCTCCTCTTGGCAGGGGCAATTTCTCTGAATTTCTTTTTTTTGATGAACTTAACAGTTTTGAGGAGTACTGGGCACAGATTTTGTAGGATGCCCCACTATTGAGGTTTGTCTGATGTTTTTCTCATGATAAGAATGGGATTATGGGTTATTGGGAGGAAGACCACATGCAAAGTGCTATTTCCATGACATATCAAGGGTATATACTGTTAGCATGATTTATCACTGTTGATGTTGGTCATGGTCACCTGACTGAGATAGTGTTTGTCAGGTTTCTCCACTGTGAGTTACTCTTATTTTTCCCCTTTGCATAATGTACACTTTGGAAGGAAGTCACTGTGCACACTCCACACCTACGAAGTAGTGAGTCATGCTGCTTTTTCTTGAGGGTGGGATATCTACATAAATTATTTTGAATTCCTCTATATGGGAGATGTGTCTCTTTTTTCCCATTTGCAGTCATCCCTCCATATCTTTGGGTTCTGCATCCACTGATTTAACCAACCTCAGATTAAAAATATTTGGGGAATAAAAGAGTGTATATACGTGTATAATTGAATCAGTTGCTGTACAATAGAAATTAACATTGTAAATCAACTATACTTCAATTTAAAAAAAGTATTTGGGACAAAAGTTCCAGTAAGTTCCAAAAAAAGCAAAACTTGAATTTGCCAAATGCCCGCAACTATTTACATTGTATTTGCAACTATTTACATAGCATTTATATTGTATTAGGTATTTTAAGTAATCTAGAGATGATTTGAAGTATATAGCGGGGTGTGTCCAATATGCAAATACTGTGTCTTTTTACATAAGGGGCTTGAGCATCCTCAAATTTTGGTACTTATGGAGGGTCCTGGAACTAATCCCCTGCAGACTCTGAGGGACAGCTGTACTAGTTTGTTCAGTCATTTATTTAAAGCAACATGGACTCGTGAGTACTTATTTTATATTTTGGGTTATTAGCTAATACTATTTTACTTTGCTCTTTGAATTGTTCTAGCTTTGGTCACTTGGAGCTCTTTTGGTTAGCTCCTGTGCTCCTTTGACATAACCCTATTGGGCTTGTGTATGTAGATTTTCTTTTTTCTTTTCCTCCTCTTCCTCTTCTTCCTCCTCCTCCTTCCCTCTCCTCTCTTACCCTTCCCTCTTCCCTACACCCCTCCTCTCCCCTTGTCTCCCTCTCCCTTCACATTCGCATTTCCTTATTCTCTGCCACCATAATTATGGCACTACAGAGTCATTTTGTATATTTACTACCTTAGAATCAGCCATTTTGCCAAGAAATTCTGCTTCCATTTATTGGAGAATGGTTTTAGAAACCAATGTCTAGGCACAAGGAATGCTTGTTGCTCCTGTGTGTCATTTCTTTTAGGCCCTCTTAGCTGACAGGCTGAAAAAAAATGCTTTTATACTAACCTATGTATTTACACATATTTATAAGTATTTCTATATGTAACTATCTCTAGCTACATTAAGCTAAACATGAGTTCATACTGTCTCCAACTCTTAATTCATTACATCATGGATCAGTCTAACTTCCCTCGTTTATCTGTAAACTCCCACTCCAATAGTAAAATAAATAAATAAAAACCCTGGTCCCTGTCATCTGCCATTCACTTAATTATTCAATTCTGGTATACATGTATAGCTGTATCAGAATTGTTAACCTCTGCCCATTACAACATTATTTATTACAGTAAGTGCTTATGTGCAGTTCCTTTTGCCTTTAGTCTCACAGACTGCAGTCATTTCCAGAGTTATTTAGTGACCTAAATAAACCTGCCACACCTCCTTCAGTGAGGTTGTTTTTATATATTTGTAATACAGTTAGAATCTCTTGTCACAGTCTGCGTTTAATCCCCTAACCTCCTAAATGATTTTTTTTAATTTGCATGGATTAGGTTAAGGTTCATTTTGTGCTATAAAGTTACATGGGTTTTGACAAATGCATCATGTCTTGTATTCACCATTACAGTATCATACAGAATAGTTTTACTGTCCTAAAAGTCCCCTGTACTTCACCTATTCATCATGAACCCCATACCCTTGGCAACCACTAATCATTTTACTATCTCTATAGTTTAGTCTTTTCCAGTGTCATACATGTGATATACATATCATATATACATATTATATGATGTAACCTTTCATACTGCCTTCTTTCACTTAGCAATATGCCTTTAATGTTATTCTATCTTTTGTGGCTTGTTAGTGCATTTATTTTTATTGTTGAGTAATATTCCATGGTATAGGTGTACCATACTTTGTTTATTCGTTCATGTGTCAAAACATATCTTGGTTATTTCAAGCTTTTGGTGATGATTAATAAATCTGTTATAAACTTCCATATGCAGGTTTTTGTGTTGATAAAGGTTTTCACATCAATTGGTTGAATACCTAGGGACATATTGATGGCTCTTATGGTAACACTATGTTTAGCTTGGAAGAGACTATCAAACTGTCTTCCAAAGTGGCTGTGCCATTCTACATTCCCACCAGCAATGTGTAAGAGTTCCTGTTGCTTTGCATCCTTGCCAGCATTTGGTATTGTTAACTTTTTTGATTTTAGCTATTCTAATAGGTGCATAGTGGTATTTCATTGTTGTAATTTGTAATCCATGTTGACAAAGGATGATTAGCATCTTTTCATATACTTAATTGCCATCTGTATATGTTCTATAATGAGGTGTCCAGATCTTTTTTTTTTTTTTGTGGTACGTGGGCCTCTCACTGTTGTGGCCTCTCCCGTTGCGGAGCACAGGCTTCGGACGCGCAGGCTCAGCAGCCATGGCTCACGGGCCCAGCTGCTCCGCGGCATGTGGGATCTTCCCGGACCAGGGCATGAACCTGTGTCCCCTGCATCAGCAGGCAGACTCTCAACCACTGCGCCACTAGGGAAGCCCTGTTCAGATCTTTGGCCTTTTTTTTTTTTAATTGAAGTATAGTTGATTTACAATGTTGTGTTAGTTTCAGGTGTACAGCAAAGTGATTCAGTTACACATACACATATACCTATGGTTTTCAGATTCTTTTCCCTTATAGGTTATTACAAAATACTGAGTATAGTTCCCTGTGCTATACAGTAGATCCTTGTTGGTTATCTATTTTATATATAGTAGTGTGTGTATATGTTAATAACAAACTCCTATTTTATGCCCTCCCCTTTCCCTTTGGTAACCATGTTTGTTTTCTATGTCTGTGGGTCTATTTCTGTTTTGTATATAAGTTCACTTGTATCATTTTTGTTTTGGATTCTACATATAAAAGATATCATTTGATATTTGTCTTTGGCAGCCCATTTTTATTTTTTTATTATCATTTTAAAATTAATTAATTTTGGCTGCATTGGGTCTTTGTTGCTGTCTGCGGCTTTCTCTAGTTGCGGGGAGTGGGGGCTACTCTTTGCGATGCGCGGGCTTCTCATTGCGGTGGCTTCTCTTGTTGCGGAGCTTGGGCTCTAGGTGCGCGGGCTTCAGTAGTTGTGGCTTGTGGACTCTAGAGCGCAGGCTCAGTAGTTGTGGCGCACGGGCTGTTACTCCACGGCATGTGGGATCTTCCTGGACCAGGGCTCGAACCCGTGTCCCCTGCATTGGCAGGCAGATTCTTAACCACTGTGCCACCAGGGAAGCCCTGGTGGCCCATTTTTAAATTGAGTTTTTTTTCTTTCAGTTTTACTGAGATATAATTGACATGCAGCACCATATATATTTAAGGTATACAACATAATGATGTACATCATGAAATGATTATCGCAATAAGTTTATTGAACACCGATTATCTCATATAGATACAGAATTAAAGAAATAGAACAAAATATTTTTCCTTGTGATGAGAACTCTTAGGATTTACTCTTAACAACTTTCATATATAACATACAGCAGTGTTAATTATATCTTTATTGAGTTTTAAGAGTTCTTTGTGTATTTTGGATACAGGTCCTTTATCAGATACCTGTTTTGAAAATATATTCTTTATTTGTGGCTTGCCTTTAAAAATATATATGAAAATAATATATGTATATGAATTATTTATATATAATATATGTAATTTACTTATATATGATTATGTAGAGGTGAGATCATACTGCCTGTTTATTTTTGTACCTTCTTTTCTCTTTAACATTATTTTATAAACCTTCTCTAAACCGTTAAATTTTTTAAAAGGTATTTAATAATAAAACAATATTCCACTGGTAGATTGCAGAAATAGCCCCAATTCTTTACTCTTCACTGTGTCCATTCCCTTTACTGTAATTTTACGATAAGACTAAATAATAAACATTTAAGGATTTTCAGGTTATATGGTCTCTGTCACAACTATTCTGCTGTTGTAGCCTGAAAGATCCATAGAAAATATGTAAATGAAAGGAAGTGTCTATATTCTAATAAAACTTTATTTAAAAAAAAAAGGCAGGAGCTTCCCTGGTGGCACAGTGGTTGAGAGTCTGCCTGCCGATGCAGGGGACACGGGTTTGGGACACGGGTTCTATGCCCCGGTCTGGGAAGATCCCACATGCCGCGGAGCGGCTGGGCCCGTGAGCCATGGCCGCTGAGCCTGCGCGTCCGGAGCCTGTGCTCCGCAGCGAGAGAGGCCACAACGGTGAGGCCCGCGTACCGCAAAAAAAAAAAAAAAAAAAAAAAAGCAGTAGGTCACATTTTGCCTGTAGCCTATAGTTTGTTGACCCCAGATGTAACTTTGTAGTGCCCTTATACTCTTCTCTGGGTTTTGGTGATTAGAATGAGGTGGAAGTTCTGAGTGTAAGGTTCAGGAGGACTTGCACCTCTGTCTTAACTGTGAAAACATGCCTGGTTGAGTGTTGGAGGAAGAGATACAGGTGGCACAGACCAAGTTGCCCCATTGCCCTGTATGAAGCCAGCCAACCCTCAGACGTTGAGCAAGCCCAGCTAAGATCTGCAGAACTGCTGAGCTGACCCCTGACTAACCCGACACGTGAGTAGTAAACTTATATGCCCCTGAAGGTTTGTGTTCACCTCATAGCATTGTTGTGGCATTAGACAATTGGTAGACTGATGTGCCAGCATTTAATTATCCAATTTCTAAAGTTGGTCGTTGCCAGGTGTTTTTCATTTTTTCCCTTTTCTTATAAAAATCTGTCCATTTTGCTCATTGTTTTCTTAGGAGTGAAATTACTGTCAAAGAGCATGTATGAATCTCAGGACACATTACAAAAATCCTTTCCAGAAAGATGCTTTCCATGTGGTAGAATTTTTAGGAGTGTCTCTTTTACAGTCTTACCATTCTTGATATTGACATGTTTCTCTTAATATTTTCTGCTTAAGTAGGTGAGGCCCAGTCCACAGTGATCTGTTTGCTGAACTTCGGTAGCAGTTACTATCTGTTCTACTTGGTTAGTTTTTATATGCCTCCTGAGTTATCATTACTGTTTTTATGTGTATTTGTCTTTCTCTCTAACTAGACTGCATTTCCTTAAGGCAACACAAATATAATGCATAAGTCCTCAAATAGATAGGTAGTAGTATGATTTGACTGGTCAATATTTTGAAAAATGGGTATGGTTTTGTTTTAAATAATTCCTTACGAGTCTGGCACAAAATAAGAAATCAAGCAGATCTTACTGGCGTTAGAGAGGCAGTAAGTGGGATTTGTAGGGAGAGTTGTTCATGTTGGTCAAAACTTCATTTTACTTAATAGAAACAAAACCTGCATCTAATTCTAAGCTTGGTAAATTTTATGTGAGTAGTGCTAATTATAATTAATTAACCACAGAAGTCGTATGTTGTAGTATTAACACCAACTGTTCACTGTAACACACAGTAAATAGTTTTCTTACTTTAGGGTACTTTATTGTATATAATAGCACAAATGGTATTTGTAAATGATCATGTGGACAGAGAAGTAGAAATGACCTATGCAGGGAAGGTAGCTTGTAATCAGAACGATAAACTCTTGGGAAGTATTCAAGAAGTATGAAATATGTCTGGTAGTTTTCCTGTGTTTATGCATTTGGATCAGAATAATGTTGATGTGCTGACTACTTGACAGAGGCTGAGATAAATCAGTGTTCATTTGGGTTGTAGAGTGTCAGCATAAACAAATGCTATAGAAGTCTCCACGGAGTGTTGAGAGACTGGGTTGGTGACATTCTGAATAGTCTGGAATGTGGAATTCTGTGTTTCTGAGAGGATCTTAAAAATATCTGTGTTCTGATTGTAGAGTTCCATTTTGGCATTTTTCCTTTTTATTTTTATTGGAGAATAGTTGGTTTACAATGCTGTGTTAGTTTCTGCTGTACAGCAAAGTGAATCAGTTATACATATACACATATCCACTCTTTTTTAGATTCTTTTCATATATATATATATATATATATATATATATATGCCATTAGAGTATTGAGTAGAGTTCCCTGTGCTATACAGTAGGTCCTTATTAGTTATCTGTTTTATATATAGTAGTGTGTATATGTCAGTCCCAATTTCCCAATTTATGCCCCCCTCCACACCCAGCCTTCCCTCCTGGTAACCATAAGTTTGTTTTCTACATCTGTGACTATTTCTGTGGCATTTTGCCTTTTATTTTGTGAGAATAGATAGACTCTGATCCTAGGTAAATTTGTAATTTGCAGAAAGCTTGTTTGGGGTTGTTCCCCCAGTCCGTTACTCTGCCTTCCCTAGTCATGTTTGCGTTTTCTTCTTTTCATAGGAAATGGTTTGATATTCATAGTAAGGGATAGAATAAATAGTTATGGAGTGAAGTGTTATTCCTGAGAGTATTTTCATTTTTGTTAGGGACTTAAGCAAAGGCACATTCAAATAGAGGAAATATATTTTGGGAGATAGCAAATCTTCTGAGTGTGGTAGATTGAATTGTTGGTCACAATTCTTAATTCCTCTGTAAGTAATCAATAGCCTTATATTGCCCCAGTCCTTATGGTCGTGGAGTGTATTTCTTTGTCCCTTAACTTTGGATTTGGCTGTGTGACTTGCTTTGGCAGTGGGGTGTTAGTGGATATGGTAAGAAGATTAAAATGCCTTTGCTTATTTGCATTTGTGTTCCTGTCTTTCTGCCTTCACCAGGAGAAGAAATGTCCTGGATAGTCACTGCCTCATCTCGGCTCAGAATGGAACATTTGAAGCAGTGTCACTCTAAACAACCCCGAGTGTAAGAATAAATGATTAGTTGTTAAGCCTTTGAGTTTTGGGGTGGTTTCTTATGTAGTATCATTGGCAATAGCTAACTGATAGTCTCTTCATCTTTAAAATTCATTAAGTAGTTGTCAGTGGGTACCTTCTCTGATTGTAGAAATAGCCAATCTCCCTTCCCCCATTCATTGGATAGGGTTAAAGTTAAGATGATAGTGGATATACTCCTGTAGAGTCCCTTAAAGCAGCCTGGCGTTTACTGCTGCTTTCACTGTTATGAACAAGTACAAAAATTTTATTGGGTTCATTCCCATGCATTCTCCTTTCTGTCTGTATTATAGGCTTTACTGGTTTAAATAATGGTACCTTGGGCAGATGGGGGAGGCCAAGAAGACCTAGCTCCATTTGTTCCCAACTCTGCTTCAGGCAAGCAGCTTCACTTTTATTTAGGTATTTGGTTTTCATGTAAGATTTTGTTAGGAAAAAAGTATTTTTTAGAAAATTTAAAAATTGCTTATAAACAAACTTGTACATTCATACTATGGGATATTATTCATCAAAAAGGAATGAACTCTTGATACACATAACTTGGATGAATCTCAAGGGAATTATGCTGAGTGAAAAGAGTCAATCTCAAAAGGTTATATATTGTGTCATTCCATTTATATAACATTCTTGAAACAGCAAATTTATAGATAGAAAATGGCTTAGTGATTGCCAGGGTTTAGGGATGGGTGTGTGTGTGGAGGTTGAGTGTGGCTATAACCGGGTAGCACAAGGGAGGTTTTTGAGGATGGAACAGTTCTGAGGTTTGACTGTGGTGATGATCACATGAAACTACACAGGTGATAAAATTGCACAGACAGGCAGACAGATACACATACACATGCTTGTAAAACTAATAAGATCTGAATAAGCTCTGTGGATTGTCTCAGCGTCAGTTTCCTGGTTTTGGTCTTGTATTCTAGTTATGCAAGATGTTACCCTGGTGGGAGGATAGGTGGAGAATACACAGGACCTCCCTGTACATTTTTTTTTGTTGTTATTTCAGAATTAAAAGGGGAATTAAAGGCATTGCCATGTGTAAGAGCTAATATTAGAGGGAAAATTTTTTCCTTTAATCAAATAATAAATCATAATAAAAATAAATGATTTATTTGAAAGAAATTTAAGTGAATATTGATACATTTTATTGGCAAGTTATTCATTTCTGATAATCTAAGATGTTCCTTAGAGAAAAGTTAATGTGACAGAAGAGAGGGTGCATGTGTGTATGTGTGTGTGTGTTTATTCAGTTCTGTCAAGTGGAATTTATAGGAGTCCCACAAAAGGACCCATTCTTATTGCTGATATTAGCAAAAGGAAAGAGGAGGATATTAAGTAAGGGAAAAGAGAAGAGAGGGTCTACATTTTATGAGGCAGAAGGCAACTGACAGAGGACTAGCAATTTTCAGTTTTGGCGATCCAGGGAGACCTTTGTGTTAGGAAACTAAAAGCAGTTTTCTTTCCATTAGGAATGTTCAAAGCTGTAAATGTTCACAGTAACATGACCCCTTTCTGTCACATATTTGGGACTAAACTGAAGTTCACAGGAGTTGGATTGAGGCTTACTGGTTTGAGAATAACATCATCTAACAGCCCCTAGCTTTGGACTCTAATCTAATTCAGTGATGTTAACATCACCAATGTCCTATACAAATTTCCCCATTGTTCTGTGATTTGAGAATTTCCAGTGCAAGCAAAAAAATAGAAATGCTTTTTTTAAAAAAGAATTTTAAAGATTGTGATATGATTTGTCTTAGTACTTCTTTTAGTTATTTAAAAAAAATAGTTTATGATGCAAAACAATCTAACATGAGTTATGGGTCTGATAATATGTTTACCCTGTCTGGTGCTTCCCACTGACTAAACCATGGAAAGTTGAGCATCAGACCTGTAGTATGAAATATGGAACCATATTTACCCCAAGCATATGAATGAATGTATCAAGAAGGAAGGGAGGTCAGTCATAACCTTTATTGTATAACTGCTTTTTCATATTTTCCTTTTTCTAAGGTATGAGGATACAAAATAAAAGGCGCACAGGTGGTACTCAGCTGTCTTTACCGTACAGTCACATTTTCTTTTTTTTTTTTTTTGGCGGTACGCGGGCCTCTCACTGCTGTGGTCTCTCCAGACGCACAGGCTCAGCGGCCATGGCTCGTGGGCCCAGCCGCTCCGCGGCATGTGGGATCTTCCCGGACCGGGGCACGAACCCACGTCCCCTGCATTAGCAGGCAGACTCTCAATCACTGCGCCACCAGGGAAGCCCACATTTTCTTTTTTTATATGACATCATATGGTAATACAGTTTTACTCTACTTATATGTGTGTGAAAGGAAGTGCAGAATATAGTTAAGTGCATAGGCTCAAGAGCCAAATGTCCTGAGTTCAGATCCCAGCTGTGATCCTCAGGCAAGTACTTCTCTTCTTTGACTCAATCTACTTATCTGTAAAATGGGAATTCTGTTGTTTAAAATTGTGGTGTCCTATTATTGTGAGGGTAATAGAAATGCAGTATTTTTCAGATGGTCTGTACTGTCTCTACTCACATAAAGGGGCTGGAAGTGCAAAAAGGAAAACAAGTGGGCCTGGAGCAGTAAAAAAGGAAGATGAAGGGATGATACCCAGAGATAGAAGTGCAGATGCTGCCGCCCTTGTGTTGACCTGCTGCTGTACTCTTGAAGGCACAGAGGCAGGCCTGGATCTGCTGAAGAGGTGTCAGTTAACCAAAGGCTGCTGCTTCTGCCCTGGCTGCTCATCTGGAATCCATTTCCATAGCAGCAAGAGTGTCTGCCAGCAACGGTCACACATTGGGAGCCAGGGCCTTTCTCTTTCTTCAGCGTCCTCAGTTCCTTTCAGTGCCTAACAGGAAGCTACCTGGCAAGAGAACTTAGAAGTATAGTTTGATGTTTCCCAGCCCCAGATGTTCAGAGTAGCATATAGAAGGGTAGGTGGGATGAAATATAACAGGTAACTAACCTGTGCAAAGACTATGTATATGCACATATCTTCTATAATCAGTAACTGTGTCTCTAGGAAGAACTTGGGGGCTTGAGCACAGCAGTTGGAGGGATGCATTCATTTTATTCCTTGTCTTTGGGGCTTTGTTTTTAATGCCTTTAGATCTACAGAATTAAGTTGATTTTATTCATTTCATAGCATGTTGATTTTTGTTCATGCAATGCATCATGCCATTCCTTTTTCCCATTGTCACTTATGCCATGTATGTCTACCTCCCATACTTTTATATAGATATATTGAAATTCTTGAAAGAGATTGGGCTGGCGAAAAGGTTCATTAGGTTTTTTCTGTAAGATGGCTCTAGTAGCACTTAGTTGTCTTTAACTTCATTCAAAACAATTTTGTTAGATTATATGCGACAGCTGTCATCATTAGCGTGCCTTTAAAAAAAGACCAAAATTGGTGAATTTTTGTGTAGCCATTTTAATACTGAAGATGGAAAACAACATTTTTGGCATATTATGCTTTATTATTTCAAGAAAGGTAAAAGTGCAGCTGAAACGCAAAAAAAGATTTCTGCAGTGTACGGAGACAGTGCTGTGACTGATCGAACATGTCAAAGGTGGTTTGCCAAGTTTTGTGCTGGAGATTTCCCGCTGGATGATGCTCCATGGTCGGGGTAGACCAGTTGAAGTTGATAGCGATCAAATCGAGACATTAATTGAGAACAATCAGTGTTACACCACGCGGGAGATAGCCGACATACTCAAAATATCCAAATCAAGCGTTGAAAATCATTTGCACCATCTTGGTTATGTTCATCACTTTGATGTTTGGGTTCCACGTAAGTTAAGCAAAGAAAACCTCCTTGACCGTATTTCTGCATGTGGTTCTCTACTTAAACGTAATGAAAACGTTCTGTTTTTAAAATAAATTGTGACGGGCAATGAAAAGTGGATACTGTACAATAATGTGGAACGGAAGAGATCGTGGGGCAAGCGAAATGAACCACCAACAACCACACCGAAGGCCGGTCTTCATCCCAAGAAGGTGATGTTGTGTATATGGTAGGGTTGGAAGGCAGTCCTCTATTGCGAGCTCCTTCCAGAAAATCAAACAATTAATTCCAACAAGTACTGCTCCCAATTAGACCAACTGAAAGCAGCACTCAATGAAAAGCGTCCGGAATTAGTCAACAGGAAACGCATAATTTTCCATCAAGATAACGCAAGACCACATGTTTCTTTGATGACCAGGCAAAAACTGTTACAGCTTGGCTGGGAAGTTGATTCATCCGCCGTATTCACCAGACATTGCACCTTCGGATTTCCATTTATTTCGGTCTTTACAAAATTCTCTTAATGGAAAGAATGTCAATTCCCTGGAAGACTGTAAAAGGCGCCTGGAACAGTTCTTTGCTCAAAAAGATAAAAAGTTTTGGGAAGATGGAATTATGAAGTTGCCTGAAAAATGGCAGAAGGTAGTGGAACAAAAGGGTGAATACGTTGTTCAATGAAGTTCTTGGTGAAAATGAAAAATGTGTCTTTTATTTTTACTTAAAAACCAAAGACACTTTTTGGCCCACCCAATATGTAATGTTATTCATGCGCTAAATTTAAATAAATGCTGTTGTGCTAAAATTTTTATTCTTTATTACTTTTTTACACTTAACATTAGGTTTCTGAAATGGATCCATGTTGCTGTATATAAATTTGGTTCACTATTTTTTGTTGCATGATATTCTACCATATACATTTATCACCCTTCCTCTTCTCATCTGTTTTCTCATAGATGGGCATTTAAGTTGCCTGCAGTTATCTTGCATACAATACTGCAATGAGCAGCTTCATCCCTGTTTTATTTACTTTATATTGATCTGTTGAGAGTTTCTGCGGTATATATCCAGTGTGGCAGGCAGCCTCAAAAATAGCTCCCAATGATCCCTGCCTCCTAATATTCACACCTTGTTTAATCTCCTCCCCTTTCATGTGGACTGACCCTAGCAATTCTCTTCTAGTGAATAGCATCTGGCAATTGTGATGAGATGTCACTTCCAAGATTAGATTTTTAAAGACCTGTGACTTCTGTCTTACTTGCCATTTCTCATTCTCTCTTCTTTGGGGGAAGCAAGTTGCTATGTTAGGAACCACCCTGTGGAGAGGTCCATGTAGCAGGGAACTTAAGTCTCTGACCAACAGCCAACAAGCCTCTGAGATCTGGCAACAGCTTTGTGAGTGAGCTTGGAAGCAGATGCTTCCCAAGTTACCCTTGAGGTAACTGCGGCCCCAGCTGACTCTTGATTGTGACCTTTTGAGAGACCCTACTCAGGCACCTGACTAAACCACATCTGGATTCCTGACCCACAGAAACTTTGAGATAATAATCTTCGGTAATTTGTTGCACAGCAATAGGTAACTAATATACCCAGAAATGTGATTGTTGGGCTGTGGGATATATGCATACTTAAGTACTGTCAGATTTTTTTCTTGTCAGCAATACTTGAGGCTTTTGTTTCTTCACACTTTTCACTAGCACTTACTTGCTAGTATCAAGTGTTTCTAAATAATTTTTTGCAAACCTGATAGGTGTAAAGTGATATCTCATTTTAATTATATTTATTTGATAACATGCTGAATATCCAGTCATATCCCTTTTGGTCAGTGCTTATTTATATTCTTCTTTATTTGATTTTTCTGTCTTGTGTTGATTTGATGAAATGTCTTATAATAGCACTTACTGGTTTCAGAAATTGCAAATATCTTCACTCATTTTATTAGTTGTTAAATTTGCAAATAATATCCTTCATTAAACAGAAGTATTTAACTTTGATGTAGTTATAACAAGAAATTCTTTCTCCTTAAGGTTTGTGCTTCTCTGGATCTTGTTCAAGCAGGACCACTGATATCTATAATTTAGATTTTCTGAATAAATAAAAGTCTTCTCACTAAAAGCTTTTGGATGAATTGAAGCAGGTTTAAAGATATGGACAAACACTATGCTCTGCTGTTGCCCATTTCATCTGAATTTGCTTTGCAACATCACTGCAGGTACTTACCTTACATATAATGTGATAACTTAACCCATTCATAAATCTGGATAAAGATGAGATGTGGCTGTGTTGCAAGTGACCTGAATTAGGTTAATAGAACCTCGTGGGAGTGAATTAATGCATTGGTCCCCAAGTTATAGAAACTATAAGATAAAGTATGTTGCAAAATAATAAAAGGTATTTTTCTACTTTCTTTTTATTTAAGTTAGAGGAGAAAGCCCCAAACTCTTTTAAATAATACTTTTAGCTTTAGTTTTAAAATGTCCACCAGATGGCACCAGTGCATGATAAGCACTTAATGAAAATCAGAAGCATTATTCTCACACTTATCTTAAAATCTGTTGAAATAAGAATGTATTGATGGTGTAATTCTGGAGATAATTTTGGCTCCCTATTAATTAGTCTTCAGGAAACCCTTTCTGAGGCTCTAGGTTGGGTGAGGTATCTTTCTTCTGTAATTATTTACTAGAGTCTATTTCTTTCACTTGAGGTAGAGATCAGGACATTCTTAGCCTCACTAGGCCATGAATAGTGGGACTTTTATTTTCCTAGTAATCATTAGGTTATGAGTTAAAGCGAGGTTTGGGAGAAGTGAAACCTAAAATATAGACTTTCTAATTTAAACATATCTTTCAACGTGTATAAAACCTGCATGTTGGGAAAATCATGGAGATAAACACTGCATTGCTTTAATTTTATATAATGAATTGATAATGAAAAAATTAGGCAAGATTATCCACCTCATTCACTGGACTGATCTACAAGTACCATTTCCTTTTGGGAAGTAAGCATAGAGAAATTTGTAGACTTTGAAAAATAAATATTAATTAATATATCCAAGGACCATAAGAGTAACTTCCAAGCAACAATCTGTACTCCAAGTATAAAGCGTTCACACCATTTATTCTGAATGGTACTGATGACTCAGGCTCTGTGCCTGGTTCCAAACATCCTAGAAAAGTTTCTATGAGCTCCCTCTCTCTTGTCTTTTGGAGACATGATATCTTTTCTGTGTTACTGATACATTGAGAGGCCCAGCTAAGCATCAGGCTTTCCATCCCTGATATCTCCAGAACCTTCTTACTGCTGTTCACTTGTGGCAGGTACTCAGTATGTTTTCACTATTGAATTCACTTCTAAAAAATGATCAATGCCAGTATTTCCCAAAGTGTGATTAGTGAAACGATAATCTTTCCAGAAGCTACTTGGAAGGTGTTCTGTGGTTAAGCAAACTTTTTTCTCAGCACCGCTCACATTATCATGTTAAAGATTCTCAGGATTCTCTTGTAATCCTTACAAAAACTTTATGAGGTAGGTAATAGTGTTATCTTTATTCAGATGAGGAAACTGAGGGAAAAGGAGGTGAAATTGTGTACTCAAGGTTACACAGCTAGTAAGTGGTGGAGAAGGGACAGTATTTTGCCCCAAGTCATACAGTGGCAGAACCCAGATTTGAACCTGGGGAGTCTGGCTTCAGAGAAAAGCTTATAAGATTACCAAAGAGAAACAGGCTAGGGTATACTCAGAACAAGACAGGTGGAATCTTGTGGTTCTCTTTTAGGATGAGTATTACAAGAACTTCTGTTGAAGACTTAGTTGGCTGAAGGAAAATGTACAACCCAAAAGTTGCGACTTACGTTTTATTCAGGGAGCTTACTGAGGACTGTAGCCCGGGAGACAGCCCTCAGATAGCTCTGAAGAGCTATTCCAAAGAGGTGAGGGAGGAGCCAGGATATATAGGAGTTTTTGCTGGGGAAAGAAAAAAGTGTAGTCAAACATCAAAAGATTACTGCTAATCACAAAAAATAGACATCTCAAGTTAATGGTTTTAGTGCTTTCCTATGTATGGGAAGGTGCATGAGTCTGGGCTCACTGAAGTTATTCCTTAGATATGCATCTTATCTAGGACGTGTGTCCTGTTTTTCTCTATCCTGAATTCCCTCTCAGGGGACACCAGTGGGGGTGGCTGCTGTGGCTGAGGGCTTGATGGCGGGCAATATTTACTGGAATGGCAGGCAACGTTTTTTGTCTGCAACTCATTACCAAGTTTGAGCTTTGTTTTGAAATCTAAAACGGTGTCATGGTATAAGAAGTCTTAGAAGGAACTTCCTACCTCTAAATCTCTCCATTCAGTTGTCATAGTCTCTTAAATTCTATCCATAAAGTGTCAGACCTTTGAGTTTTCTTTGGGTTCAACTGTTAGAAAGATACATTCTTAAAAGAGTAACATATTAAACTAATTGACAGACAAGTATCAGTTACTTAGTAGTTTTGAGCAAAGCTGCAAAGAGGTGAGGCTAGAGCCTCCTGTCCATCTTCCTTCCTCCCTCCCTCCCTCCCTTCCTTCCTCCCTTCCTTCCTTCCTTCCTTCCTTCCTTTCTCTTTCTTTCTTTTCTTTCTTTTCTTTCTTTCCTTTCTTCCTTTCTTCCTTTCTTCCTTCTTTTCTTCCCTCCCTCCCTCCCTCCCTCCTTCCCTCCCTCCCTTCCTTCCTTCCTTCCTTCCTTCCTCTGTCCTTTGGCTTTGTTTATAGCTGCAATCTGAGTAATTTCAACAGCAAATATCAGCAAAAATAGATTTAAAATGAGGAGCAGGACATTTTTATTTGATGCTTGCTGTCAAGTTTTATTAAGCTTTTTTACTGGACTGTCTATTTGTCCCTCTGTGAGTTTGGTGTAAATGTATTACCCATCCAACATGTGGGCCAATGCTCTTTTTCAAGCTTGTGCTAATTAATAAGAGAGACCAGAGCTGGAACTCAGACAAGGCAAATCTACAAGTGGAACACTGGATGGGGAAGCAGGTGCATATCCTGTCTTGAGGTGGTGGTGAGCATGTGGGTGACTAGAGGTGAGGTGCAGTGGACCAGCCTGGGAAAGACGGGGGACCAGTGGGTGTGTACCGAGGGAGTGCCTGCTTGCTCAGGGTTGGGCCCTGGGCACTTCCCATACAATGGCAAACAGGTAAAAGACTTCACTGGCATCCTTCCTGGTTCCTGAATTCAGAGTTTAAAATAAGGGAGGGGCTTCCCTGGTGGCACAGTGGTTAAGAATCCACCTGCCAATGCAGGGGACACGGGTTCAAGACCTGGTCCGGGAAGATCCCACATGCCAGGGAGCAGTGACGCCTGTGTGCCACAACTACTGAGCCTGAGCTCTGGAGCCTGCTAGCCACAACTACTGAAGCCCACATGCCTAGAACCCATGCTCCGCAACAAGAGAAGCTACTGCAGTGAGGAGCCCATGCACCACAACGAAGAGTAACCCCCGCTCGCCGCAACTAGAGAAAGCTTGCATGCAGCAACGGAGACCCGATGCAGCCATAAATAAATTAATTAATTATTAATTAAAAACAAAATAAAGGGAATATGTGGAGACTTTAAAGTCTCAGTTGTGATGAAATTTTCCTCAGAACTTAGCAGCACATCTTATCTACCTTAAAATAGTTATCCAAATTGTGATTTTAGATATTTAAAAGCCTGATATAAAGCTAGTTTTACATTCCTTTTACTACATGCCAAAGGTAACATGCATCATAAAGAAAAGATAGATGAGAATTATTTTGTTTCAAACACTACTATGAACACTTTTCGTAAAGTATGTAATAGGTATTAAGAACTAAGGTGCTTTGAATGCTGAACAGTCAGCTACAGAGCAATTCGTCACCTGAGCAACTCACATGGAAAGCATCTGACTGATGAAATCTGGAAATGGCTAAATAAAATGAGTAGATCACAGTGGTATTCCTGGTGGCCATATTTGGCCAGGATTAGGAAACCACAGAATTGGGAATTAGCTGCCTTGGGCTTGCCTCCTGTTTTACTGTGGAACCATGGGAGGTGCAGTTAACCTCTCTGTTAGTGTCTTACTTGCCTACTTCATCAGGGATTATTAGCACCATATACAATGATGAGTGGGAAAGTATCTTAAAAACTGAAACTCTGTACCAATTAAGATATTGTCATTACTCGTTAATCTAGTTCATAATGCAAATAATTTCAATGAGGCTCATTTTTCCTTAGCAAATGTATTCTTTTCTGTTATAACATTCTATTGATAACACTTATTTAAGTAACAGAAACATCAGGCAAACAATAAGTAGCAGTGCTGCAACTGGAGCCCTGATGACGTTTGAGGGGAATATATGAATATCCTGATTCATCCTGGGGTGTTTCTTTAGGGTCTTTAGGTCACCTGCATTCAGTGCTACTAGGGGTCTCACTTCTTCTAATTTTGTGTAACTAGCTTCTTGCTCAGTGAAGTTGCTATTTTGTCTTCTAAATAGTCAAGAGAGACAAACTTCTGGTTTTAATACATCCCCACATCATTTTTACGGATCATGGACTTTTTCTTCCCGCTTGGGCTTCAGTATCTGGGCTCCAGCCTATTTCCTACGGTTGACTGCAGGTAAAAGGGTATCCCCCATTTTATGTCTACACCCATATATTCAGACTAGTCTGAGTCTTCAGGGAGGCTCTGTGTTTTGATGACCTCAGGAGCTGGGGAAATTGCACAGGAGATTCCTGCTGGGGGTGAGCACAGAAAGCTAGCTATACTCTTAGAGGCTCGAGTGGTTCCAGGTCGTCTCTTGAGTCCCAGACTTCTCCATCTTGGCTCTGACCCACCTCATCAGACTTGGATCTGCAGGGCCTGCCCAGAAGAACCCAGAAACCCTCTGAGGGAGCCTTAGAACTGACCAGAGTCCTGAGGCATCTTCCAGGCTGAGCTGCATGGACCACTGGCTGATCTTGGTGGAGAGCTGTGGTTGTCATAAGTTCCCAATATATGTTCTCAGGGTTCTTCTAGGACATCTCCAGTACGTCCTAGGCTTCCTGTGATAGAGACTTCTGTCAAACAGTTAGCTCTGTCTGCCAGAGGGGCACTAGCAGCCCTGAACTCACTCTGGTCTCAGGCTGGGCTGTTCTTCACAGAGTTCTCACTGTGTGGTCAATTTCATTCTTGTCATTATAAGTTCCCCTGAGGTACTGCTTCCTATTTCAAGGCCCAGCTCAAATGTCACTTTTTTCCCCCCGTAGGCTTCCAACTTTAACAGAATAAATTACTCCATAAAGTGCTATCTGTGCTCGTAGTTATTTATCTGTAACTCTAGTGAAACAACACACAGGCGTCTAAATTTAATGTGTCTGCGTTTATGCTTAAAGGGAGCTGTAAACTTCTTGAGAGAAAAGATTACATGTAACTCATTTCATCTATTCATATATTTGCAAGGCCTTGCACTGTGATTGGAACAATACATGTTTATTGACTTAAATTCCTTTAAAGGACAATAAGATGGAGATCAAAGACAGTACCACTCTTTTCCTAATTAATTATTTCAACAAATTTGTTGAGAACCTACTCACATATTAGACACACGCATGCCCTGAAGAGGCAATTATGAATAAGACACACATAATTCTTACCTCTAGGGAGCTTATAGTCTTCTCTACTTTCATGCCTTGGTCTCTCAGTTTAGTGATAAATCAGTTGTTGCTTCTGGTGGTGGTGAGCTGAGCCAGACCACTCCTTCTCACACACCCAGGACATGGAAAAGTGCTGCTGCTGGTGGTGGTAGAAGAAGCAGACAGCATGGCAGAATTGTGCCCTCCTGACTATACTCATGATTATTGTAGCATGTCCAACCATCACATACTGTTTCCCACTTCTTCCCAAGCAGATGTCAGATAAGCATCTGGATAATGACTAGTTTGGTCTGGGAGCCTAGGCTTGATCTCCTGGGAGTAGATACTCAGGATGGATGAGCCAGGAAATAAGGAGGGGGTCAAATCAGAGAAGCCAAGTCCATTTCAGATCCAAAGGACAAGCATGGGATGGACAGTGGGGGACAATGTTCAAAGTTTAGAGGCAATATTGGACAGGAATAAATCTGGGAATTATAGGAATGGAGCTGGAGGTTAAGAGTTAGGTAGTTGATGGATCCAAGAATTTTGTGGTAAATAAAGCTGGGATGTCCACATTTTTCCATTCATGAATTTCTCAGTTTGCTGAAAGATACAGGGCTGAGCTGTTTGGGGAGTGATGTCAGCCATATGGCTGAATACGACATCACTCATTTGTGGCCCTCCCCCAACAACAACAATTTGGCATCCATCCAGGGACAAAAGTGCCTTTGTGGGAGCTGTGGGATCCAGCCCCATAGGTCAAGGGGTCCAGGAAGAGTCTTGCCCACTCATGTGACAGATAATAGGCAACTGGACCTTGGTCCTGGCTCTGGACCCTGCAATGACCTGTGAACCGGCTCCAGTCCCTCTTGGCTACAGTCCAGGAGCCCCTGGAAAACACTGTCTTAGTCATCCATGAGCAAGAGAGCCTTTGGGGAAGTCAAAATTTCCAGTGGAAAAATCCTAGCACACCACTGAAACAAAAACATATGAGTTTGGATGCAATGGAGTGGGTAAGAGGAACAATTTGACTACCTGCATCACCCCATCCCCAAGACGGCACTGCTTAGGGCCAAGGCAGATCTTCTCAGCCTGTGATTTCTCCAGTGGGGGAAATGAGAGTGTGTGAATGAGCACCTGGATTCCCCATTGTGTGGGACACTCTCAAAGAGGCTCATTTCTCTCACCCATCCAGGGTACTGAGTTGTGAGCTGCATGACTGGGCAGGTGCAGGGGAAGACTGGGAGGGCACCAGATTGGACTCTTGGAGGGTGTCAAAGGGACACAGATTCTCCTGTGTCACAGACTCCATCAAGAAGCTTGCCCATGAGCTGCTGGGGGCACCTTGCCAGCAGATCCCCCCAACTGGCCTATGGGTACCCCCAGTGTTCTGTGTGCTTCATTCCCCCCCCCCCCCACCCCCGGCCTACTGTGGTGGCTCCCTGTGCATGCTCCCACTGGTGGCAGCAAGAGTGAGCTTTGGCAAATGGCTAGTGAGCATGTACAGAAAATCGACCTGAATCTGCGGACCAGGGAGAACCTACAAACTTGAGTTTTAGTGCTACTTCTGTAAAAACAAAAAGGAGGCCATCAGTACTCAGCCTGGTTTGTTGCAAAATCAAGAGAAGGTATACAGGCATATCTTTTTTTTTTAAACATCTTTATTGGAGTGTAATTGCTTTACAATGGTGTGTTAGTTTCTGCTTTATAACAAAGTGAGTCAGCTATACATATACACATATCCCCATATCTCCTCCCTCTTGCGTCTCTCTCCCACCCTCCCTACCCCACCCCTCTAGGTGGACACAAAGCACTGAGCTGATCTCCCTGTGCTATGTGGCTGCTTCCCACTAGCTATTTTATGTTTGGTAGTGTATATATATCTTATTTTATTGTGCATGGCTTTACTGCAATTTGCAGGTTATTGTGTTCTTTATAAATTGAAGGTTTGTGGCAACCCTGTGTTGAGCAAGTCTATTGGTGCCATTTTTCCAACCACATTTGCTCACTTTGTGTCTCTGTGTCACATTTTGGTAATTCTCACAATATTTCAAACTTTTTCATTATAATTATATTTGTCATGGTGATCTATGATCAGTGATCTTTGATGTTACTATTGTAATTGTTTTGGGGTGCCACAAACTGTGCCCATATAAGATAGTGAACTTAATCGATTGTTGAAACGACAACAAAGGATTTAGAATATTACATATATTACATAGACTTAGTTGATAAAGCAGCGGCAGGGTTTGAGAGGATTGATTCCAATTTTAGAAAAAGTTCTATTGTGGGTAAAATGCTGTCAAACAGCATTGTGTGCTACAGAGAATCATTTGTAAAAGCAGGAATTGATGTGGCAAACTTCATTCCTGTCTTATTTTAGGAAATCGCCACAGTCACCCCACACTTCAGCAACCACCTGCCTGACGAGTCAGCAGCCATTAACATCGAGACAAGACCCTCCACCAGCAAAAAAAATTGCAACTTGCTGAAGCCTCAGATGATGGTTAGTATTTTTTGGCAACAAAGTTTTTTTAAATTAAGATATGTACATTTTTTAGACATAATGCTATTGGACACTTACTAGACTACAGTATAGTGTAGACATAACTTTTATATGCATTGGGAAACCAAAAACATCATGTGACTTTATTGCGGTATTCACTTTATTGTGGTGGTTTAGAACTGAATCTGCGATATCTTCAATGTATGCCTATAAATTAGGAATTCTTCCACAAGAGGGAGCAAGAAGCATGGAGCAGGTAGAAAGCCTCAGAATAACTAGCAGGGCTGGTGGAAGGTATTTCTTTCTCAAAGGAGGTTAATAAAGACTAAAGGAAGAGACTGTTACTTCAAATGAGAAGATGGGGGCTTCCCTGGTGGCGCAGTGGTTGAGAGTCCGCCTGCCGATGCAGGGGACACGGGTTCGTGCCCCGGTCTGGGAAGATCCCACATGCCGCGGAGCGGCTGGGCCCGTGAGCCATGGCCGCTGAGCCTGCGCGTCCGGAGCCTGTCCTCCGCAACGGGAGAGGCCACAACAGTGAGAGGCCCGCGTAACGCATAAAAAAAAAAAAAAAAAAAATGAGAAGATGGCAACACAAAACTTCAAGGACATGAAAAAAATCTAGGGAACAGGACATCACCAGAGGATTATAATTATTTTCCAGTAACTGATCTCAAAGGCATGAAAATCTGTACTTTACATGATAAAGATTTCAAAATAGTTGTTTTAAGGAAACTTAATGAGCTATAAGAAAATACAGTTCAAAAAAATCAGGAAAACAATACATAAAATGAAAAGTTTAACAAAGAGACAGAAATCATAAAGAAGTGAATAAAAATTCTGGAGCTGAAGAATACAAGGAATGAAATGAAAAATGAAATGGAGAGCATCAACATCAGAATGGATCAAGCCAAAGGAAAAATCTATGAGTTAGAAGATAGGAACTTTGAAGGTATCCAGTCAGAGAACAAAGGAAAAAGAATGAAGGAAGCCTATGTGATTTATGGGATACCATGAAAAAAATACTTTGTGAATTATTGGCGTTCCAATAGCAAGAGAGGAAGAGAAAGGGGCAGAAAGCTTATTTAAGGAAATAACAGCCTAGAACTTCTCAAATTTGGACAGAGATTTGGATATCCAAGTTTATGGATTTCATAGGTCACCAAACAAACTCAGCTTTAAGAAATTCTCTTCAAGACACATTATACTAAAACTGTTAAAATTTAAAGACAAAGGGAGAATCTTAAAAGCAGTAAGAGAAAAGAAGCTTGGAAATTACAAGGGAACCCCCATAAGGCTACCAGTGGATTTCTCAGTGTAAACCTTACATCAGAAGAGAGTGGGATGATATGTTCAAAGTGCTAAGAGAAAAAACACTGCCAACCAAGAATACTGTATCTGGCAAAGTTATATTTTAGAAATGAAGGAGAGATAATGACTTTCCCAGAAAAGCAAAAACTGAGAGAGTTCAGCACTACTAAAAATACCTTACAAGAAATGCTGAAAGGCGTTCTTCCAGCAGAAATGTAAGGATGCTAATTAGTAACCTAAAAAATATACAACACACTCTTAAATGATATAAAAAATAAACTCAAAATAGATTAAAGACTTAAATGTAAGACCTGAAACCAAAAATCCTAGAAGAAAACAAAGGCAATAAGCTCTTTGACGTCAGTTTTAGCAATTTTTTTTTTTTTTTGCATGTCTCCCCAGGCAAGTGTAAGAACAGCAAAAATAAACAAGTGGGACTACATCAAGCTAAAAAGCTTTTGCACAGTGAAGGAAACCATCAATAAAATGAAAAGGCAGCTGACTGAATGGGAGAAGATACTTGCAAATGATGTATCTGGTAAGGGGTTGATATCCAAAATATATAAAGAGCTCAGACAGCTCAATATCTAAAAAAGAAACAACCTGATTAAAAAATGGGCAGAGGAGCTGAAGAGATATTTTTCCAAAGAAGACATACAGATGGTTAACAAACACATAAAAAGATGCTCAACATTACTAATCATCAGGGAAATGCAAATCAAAACCGCAGTGAGAACTCCCAACAAAAAAAAAGTCCAGGACTAGATTGCTTCACGGGTGAATTCTACCAAACATTTAAAAAAGAGTTAACATCTATCCTTCTCAAATTATTCCAAAAACTTGCAGAGGAAGGAATGCTTCCAGACTTATTTTACAAGACCAGCATCACCCAGATACCAAAACTAGACAAAGACACTATAAAAGAATAAAATTACAGGTCAATATCACTGACGGTCATAGATGCAAAAATTCTCAACAAAATACTAGCAAACTGAAGTTGACCATACATTAAAAGGATCATAAACCATGATCAAGTGGGGTTTATCCCAGAGATGCAAGGATGGTTTAATATCTGCAAATCAATAAATATGATACACCACATTAACAAACTGAAGAATAAAACCTTATGATTATCTCAATAGATGCAGAAAAAGCTTCTGACAAAATTCAACATCCATTTATGATAAAAACTTTGAACAAAGTGGGTATAGAGAGAACATACCTCAACATAATAAAGGCCATATCTGACAAACCCACAGCTAACATCATACTCAAAGGTGAAAATCTGAAAGCATTACTTCTAAAATCAGGAACAAGGCAAAGATTCCACTCTAGCCGCTTTTATTCAACATAGTATTGGAAGTCCTAGTCACAGCGATCAGATGAGAAAAAGAAAGAAAGGGCATCCAAATTGGAAAGGAATAAATAAAACTGTCACTGCTTGCAGATGACATGATACTATACATAGAAAATCCTAAAGATGCCATCACAAAGATATTAGAACTCATCAAGGTATTCAGTAAAGTTGTAAGATATGAAATTAATATACAGAAATCTGTTGCATTTCTATGCATTAACAACACTATCAGAAAGAGAAATTAAGAGAACAATCCCATTTACAATTGCATCAAAAAGAATAAAATACCTAGTAATAAATCTAACCAAGGAGATAAAAGGCCTATACTCAAAAAAACTGTAAGACACTGATGAAAGAAATTGAAGATGACACAAACAAATGGAAAGATAACCCATGCTCCTGGATTGGAAGAATTAATATTGTTAAAATTACCATACTACCCAAGGCAATCTACAGATTCAGTGTAATCCCTATCAAAATACCAGTGGCACATTTCACAGAATTAGAACAAACAATTCTAAAATTTATATGGAAACATGAAAGGCCCTGAACAGACAAATATATCTTGAGGAAGAACAAAGCTGGAGGTATCACCCTCCTTGATTTCAAACCATACTACAAAGCTACAGTAATAGTAAGGAAACTATCAACAAAATGAAAAGGCAACCTATGGAATGGGAGAAGATACTAGCAAATGATGTATTTGATATGTATCTGAAATATATAAAAAACTCAACATCAAAAAAACAGACAATACAATTTTAAAAATGGGCAGAGGATCTGAATAAACATTTTTCCAAAGAAGACATGCAGATGGCCAACAAACACATTTGGTGCAGCCGCTATGGGAAACTGTATGGAGAGTCCTCAAAAAATTCATACCATACAATATGCCTGCTACCATACAATCCAGCAATTCTACTCCTGGGTATTTATCTGCAGAAAATGAAAACACTAATTAAAAAAATTATATAAACTTCTGTGTTCATTATGGCATTATTTACAACAGCCTAGACATGGAAGCAACCTAAACTCTCACTGATAGATGAATGGAAAAAGAAGATGTGGTATATATATATCCATATGTCTATTAATGAGCAATATTCATATATAGGTGTATACCTATCTATATATACTCTGCCATAAAAAAGAATGAAATCTTGCCATTTGTGACAACATGGTTGGACCTAGAGGGTATTATGCTAAGTGAAGTAAGACAAAGACAAATACCATATAATTTCACTCATATGTAGAATTTAAAAAACAACACAAATGAACAAACAAAGCAAAACAAAAAAGACTCATAGAGGGAGTTCCCTGGTAGCCTAGTGGTTAGGATTCTGGGCTTTCACTGCTGTGGCCCGGGTGCAATCCCTGGTTGGGGAACCGAGATGCTGCAAGCCATGTGGCATAGCCAAAAAAAAAAAAAGGCTCATAGATACAGAGAACAAACTGATGGCTGCCAGAGGGAAGCGGGTGGGGAAGAGGAGTGAAGTAAGTGAAGGAGATTAATAGGTACAAACTTCCAGCTAGAAAATAAATAAATCATAGGGATATAATATACAACATAGAGAATATAGTCAATAATATTATAATAACTCTGTATGGTGACAGATGGTAACTAGACTTATCATGGTAATAATCATTTAAACATCAAATCACGATGTTGTACACCTGAAACTAACATAATATTGTATGTCAATTATAATTCAATAAAAAAAAGAAAGTATAGAATATACTGGTAAAGGTAAGTTTATAGTTAAATTCAGAATACTCTAATACCTGTAATATGATGGTGTGTTAGCCACTTAAGTGTAGTGTAAAAGTTAAAGAACAAGAGTATTAAAAATAACTATAGGTACCTTAATTTGTTAACAAATACACAATACAAAAAGAGGTAATTGTGACATCAAAAACAAAAAAGGGGGAGGAGTAAAAGGGTGGAGCTTTTACATGTGATTGGAGTTAAGTTGCTATCAACTTAAAATGGACTGTTTTAGCTATAAGATGTTTTATGTAAGCCTCATGGTAACCCCAAAAGCAAAAACCTTTAGTAGATTCACAAAAAATAAAGAGAGGGGAATCAGAGTATACCACCATGGAAAATCACCAATTCACAAAGTTAGGCAGAAAGAGAGGAAAAAGGGAACAATGGAACTACAAAACATCCAGAAAGCAATTAATAAGATGACATTAGTATGTCCTTAATTGTCAATAATTACTCTAAATGTAAATGGATTGAATTCAACAATCAAAAGGCAGAGGGGCTGGATAGATTAAAAAACAAGACCCAACTATATGCTGACTATAAGAGACTCACTTCAGCCTTAAGGACACACATAGGCTCAAAGTGAAGAGATGGAAAAAAAATGTTTCATGCAAGTGGAAAAGAAAAGAGAGCAGGGGTATATTATACTTATATCAGACAAAATAGACTTTAAACCAAAAAGGGTAACAAGAGACAAGCACAGCCTCATTCACAGCCAGCAATCCATGCCGCACAGTTCTCTCAGTTGGGAACCTCAGTGAGATCTGTGTTCAGGCCACAATTTCCATGACAACAGGTAAGGACAACAGCAGAATGGCCAGAATTGCAGCCTCGTCAATCAACTTTATTTTTCTGAAAACCTTATGAAGAATATCTCATGGAAGTATTCCTGGCTCTCGTACTTCAGCCATCGGAAAGTTAAGAGTACCCCCAAACTCTTCTGTTTGACCAAAGAGTGGTGTATAGAAATGGCTGCTCCTTTGAGGTTGGCTTTCTACCACATGTGGATGACATGGATCAATCTGCCTTTGGGACTGGGAGAGTTTCCCAGCTTCACCTGGAGCTTGACTCATCTTGTTGCCTTCTGTTGCCCTTTCTGTGGCATGTTTTCCGTTCTGCTAGATTGCCCTTCAGTGACTGAAAGACGGCCAGTCACCACTTAGGCCTGTTCAGTCATGTAAGTCTTAGTACTAAGTGGGAGCCCCATATGTCTTGATGTCTCTCCCCAAGTTCTGCACTCAACACTTGCCTTTGTCTTAGGAAATTCAGAATTTTGAGTTCCTCTGAGTTATGAAATAAGATGTCTCATTAATAACCAGCTTTCCTGTCCTTGCTTTGCTGTCAGGAGAGAACTGGATAGTAAAACCTATGATTTATTTGGACTGGCTCCATTAAGAACTGACAGAGTGATGACTTAATTCCAGTAATGCTTTATTCTTACTCTGCATTTTGACAATTCCCTCTAGCTGTTCCTCTGCTGGAAGTGACTCTTAGTCACTAATTCTAAACTCACTCCAAGAGTATAAAACAGTACACATCACCTAAAATTTCAGTGGAGTAACCTTTGTCACTATAAAATTTTGTAAGCCTTTCAAAGTCTTTCTCAAATTATTATCAGAAGATTGAAAAGTCCAGACAATTTACAGGTTCTCTTTTTGACTGACTGACTTGCCCTTACAGGTGTTTCAAAAGGACCCTGCAGTTGTACAATGATGAATGTGTTGGTTAGTTCGTTCATCATGGGTTTATTGGGTGTCTGTTCTCTGTCATGCTCTGTTGTAGGTGTTGGTAATTGTTCAGTGAATAAAACAGAAACCTGCCCTCATTTAGTGATGGAAGATAGACAAAAAACAGAGGAAATGAAGTAATTGGTTATCTGAGCATGAGAAGAGCTCATGAGAAGGAGAGAATTGAATTGGGGAAGGAGATGTAGCTTGCTGGTTTGATGGAGACAAGTAGGGAAAGCATTTCAGTTTTAAATAGTGTTGTCTGGAAAGGCCTCACTGAGAAAGTGACATTAGAGCAAAGGTTTAAAGGAGAGAAAGGAGTGAGCCATCTGTATAATGGAGGCAAAATTTGTCCCAGGCAGAGGGACCAGTGAGGACAGGGGTCCTGAGGTAGGAAGTGTCTATTATATTCCAAACCAGGCTGATGATAACAGCACACAGACACAGTGCTTCCTGCATGTCCCACACTGTTCTGAAGGCTTTATATCCATTATCTCATTCAGTCTTCCATATTTCCCCAGTCCCGATTTATAGATGAAGAAACTGAGGCACAAACAGCTTAAATAACTTGCCCAAGATTACTCAGCTAGAAAGTGGTGGAACCCAGGCAGTCTGGCTCCAGAGTCTGTGTGCTCAACCACTGCGCTTTGCTGCCTGGTGTTTAATCATTTGGAGATGCAGAGGGCACTGCTCATCACACTGCACTGTGCCCCTTTGCTTTCAGGAGGAAATACTTTACTGATCTTAATATTGGCATTAGTTGTGCTTGTCTTGAGCCACTGGTTTATTTCAATCTACCGAACACTGTGATCTGTGATGATTACTGATCATGATTTTATGTCGGCCATTGAATACTTACCACTCATTTCTTTTTCTTTCGTACTTCATGTTGTTATATTTTGTCTGTCATTGTAAACTCCCTTATATCCCTTTAGATATAGGGAATGATGAATGAATAGAAGTACATTTAAAAAGAAGACTCAGAGTCCTTAGAAGTTTGGAACTAGGTGGCTCTGGGAAGAGCCACCCTCCAGCTTGGCCTTGTGCGACTAGGATTCCCATTTCTCCATTCTCCTGGCTATGGCCCTTCTCCTTTTGCTCATACTCGGTGCTCCCGCAGGAACTGACAGAAAGGGACAGAAGCAGGCTTCTCTTTGAAACTCCAGCCTGACTACTACAGTTCATGTGGCAGTTAGGAGCATGGACTGAGATGGGACAAACAATTCATACCCTGACCACCACCTATCTGGGGTCTGAGACCTCACATCTTCATCTGTAAAATGAAGGTAAAAATCGTGTCTACCTCCTAGAGTTGTGAGGATTAAGTAGGATAATGTTCACAAACAAAGTACACAGCACAGAGCTGATGCATATAAACACTATGGAAATCTTAGCTGTTATTATCTTTAGTTACTCTTCTTTAACAACAAACAGAACAAACTACTGTCTTTAAAAACAAACCACTGTCTTTAAAAACAAACAAAAACCCCTGGGCTTGGTTGAAGTCTGGCTCTCCACATTATCCTGCCAGATGCCCTGTGGGGCTTCTCTGTGGTACTGATCCCTCCCATCTTGGCTCTCAAAATGGATATGGCCTATTGGAAACAGAATAAAACAGGTATGAAGAGTGAATAAAACCAACGAGCACAGCCAGGTTCCAACTTACTAAAAGACTCAGTCACGCTAAAGATAGGGTTTCTCAGAGATGCTGTGAGAGAGAGGACAAGTACCTCTGCTTTGTCAGCCTGTCCTCCTTCCCGCAGCACCTTCTAATTGCTCAAGAATAGTCTAGGCTTCTTACAGAATTGGCATTGACTTTTTAAGGATTACTTCAAGTTATGCAAGAAGAAAATGATCCTGCAAAAGAAGCTCACAAAGTTCAGTTAAATATATTTTAATGAATTGTGTTAGAATGAAAGAAAGGCTTTTTCAAAAAGCTTATATGTTTAATAATTTTTTTTTCGTCCTGTAAGAATGTTGAACCCTGACCTTGGAGTGGAATGGCCCGGTACTGTGGAAAAAACATGTGTGTTGAACCCAACTCTCGGCTCTGCATTTGGAGGCTGTAGGAAGTTCCATCAAGGCCACCACGTCCTCATCTGTACAATGGGAATAACACCTACCTCACAAGGCTGTTCAGAGGATTAAGTGGCATGGCTCTAGGAACTTTCCTGGCAGGTAACAGATTTTCAATGATGTTCATCTGATTTTTTGAAGCTTTTTCTTCAGTTATTTTACTTTCTGCCACATCATTAAAACTGCTTAATTATTCAGGATTTTTTACATCCAGTTTATGGATTATCAAAGCCCTTTGCTAATAAGTCTGTCTCCTGCTGACTTTTATTTATTTATTTTTAACATCTTTATTGGAGTATAATTGCTTTACAATGGTGTGTTAGTTTCTGCTGTATAACAAAGTGAATGAGCTATACATAAACATATATCCCCATGTCTCCCCGGTCTTGCATCTCCCTCCCATCCTCCCTATCCCACCCCTCTAGGTGGTCACAAGGCACCGAGCTGACCTCCCTGTGCTATGTGGCTGCTTCCCACTAGCTATCTATTTTACATTTGGTAGTGTATATATGTCCATGCCACTCTCTCATTTCGTCCCAGCTTACCCTTCCCCCTCCCTGTGTCCTCAAGTCAATTCTCTACGTCTGCGTCTTTATTCCTCCTGCTGACTTTTAAAATTGCAATGTAACTGCCTATCAGCCTGTCAATTATGAGAAATAGCAGATGATTCAACATCAATATTGCTGAATGCCTTGGTAAAATGGTTTTATGAAAAAGTTTGAAGCTATAGTTAAAAGGGAGCTTTATTTATTTGTTTATCTATGGACAGACTTTACAAGTTGATAGTTTTCTCATTTTTAAGATTTATTTTTTCTATTTTGTGCAATTATCACCAAAATGTGAAGGTCAGAATAAAATCACTCATTATTCTATTGCCCAGAAATAACCACTATTAACTTTTAATTTTTTTCCTTTTTATATTCATAGTTATTTTTATGACTTTTTCCACCTAAAAGTCTATCATAAGTACTCTACTATAGTGCTAACATTTGAATTAGTTTCATACTGGTTATACTGTGACCTACATGATCATTTTTCCTAATTTAGACATTAACATTCTTTGAAACTTCTCTGCAAGAAATGTTTGGGTGTAAGCCTTTGTCTGCATTCCTGATTAGTGCCTGAGGATACATTTCTAGAAGCAACATTATTGGATCAATATCAGGTCAATATTCTGTGTAACATGTCCTGCAAACTTAAAACCTAGTCACTTAAAACTTAAAACAGCAATCATTCATTTGCTTGCAATTTGGGGACAATTTGTCTTTGCTCCACGTGTTAGCTGGCTGGAGTGGCTTGGCTGGGTCTAGAGGATCCACTTCCGAGGTAACTTTCACATGACTGACAAGTTGGTGCTGGCTGTTGGCTGGGGCCTCAGTTCCTCTCCAAGGTGGGTATCTCCACTGGGTTCAGAGAGGGAGGAGGTGGAAGCTGCCAGTCCTCTTAAAGGTTAGGCCTGGAACTGGCACAGAGTCTCTTCCACCATGCGCTCTCCGTCAAAGTAGTCACAGGTCAGATTCCAGAGGCGGGGGAAGTGACAAGGAATTTGTGGCCATATTTAATCTACCATAGTCAAAGAGCATATTGGGGACTTCCCTGGTGAAGCCGTGGTTAAGAATCTGCCTGCCAACGCAGGGGACACGGGTTCCAGCCCTAGTCCGGGAAGATCCCACATGCCACAGAGCAACTAAGCCCGAGCGCCACAACTCCTGAGCCTGTGCTGTAGAGCCGACGTGCCACAACTACTGAAGCCTGCGCACCTAGAGCCCGTGCTCGGCAACAAGAGAAGCCACTGCAATGAGAAGCCCGCTCACCGCAGCAAAAGAGTAGCCCCCACTCGCCACAACTAGAGAAAACCACACACAGCAACAAAGACCCAACGCAGCCAAAAATAAAAAAAAAAAAAAATTAAAAAAATTAAAAAAAAAAGAGCATATTGTTGAAGGATCTTTATACACATTACCAAGTCATTTTCCAGAAAGGTGCTGATATGCAGTTCTACCAGCAGTTCATGAGAATGCACACTTACCAACATTAAATATTAAAAAGTTAAAAGTCTCTACTTTATTCAACATATGAAATGTGGGATATCATTGTTTTACTTTGAATTTACTTCATTATTCGTGAGCTTCCATATGTTTGATAAAAATTTATATTTCTTCCTTTGTGAACTGTCTGCTCATTTTGGGGGCAATTTGTTTATGTGTTAAAGAAACTTATAGAATTACATGAGTTTATTACTGACATTAAGAATGGGCCATATTTGTTGTAAATATTCCTTTCATTTCTCTGTTAAAAATCAAAAGCCTTTCCCTGTTATTTGAGAAAAAAGTTAGACAAAACTACTTTCTATTAAATTCACATGATTTTTATAAGAGTCTGGCAGCCATACATTGGTCTTAAAATATTGATATATATTATAATAAAATATTTTGGATAAATGTCAGTTTTACTCACCTAACATGTCAAGAGAAACCCAGGAGATAATTTGATTTATTAATTATCTTCATTTTGGAGGGACTGAACCAAAAAAGAGTTTAGATATCTTTACTGGAACAGAAATGGAGGAACAAAATTGTGTCAGTATACCTTAATTTTCTCTTTATCCCTTTAGCTCTCTGGTAGGCAAACCCATTAACCTCTCTGAGCCTCAACTTTCTTAACTGTAAAATGCAGATAATAGCAGGTATGCTCTGAGGCTTAGAGAAGATGTTTTTAAGGGGCCTAGCACAGGCAGGGGCCTGGTCTGTGGTGGGCACCATCAATTGTTTGCCTCTTATGTTCTGCCTTGTGAATCAAGAAAGACTTTACTAGGCCTGAATGTCAGAGTAAGTTCTCTGAATGGCTTTCCAGGCCAGGACTTGGATTGTGTGGATGACATCATTCAGCTCACCTCTGTCCATTAGTCATGGGTAGGTGTTACTACACAGTGCATTGCACTGTGGTGCAAATCAGGTGCTTTGTTCCAAATAGCACATCACGATTGTCAGGCCACAGCTGGAGCAAATGTCTGTGTTGTCATATGGTATACTCCTTGAGACTGACCCTTGGAGGAGCTTCTCAGAGCAATCTGGTGTCCAATCTTAACACTCTGAGAGTTCCATGCCAGTATTATGACTAATAATACCTTTACTTGTATGGCACTAGATAGTTTTCACAGGACTTTCATGTGTTTTGTCTCCTTTGATCTTCATAGCCATCCTGGGAGGCCTGCAGGTCAAGGAATATTATTTCCCTTATATGCGTACGAAAGTCAAGGCTTGGAGGCATTATGACTTGCCCAAAGTTACAAAGCTAGTAGGTGCCAGACCCAGTACCAGAGGGCTCCCACAGGCCCCATCCAGAATTTTTCTATTGGATCATATGCTGCCTAACTCCACCACCAAGGACATTACAGCAGGTGACTCTAGGGTGAGGAGATGTATAGGATGGATTTTTTTTTTCTGTCTTCCATTAAAATGGGTGGGTGAGTGTAGTGGTCAGTATGGACTCTGGAGTCATTATCTACATTTGGATCCTGGTTCCATCTCTTGTTAGCTGTGTGTCCTTGAGGAAATTATTTAACCTCTCTGTACCTCAGTTTCTTCATACATACAATGAGAATACTGGTACCTAACTTATTAGACTGTTGGGGGTTTAAATGAGACCATCTATGAGAAACACTAGCACAATGCCTGGCATCTAAGTAAACACTAACTAAAGCCCCTGTTCTTACTTGGTGTGATCTGAGAAACTGAAAGCTTACTTCCCTTTAAAACGTCTGCACTGCAAGCCTTCCGCGGAGCCTTGGACTTCAGGCACTGGTTTCAGGAAGCCTCTGTTTGTAAGAGAGCCATCGTCCCTGGGAGAGGCAGCTGTCCGCACTATACTGCACTGCACTGAGTGTCCTCCACCACTTATCACAGTTTATCAGATTGGCCCTGAGGGGCTGGAGCACAGGACAGGTAAACATTGATTGTTTTAAAAAAAAAAAAAAAACACCCATTTACCGCAGTTAACATTTTGGTGTATTCCTTGCCCACTTTATACAACCTTTAAAAATTTTGAATTGAAGGAAAGTAGAATATGCTACCCCCAAATATGCCATTTTGTTGTATCAATTACTTTGGATTAAAGTTACCTAAGAAACAGCTGGTGCAAGAACACTCTGACCCTCCTTTGTACCCCTGAAAGCAGCAAATAAATATCCTATGTGAAAGGAACCCTCCTGGTACCAGGAGGCTAGAAGGCATCCTTATCACCAGAGACAGGGAATTTAGGGCTGAGACGGCTATATAAACAAACCTTGTTACTTCTTCACTAATTTACTACTCCAGGCTCAAACTCCTTTGTCTTGTCAATTCTTTACAAATTTATTGTTTCCTTGTCAAGCAGGTATAAAAGCTGCCTGCTTTGGTCACTTCTTTGAGTCTTACATATTTTATTGGGCTCCTGTACTTATGAAATTTAATTTGTTTTTCTCCTGTTAATCTATCTTATGTCAATTTAATTATTAGGCCAGGCAAAGAAACTGGAAGGGAAGAAGGGAAAAGTTTTCTGCCCCTGCAGAATCATATTGTATAAAGACATTTTGTGATTTGCTTTCTTCACTTCATATTTACATTGTCTTTCCATCTCCTTAGTAATCCTGAAAAACCAGCTTGCATTGTTGCATTGGATTCCATAGGTGGAGACACTGTTATTACCAATTCGGTATGTGAGATAGTTAGTTTTATTTTTATATTATAAATAATGCTACAGTAAACATCCTTTTACGCATATTTTTGAGATCTTCTCTGATTATATCCTTAAAATAAATTCCTAGAAGTGGGATTATTAAATCAAAGGTTATATGCATTTTGAGAAATACTGCCAAACTGCTCACTAGAAAGTTGTATAAATTTACTACTCCCACCAACAGTGTATCAGAGATGAAATCATTCAAGGCCTTCCACATTTTTCCTGACTTTTCTTTCCACCTAAATTATTCCAAATATATTCCTGTATAAAGCCTTTACTTCAGATCTGCCCTCAGTTACTGCTACACTGTTTTGATTTCAAACATCCTTCCATGGGTACCATCTCAGGGCCTTTCGCATACCCTCCTGGAAATGTCTTCATCCTCTTCATCCATCTCTGAATCATATGTCCTTAACTCAAATCCCTAGCCATCTGCAAAGCCTTTCCTGATTGTCGAATTTAGTAAACTACCCTTCCTTCTCTGAAGTCCTTCCATCCTCTATTGTCTGTGCCACCTGTATGTCAGTTGTCACATGCTGCCTATCCTTGTGAATTGTTTTTTTTTATGTATGCTTATACTGTTTCCTGAAAGGCTCGTATAGTACAAAATTACACTTTAAAATGCTTTATGTTACCCATTACATACACAAATGTAGCTTTGTATATGTAATTGTATTGTAATCTGTATATGTATATAATAATATATAGTATAAAACTCCAGTGAGGGATCATAGTGAAAACTTAAGTCACCTTTTGGGTAACTGTCCCACCAGATCAAATCCTCCCCATTGTTTTAGTCACCAACAAAAAACAGGTATCCCTGTCCGGCCTGTCCCAGATATCCGGGAGGCTCGGACCCCAGCCTCTTTGAATTTAAACTTCCTTTGAACTATGCTTATCTAAATTAAAAATGATAGGAGCTCTTTTAAATCATAAAATTATGAAAAGAACAATCTGTTTAATGTCTAGAATCAGGAATTAAAGTCAATTTGACAAAGGATATATGCATATTGCAACAAAAAACCTTTAATCTGAATGATATAGGAAGTCTAGATACTGTTAGTGGTCAGAAATGATAGCTCTTTTAAGAAATACTAAGATTGAAAACATCTTAATTAAGTCACATTATATAAATAGTTACATAATGCGAACATACTACAAGAATCTGAAAATTCTATAATTTCATGTTGCATTTAGATATAATGAGTGCTTCTTCATCATAACTAGATCATCATAACTAGATCACTAATGATCTAGTTAACTTTCCTGGCAATCTTAGAAGACAAGGTATATGAGAAAATAGTTAAAAGTGATATTCGTAATACTTTATAGAGTCCATCATCCTGCTGGAGTAGCATGACGATACTTTCAGAGAGGCATTAATTGTACAAATGAAGAATCGGAGAACTGAGGAGATTAAAACCTTGGTTAAAGCCATACAACCATAAGTGAGGTTCCCAGGTCTCACACCCAGGTCTGCCTGCTCTTAGTCTAGTTTACACTCAAGAATTTCTTTGCCTTTTAATTTGCTTTATTTTCCTCAAAGCACTTCCCAGCCTCTGGTAATATTATATATTTACTTGCTAACACTCACATGTAAGCTCTGCAAGGACAGGAGTAAAAATTCCTAATAAAAATTGCTCTTGGGGACTTCCCTGGTGGCGCGGTGGTTAAGAATCCGCCTGCCAATGCAGGGGACACAGATTCGATCCCTGGTCTGGGAAGATCCCACATGCTGCGGAGCAACTAAGCCCGTGCACCATAACTAATGAGCCTGTGCTCTAGAGCCCACGAGCCACAACTGCTGAGCCCACGTGCCACAACTACTGAAACCCTTGTGCCTGCAGCCCGTGCTCAGAAACAAAGAGAAGCCACCGCAATGACAAGCCTGCACACCGCAACGAAGAGTAGCCCCCAATCACTGCAACTAGAGAAAAGTCTGCAAGCAGGAACGAAGACCCAATGCAGCCAAAACTAACTAACTAAATAATTGCTCTGTTCCCTGCTGTATCCCAGACCTAGAGCAATGGCTGGCATCTAGAAGACAATCAATAAATATTTGTAAAATGTATACAAATTAAAAAATAAATCCATGTAATTTCAAGTTTGAATTGTTAGCAGTAAGATTGGCTTCTATGGCAGCAGTTTGAATGGCCTGATTCCTAGATCCGAGTTCTTCATTCATTCACCCATTCACTCTGCTTTGATTTTCTTCACATACCTTATCACGCATGAAACTTTAATATACACTTATTTATTGTCTCCTTCCTTTATTTTAATATAAGCTCCAAGAAAGAAGGGGTTTTGCCTGCCTTGTAAAGTGCTATATCTCCACGTAGAAAACAGTATCTGGCACATAACAGGTGTTTGAGAAATATCCCTTATCATGAATTAAATAAGTGTATTCATGTAAGAAACATTTGTTGAGCGCCTACTACACGGCTGGAACAATTTATCTTTAGTCTCATGAGGGAGTAAGACAAGTCAACAGAGAATTTTTTTTTTTAACATCTTTATTGGAGTATAATTGCTTTACAATGATGTGTTAGTTTCTGCTTTATAACAAAGTGAATCAGTTATACATATACATATGTGCCCATATCTCTTCCCTCTTGCGTCTCCCTCCCTCCCACCATCCCTATCCCACCCCTCAAGGCGGTCACAAAGCACCGAGCTGATCTCCCTGTGCTATACAGCTGCTTCCCACTAGCTATCTACCTTACGTTTGGTAGTGTATATATGTCCATGCCTCTCTCTCACTTTGTTACAGCTTACCCTTCCCCCTCCCCATGTCCTCAAGTCCATCCTCTAGTAGGTCTGTGTCTTTATCCCTGTCTTACCCCTAGGTTCTTCATGACATTTTTTTCCTTAAATTCCATATATATGTGTTAGCATACGGTATTTGTCTTTCTCTTTCTGACTTACTTCACTATGTATGACAGACTCTAGGTCTATCCACCTCATTACAAATAGCTCAATTTCATTTCTTTTTATGACTGAGTAATATTCTATTGTATATATGTGCCACATCTTCTTTATCCATTCATCTGTTGATGGACACTTAGGTTGTTTCCATCTCTGGGCTATTGTAAATAGAGCTGCAATGAACATTTTGGTACATGACTCTTTTTGAATTATGGTTTTCTCAGGGTATATGCCCAGTAGTGGGATTGCTGGGTCATATGGTAGTTCTACTTGTAGTTTTTTAAGGAACCTCCATACTGTTCTCCACAATGGCTGTATCAATTGACATTCCCACCAACAGTGCAAGAGGATTCCCTTTTCTCCACACCCACTCCAGCATTTATTGTTTCTAGAGTTTTTGATGATGGCCATTCTGCCGGGTGTGAGATGATATCTCATTGTAGTTTTGATTTGCATTTCTCTAATGATTAATGAAGTTGAGCACTCTTTCATGTGTTTGTTGGCAGTCTGTATATCTTCTTTGGAGAAATGTCTATTTAGGTCTTCTGCCCATTTTTGGATTGGGTTGTTTGTTTTTTTGTTATTGAGCTGCATAAGCTGCTTATAAATTTTGGAGATTAATCCTTTGTCAGTTGCTTCATTTGCAAATAGTTTCTCCCATTCTGAGGGCTGTCTTTTGGTCTTGTTTATGGTTTCCTTTACTGTGCAAAAGCTTTGAAGTTTCATTAGGTCCCATTTGTTTATTTTTGTTTTTATTTCCATTTCTCTAGGAGGTGGGTCAAAAAGGATCTTGCTGTGATTTATGTCATAGAGTGTTCTGCCTATGTTTTCCTCTAAGAGTTTGATAGTTTCTGGCCCTACATTTAGGTCTTTAATCCATTTTGAGCTTATTTTTGTGTATGGTGTTAGGGAGTGATCTAATCTCATACTTTTACATGTACCTGTCCAGTTTTCCCAGCACCACTTATTGAAAAGGCTGTCCTTTCTCCACTGTATATTCTTGCCCCCTTTATCAAAGATAAGGTGACCATATGTGCATGGGTTTATCTCTGGGCTTTCTATCCTGCTCCATTGATCTATCTTTCTTTTTTTTTTTCCTTCGGTATGCGGGTCTCTCACTGTTGTGGCCTCTCCCGTTGTGGAGCACAGGCCCCAGACACGCAGGTTCAGCGGCCATGGCTCATGGGCCCAGCCACTCTCTGGCATGTGGGATCTTCCCAGACTGGGGCATGAACCCGTGTCTCCTGCATCAGCAGGTGGACTCTCAACCACTGCGCCACCAGGGAAGCCCTATCTTTCTGATTTTGTGCCAGTACCATACTGTCTTGATCACTGTAGCTTTGTAGTATAGTCTGAAGTCAGGGAACCTGATACCTCCAGCTCCCTTTTTCATTCTCAAGATTGCTTTGGCTATTCAGGGTCTTTTGTGTTTCCATACAAATTGTGAAATTTTTTGTTCTAGTTTTGTGAAAAATACCAGTGGTAGTTTAATAGGGATTGCACTGAATCTGTAGATTGCTTTGGGTAGTAGAGTCATTTTCACAATGTTGATTCTTCCCATCCAAGAACATGGTATATCTCTCCATCTATTTGTATCATCTTTAATTTCTTTCATCATTGTCTTATAATTTTCAGCATACAGGTCTTTTGTCTCCTTAGGTAGGTTTATTCCTAGATATTTTATTCTTTTTGTTGCAATGGTAAATGGGAGTGTTTTCATGATTTCACTTTCAGATTTTTCATCATTAGTGTATAGGAATGCCAGAGATTTCTGTGCATTAATTTTGTATCCTGCAACTTTACCAAATTCATTGATTAGCTCTAGTAGTTTTCTGGTAGCATCTTTAGGATTCTCTATGTATAGTATCATGTCATCTGCAAACAGTGATAGCTTTACTTCTTCTTTTCCGATTTGGATTCCTTTTATTTCCTTTTCTTCTCTAATTGCTGTGGCTAAAACTTCCAAAACTATGTTGAATAAGAGTAGTGAGAGTGGGCAACCTTGTCTTATTCCTGATCTTAGTGGAAATGCTTTCAGTTTTTCACCATTGAGGATGATGTTGGCTGTGCGTTTGTCATATATTGGCCTTTATTATGTTGAGGAAAGTTCCCTCTATGCCTACTTTCTGCAGGGTTTTATCATAAATGGGTGTTGAATTTTGTTGAAAGCTTTCTCTGCATCTATTGAGATGATCATATGGTTTTTCTCCTTCAGCTTGTTAATATGGTTTATCACATTGATTGTTTTGCATATATTGAAGAATCCTTGCATTCCTGGAATAAACCCCACGTGATCATGGTGTATAATCCTTTTAATGTGCTGTTGGATTTTGTTTGCTAGTATTTGGTTGAGGATTTTTGCATCTATGTTCATCAGTGATATTGGCCTGTAGTTTTCTTTCTTTGTGACATCCTTGTCTGGTTTTGGTATCAAGGTGATGGTGGCCTCGGAGAATGAGTTTGGGAGTGTTTCTCCCTCTGCTATATTTTGGAAGAGTTTTAGAAGGATAGGTGTTAGCTCTTCTCTAAATGTTTGATAGAATTCGCCTGTGAAGCCATCTGGTCCTGGGCTTTTGTTTGTTGGAAGCTTTTTTTTTTTTTTGCGGTACGTGGGTCTCTCACTGCTGCGGCCTTTCCTATTGTGGACCACAGGCTCTGGATGCACAGGCTCAGCGGCCATGGCTCACGGGCCCAGCCACTCCGTAGCATGTGGGATCTTCCCAGACCGGGGCATGAACCCGTGTCCCCTGCATCGGCAGGCAGACTCTCAACCACTGCGCCACCAGGGTAGCCTTTGTTGGAAGATTTTAATCACACTTTCAATTTCAGTGCTTGTGATTGGTCTGTTCATATTTTCTATTTCTTCCTGATTCAGTATTGGCAGGTGGTGCATTTATAAGAATTTGTCCATTTCTTCCAGGTTGTCCATTTTATTGGCATAGAGTTGCTTGTAGTAAGCTCTCATGATCTTTTGTATTTCTGCAGTGTCAGTTGTTACTTCTCCTTTTTCATTTCTAATTCTATTGATTTGAGTCTTCTCCCTTTTTTTCTTGATGAGTCTGGCTAATGGTTTATCAATTTTGTTTATCTTCTCAAAGAACCACCTTTTAGTTTTATTGATCTTTGCTATTGTTTCCTTCATTTCTTTTTCATCTATTTCTGATCTGATCTTTATGATTTCTTTCCTTCTGCTAACTTCGGAGTTTCTTTGTTCTTCTTTCTCTAATTGCTTTAGGTGCAACGTTAGGTTGTTTATTCGAGATGTTTCCTGTTTCTTAAGGTAGGATTGTATTGCTATAAACTTCCCTCTTAGAATGGCTTTTGCTGCATCCCACAGATTTTGGGTCATTGTGTCTCCATTGTCATTTGTTTCTAGGTATTTTTTAATTTCCTCTTTGATTTCTTCAGTGATCACTTCGTTATTAAGTAGTGTATTGTTTAGCCTCCATGTGTTTGTATTTTATTATAGATCTTTTCCTGTAATTGATATCTAGTCTCATAGCGTTGTGGTCAGAAAAGATACTTGAAACCATTTCAATTTTCTTAAATTTACCAAGGCTTTACCAAGATATGATCTATCCTGGAGAATGTTCCATGAGAAAAATGTGTATTCTGTTGTTTTTGGATGGAATGTCCTATAAATATCAATTAAATCCATCTTGTTTAATGTATCATTTAAAGCTTGTGTTTCCTTATTTATTTTCACTTTGGATGATCTGTCCATTGGTGAAAGTGGGGTGTTAAAGTCCCTTACTATGAATGTGTTACTGTCGATTTCCCCTTTTACGGCTGTTAGTATTTGCCTTATGTATTGAGGTGCCCCTATGTTGGGTGCATAAATATTTACAATTGTTATATCTTCTTCTTGGATCAATCCCTTGATCATTATGTAGTGTCCTTTTTTGTCTCTTCTAATAGTCTTTATTTTAAAGTCTATTTTGTCTGATATGAGAATTGCTACTCCAGCTTTCTTTTGGTTTCCATTTGCATGAAATATCTTTTTCCATTCCCTTACTTTCAGTCTGTATGTGTCTCTAGGTCTGAAGTGGGTCTCTTGTAGACAGCAAATATGTGGGTCTTGTTTTTGTATCCATTCAGCCAATCTGTGTCTTTTGGTGGGAGCATTTAGTCCATTTACATTTAAGGTAATTATCGATATGTATGTTCCTATTCACATTTTCTTAATTTTTTTCGGTTCGTTATTGTAGGTCTTTTCCTTCGCTTGTGCTTCCTGCCTGGAGAATTTCCTTTAGCAGTTGTTGTAAAGCTGGTTTGGTGGTGCTGAACTCTCTCAGCTTTTGCTTGTCTGTAAAGGTTTTAATTTCTCCATCAAATCTGAATGAGATCCTTGCTGGGTAGAGTAATCTTGGTTGCAGGTTTTTCTCCTTCATCACTTTAAATATGTCCTTCCAGTCACTTCTGGCTTGCAGAATTTCTGCTGAAAGATCAGCTGTTAACCTTATGGGGATTCCCTTGTGTATTATTTGTTGTTTTCCCCTTGCTTTTAATATGTTTTCTTTGTATTTAATTTTTGACAGTTTGATTAATATGTTTCTTGGCATATTTCTCCTTGGATTTATCCTGTATGGGACTCTCTGTGCTTCCTCAACTTGATTAACTATTTCCTTTTCCATATTAGGGACGTTTTCAACTATAATCTCTTCAAATATCTTCTCAGTCCCTTTCTTTTTCTCTTCTTCTTCTGCAACCCCTATAATTTGAATGTTGGTGCGTTTAATGTTGTCCCAGAGGTCTCTGAGACTGTCCGCAGTTCTTTTCATTCTTTTTTCTTTATTCTGCTCTGCAGTAGTTATTTCCACTATTTTATGTTCCAGGTCACTTATCTGTTCTTCTGCCTCAGTTATTCTGCTATTGATCCCATCTAGAGTATTTTTAATTTCATTTATTGTGTTGTTCATCATTGTTTTTTTCATCTTTAATTCTTCTAGATCCTTGTTAAATGTTTCTTGCATTTGGTACATTCTATTTCCAAGATTTTGGATCATCTTTACTATCATTATTCTGAATTCTTTTTCAGGTAGACTGCCTATTTCCTCTTCATTTGTTCGGTCTGGTGGGTTTTTCTATTGCTCCTTCATCTGCTGTGTGTTTTTCTGGCTTCTCATTTTGCTTATCTTACTGTGTTTGGGGTCTCCTTTTTGCTGGCTGCAGGCTTGTAGTTCCCGTTGTTTTTGGTGTCTGTCCCCAGTGGCTAAGGTTGGTTCAGTGGGTTGTGTAGGCTTCCTGGTGGAGGGGACTAGTGCCTGTGTTCTGGTGGATGAGGCTGGATCTTGTCTTTCTGGTGGGCAGGTCCACATCTGTTGGTGTGTTTTGGGGTGTCTGTGGACTTATTATGATTTTAGGCAGCCTCTCTGCTAATGGGTGGGGTTGTATTCCTGTCTTGCTAGTTGTTTGGCATAGGATGTCCAGCACTGTAGCTTGCTGGTCGTTGAGTGAAGCTGGGTGCTGGTGTTGAGATGGAGATCTCTGGGAGATTTTCACCGTTTGATATTATGTGGAGCTGGGAGGTCTCTTGTGGACCAGTGTCCTGAAGTTGGCTCTTCCACCTTAGAGGCACAGCACTGACTCCTGACTGCAGCACCAAGAGCCTTTCATCCACATGGCTCAGAATAAAAGGGAGAAAAAGTAGAAAGAAAGAATTACTAGAAGTAGAAAGAAAGAAAGGAGGGAGGGAGAGAGAGAGGGAGGAAGGAGGGAAGGAAGGAAAAAAAGAAAGAAAGAAAGAAGATAAAGTAAAATAAAATAAAGTAAGATAAAATATAATAAAGTTATTAAAATAAAAAAATAAGTATTAAGAAAAAAAATTTAAAAAGAAGAAAAGAAAAACAAAACGAACAAACAAAAAAAAAAACAGACGGATAGACCCCTAGGACAAATGTTGGAAGCAAAGCTATACAGCATAAATCTTTCTCTCAAGGTCCACCTCCTCAATTTGGGATGATTCGTTGTGTATTCATGTATTCCACAGACATCAAGTTGATTGTGGAGCTTTAATCCGCTGCTTCTGAGGCTGCTGGGAGAGACTTCTCTTTCTCTTCTTTGTTGTCAAAGCTCCCAGGGGCTCAGCTTTGGATTTGCCCCGCCTCTGCGTGTAGGTCGCCGGAGGGCGTCTGTTCTTCGCTCAGACAGGACGGGGTTAAAGGAGCCGCTGATTCAGGGGCTCTGCCTCACTCAGGCCGGGGCGAGGGAGGGGCATGGAGTGTGGGGCGGGCCTGCGGCGGCAGAGGCCAGCATGACGTTGCACCATACTGAGGCGCGCTGTGCGTCCTCCCGGGTAAGTTGTCCCTGGATCCCGGGACCTTGGCAGTGGCGGTCTGGACAGGCTCCCTGGAAGGCGGGGTGTGGATAGTAACCTGTGCTCACACACAGACTTCTTGGTGGCGGCAGTAGCAGCTTTAGCGTCTCGCGCCCGTCTCTGGAGCTGCTTTAAGCAGCGCTCTTAATCGCCTCTCCTCGCGCACCAGGAAACAAAGAGGGAAGAAAAAGTCTCTTGCCTTTTCGGCAGGTCCAGACTTTTCCCCGGACTCCCTCCCGGCTAGCAGTGGTGCACTAACCCCTTCAGGCTGTGTTCACGCCACAAACTCCAGTCCTTTCCCGGCGCTCCGACCGAAGCCAGAGCCTCAACTCCCAGCCCCGCCCTCCCTGGTGGGTGAGCAGACAAGCCTCTCGGGCTGGTGAGTGCTGGTCGGCACCGATCCTCTGTGCGGGAATGTCTCCGCTTTGCCCTCCACACCCCTGTGGCTGCGCTCTCCTCCGCGGCGCCGAAGCTCTCCCCCTCTGCCACCCGCAGTCTCCGCCCGTGAAGGGGCTTCCTAGTGTGTGGAAACCTTTCCCCCTTCACAGCTCCCTCTCCCTGGTGCATGTCCCATCCCTATCCTTTTGTCTCTGTTTATTCTTTTTTCTTTTGCCCTACCCAGGTACCTGGGGGGGTTTCTTGCCTTTGGGGAGGTCTGAGTTCTTCTGCCAGCGTTCAGTAGGTGTTCTGTAGGAGTTGTTCCACGTTTAGATGTATTTCTGGTGTATCTGTGGGGAGGAAGGTGATCTCCGCGTCTTACTCTTCCGCCATCTTCCTGGAAGCCCCCAACAGAGAATTTTGACACAGGTAAGATTTAACTATAGAAGAAGGAAACACAGAGAGACCCCTAACCTGACTATGATGGGTCACAGAGAAGTTTCCAGGTAGGATTTGTCCTGAGTCAAGCTTGAAGGGTGACAGCATATGCAAAGGCACTGGGCCAAGTGAGAATATGGCAAAGTGTTTGGCGTGCAAATATTTTGATATGAGACTAGGAGTTAGGGTTGGAGAAGGGGCCAGAGAAAGCTGGAAAGCCAAGGAGCTTCTATGATATGCTGGGATGTTGGACTTTATTCTGAGGTCAATGGAAGATTTTAAGCAGGAATTTGATGTGAACAGATTCTCTTTATTATTTCACTGTAAGCTTGAGAGGAAGGACAAGGCAGCAAAATTGATCCTCATATTAACTCCACAAAGTCATCAAGTTGTAGGTTTGACACAACTGAGCTCTTCAGTTTGTCAAGCACAGGCATGAGATGGAACTGTACAGCCCAATTAGCCTCCTTCCTGGTTGGTGAAGAAAGCTGGTTATGGGCTCAGCCTTTCATGAGTGGGAGGCTGGGGTGTGCCATGGCTCCATGAAGATGGTCTAATTCCAGTACAGCTCCTGGTGACAGTTTATGGGTATTTTTGAAATGCCTGCCAGGAGATTTCTCACTAGTGTAAAACTTAGAATTAAGTAAAAATCTAAATATCTAAAAATCTTGATAAGCTAGTAATTAATACTCTAACTCTAGAGTGCCAGTGCCCTAAGACCTCAGCTTTTATCAGAACCTCATGCCAGCCCAGGAAATCACACTGTTGTCCTGTCTGTCCTGTAGCTTGGAGCAGGGCGGGAGTTGACCACTAACCCTGGTTCCCCATACCATGAGATCAAAAAGTCATCTCTGCATTTGAAAGAGATGTGGAGTGTGTTCATGGGGGTAGTGGCTCAGCAAATCAGGTTTACTAGAGTCATGGGGCAGGTGGAGCAGGCTGGTCTCACCTCCTTCCCAACTTACCACTGATGTACCAGCCACCGGCTCTCGTGGGTAAGCTCTCGACAGCCACCCAGCATATGCCATAGTCCTACACTCTTGCCTTCCCCCATCCATGTCATGTGAAAGGACTCTTTTTAATAAATGAGCAAGTGTCCTATGTGACATTATCCAGAGATTATCCTTTCCATCTTCAAATCCTGTGACTGGGATCACTCAACAGCACTGTGATGTATTATTTTCAATGAGGTGCCTTTCTTAACTGTCCAAATGCTGCCTGTTTTGCCCCTAAATCAATAAAGTGTGTTGAATGTTTGTTAAAAAAAAAAAAAAAAGTTGGTGACCTGTGGCCTTTTGGAAAGGCCACAGGTCACCAACTCCATGAAGTAGCAAATTGGTCCTTGTTTTGGAAAATCCTCCAGGTATTTATCCAGAAATATATGTTCATGAAATTCTGAAACATCATCAAAACCTGCTTCGTTGTTAATTGGGAACTCCCACAATTTCCCCTCTTTTGTCCACTGGATCATCTCTTCAAAACCATTCTGAAAGTGTTGTTCATTGACTGCTGCTAACTGCTTAGCAAATTTTTTTTTTTCATTTTGAAAAAGCTATTTACTTTTTTCCAAATATTATTCCAAATACATGTTTTACAGGCCACTATGGGTCAGAAACATTCTATAAAAGAAAGCATTTTGATAGACATTGGAAATAATTTTAATAGAAGAAAAAGCTCGTATTTATCTAGATGTGGCTATGTTACACAGGAAGATTTCAGCATCCAAAGTGCAAAGACAAAATGACTGCGGCTTTTCTTGCCACTCAAAATATAGACAATCTTCCCTTACAGCCTACTCTTAATTGTTAGTTGGGTGCCAAAGAGACGGTACACTGACCTTTAGAAGCAGGGCTTCTAAATGGACACGGGGGTGGGGGGTGTCAAGCATCAGAATGAATTCAACTTAGGAACAACCTGGCTTTGACCCCAACCAAACCCAAAGTCCAGCCAGAGGCCCATTAGAAATAAATATAAATCTTAGTATCACTTTTACAGGGTTGTGCCACTTAACACCATTAAACCTAATCAATTCAAATTAAAGCTAAGCACACTCCCATTATTAGTTCAGTCCTTACCGTATAGGAAGATAAAAACTCTCCTTTCCCTACTTTAATCATGCATACAATTTTAAGTATTAATACAAATATTACATTTAATACTTGGAGATTTTTTAAAATAATAAGGTGGGTGAGCAGAAAGTCAAAGTGATAATATGAATTAACTTTGAATCTCCAGTTTGTTGAGACCCTATGCCAATCTGTATCAGCAAAGCCTACTTCCACCTGTGTGTAATAGGGAGATAGATAATAGGGGGCCTGCGAATGTATGTTGGGATAGAGGGATCTGTGCCTCTGGGGGAAAACTCCCAGCCTAGTGAGAGAAAATGCTTGGTGAGGAGAGTGTCCGTTTACCCAGCTCACCTGTAGTTGGCCCTATGTATGAAAAGTATGATGTTAACTATATACCTATAGTAATCAAGGCTGGATGGTATTAAACAGACCCACATAAATATGTCCAACTTTTTTAAAAAAAAATTGAGGTCAAATTCCTATAACATAAAATTAACATTTTAAAGTGACATTTAGTGCATTCACAATGTTTTGCAACCACTGTCTCTATCTAGTTCCAAAACATTTTTATCACCCCAGGGGAAACCCTGTACCTATTAAGCAGTTGCTCTCAATTTCTCCTCTCCCCTGCTCCTGGGCACTACCAATCTGCATTCCCACTCTATGAATTTACCTTTTCAGGGTATTTCATGTAAATGGAATCACACAATATGTGACCTCTTGTGTCTGCCTTCTTTCACTTATATAATGTTTAGAGGTTCATCCACCTTGTAGCATGTATCAGTACTTCATTCCTTTATATGGCTAAATAATATTCCATTATATATATGTATGTATATATATATATATATATATATATGTATACATGCTAAAAGTAGTGATAATACCAAATGCCAGAGAGAATGCCGAGAAACTAGATTCCTCATATATCGCTATTGGGAATGGCATAGCCACTCTGGAAAGATAGCTTGGCAGTTTTTTTTAAAACTGAACATGCACTTACCATATGACCCAGCAATTGTACTCTTGGGCATTTATCCCAGATAAAGGAAAACTTACGTTCACACAAACATCTATACATGAATGTTTATAGCAGCTTTATTTGTAATACCTCCAAACTGGAAACAAACTCTGGTACATTCATATCTTGGAATACTACTCAGCAACAAAAATTAATGAACTATTGATACACACAACAACCTGGATGGATCTCAAGGGCATTATGCTGAAAAAAGTCAACATCAAGAGGTTTTATACTTTAAAATCTTTAAAGGCTTTATACACACTTTATAATTTCATTTGCATAACATTCTCAAAATGGTAAACTATAGTTGGAGAACAGATTACTGGTTGCCATGGGGCAGGGATAGATGTCGGGGGGATGTGAAGATAAATGGAGAGTATGAGCAGGATCCTTTGCGATTATGGAACAGCTCTGTATCTTGACTGTGGCTACATAAATGTATATACATGGGATTGCATATGCATATAGTGCATAGAAACACATACAAATGAGTGCATGTAAAAACTGATGAACATTGAACACTGTCTGTAGTCTAGTTAAGAGTATTGTACCAATGTCAGTTTCCTGTTTTGATCTTGTGTTCAACATGTTGCCACTGGGGGAAGCTGGATAAAGGGCATTATAAATGTTTTAAAATAAAAAGTTAAAAAATTCCCCTAGGTAGTGAGTAAAAATGCTTATAAAAACATAGAAGTATCTGTATTTTATTAATAACTTGAAAAAAAAGGCAATAATGACTTTGAACATAAGAATAGAAGTGTGATTTTAGGCCTTGCTGAACATTCTAGGTGAGTTAGAGGGAGTCCTTGCCCTCTAGGTGCTTACAGGCAGTGGGAAAGATAGTTCAGTGAATGGCACATTGTCTACTGGGAGGTGAGCATGTAAACAACCATATATAATCTCTGAGTCAAATAAATTGAATAATTACAAGCAAAGTGTGGCAGGAATTGAGAGGAAGGAGATTTTAAAGTGGTCTGAGGAGCTGGGGGGAAATTTATTGGAGGAGGTGATTTCTGAAGTGAAGCTTGAAGGATGGATCTGATTCTGAAGTTACAGAAGAGAGTAAGGAAGTTTTTTTTTATGTATATCCTAGACTTTTTGGTTATTATTTTCTTATTCAAACTTCTACTTTTTCTCCAAACATATTCTTTCATGCCTTTAGCCTATGAAATTAGATGTGTTTATATATGGTAAAAATTCACCATGGGGACTAGCTTGAGATGTTCTTTTTTTGAAGCCCAAAGAGCATTTAGAGTGACTCTGTGGTTCTTCAAAGAGAAATATTTTGAGAGAGAACTTGAAGTCCTGGGTTCTATTGCCATTTGCCTGGAGGTACCAACCTGCAGTCATGTAGCTGGGAACCCTGCTAGAATAAAAGAGTATTTCTTCCACCCTCATAGCTTTTTCTTTTTTTTTTTAGATCAGGAAGAACTTGAAAAATGAATTGAAGTTGAAAACTAAGTACTGCTGACAATAAAGAATATTGTCCCAGATAGGGACACAACAAATCATTGCAGGTGTTTACTTAAATTCAAGCTCCAGCCCAGAGGAGCCAAATTCCAAAGGAAAGCTAAATGCCAGATATAAATAGACCTGGAGCACAGGCAGTTTATTTCATCATTTATTGACATGAGAGATTTACATTTTACTTGGGTTGACCTTATCTTATTGGCAAGTGTTAACTGTATTATTTACCTAGTGAAGTTTTACTCTATTTTGGCAGACACGAATTTTTACTTTAGGAGAAGATTGAAAGAGCCCTTTAAACTATCTGTAGAGAAAAGATGCCCTTACAGAGCCAACCATTAGAGTGCACGTGCAATTATAGAAAGAACCTTGGATGTTTGGCTGAAATGAGCCCTGAAGATCACCTTATTCAATAGCTTTATTTCACAGGTGAGGAAACTGAGACCAGAAGAAAATGCTCCTTCTTCCTCAGAGAATAACTGGTTTTCAAGGTATTCATTCATTCGTTTGTTTGCTCAGTACCTTCTGAGTACCTAAGAGCCACATACTGTTCTGGGTGTTGGGGATATAGAGACCTGCACCAGGGAGCTTACCTAAGTGTGTTTGTGAAGGAGGGACTAGATAATTTTTAAAAAGTAGACAAATGAACTGCCCATTTCATCACAGAGTTAGGTGTTGTAAAGAAAAGAAGTCCAAGGAGAGGGACTTTCTAATGGGGGTGGGAGGAGCTCAGGGAGGGCCTTTTTGAGGAGATGACATTTAAGCTGAGGCTTGAATGATGAGAAGGAGCCATCTGTGTTAAGGCACTGTGGGAGATTGTTACAGGTTAGAGGAATTGCCTAGGCCCTGGGGCAGGAAGGCAGGTTCAAAGAGTCCAAAGCAGACCAGTGTATAGGGAAGGAGATGTGCTGTTAGGTGAAGAGCTTGAGGGCTGGACCCTTCAGGCCTTGTGGCTCTAGGGGGAGACTTTTGAGGCCATTGAGGGTTTAAACACAGGAGTTGTGGGAGCTGATTTATATTTTAAAAATATTTTGTTGAGTGTGATGTGGAATGGTAGAGAGGCAAGAGCAGAGGTAGGGAGGCTAGCACTGCAGGTCAGACCAGGCAAGAAAGTTCTGGCCCAACTAGATGGTGGTGGTAGAGGCGAGCAAGAGAAGTGAATGGATTTAGGATATATATTTGGAGACAGAACCCTTCAGACTGCAGTTCCTTTGGATGTGGGTTTGAGGACAAATGAGAAGGACTCAGAAGAACTGAGGTTTTTGGCTTAAGCGATTGGGTAGGACTGTCTCCTGAGATGGGCAGGTCTGGAGAGGAGCAGGTTGGGAACAGTGCCGGTGGGGTGAGAAATCATTTATCAGAAAAAAATCAGTAGGTATTGAGATCGAGAAAAACAGGAGTAGATCCATTTTGGCAGAGCAGTTAATAAAGGCCTCACTCAGAAGTTGACATTTAAGGTGAGATATGAAAGGTACGAAGAGCCAACAGAGAGAACATTCCAGATAGCGGGAACCATAGGTGCACAGGCACAAAGGGAGGAAACAGCAAGTCAGAGGTAAGCAACAGGAACTATTGTGGCTTCAGGGTGGGGAGTGAGGTAATCAGAAGAGTGGTTTCTGTTTTTCACATTGCTCAGGGACAGGTTTAACACTGTAACTTAGATGTGCAAAAAGAAATATTGCTTTTTCTCTCTGTAGAGCTGACCTGAATTTTCTCACAGCTGCCACCCTGAATGAGAGTTGAGACTGAAAGAAGGGACCAGAAATTTAAACCTGCCAGTTTGTGATATATTCATCACTTTCAGATGACTCCATTGTCTTTGCAAGGTGGCAGGGAAGAGAGGCCCCAGGTCCACACACCAGTTTTCTGCTGCCCTCTGGCTCCTCCTGTCTCCATCTTGACAGGTGGAGCCAGAGCTCTGGTCTTGCCCTTGTCCATCCAGTCAGGTGATGGGGTTGGGGGCACTTTGCTTACCTGTCTCTGGAGAACTCTCAGTCTGTTCTCTGGGCTCAGTTGGTCCAGAAGTCTTTCCTACAGACTCACCCTACTTCCATTTTCTCTGATGCCACAGTTTCTTCTCCCTATGGTCTGAGGATGCCTGTGATTCCCAATTTAAAGCTCTTCAGAGTGACCTCATCATTGCTCTGTGGTACCTTTGCCATCAGCAACATCATCTTCTCACATCCTTCATGGGATAGGCAGAAACCTCTAAATTTCTCCTGTGCCACAAGGAAGGCTCTGGGTAATTGATGCTCTCATTACCTAACCGGGCTGGGCTGCCATTTTCACTTTGTTGCATCATTCATTGGGTTGCCTTATGTGGTGACATCTTCCCAGAATTGTGAATGGGAGGTGGTTGAGGCTTCTCTACTTTTGGCTTTCTTCTTGACTCTTTACTGTCTGATACCAGCCGCTCAGATCTTATGGTCTGGGGAGGTGTGGTGGTGATCCCTAGCACATATGCATCTGACAATTTGCTTCCCCTACCTCTCTTCTCTTTCAAGTAAATTCTCTGAGCTGGAAGGAGTAGGTGTCCTTCCTTATGGTGGTTGTGAAACGTGTCTGCAAATTCCTTGATGCTCTTTTCATCAAGAGGTAGCGTCTATGTCACTTCTTGTGAACCTAGGTGGACATTTGTGACTTGCTTAATGAAAAGAATATGGCAGAAGCGATGCAGTATGACATGAGGCTAGATTAGAAAAGGCCATGCCATTTCTGCCAGTTTCTCTTGGGACTTGCTCTGGGAGGCTTCAGCCCCCACGTGAGAAGTCCAGCTATCGTGAGGCAACCATTTGGGGAGAGCATGTGGAGATGGTAGAAAGAGTTAGAGAGGGAGGAAGGGAGGGAGCTGGGGGGGAAGAGAGAGAGATCTGAGGAGCTTGAGCTGTTAGCTGTTCAAGTGTGCCCAACCCAGGTGCTGACATGCAAGTTAAGAAGGCTTCAAGATGGTATCAGTTTCAATTACTGTCTGACTGCAACCTCAAGAGACACCCTGAGCAAGAAACACCCAGCTAAGCCCATTCAATGCTCAGATTCACGAGCAAAAGAAATGACTGCTCATATTTTAAGTCACTCTTTTGGGGTGGTTTGTTCATAGATGACTGAAGCACTCACTCCTTCTGGAGCTCACATTCTTACCAGTCTTTCTCTTCTATCTTAAATAATCTCTACACTATGACTCATAACTAAACTGTAGGTCCAGACTCTAAGTGGAGCGACTGATTACCCTGATTTGGGACTGAGGGGGTTCCTGGGGTATGGGACTCTCAGTGCTAAAACTGGGAACATCCTGGGCAAATCAAGATGCGTTGGTCAAGGTTTGCTTTTGTTATATAAAGGAAGCTGAAAGAATTTAGAGATTTTAAAATTGGTGATTACTATTTTTTTTAATAAGAATTTTAATAAGAAGCAGTTTTGGACATGGATGCTGACCCTTTCTTACAGATGGTATCTGCCCTCCCAAAGGAATGGATGCTTCAGAGTCAAAGAGTGGACTACTATAGGCAAGGATAATTGTAGGACATGAAAGTACTTTAAAAATGTCTCATAATATACAGATAGGGAAACTAAATCCAGACCAGGTCACTGACTTTCTCAAGGGCTAATCGTGACTAGGTCATGACTGGGATGCAGATAGTTGAACTTCAGCCCAGGGCTCTTACCCCCATATTATGTCATTTCCAATCCATATCAATATTTACCATGTGAGTATGGTATAATAGTGAACCCTGGAAAATAATTAGGCTGAGGGAGAGGTGTCTTTACCAGTAAGATGACTTACATCTTCAGCTCTAGGCAGCACTGATTAGATTAAAATCTAATCTCAGCCATACCTGGACAAACTAAGAACCAGAAAATACATCTGGCTTTAAAACAAAACCCTAAGCCAACTTCAGATCTGTTTTGAAATGAAGTGTTTAACAATCTCATTAAATGTTAGTGAAAATTTGTTGGCTCTGGTGCTGCTGTCCCAGAAGAAGCCAGGTTAACTTTGGGCTCTGATTTTAGGGCCCAAACGTGAAGTATGGGAGCCTTCCAGCTGGCAGCACAGCCAGTGAAACTGGGTATGGGCTGATGAGCCTTCCTAAGTGTATCTTTTGGCAAAGAAACCCAGACTGCTTACACTAATAAATAGGAGGCTAGTAACTGTCTGCACTGCCTAGAGCTGAACATGGCAAACTAGGTGGGAGGGAGGGTGGAGGAGGACAGCATTACTGACTTGGCAGGAAACGGCCATCATGGTGCTTGCCCCACCTCTGTTTAGAAAGTATACGTAGTGTGCTTGGGTGTGGGCTCTGTGTGTACCTAACAATCAGAGTAGAGCTTTTATCAAAGAAGGCAAATTGCTCATTGATATGACTCCAATGACTTGGCTACCAAGAGCCAGCCTCATCCTGTCCAAGGGAACCAGGAGGAAACTGTTCTGACGAGCAAGGCAACGGTAACTCGGCTATGAATCACAGAGAGATTAGATTCAGCTGTTGTGAGCAGGCATGAGTGCATTTCATGTAATGATTACAAGAAAGAGCCCTATAATTTTGCACAACCCTTGGACTCATTCATGAGAAACTAAAAGTTAAAAAAGAAACGAGTTAAAGCTCTTGGGATGGGATACTATTTTGAGATTTTTAAACTTTGCTTTTCTTCTGTGTTTCCTCCTTTCTCTTCCTTCCGTTGAAGCCGAGTAAAGTCTGTTCTTTGCTTCTGTGGAGGGATATGGTTGGGAGAAAATGAAGCATAGTCTACATGTTTTCCTGGCCCTGTGGGCAGAGGTGGGGATGGTATGGGTCAGAAACAACATATTGGCCAGACACCCCCAAAAATAAAAACTTCTCTGATGCTAGAGAGAGATTTTCCAGGGCTGGAGAGAGGGAACATAAGGAAAGCAGAGCGCTCCGAAGTCCTGGGACAAAGAAGGAACATGCACTGAGTCTTTCAACATTCATTCATTCTTTAACTTCTTTAACTTCTGTATACACCAGGCACTGGTCTAAGAGCAGTGAACAAATACACAAAGATCCTTGCCCTCATGGAGATTACATTTTAGTGAATATCAAAATGTGTGGGATTCTGGTATGCCAGACACTATTCTAAGTGCATGGCATGTATTTACTTCTTATAACCTGTTGAGTTAGATACTATTGATATATTCCCAGCTGACAAATGAAGAAATTGAGACATAGAGAGGTTACATAATTTGCTGATCTCATAGCTAGTAGGTATCAGAGCTGAATATTGAACCCAGAAAGCTGGTTTTGTTTTTCTTAACTGCTTGCTTAATTTCTAGGCAGGGCTTTGGGAGGGTGGAAAGACTCTAGAGTTAAGAAAGCTGCTTGGGGCAGTTTCATGGAGACTCCCAGGCCTCAGCTAGGTTACGCAGCAGTGGGAAAACTCTGAAATTCCAGGGACTGCTGCCTCTATGTTGGATGTCTCCAAGTCTGTCTTTCCCTGACTGCCTTCCACTGCCCAAGATTCTAGGACCCCAGCATGACCAGAGGGGAGGAACCATGGCTTGAGGCTGGGTTTCCTCCCTGCCCAGCATGATGGGAACCCAAAACAGAAATTAAGCTGAATTAAAAGAATAAAGAATAAAATAGAAAGAATGAGGGAATTCCCTGGCAGTCCAGTGGTTATGCCTCCATGCTCTCACTGCCAAGGGCCCGGGTTCAGTCCCTGGTCAGGGAACTAAGATCCCACAAGCCCCTCGGCGCAGCCAAAAAAAAGAAAAGAAAAGAAAGGAATGACAAAAATAATAAGAATAAATATTTTTTTGTAATCCTGAATTTGTGGGCTAAGATCCAGCTCCAATATTCTGGGAAGCGTGGAATTAGAAAGAACTAAGCGCAGCCAGTGGGAGGAGTTAAAAATCTGAATCTCCATCTCACATTTACCCCCTAATATTAGGGCCTTGTAAAAGGAGGAACTAGGATTTCATGATTGCTAAAGATGGAGACCTAATCAAGTCAGAATATTCACTCATTTTTTCAGAGTGGGTGTGGTCTACTCTGTGTGTCTATCAACATTCCATTAAGAAAATAAATGAACAATATGCAATATAATTATTCTATAATCAGTACAAATAAGATTATTTAGTTTTCTCACAAAACACAAACCAGGATCTGTAGTAAAGTTTGGGAATGAACTCTCTGTAATCAGTGCCCTCAGCTTCCCACACTGGGAAAAGATTTTCAAATCTACCCTACTTGTTATAATCCAGAGACATAAAGAGATGCAGGTCCTGTCCACATAGGGGAAGCGTGTTCAATTTCTCTCTGTTTAAAAAATAAATTAGAAGTCACTGCTAATGCATTGGTTTTTTAAAGCCAACTTTTCTTAAGGTATGAGGCCATATCCCTTGAATAACTTTTGGTAATTCATTCAGGTGGCCTAAACTCTCTACATTATTTTTTTTTTATCAAGTTGGATAACTGCAGATAATATATTCTGACTCAATTTGTCTTGCTCCTATAAAACTTGCTGTCCCTGGGCTGTAATTGAAGAGTATGCTCTTGTTTTCTTGAGGTTTTAAGAATGTCTCTATAAAACTGCTGCTTGAAGACATTATCTGTTTTGTTATAAATTTCCCTTTATATATGAATCCAGTGCTTTGTTCTTTCTAGAATTTATGGACAGACAAATTTGTTTCCTTTTACGACAAGCAGTATGAACTCATGGTCCACACTCACTGGCTGTCTGATTTCCTCATCTCCTGACTGTGAATCAGCCCTCTAAAAGTAGGCTTTCTGCTCAGTACTCGCCCCAGTCAGAGGACCAGTGACTTTCAATTTTCTGTATTCCTCCTTCAACTCTTATCACACATGCTGAGTGGCTGTCTTGCTCTTCCTCATGTGTGCTCATGCAGAAACTTGCATCACACAGCCTTGTCTGTTCCTAAATGAACCTAAGGCATAAGGTGGTCTGCAGTGTCAAAGGGGAAAGAGGACAAAGATGTTTGTATTAGTTTCCTATTGCCGTTATAACGAATTACCACAAACTGAGTGCGTTAAAACAGCAAAACTCTGTCTTGCACAGTTCTGGAGGTCAGAAGTCCCAAATCAGTTTCATTGGGCTAAAGTCAAGGTGTTGGCAGGGCTGGTTCCTTCTGGCACCTCTGGGGAGAATCCATTTCCTTGCTTCTTGCAGTTTCTATGGCCACCTTCCTTGGCTTTCTTGCCTTGTGGCCCCTCCCTCATCTTAAAGTTCATCACCACAAACTCTGTTTCTGATATCACATTACCTTCTCTCTGACTCTGACCTCTCCTGCCTCCTACCTCCTGCCTCCTTATAAGGACCATTGTGATTATATCGGGCCAAACTGGATAATACACGATTATCTCCTTACTTCAAGATCCTTAACTTAATCACATCTGTAAAGCCCCTTTTGCATGTAAGGTAATGTATTCACAGGGTCTGGGGATTAGCATATGGATATATTTGGGGGACCATTATTCAGCCTACCACAAAAGGTTGGTAGTGAACCTGCCAAACTGGGGGTCCTTCCAGCCCCCAGTACATCCAAGTCTGGGAGGTTCAGCAACCCTGCCTCAGTGAGAACACTGCTCAGTGGGAACTCCCAGCAGCTCTACTGCCCACTGTGATCTGTGATGCAACAACAGCTCAACACACCTGGTCACCCTGTCTTCCCTTCAGGATTGAGCAGTGCTGCTCCCTGCTGCTGCTTCATCTGTGTGTGTCCACATCCACCCTTCCCAAGGGTGTTAGTCAGGGTTGGCCAGAGAAACAGAACAATAGGATACCTGTATATATAGATATAGATATAGCCAATAGGATATCTATCTCTCTCTCTATCTATCTATCTATCATCTATCATGTCTATGTCTATACCTATATCTATATCTATCTATAGCTATAAGAATTGGTTCACACAATGATGGAGACTGAGAAGTCCCATAATCCATTGTCTGCAACCTGGAGACCCAGGAAAGCCAGTGATGTAATTTAGTCCGAGTTCAAAGGTCTGAGAACCAGGGAAGCTGATGGTGTAAATCCCAATCTGAGGACTGGAGAAGATGAATGAGGTGTCCCATCTCAAGCAGTGAGGCAGGGAAGAAAGGGACAAATTCTTCCTTCTTCCACCTTTTGTTCTATTCAGACCTTCAATGGGCTGGATGATGCTCACCCATATTGGGGAGGGCAATCTACTTTACTGAGTCCACTGATTCAAATGCTCATCTCATCTGGAAGCACCTTCAAAGATACACCTAGAAATAATGTTTAATCTGGGCACCCGTGGCCAGTCAAATTGATGCATAAAATTAACCATCACATTGGTTAATGTGAGGCTGTGCCTGCATGGACTCGCCACCATCCATTAGGAAGCGCCCCTACTGGGCATGGCTGAGTTCTTGTTGATCAAATTCCCTTTAGGTTGAATTGACCCAAATGTCAATTAGTGATGCACAGTCTTAAAACTGCAGGTTGTGTGAACTGCTCTTGAATAAAGCTGCATGGCCCATGTTTTATATTTTATATAGCCCAGAATATGTTTTTATTTTTCTAGGTACATATCCAGCCATTTTGAATTGAATGGATTTTGAACTTGAGACACTGCAAATACATGTCACTTCCCAAAGAGGAAACAATTAAAACTTTACACAGATTGATTGTGTTTATTACTACAAACTACACTTGTTTCCTCACCTGAAATCCCAAGTATTCTTTTGTATGTGTTATCCTCTAGTTAGGGCATCTAGTGCATGGAAACCCCTGTTTGTGAATTCAGTCTTAGGTAGTCACCTGCTTCTCCTTCAGGAGAGGGAATACTCCTGACTCCAGAAAGTGCTCCTGTAACATCCTGTACATATTTCAATTGCTAAATTGAATTCATTCCATTGTCATCATTATGTCTGTCTACGCTACTGGATGCTGGGCTCTTCAGGTCATTGTTATATCGTCTATCTTTATATCCGCACAGGGAGCATGATATCTGAGGCATTGTGAGTACTCCACAGATATTTGTTAAATGGATTTGTTTATTGAAGGAAGAACTCATGTACTTTATTTGATTACCTGATGGGAGCTTTGCATCATTTTCTGGTTTTCTTTTCCCTTGCATGACAGAAAACTTCAAGCCAGATTTTATGCTCTGCTGTGATAATAGCTACCTTATCCCAATTCTAAAAGACTTCTGCTTATTTTTCTTTAAGTTAGCCTGACTACATATTTTTATTATAAGTGATGTCAAATGCATTTTAGAACTACAAATAACATAAATTATAAAGATATTTGGCAAATTTTGGCTCATCTCTGATTCATGTTTAAGGAAAATTAATGCCTTTCGCCATAGTGAACTTAATCGCTGTGATGGTAACATTAAGAAAAATCAAGGAGCAATGACTATTAGATAAACATGGGAAGGTGGTATGTATTATGCTTATAAATAGGAAGGAAAAATGAGGATCATTCCAAGAATTGACTTCTGATGTATAAACTATAAATACATATATTTATATGGAGAGAGTTGCTGAAGTTGACTTGGTGTGGATGGATATTATGTAGCTGGAAGAACCATGTGTTGAAAAAGTATTTTACCTTTAGTTATTTAATCGTTTTTATTTTTTTTTATATCTAAGAGAAGGAGAAAAGGACATAGAAAATCCAAAGAATTTCTCAGAGGAAAAGGAATATTATAAACCTGGTGAGAACGCTGCACAGTGGTCCAATTACGAGAAAGGCAGTTATAAGATATACGTACTAAGGTCAGACAGCACAGTCTGAAAGGTGTACTTCTATCCCAATGAGAGAAAAACAGTATTAGATTTGAGATTGGGGAATGGTTGCCTTGGCTAGTTACAGTGACATAAATCAACAAGAATATTACTTTGTGAAGCGAGGAGGATAGTCTTTGTCAAATTACTCTTGGTTTTGTTATAGGCTAACCAAAAGGCCTAGAGCCAGAGTGAAATGGGAAAACAAGAAACAATAGGAGAGAAAAGAAAAATCAAAATGCTTGATGACAAGCCAGAGCTTTATTTATTAAAGTTTTACTTTGGAAAATTTGAGGAAGTAAAGTAGTCCAGCATTTTCTTGAGCTGAAAACAGACCATTGGTCCTACTTCTAAAGCAAACAACACTTTCTAAATGAAAACAAATAAGTGAAAGAATCAACAAAGAAGCAGTCATCTCACCACGAAATGAGTCAATATTTGCTCTTTATGGTAACCAGAAATATCTGGTTTTGTTTTTTAAACCTGATGCTATAACATTTTAGAAATTCTTACTAAAGTTTAAAAAAGGTACATAGTCCAACCTTTAGTAAAAAATTGGAAAGAACTTTCTAACAGTAGGAGAGTTTTGCTCTTACAAATGAACTCCAGTTTTAGAATAAAAAGTGTACTCATTTAAAGTGTTTTTGTTTGTCAAAGTTGATAGAAATGTCTAGACATTGGGAGGTGGGAAAGTAACATGCCTGTGGAAAGTGCTGGGGTGGGAAAGAAAGCTCCGAGGGTGTTGGCTGAGCTTGGCCTGTAGTGAGAGCTCTCATCCTTGACAGTTGCTCTCAAAGGGCACAAAACATTTAGGCCTCATTATATTTGAAATTCCCTATATTCATTATTAACATTTAATCATGAAATTTCACATGCAAATCCACATTTCTGATTTCTCTTGAAAAATCTGATAGCATTCCACAATAGTAGCTCTCACTGAATAAGACTGAATAGTGGCTGCTCATTTGGGACAGAGCCAGTTCCCCATTGTCCATTCCCCTCTCACCCTTTTATTTTCTCCAGACGTGGAGGCTGAATGTCAGTTGTAATCCATCCATCCATGAGATGGTTATTTGTCTGATGGTAGAATTAACAGAATATTAGAATATGTCTGATAACCTCATTTGTATCAAAATGCATGATGCAGACCAAGATGCCACATGATTCAAGAACAATGAGAGAAAGCATATTTCCTTGTGGAAGTGAGAGTATCCTAGGGATTCATATGCATTTAAATAGATCTCTGCAGAAATCACCTGCGTGTTTTGCTCATTTACTCACTTACAGACTTTGTGTTTAAGATACCCAGTTTAGCTTTTGTACCTGTGATCTTATCTTCAGGCACGGATCATCCCTGAGGCTGAAATAATATGTTTATTATTCCAAGAGACATTCCCCTTTTCTTTCTTTTCAATGAAACTCAGATTTTTTATGGTGGCAAGGTGTGTATAGCTGGGTCTATGCCTAAATTTTTAATCACATTCCTGTATTTCTCAGCTTCTCTTGTTTCTAGCCATGTAACCCAGTTGTAACCAATGAGATGTAGGCAGAGGATGCTGATGAGCCGGGGAATATTTTTTTTCTCTATAAAAGACGACAGGCACAGTTGGTTTGGCCCTTTGACCATTCCCGCTTTCTTCCTGCTTTGAAATGAACAAGTTCTCTGGAGATGCAAAATCTACCTTGTTCCCATGGGGATAGCCATGGGAGCAAAAGCCAATCTGTGAAGAGTACTGAGCAGAAATAAAGCAAGAGTCTTGGCCCTTGGGTGCGACTGAGTAGCTAAAACAATTGCCAGGATCTGTTTAGTTTTGGTTATACGAGAGAACTAAATTCTTCACTGTTTAATTCATGGTTGTTCAGCTTTTCTGTTACTTGCAGACAAAGGCATTCCTAGTCGATACATTCCTTTTCCCTCTCCTCCACTCATATATGCACAATGCTTCCCACCATTCCTGTACGTCCCACATTTGCCAAATTATGCCAACACCCCAATTCAGTTCCTACTGGACAATATTTGCAAGGCATGGCACTTGGAGTGAGGGTTCTATGAAGATAAGACAAATTATTTGTCTTTAAATAGCTTGTTATCTAGAAGGGAAAATTAGATACATGCACACATAATTGCAACACAAAGTAGAATAGGACAGTGTTATGGAAGTGCAGGTTGTTGTGGCATGTTTGGGGTGGCGGATGACATAAGTGCAATTTTTGGTTCACAGCCTCCTTGGGAGCTTCCTGGGTGTAATCTGAAACTGGCTCCCATACACAGGGGGCAGCAAGAGACTCAAGAAAGAGGCAAATCACTCTACATTGGTAGGTGGCAAGTTAAATAAGGGAGGGAACAAACCTACAATGCTTGTTTTGGGCGGCCACAAGATGAGTAGATTTCCGCACCCGCTCACCAGAGTCTTAAAATGGAGGGCAGCTTTTATTATTAGAGACCCTTCCGTGTTCACTAAAGATAGGCCTTGCTGGCTTTCACTGAATGCTTGCTGGGTGAATTTAGTAAGGGCTTCTATGTGTGCTATAATGTCCTCCAGGCCAACAGAGGGAACAAATGGTGACCAAATGATTGTACCAGTGGAAAACAGAACATGCCCCCCTGGCCTTCAAGAGAGGGAGGTTGGCAGCTTTAGGAAACTGACCTGGCTGTGCACACCATACATACTGGCTGGGGAGGCAGCAATCTCAGGCACGAGGAGACGGACTGGGGGTGAGATATACCAGACCAGGACCCCCACCTTCTCCCCTCTTTCAATGGTGTGTGTTCCATTTCAAGTATAATGTGTTTCAACAGGTCCAGCTTGCAGCAGGACAGTGGGATCCCTGAGGAGATTGCATAGTTTCCTTTCACCCAGGGGTGCAAAGTCTCCGATCTGGATGAGATGTCCTATTGCGAATTCCAGGAGACAATTCCCAGGTGTGATGGGGCCCAGTGTTCTCAACAGCATAGCAGGTTGATCCATGGTGAGAGTTGGGACAATGGCTTTTTCCTGCCATTTCCATACCTCTACAGTATTGGGTGCCTTGGCAGAGGTCCCTAGTCTGGCATGTGGGACAACAGGCCATACTGGTTGATCATTCAAATGTATTAAAGCCTAAGACAGTACTTTAGTTCACCCTGCCAAGGTGATTTCACTTGATAGTAATTTAATCTGCTGTCTTAATATTCCATGTTTCCTTCCTACCAGCCCTTTGCTTGCAGATTGTAGGGGAGATGGAACCTCTATTTAATGTCATGTTCTTTTGCCCAGTCTTGCACATCATGACCTTTGCAATGTGATCACTGATCACTATCACTGGTACTCAAAAAGAGTATCCATACATGGTACTCAGCTTCTCTAATCCCCTAACAGTGGTAGCCTGGTTTGTGTGGCTTAGGTTAAACCAGACCCAGTGTCCACACAAACCAAGACATGTTTAAACCCTCACTTGCAGGGAAGGGGCCAACATAATCAATTTGCCAGTCCCTCCCCAGTTGGGAACTACAGTGGATGGGTCCAATCATCCGTAACGTTGCCTTGTGCATTGCTTAGAACACACAGGACATGTTGTACTGCCATTAACCAAGTCACTGTATTTCAAGGGCAATTTGACATCCTTGGCAATATGCCATCCTAACCAAGCATTGTGGTGGCTGCTCCTTTTATACACCCAAATCTGCTGTATCTGCTAAAGGGTCAGTTGCTAGGGCTTGTGTCTGAACTGGAGCATCAGCTTCCTGATTGCCAGGGGGTGTCAGTGCCTTACTAGCTGGGATGTGGAAAAGAATGAGGATTGCCTCAGGCTCTTGGAGGCAAACCCAAATGTCCCTCCACACATCCTGACCAACAAGGACCCACTCATGAATCATATGCCCTTGTTTCCCATTGTCCAGAGCTGGGACCAAAATCCGAGGGGCACTCTCCCCTCTGTTGTCTCTGTCACAGTGCCTGACCCATACCTTCTGGAGGCACAGACGCCTCTAACCCAAATGCTAGTTCTGCTTGGTAGATGTGCAGAGCTTTCATCTGCTTCTCTAGTATTTTTGCCTTCTCAAAGGAGGCTTGCTGCTCTGATCCCCAGTCCCAAATGTGCCCTTTCTTTACCAGGTGGAGACAATGTGCTGGGTAGGGAATAAAAGTCCTCCAAAACCCTAAAATCCCTACAAAGGCTGGCATCTCTTTCACATTCTTAGGGGTTGGATAGGCTTTGAATCTTAAACACAGCTTTTGGGACAGCACATGTCTAACCTGACCGAACGACTCCCCCAAAAGCTTTGCAGTGGTGCCTGGGCCTTGACTTTTCTGTAAGTTCACTGCACATCTCCCTTGCAGATGTTCTAGCAAAGCCTGCAGAGTGACCTGCAGCAGAGGCAATCATCAGTGTAATGGGCCATTTTACTAATGTGGGGAAGGGGAACAGGGACAGGTCTTGGCTACCATCCCATGACATATTGTGGGGCTGTGCAGGTAGACTTGGGGAAGCACTTGAAAGGTCCATTATTGCCCCTCCTATATGAAGGCAAGTTGATCTTAGTTATCAGAAACCTGTACTTGTCAAAATCTTTTCCATGAATCTCCTCGAAGATAAAGCACTTTTTCAGTAACAGTTTGTCAAAGCATCAGAGTAAAACAATAACTGCCTGCAAACGACAAAAGACAAAAAGTAGCCATGGTTAAAGATCTGATTAAAGTTCATTGTAATGCAGTTGTCAAGAGAATTTGGTTATTTTTGTGACATACATTTTAAAATTATGACTGATAACATTATACCAAGGCATATCAGGTTTTTAGGAATTTCATACAAGTATACCCTAAAGAAAGTGTACCACTTCTTAAATTTGACAATGCTTCCCGTGAAATTTAACATATACAAAAAGTTATATGGTTGTAAAACACTTAGTTTCTTTAATAGAGAAGGCTCAGGTTTCTTAAGTAATCAAGGACCTGATAAAAGACAAAACACAAAATCTTTGTTTTCTAGACAGATTACATTAAAGGCAAAGAAAAACCTTTATTTATAATTTCTTACTAGAGCAAGCCAATAATCTAAGAAAACTTTGTCCTTTTAACAGAGAGAAAACCAAATTCTAATTTTGCAGTGTACTTTTGATATTAAAACTCTCCGTTTCACAGGGAGATCAGCTTGGTGCTTTGTGACCGCCTGGAGGGGTGGGATAGGGAGGGTGGGAGGGAGGGAGATGCAAGAGGGAAGACATATGGGAACATATGTATATGTATAACTGATTCACTTTGTTATAAAGCAGAAACTAACACACCATTGTAAAGCAATTATACCCCAATAAAGATGTTTAAAAAAAAAAACTCTCCGTTTTTTCTTTTTAACTTAAATCTATTTCAACTTTAGCTTGACTACACATAACATTTCTTTCTCAATATTTTTTTCTGCGAAACTGCAACTTTCTATATCCATTCAGCTTTTGTCCTTTTTTTTTTTTCCAATCTTGGAACAGTCATTTTACTTTAGGACAAAATTGCTTTCTTTTTTTCTTTACCAAAACAAATAATGTTCTTTATCTAAAAAAAACCACGTTCTATTTTTTTTACCTACTTTTCTTATACAGTCATTTTCTTTCACCTTTATTATTTCTAATAGATTTGTAAAATACCTTATCTCTTTTACAGATAAATTTTGGTAATACCCTCTGCAGGTAGAAAAACATCACACATTCACAATACACATCTATAGACATATTACATAAACATACAGACAGACACAAACGGAAACTCCATGGCTTTCATTCCAAAACTTAAGCCATGGATCAGGTACCCACTCACATGGCTAAAGCTTTTTACTGATATTTGTGATCTTATGGAGGCTGTGGACTAGATTTTTGGGCAAAGGAACTTCTACAGCAGTCTGTATTTTAAAAAAGCCTCTTTCCCTGCCTTTTAAATTAAAAAAAAATTTTTTTTACAGTCTCTGTGGGCAATGTTTTGGTTATCTCCAGGGTGTTTATATTTCAAACACATGATAAGATTTACAACCTCAGAAGACAGAGAAAGAATGTAAGTTTTCTCCTAGGGGTTTTGAGGTCATTACTATTTAAATTTTTCCTTTGTAATAGGAGGCACAGGGTGTTTCACCTGCTTCCTCATCAATCACCATAACATTATCCTCTTTATTCTCATCACATTCCCAGGGATTCCACCCCTTAGTGTCTCAGTCAGGCTTTGTCATAAGCACTTGGAGCTTAATCCACAGCAATTTGCACCCTTCTAGCTCTGCAAAATGGTACACTAAGGTCTCCAACTTATTATCCTGCTCTCCCACCTTGTCTGGCAGCCCTGAAGCTAGCAGAGTAGTGGACAACTGCATGTCTTTCTCTTACCTCAGCTTTTCTTCTAACTCTCTAACTCAAGCTCCAGCCTCCAGTTGGGCACTGATATCCAGCTGAACTGCCCACAGTAGAGTACAGCCCATTGCAAGAGCCCTTCATTTCCCTTTGCTGCAGTATGCTATGTGCAGTTTCTCAAGCAAAAAATGGCAGCTGCCATTTTTCGGACATCCCCATACTCATGGAGCAGTCCACAAGCATCTAACATATGGGCCACCCTTCCCCACATGAAGATTTTTTTTTTTAAACATCTTTATTGGAGTATAATTGCTTTACAATGTTGTGTTAGTTTCTGCTTTATAACAAAGTGAATCAGCCATATGCATACATATATCCCCATATCCCCTCCCTCTTGCGTCTCCCTCCCTCCCACCCTCCCTATCCCACCCCTCTAGATGGTCACAAAGCACCAAGCTGATCAGCCTGTGCTATGTGGCTGCTTCCCACTAGCTATCTGTTTTACATTTGGTAGTGTATATATGTCCACCCACCTGAAGATTGATGGCTAACTCAGGATTTCCCCTGTGGATGCCTCTTTCCCAAGGCTAGGGAATTTAAGAGGCTTGTATGGGCCACCCCTCCCCACACAGAGGTCCATGGCCACCTCAGGATTTCCCCCATGGATGCCTTTTTCCCAAAGCTCATTTCTTTGGTCTCCTGCCTGGCTTGCCAATTATAGGTTTGCAATCTCCTCAGGAGCTTCCTGGGTGTAATCTGAAACTGACCCCCATACACAGAGGGCTGGGAGAGACCCAAGAAAGAGGTAAATCACTCCAGATTGGAGGGTGGCAGGTTTAATAAGCAAGGGAACTTACTTACAAGGCTTGTCTTTGCTCAGCCGCATAGATTTCTGCACCCACCTGCCAGAATCTGAAAAGTTTATATAGAGGCCTAAACTGGGTTCAGTCACATACACTGTCCAGATGGTCTCAGGAATACCTTGCTTTCTCTGTGTCCTTGGAACAGCTCCCACTGTGGGAATGGTAGGTAGAGTGTACATTCCAAGGACAGGGGAGGGGGTAAGAAGGTTTCAGCTCAACGGTCATGTCTTTTCGATGACCTTCCCCAACACTACTGCACCTAGTTCCTGGCTGGAGTTGTCAAGAGAGATTTCCTAAAGAAGTTGGGATTTGAGATGAGTCTTGAATGTTGGATAAAATTTTAGAGACTGGCAGGAGGAAAGTCATAGAGGCAGGAACATGTGGATCATCCTGGGGAGCATGGGTTCTGCAGCTCCCTGTTCCCACACTCCAGGCCCACTGTCCTCTGTTGTTCTTCCAGTGAGCAAGCCTGTCCCAGCTCTGTGTCCTCACACCTGCTCTTCCTCCTGCTCGTGGGTCTCCCTTTTCCTCCAGTCTGCTGGCCATCCTGAGAATAATGTTTCCTTAGGGAGAACGTCTCTGAGTACCCAAACAAGTAAGTCCCAACTGCTTTGTCTCTTGTACTGTATTCTTTGCCTTTACAAAGTTTATATGCTCACTTATTTAGCAATTGTTAATATTTATTGAAGACCTGTTGCATTCCAGGCACTGGATTCCTTTAGTAGCTACATTAGTGAATAAAAAAGTCAAGTCCCATGCTTGTACCTTCAGATAGAGGGACAGACAATAAACAAGCAAGCACACAAAATTGTTACCTATTGTGTTAAATGCTAGGAAGGAAATAAGTGTAATCTGCTTGGGAGAAACCTGGGTGCTGTTTATTAACTCTGTTAATAATAGGACCTATTCAAATGACTTTGTAATGATAATAAAGATAATATATATAAAGAGCTAAATAGAATGACTGACACATAACACTAAAGTTAGTAATTACAAATTTGTGTGTGTTTCTGAGTAAACATTTTATTGAAATACATATACAGGAGAGAACACAAAAGTGTGTGCTTCAAGAATTTTTATAAGTGAAACACACATATGTAACCAGGCCCAGATCAAAAAACAGAGTATGACTGACTCAAAGCCCCATCATGTTTCCTTCTAGTCACTTTTCGACCTGAAGGGTAATTACTATTTTGACCTCCAACGGTATAGAATGATTTTGCCAGCTTTTTGAACTTTACGTAAATAAATTTAAGAGGTATGTATCCCTTAGTGCTTGTTTCTTTTTCCCTCTTAATAAATGATGTATTTAAGAGTGTGGGAATTTAAAAAAATTATATAAATTTCAGGTGTACAGCATTATAATTTGACATCTATATACACTATAAAGTGATCACCACCACCACTCTGGCCATCCTGGGAAAAATAATGTTTTCTTAGAGAGAAGGAGACATATAGTTGACCCCCTTTGACTGTTTTGCCCACCTTCCAAACCCCTTCCCCTCTGATAACCACTAATCTGTTCTCAATATTTATTTATTTATTTATTTTAAAATCTGTTTGTCGTGTTTGTTTTTTTAGATCCCACATATGAGTGAAATTACATATTTGTCTTTTGCTGTCTGACGTATTTTATTTACTATAGTACTTTCAAGGTTCATTCATTTTGTCCCAAATGGCAGGATTTCACTCTTTTTCTCACTGTTTTTTATATATATGTGTGTATATATATATATATATATATATACATATGGTTGGCCCAAAAGTTCGTTCGAGTTTCCGTAAGATGTTACAGCAAAACACGAACAAACTTTTTGGCCAACTATATATATATATATATATATGTACACACATATATGTGTATATTTATATACATAGAAATATACACATATACCACTTCTTCTTTATCCATTCATCCATTGATGGACCCTCTAGGTTATTTCCATGTCTATTGTAAATAGCACTGCAATGAACGCAGGGGTGTATATATCTTTTCAAGTTAGTGTTTTTGTGTTCTTTGGATAAATACCCAGAAGTGGAATAGCTGGGTCATATGGTAGTTCTTTTCTTAAATTTTTGAAGATCCTCCATACTGTTTTCCATAATGACTGCACCAATTTACAGTCCCACCAACAGTGCACAAGGGTTCCCTTCCCTCCCCATTCTCTCCAACACTTGTTATTTCTTGTCTTTTCCATAATAGCCTCTCTAACAGGTGTGAGGTGATATCTCATTGTGCTTTTGATTTGCATTTCCCTGATGATTAGTGATGTTGAACATCTTTTCATGTGTCTGTTGGTCATCTGTATGTCTTCTTTGGAAAAATGTCTATTCATATCCTCTGCCTATTTTTTAATCAGGTTGATTTTTTGTTGTTGAGTTGTGTGATTTCTTTATATATTTTGGATATTAATCCCTTATCAGATATATGATTTGCAAATATCTTCTTCCATTCAGTAGTTTGCCTTTTCATTTGGTTGATTGTTTCCTTCACTATGCAGAAGCTTTTTAGTTTGGTGTAGTCCCATTTGTTTATTTTTGGTTTTGGTTCCCTTGCCTGAGGAGACATATTCAAAAAAATATTGCTAAAATTGATGTCAAAGAACATACTGCCTATGTATTCTTGTAGCAATTTTACAATTTCAGGTCTTACATTTAAGTCTTTAATCCATTTTGAGTTTATTTTTGTACATGGTGTGAGAAAGTAATCCAGTTTGATTCTCTTGTATGTAACTGTCCAGTTTTTTCAACACCATTTATTGAAGAGGCTTTCTTCCATTGTGTGTTCTTGCCTCCTTTATTAGATTAATTGCCCATATAAGTGTGGGTTCCTTTCTGGGCTCTCTATTCTGTTTCCATTGATCTGTGTGTCTGTTTTTGTGTCAGTGCTGTAATGTTTTTGATTACTATAGCTTTGTAGTATAGTTTGAAATCAGGGAGTGTGATACTTCCAGCTCTGTTCTTCTTTCTCAAGACTTTTTTGGCTATTCAAGGTTTTTGTGGTTCCATACAAATTTTAGAATTATTTGTTCTAGTTCTGTGAAATATGCCATTGGAATTTTGATAGGTATTACATTGAATTGGTAGACTGCTTTAGATAGAATGGACATTTTAGCAATTAATTATTCCAATCCATGAACACAGAATATTGTTCCATTTATTTGTATCATCTTCAGTTTCTTTCATCAGTGTCTTATAGTTTTCAGTGTTTAGGTCTTTCACCTCCTTGGTTAAATTTATTCCTAGGTATTTCATTATTTTTTGACACAGTTATAAATGGAATTGCTTTCTTAATTTCTCTTTCTGATAGTTGTTTTATTTTGTTTTGTTTTAATATTTATTTATTTATTTGGTTGTGCTGGGTCTTAGTTGCAGCAGGCGGGCTCCTTAGTTGCAGCTCACAGGCTCCTTAGTTGCAGCTCATGGGCTCCTTAGTTGTGACATGCATGTGGGATCTAGTTCCCTGACCAGGGATTGAACCCGGGGCTCCCTGCATTGGGAGCACAGAGTCTCAACCACTGCACCACCAGGAAATGTGGGATCTTTCGTTGCAGCATGCTGGCTTCTTGTGGCACGCAGGCTTCTCTCTAGTTGTGTCGTGTGGGCTCCATAGCACATGGGCTCTGTAGTTTGTGGCATGCAGGCTCTCTAGCTGAGGTGCACAGGCTCAGTAGTTGTGGTGTGTGGACTTGGTTACCCCATGGCATGTGGTATCTTAGTTCCCCAACCAGGGATCGAACCCATGTCCCCTGCACTGGAAGTTGGATTCTTTACCACTGGGCCACCAGGGAAGTACCTCTGATAGTTTGTTTTTAGTGTATAGAAAAGCCACAGATTTCTGTTTGTTGGTTTTGTATGCTGACACTTTACTGAATTCATTTATTAGTTCTAATACTTTTTTTAGTGAAGTTTTTAGGGTTTTCTATATATAATATCATGTCTATATATAATAATAAATAGTGACAGTTTTACTTCTTCCTTCCCAATTTGGATGCCCTTTCTTTCTTCTTCTTCTTCTTTTTTTTGCCTAATTTCTGCTGCTAGGACTTCCAATATTATGTGGGATAAAAGTGGTGAGAGTGGGCATCCTTGTCTTGTTCCTGATCTTAAAGGGAAAGCTTTCAGCTTTTTACTGTATGGTGTTAGCTGTGGGTTTGTCATATATGGCCTTTATTATGTTGAGGTATGTTACCTCTATACCAACTTTGTTGAGGGTTTTTATCATAAGTGGATGTTGAATTTTGTCAAGAGATTGTTTGCATCTATTGAGATGATCAAATGGTTTTTATTACTCAGTTTGTTAATGTGGGGTATCACACTGATTGATTTGCAGATACTGAACCATCCTTGCATCCCTAGAATAAATCCCACTTGATCATGGTGTATTATCTTTTTAACGTATTGTTGAATTCAGTTTGCTATTATTTTGTTGAGATTTTTTGCACCTATGATCATCAGAGTTATTGGCCTGCAATTTTCTTTTTGTGTGTGATGTCTTGTCTAGTTTTGGTATCTGGGTGATGCTGGCCTCATAGAATGAGTTTGGAAGTGTTTCTTCCTCTGCAATTTTTAGAATAGTTTGAGAATGGTAGGTGTTAACTGTTCCCTAAATGTTTGATAGAATTCACCTGTGAAGCCATCTGGTCCTGGACTTTTTTAGGAGTTCTCATTGTGGTTTTGATTTGCATTTCCCCGATAATTAGTGATGTTGAGCATATTTTCATGTGTCTATTGACCATCTGTATGTCTTCTTTGGAAAAATGTCTATTCAAATCCTCTGTTCACCTTTTAATTGGGTTGTTCATGTTTTTTTTTTTTTTTTTTGCGGTACGCGGGCCTCTCACTGTTGTGGCCTCTCCCGTTGCGGAACACAGACTCCGGACGCGCAGGCTCAGCGGCCATGGCTCACGGGCCCAGCCGCTCCGTGGCATGTGGGATCCTCCCAGACCGGGGCACGAACCCGCGTCCCCTGCATCGGCAGGCGGACTCCCAACCACTGCGCCACCAGGGAAGCCCTGTTCATGTTTTTGACACTGAGTTGTACGAATTCTTTATACATATTTGGATATCAACCCCTTATTGAATATATCATTTGCATATATATCTCTCATTCAGTAGGTTGTCTTGTCACTTTGTTAATGGTTTCCTTTGCTGTGCAAAAACTTTTTAGTTTGGTGTAGTCCCATTTGCTTATTTTTGCTATTGTTGCCCTTGCCTGAGGAGATATATCCAAAAAATATTGTTAAAACTGATATCAAAGAGCTAACTGCCTATGTTTCTTTCTAGAATTTTTATGGTTTCAATCTTAATTTAAGTCTTTAATCCAGTTTATTTTTGTACATAGTTTAAGAGTGTGTTGTACATTTTCATGTTACTAATTAGCATCCTCTTATTTCAGCTGGAAGAACTCCTTTCAGTATGTCTTACTACCATTTCAGTAAGGTAGGTCTACTGGTGATGAACTCCCTCAGCTTTCATTTGTCTGGGAAAGTCTTTATCCTCCTTCATTTCTGATGGATAACTTAGACAAATACAGTATTCTCGGTTGGCAGTATTTTTCTTTCAGCATTTTGAATATATCATCCTACTGTCTCCTGGCCTTTAAGGTTTATGCTGAGAAATCCACTGATAGCCTTATGGGGAGTTCCCTAACAAGTTGTTTTCTCTTGTTGCTTTTAGGATTCTCTCTTTATCCTTAACTTTTACCACATTAATTATAGTGTGTCTCTGGGCTTATCTTATTCAGAACTCTCTGGGCTTCCTAGACCTGGATGTCTGTTTCCTTCTCCAGATTAGAGAAGTTTTCAGCCAGTATTTCTTCAAGTAATTTTTCTGGCCCTTTTTTGTTCTCTTCTGCTGGGATCCCTATAATGTAAATGTTATTCCACTTGATTTTGTCTCAAAATCCCTTGAGGTATCTTCACTTTTTAAAATTCTTTTTTTCATTTTCCTGCACTGTGTGGGTGAGTTCAATTGTTTTGTCTTCCAGCTTGCTGATTTATTTTTCTACCTCATCCAGTCTGCTGTCGAACCCCTGTAGCATATTTTTCAGTTTGATACTTTCTTGTATTTTCTATCTCTTTGTTGAAGTTCTCACTGTGTTCATCCATTCTTCTTCTGAGTTTGGTCAACATCTTTATGACCATTACTTTGAACTCTTTATCAAGGAGATTGCTTATCTCCATTTTGTTTAGTTCTTTTTCTGAGGTTTTATCTTGTTCTTTCAGCTGGAACATATTCCTCTGTCTCCTCATTTTGCCTAATTTCTTGTGCTTATTTCTATGTATTAGGTAAATCAGCTATCTCTCCTAGTCTTGAAGGAGTGACCTTATTTAGGAGATGTCCCGTGGAGCTCAGAAGTGCAATCCCACCTGTCCACCAGAGCCAGGAGGTCAAGGGGTGTTCCCTGTGTGGCCTATGTGCACCTTCCTGTTGTGGTGGGACCACAGCTGCTGCGGTGTGCTGATGGGCTGGGCTATTGCCCCACTCCCCCAACTGTGAGGCCCAGCTGAGGTGTAGGGATGGGCAGGGCTCTCAATGGCCATGCCCACTGGAGCTAAAAGGTTAGAGGGAGAATTCCAAAACGGCACCCTCCAGTGCTGGCATTAGTAAGGTAGCCTGAGATCACAAAAATGGCTGCCATCAATGTCTCAGTCCCTGGAGAGTGTCCCAACTGGTTCCTGCCTCTCCAGCAAATGCATTAAGATTAGTAAGTCCCCTTCACCTATGGTCCATGTGCTTTTCAGTCTGGTGTTTTTATGCTGGATTTTGGGTCAAGTTAGCCTGCACATGAGCTCTATGAGAGTGGATTTTCTGTTACCTGCAGTTCTGTAGTTTTCCTGGGTATATTTTCCATTGGTTTTCAAAGTCAAATATTTTGGGGGTTCATTTCTCTTGTGCAGGATCTAGGGGCTGGGGTGCCTGATGTGGAGCTCAGATCTCTCATTCCTCAGGGAAAAGATCCATACCTTTGTGATTCCTCTTAATAGTGGATCACTGTGGCTGGGATGTGCATTTTTTCTTGGTGAGACAGTATCTCTGCCTCTCCTCCGTGTCTTGATGTGGTCCTTTTACCGTTTGTTGTGGAACTCGGTTCATCCAGTTTTCAGGTTCCTTTCCAAGGGAATTATTCTATATGTAGTCATAGATATGTTGTGTTTGTGGGAGGAGGTGAGTCAGGATCTTCCTGTGCTGCCATCTTGAACACATCCCCATGTGGGATTTTTTTTAATGTTTAAATTCTGTTGAAAATATTGATATTCAAAAAAGTGGTTTTGGATATATTCTAAAAATTTAGATGTCGCCAATTAATTAAAATCAGAAGTGTTGGTTTTATTGTTAAAAGAAATATTCATTCTTATAAGACTTAACTGAGACTTAATTTCTACCTGAATGCTTGCTAAACAAAGTATCAAATATGAATTGTAGTGTAGCAAGAAAATACATGGGCATAAATAATTATTTACACAGCAAAGGAAACAATCAACAAAGTGAAGAGATAACCTACAGAATGGGAAAAAATATTTGCAAACCATATATCCAAGAGGATGGTTAATATACAAAATATATAAAAAACTCATTCAACTCAATAGAAAAACAAACAAATAATCCAACTTTAAAAATGGGCAAAAAACCCGAATAGACATTTTTTTCAAAGAAGATATAGGAATGACCAACAGGTACATGAAAAGATGCTTAACTTTATTAGTCATTAAGGAAATGCAAATCAAAACCACAGTGAGATACTACCTCACACCTGTTAGAATGGCCATCATCAAAAAGAGAAGAGATAACAAATGCTTGTGAGGATCTGGAGAAATGGGAACCCTTGTGCACTACTGTTGGTGGGATTGTAAACTGGTACAGCCACGATGGAAAACAGTATGGAAGATCCTCAAAAAATTAAAAATAGAACTACCATATGATCCAACAATTCTACTTCTGGGAATATATCAAAAGAAAACAAAAACACCAACTGGAAAAGGTATCTTCACCCCTATTTTCATAGCAGCATTATTTACAATATTCAAGACAGGGAAACAACCTAAGTGTTCATCAGTGGATGAATAGATAAAGAAGTTATGATATACAAGTAATAGAATATTATTCAGCCATTCCTGCTATTTGCAGCAACTTGGATGGACCTTGAGGCATTATCCAAAGTGAAACAAGTCAGATGGAGATAGACAAATACCATATTATTTTAGTCATATGTGGAATCTTTTTTTTTTTTTTTCAGTATTTTTTATTTGGCTCCGTCGGGTCTTAGTTGTGGTGTGCAGGTTCTTTGTTGCGGCACGCGGGCTCTCTAGTTGTGGCTCTCGGGCCCTAAAGCACGTGGGCTTAGTTGCCTCGCGGCATGTGGGATCTTAATTCCCTGACCAGGGATCGAACCTGCATCCCCTGCATTGGAAGGCAGATTCTTAACCACTGGACCACCAGGGAAGTCCCCATATGTGGAATCTTAAAACAAAACAAAACAAACTCATAGAGAAAGAGATCATATTTTGGTTACCGGAGGTGGGGTGGGGGGAGGTAGAATTGGAAGAAGGTGGTCAAAAGGTACAAACTTCTAGTAATAAGTAAGTACTAGGGATGTAATGTATAATATGATGACTGTAGTTAGCAGTGCTGTCTGATATATATGAAAATTATTAACGGAGTAAATCCTAAAAGTTCTCATCACCAGTAAAACAATTTTTTCTTTTTTGGTTTTTAAAAAAATTGTGTCTATATGCGATGGTGGATACTACATAAGTTTATTGTGGTCATCATTTCACAGTATATGTAAATCAAACCATTATGCTGTACACCTTAAACTTATACATGTATCAATTACATCTCAATAAAACCGGAAAAAAGGGCTTCCCTGGTGGCACAATGGTTGAGAGTCCGCCTGCCGATGCAGGAGACACGGGTTCGTGTTCCGGTCCGGGAGGATCCCACATGCCGCGGAGCGGCTGGGCCCGTGAGCCATGGCCGCTGAGCCTGCGCGTCCGGAGCCTGTGCTCCGCAACGGGAGAGGCCACAGCAGTGAGAAGCCCATGTACCGTAAAAAAAAATTTTTTAAAAACTGGAAAAAAAGAAAAAATAATTAACCAGTAGCAATAATCCAGACTACCTTTTCATGGATTTTGGATACACAAAGAATGGGAAAATATTGTCATAAGATTTTGCAGCATACAAAAGCATTTGATCCTAATTCATCATTGTTAATACTCCTGTCTTCGGCAGTAGTGATGGACCTAAGTTATATACGTCTGCCGATTTATTTTATTTTTTGTTTATTTTTATTTTTTTTCTGGCCATGCCACCACGGCTTGCAGGATCTTAGTTCCCCTACCAGGGATCGAACCCGGGCCCTCGGCAGTGAGAGTGCAGAGTCCTAACCACTGGACAGCCAGGGAATTCCCTCATTAGGTTTATTACATGAGCCATAATGCAGGCATATGTGCAGGATAGGTCTTGAATGCCAACATCTTCCATAGGCTGCTTTAGTAAGAAACAGGACTTCACCATTGATTTCATTTACTAGGCATATCCTTTTCCTCTGAGATGTATCATGCTACCCTTCTGGTGTTTTTTTCTTCAGGAGGTATGAATGAGCTGTAAGGTAGACAAATAATGCACTTAACTACTAGAACAGGCAATAAGCAAAGCAAGGCAGAAGAGAAAGCCATTCTGACACTGTGAACTCTGAGGGGCTGGGATGGCTCAGGATACACTGGAAGCAGCACCTTTCCCACGCAGGCCATGTTCTCTAGCACTTCTTCAGAGTACCTTTACCTTTAGTTGAAACTACCGGTTCTGCATCAGCATTGGTTGCCTCAGTCTTAGCTGGGCCATTCTGTTGCCTGTGGTTGTAGCTTGTTCATTTTCTTTGCTGTATAGCATTCCATCGTTTGAAACTGCCACAATTTATTTATCTATTTTAATATTGATAAATTCTTTCTTTCTTTTCTTTTTTTTTTTTTTGAGCGGGCCTCTCACTGTTGTGGCCTCTCCCATTGTGGAGCACAGGCTCCGGATGCGCAGGCTCAGTGGCCATGGCTCACAGGCCTAGCCGCTCCGTGGCATGTGGGATCTTCCCAGACTGGGGCACAAACCCACGTCCCCTGCATTGGCAGGCGGACTCTCAACCACTGCGCCACCAGGGAAGCCCGATAAATTCTTTCTTAACATCTGTCATTCCTCTCGGCCGCATGTCCATACAGAGTTCAATAGATTTTTGTTGGATAAATGGCTACTAAGTAGGTGATGTGAAATAATACTGGAAAGCTATTTGGGGCCATAATGTAGAGAAACCTAGAAGTCTAGTAAGAAATGTGCACTAGTTTCTTGGACAAACAAGCTTCAGGGAGGAGAGGTTAAAATGATGGACTATGGAGCAGACTATTTGAATTTGACAGCCAGTTCTACTTACTAGCATTTACTGTCTATATAAATTGGGGCAACTTACCTAATATCTCTGTGCCTTAGTTTCCTTATCTAAAACAAATGGGTATCATAGGGTAATTGTAAAGATTAAATGAGTTAATATTTATAAATTGCTTAGACCAGTACCCAGCACTTAGTAAGTTTTACAGCAGCAATTGCTAAGTAAAATGGGCGTCCACTGTAGGTTTTTGAACAGGGAAGTGGCATTTTTGGTGCAGGGTGAAAGGGTAATAAAGGGAGGGCCAGCAGTCCAGTTACAGCTACTGTTTTTGTCAGGAGGCTGGCTCTCATTGACCCAAGGAATTTTGCCTGAATAAGAAACACTAGTGAGCAACTCACCTGAAGAGAAAAAACTTGAAAATTAGAATGAGAAATTTACATTTCAAAGATTCCATCCTTTGCCTCCACAGACAAATTGTGAATGGGTGGTTTGGAATTATAACCTGTAATTAGAAAATTTTCATCTTTTATAACCATCAGTTAGTGAGCAAACTATAATTGTTACAGCAGTGGAATTTCAGACCAGCGGGAGAGGGATTTCTTTCCATTTCACTGAAATGGCACAAAGTAAGAATTTCCCTCTTGCCTAAGCATCTGGCTGGTCTGGTGAGATTTGCAGAAATTTCCACTGGAAGTTTCCTGCAGTGAAGTTGTCTGTGTTGTGCTGGCTTATCTCATGGAGCCAAACTATGGAACAGTGAATATAACGGAGTCTGGGAAGAAACATGCTGCACTCCAACAGCATAATTTGAAAATAATTTAAGAAAAGGACCACTTATGGAGTTAGGAAAAACAACAAAGGATACTGCAGAATCTTAGACTAGAAACCCTGGGAAGACCTGACCACCCTAGGCTGAAGGGGAAGTGGGAGGAAGTGTTTACCAGAACCTGGAGAGGGCTGAGGACAGAAGCCGTGGGCTTTGGTTGAGGAGGCATCCAACCAATGGCTCCCTGGTAAGGAGGGAGCTACGAGAATGAACACGGGATAAATACCAGACTTTCCTCTTACCCCACCTCCCAGTCTCCTGCCAGCACACCCATTGGCTGAACCTGTCTGGAAGCTGGAAGGTGTGGGGGTCCACTGATGCAGTTCATAAGGGTGAGCCTTCCTAAGGCTCAGAGCACGTGGAGAAGGCAGAGGCGTGGACCTGAAGGGGCAAACAACGAATGTCCAACAGAAACAGAGAACAATGGCATGGGCCAGGTAGCCCATTTGGCTATTTCCAGAGTCAACCTAATCTCATAAAACAGCCGTAATTAATAGTAGTAATAACTGGTATAGTAAAAATGTGGCTTTTATCTATTGGGCATACCCTATGGGCCATGCAGTGTACTCAGAAAGTTGCATACTTTATTTTATTTAATCCTCACAATATTCCCATAGCTAGTATCATTGCTATCTTGCAGAATAGAAAAACTGAGGTTTAGAGAAGTTGGGTGATTTGCCCCAAATCCCATAGATCATAAGAAACAGGAAAACTAGTTAGTCTCATGTTTTCTAATGCCAAAGTCCATGCCCTTTTTACCACTTCATTGGTAATCAGTAAAGTAATTTACTGATTACTTTTATTTGTGCATTCACTTAAAGTATTTTCTACTCAGTTAAGTGAACTTATTTGTATAAAAATAGAAGCAATGCAGAAATTATAGATTCAAAAGTTCAGTTTCATCTCTGTCCCTCAAAACATGTCCCTCCTCAGGAGTTTTCACTGTTAATGGTAGGTTATGTCTCCTTCTTCCAGAATCTTTTTTTCCTATGTATTTACAAATTTGTATATAGGTAAGCACCTACATAGCTATTCTATTTTACATAAATAGGGTCATTTAGTTTATAATTTGTTCAACTTCCTACTCTGGCCTTTTTTTCCCCCCTCTTTGGACCCCTCCCTACCATAGTGACTTATGTTATTATCCCGTGGCTTAAATACATAGTTATATAATCAGGTATAAAATTCCTAATTTTGTGCTTCTAGGTGGTATACAACTATAAAACCCAAATAAAGAACCAACAAAATTTCAAAATAAAAAATTAAATTATCAATGCTAATGTAATGCAGTTTAATGTAATTGAAATTAAATTGTCAGTGGTTCAGTTTAGTAATAGGAAGATGTTTTATCTTTTACTTGTTGACTTTATCCTTTTGATTTTGAGCATGATGGGCCATTATTTATGGCATCATCATTATCATTTTATTATTTTTCCTTTTAAACAATAAACAGTACACTCTCTTTTGATCCTGTGAGCAATTAATATAATAGTGCATACCCAAATATACTGAAAAATTTTAAAAGGACCATTTAACAGAAACATTTTCCATGCATCTCTATAATTATGTGTTCTGGTAGTGAACTTTTGCAAGCTAATTAGATCAGAGGGAGATACATACAAAGAATCCACTTTCTTCCTAAATGGTATTAACAATTATACTGCTATATCTGGATTAATGTCTATAGTATGACACAACTCTCCAACAAATATTTCTCTCCTCAAACTATTGTTAAGCTTTTAGGTAGGACAAAATGAGGTAATTTTTGGCCTCCATTTGACTTAGGTGCCTTATTTCCATTCTAGTTCTGCCTCAATTCTTTCCTCGTTAGACTGTTCCATTAGAGTATACTACTGAACACTGTCATTTTCATGATGTATAGCAAAATCCCAATTTATTAAGTTACTTAAGAAACTAAAGTTTTAGTCCATGAAAATGTCTTTCAATTTTGAGTATCACTGCAAATCTCAGGATTTATCTTTATAATTGGTTAAAATAAATGACCTAAGTACAACAGCAGATATAGAATGTTGTCATTTGGATATTAGGACATGCCAGCTCAAATGCATTCAGTTACGCCTATTAGAACATAGAAGTTAAATGCTACCTCTTCAAATGATCAGTTGATAATAACCTGATTATAAACCACTGTGCAAAAATGAGAACATTGGAATTAGTATCTGTTTGTGGGTATTGAGTGGTCATCCTGATTGACCCAGAATATATCTATGTTATTTTTTTCCAAGAGTTTCAATCAATCATGTGAGAATAAAGAATTATAATAATCTCAGGGTATTTGTGGATACGGCTTCCCCCGCCCCCGCCCTGGTGTAAGTGAGCGTTTCCCAGTTTGAGAATCACTGTGCACTATGTTCTACTTTCCTGCATGGGGTACAGAGGCCATCAGGATTGGTGGCAGTTACCACTCTGCTAGTTTGTACTGTGGCTTTGAGGCCCTTTTTTCCTCTTTCAGGATATACTCACTTACTCTAAATGATCAGAGGGAAAGTCATAATGGTTATATTGGTATGTAATGACGTCAGAAATGTATTATCCTGCTGTGTAACTCATCCAGGTGGCATGACTGCCAGAAATGTGTTTTGTTTCTAGATCTTTCCTTAGTATTCAATATGGGAATATCTCATTGAAAAGGAAGTGTCCCCTTAAAATGCTACTTGTTTTCAAAGTTACTGATAGTTAAGAAAAAGACACAAAAGGTTAATTTTCCTTTTTTTCCCCTCCCTCCCTCCTTTCCCTCTTTTCCTTTCTCCTCTCCTCCTCTTTCTTCTCCTCCTCTTACAACTTCTTTTTTTCTGAAAAATATACTTTAGGCTACCTCCTTTGCCTTGAAAGTATAAAACAGACATATTCCCAAGTTGATAAAGCTTGTTGGGGGCAGAACTGTTACTAGACTAGGATCTCCAAGCCTCCCAGGACTGTGCTCTACATACTAGATATCTTCTGAGGAGCATAAATCAATAATATATTAAGAAACATGCAGCCTTACACAATTCCAATTAATAAATATAGTAGGAATGAGGGAACTATAAAACCACCATGAGGCAAATACCACAGTAGTAATTGTTGCAGGCAAGATCCACTGATGGATAAAATCAGTGGGTGAAAGATAGGGTAGAAATAGCATATTAGCAAAATCTCAAAACAATCTGCCCCCCAGGGAAAATGATAACTTGTAATAGTAATTTGCAATGAAGAAACCCAACAGACGCCATAATGACCAAGTGTTCAAGGTCAATGTCCCTGGTACTGAGACATATCAGTATCTCATACCTCTTGATATCATGCACTGAGAAGTACACAAGATCACTTTTGCAGTAATCTTGCCAGAAAAGGTACAAACTTCTCTTTAATCATGAGAAAACATCACATAAACCCAAATTGAGCAACATTCTACAGAATACCTGTCTACTACTCCTTAAAAGTATCAAGGCCATGAAAGACAAGGAAAGACTGAGGAATTGTCACAGATTGGAGGAGACTAAGGAGACAACCAAATGCAATGTGGGATCCTAAATTGATCCTGGAACACTAAAAGGACATTAAGAGAAATACTAGAGAAATTCAAATAAGATCTGTAGTTCAGTCAACAGTATTGACTGAATATTGGCATATTAATTTCCTGGTTTTGATACATGTTAACATTAGAAGAAGCTAAGTAAAGGGTATATGGAAACGCTTTGTACTGTTTTTGAAACTTTCAAATTATTTCAAAATAGAAAGTTTAAAAAAGTAAAGAAAAGGTAGAATTGGTTCAAGATGGTCGGGGTAGAAGGACGTGTGCTCACTCCCTCTTGCAAGAGCACCAGAATCACAATAAACTACTGAACAGTCATGACAGGAAGACACTGGAACACACCAAAAAAGATACCCCACATCCAGTGACAAAGGAGAAGCTGCAGTGAGACGCTAGGAGAGGCGCAATCACAATAAAATCAAATCCCATAACCTCTGGGTGGGTGACTCACAAACTGGTGAACAGTTATACCACAGAAGTCCACCCACTGGAGTGAAGGTTCTGAGCCCCATGCCAGGCTTCCCAACCTGGGCGTCTGATAATAGGAGGAGGAATTCCCGGAGAATCAGACTTTGAAGGCAAGCGAGATTTGATTGCAGGATTTTAACAGGACTGGGGAAAACAGAGACTCCACTCTTGGAGGGCACACACAAAGTAGTGTGTGCTTTAGGACCCAGGGTGAAGGAGCAGTGACCCCATAGGAGACTGAACCAGACCTACCTGCTAGTGTTGGAGGGTCTCCTGCAGAGGCTGGGAGAGCTGTGGCTCACCACAGGGACAAGGACACTGGCAGCAGAAGTTCTGGGAAGTACTCCTTGACATGAGCCCTCCCAAGTCTGCCATTAGCCCCACCAAAGAGTCTGTAGACTCCAGTGCTGGGTTGCCTCAGGCCAAACTACCAACAGGGAGGGAACTCAGCCCCACCCATCAACAGACAAGTGGATTAAAGTTTTACTGAGCTCTGCTTACCAGAGCAACACCTAGCTATACCCACCACAAATCCCTCCCATCAGGAAGATTGCACAAACCTCTTAGATAGCCTCATCCATCAAAGGGCAGACAGCAGAAGCAAGAAGTACTACAATCCTGCAGCCTGTGGAAGGAAAACCACATTCACAGAAAGATAGACAAAATGAAAAGGCAGAGGACTATGTACCAGATGAAGGAAGAAGATAAGACTACAGAAAACACTCTGAGACACATAGTAATCAAACTGACAAAAATTAAAGGCAAAGAAAAATTATTAACGGAAACAAGGGAAAAACGACGAAGAACATACAAGGGAACTCCCATAAGGTTGACAGCTTATTTCTCAGCAGAAACTCTACAAGCCATAAAGGAGTGGCATGATATATTTAAAGAGATAAAAGGGAAGAACCTACAACCAAGATTACTCTACTTGGCAAAGATCTCATTCAGACTGGAAGGAGAAATCAAAAGCTTTACAGACAAGCAAAAGCTAGGAGAATTCAGCATCACCAAACCAGCTCTACAGCAAATGCTAAAGGAACTTCTCTAAGTGGGAAACACAAGAGAAGAAAACGACCTACAAAAACAAACCCAAAGCAATTAAGAAAATGGTAATAGGAACATACATACCGATAATTACCTTACATGTGAATGGATTAAATGCTCCAAGCAAAAGACACAGCCTTGCTGAATGGATACAAAAAGAGACCCATATACATGCTGTCTATAAGAGACCCACTTCAGACCTAGGGGCACATACAAACTGAAAGTGAGGGGATGGAAAAAGATATTCCATGCAAATGGAAATCAAAAGAAAGCTGGATTAGCAATACTCATTTCAGATTAAATAGACTTTAAAATAAAGAATGTTACAAGAGACAAGGAAGGACACTACATAATGATCAAGGGATCAATCCAAGAAGAAGATATAACAGTTAAAAATATATATGCACCCAACATAGGAGCACCTCAATATATAAGGCAAATGCTAACAGCTATAAAAGAGGAAATCGACAGTAACACAATAATAGTGGGGGATGTTAACACCTCACTTACACCAATGGACAGATCATCCAGACAGAAAATTAATAGGAAACATGAGCTTTAAATGACACAATAGACCAGATAGATTTAACTGATATTTGTAGGACTTTCCATCCAAAAACACCAGATTACACTTTCTTCTCAAGTGCGCATGGAACATTCTCCAGGATAGATCACATCTTGGGTCACAAATCAAGCCTCAGTAAATTTAAGAAAATTGAAATCATATGAAGCATCTTTTCTGACCACTACGCTATGAGATCAGAAGTCAACTACAGGGCAAAAACCGTAAAAAGCACAAACACATGGAGGCTAAACAATACGTTACTAAATAATCAAGAGCTCACTGAAGAAATCAAAGAGGAAATCAGAAAATACATAGAGACAAATGACAACGAAAACATGATGATCCAAAAACTGTGGAATGCAGCAAAAGCAGTTTTAAGAGGGAAGTTTATAGCAATACAATCCTACCTCAAGAAACAAGACAAGTCTCAAGTAAACAATCTAACCTTACACCTAAAGGAGCTAGAGAAAGAAGAAAAAACAAGACCTAAAGTTAGTAGAAGGAAAGAAGTCATAAAGATCAGAGCAGAAATAAATGAAATAGAAAACAAAGAAAATAGCAAAGATCAATACAACTAAATGTTGGTTCTTTGAGAAGATAAACAAAATTGATAAACCATTAGCTAGACTCATCAAGAAAAAGAGGGAGAGGACTCAAATCAATAAAATTAGAAATGAAAAAGGAGAATTTACAATGGACACTGCAGAAATACAAAGCATCGCGAGAGACTACTACAAGCAACTCTATGCCAAAAACTGACAACCTGGAAGAAATGGACAAATTCTTAGAAAGCTATAACCTTTGAAGACTGAACCAGGAAGAAACAGAAAATATGAACAGACCAATCACAAGTAATGAAATTGAAACTGTGATTAAAAATCTTCCAACAAACCAAAGTCCAGGGCCAGATGGGTTCACAAGTGAATTCTATGAAACATTTAGAGAGGAGCTAACACCCATCCTTCTCAAACTCTTCCAAAAAATTGCAGAGGAAGGAACACTCCCAAACTCATTCTACAAGGCCACCATCACCCTGATGCCAAAACCAGACAAAGATACTACATAAAAAGAAAATTACAGACCAAAATCACTGATGAATATAGATGCAAAAATCCTTAACAAAATACTAGCAAACAGAATCCAACAACACATTAAAAGGATCATACACCATGATCAAGTGGATTTATCCCAGGGATGCAAGGATTCTTCAATATACACAAATCAATCAATGTGATAAACCATATTAACAAATTGAAGAATAAAAACCATATGACCATCTCAGTAGTTGCAGGAACAGCTTTTGACAAAATTCAACAGCCATTTATGATAAAAACTCTCCAGAAAGTGGGCATAGAGGGAACCTACCTCAACATAATAAAGGCCATATATGACAAAGCCACAGCAAACGTCATTCTCAATGGTGAAAAACTGAAAGCATTTCCTCTATCTAAGATCAGGATCAAGACAAGGATGTCCACTCTTGTTGCTGTTATTCAACATAGATTACGAAGTCCTAGCCATGGCAATCAGAGAAGAAAAAGAAATAAAAAGAATACAAATTGGAAAAGAAGAAGTAAAACTGTCACTGTTTGCAGATGACATGATACTATACATAGAGAATCCTAAAGATGCCACCAGAAAACTACTAGAGGTAATTAATGAATTTGGTAAAGTTGCAGGATACAAAATTAATGCACAGGATACAAAATGCAGGATACAAAATTTTGCACATTAATGCAAAATTAATGCACAAATCTCTTGCATTCCTATACACTAACAACAAAAGATCAGAAAGAGAAATTAAGGAAACAATCCCATTCACCATTGCAACAAAAAGAATAAAATACCTAGGAATAAACCTACCTAAGGAGGTAAAAGACCTGTACTCAGAAAACTATAAGACACTGATGAAAGAAATCACAGTTGACCCAAACAGATGGAGAGATATACCATGTTCGTGGATTGGAAGAATGAATATTGTGAAAATGACTATGCTACCCAAAGCAATCTTCAGATTCATCACAATCTGTATTACATTACCAATGGCAATTTTTACAGAACTAGAACAAAAAAATCTTAAAATTTTTATGGAGACACAGAAGACCCCAAATAGCCAAAGCAATCTTGAGGGAGAAAAATGGAGCTGGTGGAATCAGACTCCCTGACTTCAGACTATACTACAAAGCTACAGTAATCAAGACAATATGGTACTGGCACAAAACCAGAAATATAGATCAATGGAACAGGATAGAAAGCCCAGAGATAAACCCATGAACCTATGGTCAACTAATCTATGATGAAGGAGGCAAAGATATACAATGGAGAAAGGACAGTCTCTTCAGTAAGTGGTGCTGAGAAAACTGGACAGCTACATGTAAAAGAATGAAATTAGAACACTCCCTAACACCATACACAAAAATAAACTCCAAATGAATCAAAGACCTAAATGTAAGGCCAGACACTATAAAACTCTTAGAGGGAAACATAGGAAGAACACTCTCTTGACATAAATCACAGAAAGATCTTTTTTGATCCACTTCCTAGAGTAATGGAAATAGAAACAAAAATAAACAAATGGTACCTAATGAAACTTCAAAGCTTTTCCACAGCAAAGGAAACAATACGAAAAGACAACCCTCAGAATGGGAGAAAATATTTGCAAACAAATCAACGGACCAAGGATTAATCTCCAAAATATACAAACAGCTCATGTAGCTCAATATTAAAAAAACAAACAACCCAATCAAAAATGGGCAGAGGACCTAAATAGACATTTCTCCAAAGGAGACATACAGGTGGCCAAGAAGCACATGAAAAGCTGCTCAACATCACTAATTATTGGAGAAATGCAAATCAAAACTACAATGAGGTATTACCTCATACTGGTTAGAATGGGCATCATCAGAAAATCTGCAAACAATGAATGCTGGAGAGGGTATGGAGAAAACGGAACCCTCTTGCACTGTTGGTGGGAATGTAAATTGATACAGCCACTATGGAGAACAGTATGGAGGTTCCTTAAAAGACTAAAAATAGAATTACCATATGACCCAGCAATCCCACTACTGGACTTATACCCAGAGAAAACCACAATTCAAAAAGACACATGCACCCTAATGTTCTTTGCAGCCCTATTTACAATAGCCAGGTTATGGAAGCAACCAAAATGCCCGTCGACAGATGAATGGATAAAGAAGGTGTGGTACATATATGCAATGGAATATTACTCAGCTGTAAAAAGGAACGAAATTGGGTCATTTCTACACATATGGGTGGACCAAGAGAGTGTCATAGAGAGTGAAGTAAGTCAGAAAGAGAAAAACAAATATCATATATTAGCACATATATGTGGAATCTAGAAAAATTGTACAGATGAACTGGTTTTCAAGGCAGAAATAGAGACACAGATGTAGAGAACAAATGTGTGGACACCAAGGAGGGAAAGCGGAGATGGGGTGGGGAGGGTGGGATGAACTGGGAGATTGGGATTGACATATATACACTAATATGTATAAAATAGATAACTAATAAGAACCTGCTGTATAAAAAATTAAATAAAATTAAATTTAAAAAGATTTGAAAGGTAAAAATAAATAAAACTAAAAAAAAAGGTAAAGAAAAAAATATTCAGGACAGAGATTCTCTCCTCTTGAGAAGGGAAGAAAAGTTTGAAATTTTTAAGACCATCTTTAGAGGGTCAGTCAAGTTGACAGGATAAAGTTCTTTGAGAACACTTATATACTGTAGTTTGCCTGAGGAATTCATTTTTTTTAACTTTTAAGAATATATGTTTATTTATTTGGCTGCATCAGGTCTTAGTTGTGGCTTGTGGAATCTTTGTTGCAGCATGCGGGTTTCTCTCTAATTGTGGCGCGTGGACTCCAGAGCACGCGGGCTCAGTAGTTGTGGGCTTAGTTGCCCTGCGGCATGTGGGATCTAAGTTCCCCGACCAGGGACCAAATCTGCGTCCCCTGCATTGGAAGGCAGATTCTTAACCACCGGACCACCAGAGAAGTCCCATGAGGAATTTTATTGATTTCATTTTGTCTTCCCTTTCCTATTCTCCACCAGAATATCTTGTTATTCCTTAACAAGTGTGACTTGAAAATTGTGTTGTATATTAAATGTTATTTTATAAAATTCTGACCACACAAATTTTTCCTGTTGAGAACTCATTTCCAACTTTACAGGGAGATGAAATGAGTTTTGGTTCCCCCAGTTATCTGCGGTAGTCTGCTTTTACGGACTGTATCTCATCTTTTAAATGAGTCACAGTTGTATCTAAATCTGATAAAGTTAACCAATCAGCAAGTGTCTACTTACCACTTGCTGAGAACCCAGAACATAGCCACAGTCCTCAATAAGCTCACAATGTCTTTGAAGAAAGAAGATGAACACAGAGAAATCAGGGCAAAACCCTTAATGAAGTCCTGAATGAGGTCCTGGTGTAGAATTTAAGCACTGTTGGAGGAAAGGGGTTAGGAACTGGAATGGTCAATGTAAGTTTCCTGCATAAAAAATTATTTGTGTCAATACATCAAGTTGTACCTCTTAAATAAATACAATTTTTATATGTCAAAGATAATCTCAATAAAGCTGTTAAATAAGAAATTATTTGATCTAAGTCTTGAATTGTGGGCAGAAGTCCATAGATGGTGGAGAAGGAAAGGATTTCAGATAGAGAACAAGTCATCACTGGAGTGGTCAATGGCAGGAACAGGCTGCCTAGATGTTGTGGCAGTGGATGTTGACCTGAGGTTGGATCAATAGTCAGTGGTAGGAGAAGAGGGGAGACTGGATTATGGAGATTCCTGAAAACCAAGTCAAGGATATTAGAGTACAAGCCTGCTGCAGATAATAGAGAGCCTTTGCATGTTTGGGAATAAGGAGGCTGTTGTAATAATCCAGATGGGACCTGAGACTATGCTAGGTTGGCATGTTGATAGTGGGGCTGAAGAATGGATATGACTTAGAATACCATAGGAAACATTAAGATTTGATGAATATGAGGGAAATGGAAAGGAGTGACAGAGGACTTGAAGATTTTAGGCTCAGATAGGTGGATGCCCGTACCACTGACAGCAGGAAATTCAGGAGGCAAAGAAATTTAGGGAAAAAGGATATCATTCTGGTGTAAAGTTTGAGAAATTGCAAGAGGTTCAAATGAAAATGTTTTAATAGCTTTATAAACTCATTCATCCAAAAAACGATCACTTGTTTTGTGCTGGAATTTAATGCTAGGTGCTGAGGATAAAAAAAACCTATGATATGGGGCTTATCCTAAGGGAGTCTGGTAGAGACAAACATACAGGCTATGGTTGTAGGGAGGATGAAAAGGTTCTAGGAGCACAAAAGAGGGACAATTTCCCCAAGGTTTTGGGAGTATGGGATTATAGGTCAGGCAAAATATGAAAGACCTGAAACATGTTGAGTCATTAGCAAGAAGTAGTAAGTGGTATCTTAGATTGGCTAAGTCCAATTTTTTAAAAATTAATTAATTTATTTATTTTTGGCTGAGTTGGGGCTTTGTTGCCGCACACAGGCTTTCTCTAGTTGCAGTGAGTGGGGGCTACTCTTCATTGTGGTGCACCGGCTTCTCATTGCGGTGGCTTCTCTTGTTGCGGAGCATGGGCTCTAGGTGTGTGGGCTTCAGTAGTTGTGGCACGCGGGCTCAGTAGTTGTAGCTCACGGGCTCTAGAGCACAGGCTCAGTAGTTGTGGCACACGGGCTTAGTTGCTCCGCGGCATGTGGGATCTTCCTGGACTAGGGCTTGAACCTGTGTCCTCTGCATTGGCAGGCGGATTCTTAACCACTCCGCCACTAGGGAAGCCTGCTAAGTCCAATTTTAATGAAAGAAAAAAAGGCAGACAATCAAGGTGTGAGTCCTGCTGATACTCTTACTGAGAGAACAGGAGAAAGTTGAGAGTCAGTGATAGAAACGGAGAAAGTACTGGAAAAGTTGCAGGAGAATTTGTAGTGGTGCCACAGACACTGAGTTTCAAGGAGGAGAGAGTTTGCCAATTGTTTGGATTTGAAACAGCTTTGAGGGGATTATTTCAGTGAAGTGGAAAGGGCAGAAGTTGGAGAGTAACTAGAGAGGAAATAAAAGCATTGAGCACTCATTTGAAAAGTATGTAATAAAAGAAAGCTGTAGGGCTTCCCTGGTGGCGCAGTGGTTAAGAATCTGCCTGCCGATGCAGGGGACACGGGTTCGAGCCCTGGTCTGGGAAGATCCCACATGCCGCGGAACAACTAGTCCCGTGAGCCACAACTACTGAGCCTGCGCGTCTGGAGCCTGTGCGCCGCAGCAAGAGAGGCTGTGACAGTGAGAGGCCCGCGCACCATGATGAAGAGTGGCCTCCGCTCGCCACAACTGGAGAAAGCCCTCGCACAGAAACGAAGACCCAACACAGCCAGAAATAAATAAATAAATTTATAAAAAAAAAAAGAAAGAAAGAAAGCTGTAAAATAGGAAGGTAACCAGAGGGGCACCAAGAGCGAGTGCAGTAAGATCTTCTCCACTCATTCACTCTACTCAAAAAATGTTGAGTCATTTGCCAGACACCGGGATGGGTACTTCACATATATTTTCTCTTTTAGTCCTCACAGTTTTTTGAATGGGTATTATCTCTTCAGCAAATATTTATTGAGGGCTCCTTGGTGCCAGATAGTATTTCAGGTGATGAGGATACAATAGTGGACAAAAATAGTCACAGTTCCTGCCCTCTTGGTGCTTATTGTCTAAAGGGAGAATTGACATTAGATAAATCATGTCACACATTATGAAAAATTGCAACAGGAAGAAAGTATACTATTATGGGATAGTGATCATTCAAATAGGGCGGTGTTCCAGTTCACCTTTGTCTGTGACCAAAAGTTTTGCTCAACAAGTTAATAGAGGAAAGGTCATGACATCTTTATGAAAAATGTTCCAACTTGCAGAGAAGTGTGCAAATGGGCACACTGGGTTTGCTGTGACTTTTAGGGCCACTATGATTGTGGGCACTGATGTTAGATGACTTCAAGTGGAGACCTGTTCTGCTGCCCTCCTGAATCTTTTGACTCATCAAAGGTGCCTTTTCAAAGTCAAGAATGGTTCCAAGATTGTGCTCCGAAAGTGGTGGAGCTCGTGTTTAAATCTGAACCTGGGAAGCTGGTTCAGGTTGACCAAATGTCCTCTTCTCCCCAGCCATCCTGGAATTTAGAACCTCCAGACAGCCCACCCAGAGGTGGGAACCATGGAGTTTCTGGGCAGCATTCCTACTCCAGCCTCTGGAGTTTCTCATTTGGCCTTGACTCCCTATTTCTGTTCTCGTAGTTCCTGATTATTTTCCTTTTTGCCCAGATGCTGATCTCAGTTTTTAACTCCTGCCTGGTAAATTGAAATCACCTCTGACTGGTTTCTTGTTTGTAAGTTGGTTTCTGTCTCTGGAAGAGTTGTGCTCCCATCTCCTGATAGTTTCATCATTGTTTCCCCTTCCCCGTCATCTGGGAGGCAGGCAACTTCAAGTTTCCAGGATATATGATCATCTTGAAAGCAGATCGACTTTTGAGCTTCGTTTAGTGTCCTATTATGGTGATTAACCCAGAGTCATCCTGGTGTGGCTTTGAAGAAGTGAAATACATCCTCCCTGCATTCTTCTCTGAGCTTCTTAGTGCTTTCAGGTCTTACAGGTAAATGTGTCTTACAAGGCTTGTGTCTTTGTGTGTCTGTGGAACAAGTTACCATCGTGAGCAGGTTGAAAATTATTATTGTAACAAATTTGAAAAATAAGACTGTTAAATAAATTCATGATCACCACACCAGAAACAAAAGTAAGGCTCAAACCTGGTCCCTTTTTATTCTCTCCCTTAGCAGCATGCTTTCCTGTTAGCCCAATCCTCCCTAAACTAGGTCTCAGAGTGTAAAAGTGGAACCAATTTTTGTTTGTCTGGAACTCACCAAAATGTAGCATCTTTTCCCTCACATCCTCATGGAGTTACCAGCTCATTATGTTTGATTTACTGGAGAGTCTGAAGCTCTTGACCGTAAGAAGAATTGATTTCCCACACTCTCTTGTGCCCTGAAGTATTTTCTTCTTTCCTCATCAAGAGTTTTATTAAATCTTTCCCTCCCTTTCTAACGACACAAGAACATGACCTGGAAGTGACCTTTTAAAGCTTTTCATATGTAAAGCAATTTACCATAATTATGATAGGACTGAACTTTTTTCTTGAGTTTGAGGAAAATTTAATATGAATCCATTCATTTTATTTATTTTATGTATTTTTAATTTTTATTTTTAAAAATAAGTTTATTTATTTAATTTTGGCCGTGTTGGGTCTTTGTTGCTGCACACGGGCTTTCTCTAGTTGCGGTAAGCTGGGGTTACTCTTTGTTGTGGTGCGCGGGCTTCTCATTGCTGTGGCTTCTCTTGTTGTGGAGCACAGGCTCTAGGCGTGTGGGCTTAAATAGTTGTGGTGCGAGGGCTCAGTAGTCGTGGCTCGAGGGCTCTAGAGTACAGGCTCAGTAGTTGTGGTACACAGGTTTAGTTGCTCCACGGCACGTGGGATCTTCCCGAACCAGGGCTCAATCCCGTGTCCCCTGCATTGGCAGGTGGGTTCTTAACCACCGCGCCACCAGGGAAGTCCAGAATCCATTCATTTTATATTTAAGTTCGTGAGTCACACCCACATTATGTCCCTGGTAAAAATTCTGAAAGGCCACAGCAAGAAGCAGAAAAGGGCCACCTCCATAAGAGTGTCTGTCTATGAGCCCATGTTTGCTTTCCAGCCCTAAACAGAAACGCCTGACTCAGCACTGTCTGGGAAAATCAGCCTTTGATTCAAAAAGATGTTGTTCAATGATGGTGTCACAGTCCCAGCCATAGCATCAGCCCACCAGGAAGTCTGAGGAAGGGAGGCAGGCAGCCAGAAGGACAGAACTTTCTTCTCACCAGGAAGTACCTACCTCTAAGCGAGAGATGGATCACTTGGTGCCACCAGGGGAAAGATAATTTAGCCATTGTGTTCACGATTAAGAAGCATTCCTCTTTACTCATGGAAGAGTTTCAGTGTCACTACCGCCTGGAACCAAATGAAATCCTCCCGAGCCATGGTTGGGATCGAGAATTAACCACAGAACATGGTCACAGTGAGTTTGTGGCCTGGGCTGGACACTCTGTAATTGAGCTTGGGTCGAGACCAATCTTCTCCACAGTCGCGGTGGCCCTGTGCCATTAGTATGGTGCCCATGAGTGGAGGAGGCTGCAGCTCACTGAAGGTGCCAGCCGTGAAAATGGCTCAGAAGAGACGTCGCAAACAAGCTGCTGTGCTCAGGCTCGGGTCCATGCTGTTGGTGGCCAAACAGGACAAGTCAAGGTCGTAGAACTGAGATAGGCTGGGACCTGGGACCCTTTACTGGAGTGCTTGCCCTTGCACCCGGACAAACGTCTCCTCGAGCAACAGAATGCAAAGCACCTATAAGGGACTGAAAATCACTGCACGCATGCACCAACTACCATTTCTGAGGTGCTGAGAGCAAAAGCAGGGTATTATGCATGGTCCCTGCACATAGCACTACCAAGGGGGCGGGCAGACCCCCTAAGCCACCCCTCCGGCCTAACCCACTGATATGCCCCCACCCTCATCCCATTTAAGGGACCAGCCTGTCCTCCTCGTAGAGCGAGCGAGGGCACCTGTTACTTGTTTTCCCTCCCTTGTGCAGCAGCGCAAGTCCCAGTAAAATGTTGCCTGAATTCCTCATCAATTTCTATTGATTAAAGAGTCCAAGGACCCGGGTCAGTAACAGAACAACTTGGGACTTAGGGCATTGCCCAAGGAGCATCAGCACTTGGGGTTCTAGTGACCAGGCAAAGAGACCCTCCAGGTGTCTGAGCACACCCTCCAGTTCTGCCAGGGTATGTTGGCATTTCTGCTGCTCGCCTCAGCAGCGGCCAGAGGTTTCTTCTTCTCCCTGTCCTCCGCCAGGGACTGCACTTCCAGCTCTGGAGCTGCCATCACGACCCCCAGGACTGAACTTTATTCTTGCAGGTAATTTAATGTTTTCTTTGAGTTTGGGGGAGGGATAGTCAACTCCGTTTATAAAAGGATGTATCCTGGGGTCCAAGCAATATAACCAATTGGCAAGGGAGAATGTTTGTATTAGAGAACAAACAGACCCTAAGTGCCGATTTTAACGTGGTTGATTGGTATTTATTCTTTAATAACTCATAACTCAGGCATCACTTCATGTAGGAAGCCTATTCTGAATTTCCCCACCCTCATCCAAAGACACTGAGTCAGCAAACCAGGATGTATGGTCACCCTCTATAAAGTTATGTCTGAATCTCAAAGTACTTACCACACTAATCATTCTTCTGTAATCACACAATCAGAAAATGATAGAATGCAAAAAACAAAGTATGGTGTAGGGGATGGTTGATTTGGATATTCAGAAATGTGTTTACCATTGGATATTTCATCCAATGGTAAACACATTTCTCTAGAGCAGACTGCCTCGGTTCAAATTTAAGCTGTCTCACTGACTGTGTAATATTGAGCAAGTCACTCAATCTGTGCCTCGGCTTTCCCCATCTGTAGAAGAGGAATAATAATAGTATCTACCTAACAGGGTTGCTGTGAAGATTAAATGAATTACTTGTGCAAGATGCTTACAACAGTGCCTGAAGCATAGTAAATGCTACCTAAATATTACCAATTATTATTATGGCATGTGGTTGGTCCAGTAGAAGAGGTAGAATTTGAAAGGGAGCTGAAGGATAAGTGTGCTAGGTAAAGACAGCTGTTTACCAGTATGCGGGGACATACTTTTTTAAGGCTGTAAAGGTTAGCAGCTAAGGTGATGTAAATAGTTGTTTTCATTTTATTTCTACTGGTCTCCATTCACTGCTTTGGTTTGGGAAAGTAATTCTCTGGTTTTTGGCCCAGTGGAACTTAAACTCCACTTCCCTTCTCCTGAGCTCATGACAGACACTGATATGTTGATAATGGTATCTTTTCCAGTGAGCAGATGAAGCCTCAGAATGCTTCTCACCATGGCCCTCCAGAAAGGTCCTGCCAGTGCGACTGAAAAGACAAGAACACATATGCCATTCCCAGGTGAGTCCCTCGTTTCACAGCAGAGGGACCTGGAGCCTAGAGAAGTGAAGTGACTTGCCCAAGGCCACACAGCCAGCCAGAGCAAGAACTGGAACTTGGGTTTGTCCCCTCTTTTGTTGGTATTTGTCTTGCCATCATGTATGGTGGTATTTATTTTCCTAACATATCACTTGGTTAGCTTAGTTTCTGGTTAGAATGGCCCCTGCCACCAATTACATTGATGTAGCTTTAGATGGTTAAATATACATATATATAAAATATACGTGTGTGTGTATGTATATGTATTGTCAAAAGTTCATAAATAACAGAAGTAAAACCAGTGAATCATTGAAGTAGTAATCAGTAAAAGTTTATTGTGCACATACCACAAAGACAGTTCATGAGCCAGAAGCACTCAAACCAAAACATGGAATGAGGCTCAAGGTGTACTGTTAAAAAACAAATTATATACTGGGAAGGCAGTGACTGTTTATTCTTCACCATGATTGGTTATAATATTAGAATAAATGATAGGGAATTGGTTAGTGGCCACCGCATATCAGTTTGGAGAAACAGTTTAAGTTTTGCTTATGATTTTCAGAGGCATAAGCAAGAAATGACCCAGGTCAAGTTAGTCTTGCAAAATGAGCTAAATTAAGCTTTGCTTGTATGATTAAACTGATTCTGTCTGCTCAGGGACTTTTCCAGGCGGGTCTCTTTGGTTTTGATTTTAACAATATCACATCGTATATTTATTACATTAAAGACATATGGCTGCAAATAATTAAAAACAAAAGGAAGCAAGGTACAATCATTCATCCAGGAGATGCCCTATAACACTGTAGTGAAATTCATAAGCCTTGCTTGCTCTGCAGCAGTGCTGATGGCACTATCTGGCTTAACCAAATTACTGTGGCATGATCTTGTAGTCAGGTTGCAAATGAAGGACTCCAGGCTAATCAACAGCAGACTGAGTGTACTTAGAGCTTCGTGCCTATAAGCATAAATTGTGATATTTTACTGCTTTTAAATGATGCATGATGAAATGATTGAAGACATCATTACATGGAACAATATCCAACAGGGAATGTGATATTTTTAATGATTTAGCACTTTCAGCTCTTATGGGAGTGTTAAGTACTTTTACTGAAGAACTGTAGGGAAGTGGTGTGTTTTAAGATTAAGACTGGATCTAGACAAACAGTGGAGTCTTGACCATATCACAGACATGTTCAGGGAACCTGGCGAGTGGGTGAAAGTGGAGGGTCTAGCTCTCAGCTGGATCTGAGTGATTTAATTAGCATTGCTGAAACCCTAGTAAAATGGTTCTCAATCTTGGCTGAATATTAGAATCACCTGGGGAACTTTTAAACCTCCCATGCTGGGGCCCCCTCCAGGGATTGTGAGTTAATTTTCTGGGTGGGGCCAGGCATTGATGTTTCTAAAGCTCCCAGATGGTTCTAATGTATAGGCACAGAGGTAAACCAATGGTGTGGTCCTTGAGGAGCAAATACATCAGCCTTTTTTGGATCCTCCTCCTTTATTAACAACGCTGGTGTAGGGATTGCTGTGAGAATAAATGCAGGAGCAGAGAGAAGGCGAAACAGGTAGGAGAATACAGGGGAGGGTCAGCAATTTCTCAAAACCTTCACCTACTTGTTCAGAGTTTCAAAACTCTCCTCATAGGTGAATCATTCCATACAATTTCTAAGGACAAATCATGTCTGGAATATGATCCTATGCCTCCTAACCTCGAATTGCAAAAAGGACTTAATGTATCCATCAATCCGTTCACTTAATGAGCTTTTACAAGAATACCTGGGGCCAAAAAACAGTATGTGCTCTCCAGAAGCAACACCTACATAACTTTTTGGAAATTGACACAGGAGAGGCACAGAATATGCATATATGGGCAATGGACTTTTCTTCTTCCCTCTCCTTCTTTGGAGCCAGTTACTGTCTCTGGTTCACGAAAACGTAACTCAGGACTGGGAGGATGGTATTGCCTTTGCATAATAAGGTGCAAGAGATAAAACTACCAGAAGGGCATATTCGACAGCTGATGTTCTTGGACACTTTGCCTGTTGGCTACACCAGGACATGAACCCCTTCCCTTTTTTTTTTTTTAACATCTTTATTGGAGTATAATTGCTTTACAGTGTTGTGTTATTTTCTGCCATATAACAAAGTGAATCAGCCATATGCATATGTATATCCCCTCCCTCTTGAGTCTCCCTCCCACCCTCTCTATCCCACCCTTCTAGGTAGTTGCAAAGCACAAAGCACCGAGCTGATCTCCCTGTGTCGTGCAGCTGCTGCCCACTAGCTATCTATTTTACATTTGGGAGTGGATATATGTCCGTGCCCCTCTCTCACTTCGTCCCAGTTTACCCTTCCCCCTCCCCATGTCCTCAAGTCCATTCTCTACATCTGCGTCTTTATTCCTGTCCTGCCCCTAGGTTCTTCAGAACCATTTTTTTTTTTGATTCCATATATATGTGTTAGCATATAGTATTTGGAGGTTCCTTAAAAAACTAAAAATAGAACTACCATATGACCCAGCAATCCCACTACTGGGCATATACCCCGAGAAAACCATAATTCAAAAAGAGTCATGTACCACAGTGTGCATTGCAGCACTATTTACAATAGCCAGGACATGGAAGCAACCTTCCCTCTTTTTTGATACTACTTGGAGCCGTACTTCCTCAGCCCTGATCTCTCACGTTCCTCCCATCCAGTGGTGAAAATTGAGGTTGCAGAGAATGACAGTAAACCCTCCCTGGTCCTGCATGTAAGAGTTGACAGGGTGAGGGCCATGAGGAGGTTGAAAGGACTGAGGGGCTATGGGGGATTGGGCGGAGGGGGTATGGAGTAGGGGTAGCTACTGAAATGCAAGCCGAACCCCGCAGGGAGGCCTATCCCATAAGCCCACTAACCACTGAATGAATAGATTTTCTCACCTCAGTCTCAGGTACAAGACTGATTGATTGTTCTTTGGGATTTTGTATATTTGTTTGCTCTTTTGTTTTTATTTATAGACTATATTATATTACCTTTCACAACAATGATGGTTAGTGCTGGGGTAATAAAGGCCATAGAATTTCAGAGAAAGGTCAGGCTCCAGTCAATAACCAAAGCTTCAGGAAGCTGAAATGCTGAAAGTCACTAGAATTTCATAGACTATAGACTTTTTAATTGGAAAAATCACTGGAGAGACTTCACTCCACTCACTAATTTTCTAATGAAGTGACCTAACTTCTAGAAATAGTGAGGGAGTGGGGTCGAGATGAGATGAGACAGAGGGAACCTTATAAGCCACGCTCTAAGAGGAGGGAAGACATAAGACCCACTGGAGGATGGAGAAATCGGCCGCCTGGTTATTCAGGTTTGCTTTAACCTTGGGCAAAAGTGAATTACTTTAACAAAAGAGACTGAAATATTAATATGAACAAGATGTAAAGCACTTAGATATGGCTCATGTTAGGAAAAAATATGAGATCAGGGAAGTTCTGTGAGGGATAAGGCAGAGGAGAAGCATTGCAATTTACTTGGAAGTGAGACCTTCCCGTATAAACTTAGAAAACAAAAGGGTGACGCTTCTTCCTTTTCCTTTTTCCCTCTTCGCTGCTCTCCCCCATTCTCTCTCTCCTCTTCCCGCCTCATCGCTTTCTCCAGTCCAGTGTCATCACTGAGTGGGAATCCATGTTGAGTGACATGAGGCTCTCCTCAGTCAGTGCTTCCCTAGTGATCAAGACCGTGCCATCCAGGGAATTAACCTGCCATGTGTGTGGGGGTGGCTGTGCAGGCAGAGGCTGGGAAGGTAGGGCATAGGGAGCTCTCACCTATATTTAGCAGTCTCCCTCTGTCCCACACTCAGACATCTGGGTTGAGTGCTACCTCTGTTAGAAATAAAAATACAATAATAAAAAGGAGCAATTTGAATTCTGAATTTCACATGGAAATGATTAGAAGTGTGAATATTGTCAATGGAATATGTCATCATTGCTACAGAAATAGGCTTTGTCATTACAGTAAAGGCAACTGTAATTTTATTTTGGAACTCCTTCTGCCTCCTCTTTCCTTATAATCTCCAAGAAAATAATTGAAATTAAAAATTGGTCCACTCTGCCCTGCTAACCCCACCATTAAATCTTCTCAATACTATTATGTTCATGATTCTCAACATCATAATTCAGGAATGAATCAAAGAGAACCCAGGGCTTCCCTGGTGGCGCAGTGGTTGAGAGTCCGCCTGCCGATGCACGGGAAACGGGTTCGTGCCCCGGTCCGGGAGGATCCCACATGCTGCGGAGCGGCTGGGCCCGTGAGCCATGGCCGCTGGGCCTGCGCGTCCGGAGCCTGTGCTCCGCAATGGGAGAGGCCGCAACAGTGAGAGGCCTGCGTATCGCAAAAAAAAAAAAAAAAAAGAGAACCCAAACACTGAAGTTTTCTCTCAAGGCCTTTACAAGCTCCAGAATTACTGTTGGGGTAATTTAATCCCTAGGAACAACCAGGCTACTGATATTTTGGTTAGTCAACTTTGACGATGCAATGTATCAATACCTAGAGGATAGCGGTCTGTTTCATGGTAGAAAATTGGAGTCCTTACTTCCAATCAGAAGTATATGGACTCTTGATGAGATACAGTGAAGCTTCAAAACCTGGAAAAAGTGGGTAAAAATATATAAGGTTTGTTTCCTTCAACATATCGAAAAGGTTCTATCCTTTTTTTTTTTTAAGTTTATTCCCAGGTATTTTATTCCTTTTGATGTGATTTTTTTTAACATCTTAATTGGAGTATAATTGCTTTACAATGGTGTGTTAGTTTCTGCTTTATAACAAAGTGAATCAGCAATACATATATCCCCATATCTCCTCCCTCTTGTGTCTCCCTCCCACCCTCCTTATCCCACCCCTCTGGCTGGTCACAAAGCACCGGGCTGATCTTCCTGTGCTATGAGGCTGCTTCCCACTAGCTATCTATTTTACATTTGGTAGTATATATAAGTCCATGCCACTCTCTCAGTTCGTCCCAGCTTACCCTTTCCCCTCCCCGTGTCCTCAAGTCCATTCTCTACATCTGTGTCTTTATTCTTGTACTGCCTTGACTTACTTCACTCTGTATGACAGACTCTACATCTCACTACAAATAACTCAATTTCATTCCTTTTTATGACTGAGTACTATTGCATTGTATATATGTGCCACATCTTCTTTATCCATTCATCTGTCGATGGACACTTAGGTTGCTTCCATGTCCTGGAAATTGTAAACAGAGCTGCAATGAACATTGTGGTACATGACTCCTTTTGAATTATGGTTTTCTCACGGTATATGCCCAGTAGTGGGATTGCTGGGTCATATGGTAGTTCTATTTGTAGTTTTTTAAGGAACATCCATACTGTTCTCCATAGTGGCTGTATCAATTTACGTTCCCACCAACAGTGCAAGAGGGTTCCCTTTTCTCCATACCCACTCCAGCATTTGTTGTTTGTAGATTTTTTGATGATGGCCATTCTGACTGGTGTGAGGTGATACCTCATTGTAGTTTTTTTTTTTTTTTTTTTTTTTTTTTTTTTTTTGCGGGACGCGGGCCTCTCACTGTTGTGACCTCTCCCGTTGCGGAGCACAGGCTCCGGACGCGCAGGCTCAGCGGCCATGGCTCACGGACCCAGCCGCTTCGCGGCATGTGGGATTCCCCCGGACCGGGGCACGAACCTGTGGCCCCTGCATCGGCAGGCGGACTCTCAACCACTGCGCCACCAGGGAAGCCCTTCATTGTAGTTTTGATCTGCATTTCTCTAATGATTAGTGATGTTGAACATCCTTTCATGTGTATGTCGGCAATCTGTATATCTTTGGAGAAATGTCTATTTAGGTCTTCTGCACATTTTTGGATTGAGTTATTTGTCTTTTTGATATTGAGCTGCAAGAGCTGCTTGTAAATTTTGGAGATTAATCCTTTGTCAGTTGCTTCATTTGCAAATAGTTTCTCCCATTCTGAGGGCTGTCTTTTTGTCTTGTGTATGGTTTCCTTTGCTGTGCAAAAGCTTTGAAGTTTCATTGGGTCCCATTTGTTTATTTTTGTTTTTATTTCCTTTTCTCTAGGAGGGGGGTCAAAAAGGATCTTGCTGTGATTTATGTCATAGAGTGTTCTGCCTATGTTTTCCTCTAAGAGTTTGATAGTGTCTGGCCTTACATTTAAGTCTTTAATCCATTTTGAGTTTATTTTTGTGTATGGTGTTAGGAAGTTTTCTAATTTCATTCTTTTACATGTAGCTGTCCAGTTTTACCAGCACCACTTATTGAAGAAGGTGTCTTTTCTCCACTGTATATTCTTGCCTTCTTTATCAAAGATAAGGTGACCATATGTGCGTGGGTTTATCTCTGGGCTTTCTATCCTGTTCCATTGATCTATCTTTCTGTTTTTGTGCCAGTACCATACTGTATTTATTACTATAGCTTTGTAGTATAGTCTGAAGACAGGTAACCTGATTTCTCCAGCTCCATTTTTCATTCTCAAGATTGCTTTGGCTATTTGGGGTCTTTGTGGTTCCATACAAATTGTGAAATTTTTTGTTCTAGTTCTGTGAAAAATGCCATTGGTAGTTTGTTAAGGATTGCATTGAATCTATAGATTGCTTTGGGTAGTATAATCATTTTCACAATGTTGATTCTTCCAAGCCAAGCACATGGTATATCTCTCCATCTGTTTGTATCATCTTTAATTTCTTTCATCAGTGTCTTACAGTTTTCTGCATACAGGTCTGTTGTCTCTTTCGGTAAGTTTATTCCTAGATATTTTACTCTTTTTGTTGCAATGCTAAATGGGAGTGTTTCCTTAATTTGTCTTTCAGATGTTTCATTATTAGTGTATAGGAATGCAAGAGATTTCTGTGCATTAATTTTGTATCCTGCTACTTTACCAAACTCATTGATTAGCCCTAGTAGTTTTCTGGTAGCATTTTTAGGATTCTCTCTATCATGTCATCTGCAAACAGTGACAGCTTTACTTCTTCTTTTCCGATTTGGATTCCTTTTATTTCTTTATCTTCTCTGATTGCTGTGGCTAAAACTTCCAAAACTAAGTTGAATAATAGTGGTGAGAATGGGCAGCCTTGTCTTGTACCTGATCTTAGTGGAAATGGTTTCAGTTTTTCACCATTGAGAACGAGGTTGGCTGTGGGTTTGTCATATATGGCATTTATTATGTTGCGATAAGTTCCCTCTATGCCTACTTTCCGGAGGGTTTTTACCATAAATTGGTGTTGAATTTTGTCAAAAGCTTTTTCTGCATCTATTGAGATGATATGTCATATATTTTTTCTCCTTCAATTTGTTAATATGGTTTATCACATTGATTCATTTGTGTATATTGAAGAATCCTTGCATTCCTGGGATAAACCCCACTTGATCATGGTGTATGATCCTTTAAATGTGCTGTTAGATTCTGTTTGCTAGTATTTTGTTGAGGATTTTTGCATTTATATTCATCAGTAATATTGGCCTGTAGTTTTCTTCCTTTATGACATCTTTGTCTGGTTTTGGTATCAGAGTGATGGTGGCCTTGTCGAATGAGTTTGGGAGTGTTTCTCCCTCTGCTATATTTTGGAAGAGTTTGAGAAGGATAGGTGTTAGCTCTTCTCTAAACGTTTGATGGAATTTGCCTGTGAAGCCGTCTGGTCCTGGGCATTTGTTTGTTGGAACATTTTTAATCACAGTTTCAATTTCAGTGCTTGTGAGTGGTCTGTTTATATTTTCTATTTCTTCCTGGTTCAGTGACGGAAGGTTGTGCTTTTCTAAGAATTTGTCCATTTCTTCCAGGTTGTCCATTTTATTGGCATATAGTTGCTTGTAGTAATCTCTCATGATTCTTTATATTTCTGCAGTGTCAGTTGTTACTTCTCCTTTTTCATTACTGATTCTGTTGATTTGAGTCTTCTCCCTTTTATTCTTGATGAGTCTGGCTAATGGTTTATCAATTTAGTTTATCTTCACAAAGAACCAGGTTTTAGTTTTATCGATCTTTGCTATCGTTTCCTTCATTTCTTTTTCATTTATTTCTGATCTGATCTTTATGATTTCTTTCCTTCTGCTAACTTTGGGGTTTTTTTTGTTCTTCTTTCTCTAATTGCTTTAGGTGTAAGGTTAGGTTGTTTATTTGAGATGTTTCTTGTTTCTTCAGGTAGAATTGTATTGCTATAAAATTCCCTCTTGAAACTGCTGTTGCTGCATCCCGTAGGTTTTGAGTCATCATGTTTACATTGTCATTTGTTTCTAGGTATTTTTTGATTTCCTCTTTGATTTTTTCAGTGATCTCTGTGTTATTAAGTAGTGTATTGTTTAGCCTCCATGTGTTTGTATTTTTTTATAGCTTTTTTCCTGTAATTGATATCTAGTTTCATAGTGTTGTGTTTGGAAAAGGTACTTGATACGATTTCAGCTTTCTTAAAGTTACCAAGGCTTGATTTGTGACCCAAGATATGATGTATCCTGGAAAATGTTCCATGAGCACTTGAGAAGAAAGTGTATTCTGTTGTTTTTGGATGGAATGTCCTATAAATATCAATTAAGTCCACGTTGTTTAATGTATCATTTAAAGCTTGTGTTTCCTTATTTATTTTCATTTTGGATGATCTGTCCATTGGTGTAAGTGAGGTGTTAAAGTCCCCCACTATTATTTTGTTACTGTCGATTTCCTCTCTTATAGCTGTTAGCAGTTGCCTTATGTATTGAGGTGCTCCTATGTTGGGTGCATAAATATTTACAGTTGTTATATCTTCTTCTTGGATTGATCCCTTGATCATTATGTCATGTCCTTCTTTGTCTCTTGTAATAGTCTTTATTTTAAAGTCTACGAGAATTGCTACTTCAGCTTTCTTTTGATTTCTATTTGCATGGAATATCTTTTTCCATTTCCTCACTTTCAGTCTGTATGTGTCTGAGGTGGGTCTGAAGTGGGTCTCTTATAGGCAGCATATATATGACTCTCAGTTTTGTATCCATTCAGCCAGTCTGTGTCTTTTGGTGGGAGCATTTAATCCATTTACATTTAAGGTAATTATCGATATGTATGTTCCTATTACCATTTTCTTACCTCTTTTGGATTTATTTTTGTAGGTCTTTTCCTTCTCTTGTGTTTCCTGCCTAGAGAAGTTCTTTAGCATTTGTTGTAAAGCTGGTTTGGTGGTGCTGAATTCCCTTAGCTTTTGCTTGTATGTAAAGGTTTTAATTTCTCCATCGAATCTGAATGAGATCCTTGCTGGGTAGAGTAATCTTAATTGTAGGTTTTTCCCTTTCATCACTTTAAATATGTCCTGACACTCCCTTCTGGCTTGCAGAGTTTCTGCTGAAAGATCAGCTGTTAACCTTATGGGGATTCCGTTATGTTATTTGTTGTTTTTCCCTTGGTGCTTTTAGTATTTTTTCTTTGTATTTAATTTTTGATAGTTTGATTAATATGTGTCTTGGCGTGTCTCTCCTTAGATTTATCCTGTATGGGACTCTCTTTATTTCCTGGAGTTGATTGACTATTTCCTTTCCCATATTAGGGAAGTTTTCAACTATAATCTCTTCAAATATTTTCTCAGTCCCTCTCTTTTTCTCTTCTTCTTCTGGGACCCCTATTATTCGAATGTTGATGCGTTTAATGTTGTCCCAGAGGTCTCTGAGACTGTCCTCAGTTCTTTTCATTCTTTTTTCTTTATTCTTCTCTGCAGTAGTTATTTCCACTATTTTATGTTCCAGGTCACTTATCCGTTCTTCTGCCTCAGTTATTCTGCTATTGATGCCTTCTAGAGAATTTTTAATGTCATTTGTTGTGTTGTTCATCATTGTTTGTTTGTTCTTTAGTTCTTCTAGGTCCTTGTTAAACGTTTCCTGTATTTTCTCCATTCTGTTTCCAAGATTTTGGATCATCTTTACTATCATTACTCTGAATTCTTTTTCAGGTAGGCTATCTATTTCCTCTTCATTTGTTTGGTCTGGTGGGGTTTTACCTTGCTCCTTCATCTGCTGTGTGTTTCTCTGTCTTCTCATTTTGCTTAACTTACTATGTTTAGGGTCCTCTTTTCTCAGGCTGCATGTCCATAGTTCCCTTTTTTTTTGGTGTCTGCCCCCAGTGGCTAAGGTTGGTTCAGTGGGTTGTGCAGGCTTCCTGGTGGAGGGGACTAGTGCCTATGTTCTGCTGGATGAGGCTGGTACTTGTCTTTCTGGTGGGCAGGACCGCATCCAGTGGTGTGTTTTGGGGTGTCTGTGACCTTATTATGATTTTAGGCAGCCTCTCTGCTAATGGGTGGGGTTGTGTTCCTGTCTTGCTAGTTGTTTGTCATGGGGTATCCAGCACTGTAGCTTGCTGGTCGTTGAGTGGAGCTGGGTCTTAGCTTTGAGATGGAGATCTCTGGGAGCGCTTTCACCGTTTGGTATTACATGGAGCTGGGAAGTCTCTTGTGGACCAATGTCCTGAACTCGGCTCTCCCACCTCAGAGGCACAGGCCTGACACCCAGCTGGAGCACACTCAGTCAGCGCCACGGCTGCTAGTGTTGGAGGGTCTCCTACAGAGGCGGGGGGTGGCTGTGGCTTACCGTGGGGACAAGAACACTGGCAGCAGAAGTTCTGGAAAGTGCTCCTTGGCATGAGCCCTCCCAGAGTCCGCCATTAGCCCTACCAAAACTCTGTCCTTTCTTATGGGCAGCTGATTGGCTCTGGAAATAACTTTCCCCAAATGAGGAGGGTGTTTCCTTTAGATGAGTTAGATGTTTTTAAAAAAAATACGTTGTGTATTTAATGAAATTCCTCCTTTGATCCAACCCATAAGCAAGATTTGTTGACTTTATAGCTCCAGAAACTATGTCACATCAGACCGTGTGTCTCTGTCTCTGATGCCACCATCTTAGTCTGGCTCTCATCTGCGCTAGGTCCTCCTGCTCAGACTCATGCCCCATCCCATCCACTCCCACAGCAGCCAGTGTCCTCATCTTACATTGTACAGGACCCCACCCTCCACATCACCCCCCTTCTTAGAGACCTGCAGTGAGAGAAGTTTGAATTCCCCTAATGCAATGCCCCTTCTGTGCCCCACTGTCCCCCACCCTCTGTTACTTTCTCTCCAGCACTCTGCTGTTTCTTTCATAAAACCTTATAACAATTTATAAATAGTTCATTTGCTTATTTTTTTTTTGTGTCATCTTGCCTACCAGATTGTATGATTCATAAATTCAGGGATGTTTCTCTTTCTGTCTTGTTCATCTTTGTTTCTTAGTGGCAAGCTTAATGACTAGCACATGGTGGGCTTTTTCCCCAGCATTTTTTAAATAAAAAATTTCAAACATACAGCACAGAGAATTTTATAATGAACACCTAAATACCTAACCCCTAGTTTCTACTGTACTTTCTTCATCACATATCTATCCCTCTCTCTATTCCTGTATCTACCCTCAACACATGGTTGACTTTTAATACATTTGTTGAATGAATGAGCAAATGAAGAATGTTACTCTTTTGGTCAATAGCCTGAAGCTATACATCCTGAGCTTCCTTGTTTCTGAGTGGAAAGAGGGTATGGGGAACTACGTCATGTTTCATCGGATGTGTATCTGCTCAGCTCTGTACCAGGCATTGGGCCAGAAACTGAGGATGCAGAAATAAGGACAAATTTCCTGCCTTCCAGAGGCACAGCCGCCACTAGCGAGAAGACCCAAATATGTTAGTGATAGAAGAAATAAGCAGAAAATGTTGACTAGCGATTTTTTTTTGCCTGTGTGACTTGTTAATAAAGACTGACCAGTCCTATCTTGATGTTCAAACTGCCTGATTTCTTGGCCTTTCGTGTTTTTTGTTGCACAAGTAGACAAAAGCGATTGTTTACTTGGCCAATGCCAGTGAAGGAATATTTTATGATTCCTAGTTTAGTGAGTGACAAATGCAAGCCCATTTGAACCGTGAAACTCTTAGCTTAAGTTTTTTTTAAAAGTTCTGTACATACCATTGAAATATATAAATAATAGAAGCAAAAGAAAAGCATATAAATGTTCCTAATCTAGGCTAACTATGGTCAAGGTAAAGAGCATCTCTGCTTAGTCTAGAAAATAGACAGAGCAGAGCAGGTAGAGCTTTCTTCCCTTCTGCATGCAGATAGTTTTTTCTAAACTCTGATTATATTTTTTGGACCCTGTGTTTATTTTGATCGCTTAGAGGAAATGCTTACCTTTGAAGCGACATCCTAGGGCAGTGCTTTGCAATATCCTTTATTAAGCTTTACTGTGTCTATTCACATTTATAATATTTTGATTCTTATTTTAGAAGGATTTTTAGAAGGTCAGTGTAGTATCTTTGTGATTGAATTCCAAGAGTACTTAGCAGGGGTCCATGTATATAAGGGTGTTGAATCATTGTGAACTGGGAATGCATTCAAGTACAAGCTTAACTGAGAATCCTCTGTTAAATATTTAAAAGTGAAGCGTTCTTTTAAAAGGGGCCTATGGGCCTGGACAGCATAGAAATGGGTGAACACAGCACCGCTAAGCCGCAGAAGCAGAGCTGGGACCTGAGCTTATTCCTCCAACCTTGGCTGTCTCCTCAGCCCCTCACCCCTTTTATTGATGGCGTTCTGCTTTCTAACACGTTTGGGATCCCCAGCCTATTAACTTTCACTTGCTCACATTGTCCTTCCATGGGCTTCCATGTGGCAAATATTTCAGGGCCCAGTGTGGTCCTGACCTGGATTTGCTTCCTGGCTTTGCCACTAGTAGTTAAAGGACCTCGAACAAGAAGTGTACTTTTTCCAAGTTCTAGGTCCCTTACCTGTAACTGGGAGACCTTAAAACCTACTTCAACATGTAAAACATGTCCACCATGGAGAAGACTCTTGATAAATATATCAATAGTTTTACCCTACCATCTTAAGATCAGTTACCACCTTGGATCACTAAGAAATGATGTTTGCAGAGAAATATGGATGTAAGCACCTACCTAGATATTTAGTGCAATAGGAGAAAGAAGCAAATCTGAAGGTGGATATTTTATTTATAAAATTAAACCTAATTTATTTTGCAAAAATCAACACATACATGTTCAGACCTGGTTTATCTTCAAAACACGTGTTTTTGTTTTTTTAACAAACATGCAAGCTAATTTGGCATGCCAAACATTTTTCTCTTTAGCTCTCCTTGGAAAATTTTTTTTTCATAACACAAACAAGGGTGCAAATATTGTCCAAAAACTATTTACATTTTTACCCTCCAGAATTACTAACATTAAGATTTATTGAGAGGAAAGAAAAACTGCAAGGTTTTGCCTTTGGCATTCACATTTGATTCAGCAGTATAATTAAAAACTTGTATTTGTTTTTAAGATAAACACTTTGAAGGAAATTTAATAAATCTTGGTTTTGCTCTGCAAAGGAGCCACTGTATCAAAACATTTAACTGGAGCTGTCAAGTTCCTGCTGGTAGAATATTACTTCCAGCCTATTTATTAGCTTTTCTTCCTGTAGCCCAATATATGATTCCCCCCACCCCACCCCTCCACTGAGTGAAAGCACAGAAAGGATGCAATTTCTTGTCTCTTTTCCCCCAGCATCATGCAAGGCAAGGCAGCATCACAAGTCACAGTATCTGAATTTACTTTGATTGTATATTTTTTCTTACACTTAAAATGATTTTGTATTATAATACTTACTGGGTCATCTAAAATCAACATTGTTGATTTTAAACTGTTATAAAGCCATACTTTTAGAGACATTTGAAACAATTCATGAACCATGTCTGAAAGGAGATAATTACCTTCAACCTATTCTTTTGTGCTTGAAGTAAAAGAATTTTAGGTATCAGCAGGTTACTAGAAAATAAGACTTTAGGGGGTCTATATAATTTATTCAGATCTTTTTGTATATTGTAAACAAGGATAAGATACTTTTGACGGTAGTGTATGAACAATTTTTTAAAAAATATATCCTTATCCTTCACTATAGAATAGGTATCAAGAGAGCATTTTAAATATGATTCTGATAGGTCTCTTATGAGCCTACTTCCCAGAAAAAGTTGATATGAAATTTCCCAATTAAAAACAAAATCTAAAGTCATAGATTTAAGCTGAGAGAATATGGTATGTGAGGTAAGGTCATTGTGTTATCTATGGTCTGATGCACAAATGTAGCACGTACAAAAGAACCTAAAGAGACATCTATCTCAAATTTCAGGCAGGATATAAGAGTGCATAGAGAGGAGAGAGCTTTTCAGGTGAGACAGTGAAAGAAGCTACAGTATTCACCTAAATTAATACATTGTAAGCAACGTACACATATGTAATGCCAGTTCACAGTATACAAACAAGATCAATTAGAAATTGTACTGTGATAGCCACACATTTTGGAGAAAAATTCCCAAGCCAGGCGAATGTGGATTGGGATAAAAACATAGGCGGTGTATACCACCATAGCAAAAATGGTTAGTAAGATGGTATTGAACATGGATCGCTCCCAGGGCTCCAAGACAGCACAGCAGCTAATGATTTGGTATTGATAGTAGAGCCAGGAGAAATAGTCCTTCACACGTTTGAAATCCATGGCTGGTTCCTTCAAGCTGCAGAAAGTCTGTCCTGTTAAAAAAGTTAACAGATTAGAAGAAAAAAAAAAATAAGGCACTAAACACAGAATCTTCTGATATTTTCATGATCTCAGCATGTCAAAAATTTTCAAAGAATGTTAATGATCATTGAGTGAATTACTAATAGGAATATTATATGGAAATAATAACAACATATTAATCATAGGAATTAATAATATTGCCATTACTACTAATAATTACTACTAGAATGAATAGCAATAATATTATTAACAGTGACATCTAAAAATAATTGCTAGTAATAACTCTAGTGATAATAATATCTACAGTTGAGTCTAACCACATTTTCTTTAGCCCTGTACATTTAGAGAGATAAACGTGAGTTTTCTATTTCCTACAGCATATATTCTGGTAGAAGATTAAAGAATAGTGTGCAGAGAAGAGTTAATATAGCAAACCTGAGGCTGCTATTTTTAGAAGGGTCCTTGGCTGGCATCTGGGAACTTGGCTTTTGGAATGTTCTTTCTGTTCCCTAATGGATAAGGATGATTCACTATGCCTAGACTGTGCAAACACTGTAATTTATGGTGAATACCTGCTTTATTCTGGGAGTCTGGAATTTTTGTAATTGCCAGGCAAAGAGTGTCCATGTGAGCAGCCCCAATAAAAACCTTGGTGCTGAGTCTCTAATGGGCTTCCCTGAGCAGAAACATTGACATGTATCACTGCACTTTTTGCTGGTAAAGAAAGAAGCACACTTGGTGTGTCCACTCATGGGAGGAAGAGAACATCTGAAGCCTATAAATGGATTTCTTCAGACTCCAACCGTGTCTGTCTTCCTGACTGATCCTGTTGTATATCTTTTTGCTATAATAAACCTTAGCTGTGAGTGCGAATATATGTTGAGTCCTATGAGTCTTTCTAGTGAGGCACTGGACATATAGATGGTCTTAGGACCTCTGAAACAAAGGTGAAGCCCAAAGTGTACCTTTGGGTGGTCATTTGGTTTTTGGGTAGAGAACTTATGAAAACCATATAAAAATGTTTTGTTGGCCCTCAGATAGGATCACAGTTAAAACTATGTGGAAAACCTCCTAGAAGGAAGGGCATCTATCATTTCTTTTTTTTTTTTTTGATATACCAATTTTTTTTTTTTTTTTTTTTTTGCGGTACGCGGGCCTCTCACTGTTGTGGCCTCTCCCGTTGCGGAGCACAGGCTCTGGACGCGCAGGCTCAGCAGCCATGGCTCACGGGCCCAGCCGCTTCGCGGCGTGTGGGAACCCCCCAGACCGGGGCACGAACCCATGTCCCCTGCATCGGCAGGCGGACTCAACCACTGCACCACCAGGGAAGCCCGATATACCAATTTTTATTTATTCATTCATTTCTTAAAGATTCTTGGGAAGGTTTTGCAGACAGAGACATGGTGGGTGTCCTTGGGGAGACAAGCTGACCTGTACCTATTGTGCTTACTCCTAGGAGTATCATGGTGCTACATCATCTAAGTCCACCTTGATAACTTTTATTATTCAAATCACAGTTAAATATTTTTGAAGATCATTCCTGTGTTCTGACCTGAATGTATCTCTCTTTTATTTGATTCTCTTTTGAGTAAAAGCAAGATGTTTTTGCTCCATAAGACCGTGGACTCAGGCTATGGGGAGACTCTCATGATCCTAATGCCTGGCACAAAGACTGTCATCAGTAAATACTTGCTGAACAAATGAGTAAATGAATGAATGACAAGTAACCAACTCAAAAAAATAATTATAGATGACTCACAGTCCTAACCTAAGTGGGATACGGTAGGCTATTGCTGACTTTCAGTAACTTGGCTTTGATAGTAAGGAACCCTTTCTGACAAGGAAAATTTCCACAAAAACTTAAAGTGGGAAAGTCTCTGTGTTTCCAGGTCATGATTATTTGTAATAATGGCCAGAGTAATCCAAATAAGTAGATAATACCTTTACTTAGTCTCCTAGAAGCCAGAGTGGAGACGAAGTAATTGGATTTGAATGGTTTGTCCTGGCAGGTGGACTTCAGTGAGAAGTTACCTCCAATGTTCTTTTTCACTCCTAACTCTGGTTGCAGAGAAAGAGCAAAGGTCAAAGGTTTAAGAGAAAATGAGTGACAGAAGAAGTGATAATTTCAATGAACAATACTATCCAAGCAACCAAGACTTCCCACTGATAGGCTGAAAGAGAGAAATTAGGAGGTATCCCTATTTGAGCTTTTAGGCTGTCCCATGAGAAAACTGTATATTTCAAACTAAATTTAATTTTTAAAAATCTTATTGATGGATACCTACACTTGCTCCTCTTCATTACCTAGACAGAGTTTGGGGTGGCGCCAGGTAACTGATCAGGAGTGTGAGAGTCCATTCACCAGGTATGAAGTTCCAGACTGTGCTGGGTGAAGGTGGGAGAATGATGGCTCAGACAGGCCCAGACCCACCTCTTAGAAAGCTTGGTCCAGTTGGGAAGACAGGTAGCAATCAAATAATGTATACAAATATATAATTATCTACTGTATTATGCCCTAAAGGGCAAGAGCAATGTATAAGGGGCTGTGGGAAACCTAATCCAGTCTGAGTATGTCTCTGGGGAAGAGATATTTGAGATAAAATCCAGGAGATGATTGTGAATCTAACAGATAAAATGAGTAGTCAGATGGGGAGAATGGACAAGACATAGGGATCAACTTGTGTTTGTGCAAAGGTTAGGGGTGGGAAGGAGCTTGATAGGCGGTCAAGGGAATGACCAGAGTGAGGCCAAGTACCCTAGGGCCTTAGCTGAGTGGGCAAAGTATTTTGTCTTGATCCTATGAGTAAGGGGCTCCAAAGGTTTTTAACAGGGGAATGCTGTGGTGGGTTTGAGAGGATGAGCCTTTAAGATCATATGGACATGTTGCCTTCCCTGCATTCTAAAGCCAAACTGAAATGATTTTGAATACCAATCATTTCAGTAAATCTATGCCTCTGCTGTCTCATGGGCGTTACTCATTCAGAATCAACCATATACTGAAAATCTGTTTAAATATTCTTAATATTCTTTTTACTTTTATAAATGAGATAAATTACTCATTTAGAAACATCATTGACTTCTCTCTATATTTTAGCTTTTAAAAATTTACTAATTAACTGCCTGCCTATTGCTTTCTCTTCAAAAATTAAATTTCTTGCTTGAGCAGCCCCAGTGGATACCTTGACTGCATCCTTGTGAGGGACCCTGAGCCAGAGACCCTAAGCTAAGTTGTGCCCAGATTTCTGAGCCATAGAAACCGTGAGGTGGTCAGCGTTCACTGTGTTAAGCTGTACAAGTCAGTCAGTCAGTCAAGGAGATGACAGTTCTAAAGCAGACCAACATGCATTACACCAGAGCTGGATACCTGGTAAGAACTTGGTCACATGTTGCTAACAATTTAAAGAATTAAGATTAAAAATTTTTTTTCTTGCCCATTTCTACAGTACGCTGGATCATTTCCCAGCCCTCTCAGTAGTCAGCTCTGACATGTAAAAAGTACTTTATTGTCACATCTCACTTCAGTCTCAAGTAAAAGAGTCAATAAAAAGCATTGATATCCCCCTTTTCTTTGATTCTTTTTCCCCTTATTAATGAAAAGCAATTTTAAAGATTACCTATTCATTGTTTCTCATGAAAAGGTGAGAAGAGAGCTGGTTATTATTGGTAAATCATCTGCTACAACCTATTGTTAGAATATGCACTATACTGAGGTTCTGGATTTGCTTCAGTTATATGTTTTACTTCCTTCTGAGTCCATTTTGAAGTCTCCTGTGGCAGGAGTCCCCAACCCCTGGGCCGTGGGCCACTACTGGTCTGTGGCCTTTTAGGAACCAGGCCGCACAGCAGGAGGTGAGCAGCAGGCAAGCGAGTGAAGCTTCATCTGCCGCTCCCCATTGCTCCCCACCGCTCCCCAATGTCACATTACTGCCTGAACCATCCCCCACCCCACCCCCACCCCCGGGAAAAATTGTCTTCCATGAAACCGGTCCCTGGTGCCACAAAGGTTGGGGACTACTATCCTATGGGACAACATGGAAGATTTAAGACAACCACTTTAGACAATTTAAGATGAGTAATGTGGGAAGGAGAATTCACTCATTCATTAAATAAGGGTATTTTGAGTACTACTATGTGGTTTTCTCTTAGTAGTAACAGCCTCAGAAGGAATCTGTTCCAAAATGGCATTGCAGACAAGAGATGCTCTTCTAGGCAGCAGCAAACTGGACCATGTAACAAACATGCAGTGACGAGGGGCCAGGAATTAGCACTAAGTAGGGGGAAAGGGCATGGAAAAATGCTAAGGAGGAAGCTAGGAAAAGAGGCTGAATTTGAGAAATAAGATGACAAAAATGGCATGAAATTAATTATTCACAGGTAACCTAGAGCTAGATGACAGCAAACAAATTAATGTCTTAATCTTTCACAATCAAATGTGAAATTAACTTGCCCTTAAAGACCTGATGGCATATCCCAGTAAAGCTAAACAAGAGACTTAAAATGCTTACTTTATTCAAGCACACCACACTTCTCCTTATTTTTAATTATATGTTTTTTAAAAGGTGATTTCCCGTATACGGAAAAGAGGGAGGAAGTAGTTTGTTTCTTCTCCTACTCCTCCTCCTCCTTCTTTTAATTTTTTCTCTAAACTTGGTGATTTTTAAAACCCTCTTAAATCTTTAATGAGGTTGTGCATTCAAAGTTGACACTGCCTAAGCACATTGTGGTATGTCTTCAGTGGTACAGTGGCCTGGATGGGCTTGACTTTTTTTTTGGGGGGCTTGACTCTTAACAGCTGAAGCTGTGTGGTGATGCCTTCAGGTGACTGGGGAGGGTTGTGAGCCCCTGTGGGACACAAAGCGGGTGAAGCTCTCTGTAAAAAGTGGGGGTGAGGCAAGGGCCAGCACTGTTACCTGGAAGGATGGATACTGAGGCCTGAGGAAAGGCTTTTTCTGGGTCATTGTTTGTTTGCTTGTTTGTTTTTTAATGTTCCTTTTTTTCTATTGATGTATAGTTAACTTACAATGTTGTGTTAGTTTCAGGTGTACCGCACGATGATTCAAGTTATATGTGTGTGTGTGTGTGTGTGTGTATTCTTTTTTAGATTCTTTTCTCTTATAGGTTATTACAAAATATTGAAAATATTGAATACTGTACTATACAGTAGGTCCTTGTTGGGTATCCGTTTTACATATATAGTAGTGTGTATATGTTAATCCCAACCTCCTAATTTATCCCTCCCCATCCCCTTTCGTAACCATAAGTGTGGTATATATATATATATATATATATATATATATATATATATATACCACAACCAAACTATATATACAATGGAATGTTACTCAGCCATAAAAAAGAATGAAATAATGCCATTTGCAGCAACATGGATGGACCTAGAGATCATCATACTAAGTGAAGTAAGTCAGACAGACAAACATCATATGTCACTTATGTGGAATCTAACAAAAGGATACAAATGAACTTATTTGCAAAACAGAAATAGACCCACAGACATGGGCCATTGTTTTAAAAACAGGATAACATCTCCTTCTTCAGGAGGATCCATGTAGCACCACATTCTAAGATGCTTAATGGACTTGATTTATCAGGGTTTCTCTTGTAATAATAACAGAAACAATTTCTGTTTTCATAGGATTATCTGTAGCTTAGAAAGTGCTTTTTATTGCATTTTCATAATGGGTTTGGGACTAAGGACAGGCATTGGTTCAAGTTCTGACTTCTCCACTTGCTGAGTATGTGACCTTGGCCCAGTTACTTAACTGTTCTGGGCCTCAAGTTCCTCATCTGTAAATGGAAATAATAATCCTTTATGTTTAAGGTTGCTGTGAGGATTAGCAAAAATGCAAGCAAAGCATCAATTAAAGGGATTTGTATATGGAGGAAATACATAGATAGGAAGATGGAATCTAACTGGTGAAAGGCTTTCCCTCTCCACCACTTCCTTTTATTTATTAAAAATAATTATTACCATGCTGGTAATCGCACCAGGAACTGGAGATACCATGGTGACTGAGACAGTCAGGGCCATTGCCCCCAAGGATTATCATTCAGCTGGATATATTCCACAAATATATATTTTAGACAATATTTACCACATGTATTGGGTAGCTAAAGTGGAATCCTAGAATATTAGCAGCTGGATGGACTGTAGAATCCCCTAGACCCAATCACTCATTTTAAAGAAAAGTACCAAGACTATGAGGCTAACATTAAATTGATATTAAATTGGTTGACATCAAATTGGTTTGTCAAACTGAATTAAAGTGACTGGACTATTCCAGGTGGTGAATACCCTGTGTTTCGTGAATTGACATTGGATGAAAGAAGCAAAAATTCCAATGGAGGTTTTCTGTGGTCTTCAAAGTTGATCAAGGACATTGAAATCAAGTGTGTAGGTATCTGGAAGACTTCAGCCTCACCCTCTCTGTTTCCCCAGGCTCTACTCTTCTCTTACTCAAGACTCTTTCCTGAAATCCCACTGTTCAGCTTCTCCTCTAGTAAAATGAAGGTCTGGCAAAGTCTTCATTTATTGCAAGTATTACTGGGAACTGGCAAAGGCTAAGGTTCTTGTTAGTAGTGTACAACTTAGCATGGATAAAAGACCCGAATAAGAGTTTTGCCAGGTTGGGGGAGAAACGGGGGAAGGAAGAGATTATTAGAGAAGGATTATGAGAGTCTTGGGAACCAGAAAGAGAGAGAGTGATTTCTAAAGGGAACCCAGTGAATGGATGGGGGACACTGATAGTAGAAAACAGTGAGGACTTGGAATTCCCCTAAGAAGGTATCTCATAATTGATTGGAGAGTAAGTGGCTATTTTTTATTTCTGAATGTCACTGAATGTATTTTTCTCTCACTAGATTTGTGTACAGTGGGGAAAAGTAAAGTTTAATCTCCTCTCTCACAATGAGAAGGTGAATTCCGGGGACTTGTGATCCACATTACTCAGGGGCAAGCCTTTCTTCTGGCCTGAACAGAGAAGAAGGGTAGAATAAATAGAGCAATAAAAAAACCCACATGCTCTCATGAACCCATGTATATGAGTCATGAAATGAGAACGCTGTAAAAGGGAACGTGCGGGGCGGTGGCGAAAGTAGAGACTGGGCTTGCTCAGGAGGCTTTTTGGTTTTGGTTCTCTCCATGGGAACAGGAGTGGTACAAGGTTAGGCAACCACAATGAAAGATGAGTAGCAGAGAATTTGTCAGGGTGGCGTTTTCCTTGGGAATACTGCAAACGACTTCATCCTGCAGCCCTCCTCTGCCTAAAGAAAGTACTCCAAATTATTGGATTTTCTAAGGAAGGGATTTCCCTTTCTAAACATTAGCTAAAAATGAACCTTCCCTCCGGAGGAGGGGAAAAAGACTTAACACATTTTGGTTTAAATTTCCTTCTAAAATGTCAGAATCGGGGCTGAAGAGAAAAGTCAGAAGGATTTGCAACTGAATTTGGGTTAACTCCTTCTCAACTTATTTTGGAATTCTACGTCAATCACCCAGCTTTTTTTGTGCTTCATATTTGGAACTTGAAAACCTGAGAAGGGGAAAAAGTATCCTGCCTGCTGCTGCAGAGAGAGATGCTGTATCTAAAAAGAGACTGTGTCTGTACTCGGAAGTAGCTTTCTTTGGAAAGAACTCAATAGATTTACTCAAGTTCAAGGCTTCCTTTAATTAAGTAATTCATTTAAAGAAGGAGCAGAGTGATGTCCTTCCAAACAGTACAGTGTGAAAAAGGGTGATAAAAACGAGTAAATTTACAATGGAGGAGACTGATAAGCGCTACCTCAGCCAGCTGATCAGGGCCACTGTCAACAGTGATAACTCATGTTGGTAGTATGTATCCATGATATGATGGCATGAAAATGGCACTTTACTTCTTTGGTCTTCCTCCCCCAAACCCACAACCTCAGTCTAATAATGAGAAAAAACATCAGACAAATTTTAACAGAAGAGCATCTTAAAAAATACCTGACCTTAAATTCTCCTAGTACCTAAAACTCTCAAGATCATCAGAAACAAGCAAAGTATGAAAAATTGTCACAGCCCAAAGGAGCCTAAGGAAACATGACCATTAAATGTAATGTGTAATGGATGGAATCCTGAAACAGAAAAAGGATTTTAGGTAAAAACTAAGTAAATTTGAGTAATGTATTGGCTTTAATAATAGCATACCAACGTTGGCTCATTAACTGTAACATGTGTCATACTAATGTAAGATGTTAATAGCAGAAACTGGGTGCAGGGTATATGGTAATTTGCTGTATTATCACCTCAATTTTTTCATAAGTCTAAAAATGTTCTAAACAATAAAGTCTATTAAAATTTTTTGAAGGCAAAAAAATAATTAGGAAAGTCTTGAAAGGTCCAGAGTTACCCTTATTCCAAACTCCAATGAACTTTGCTTATGCTGTTCTGCCTTTCTGCAAAACTCTTCCTCATAACTTTGAACATAATTAAATAATAGACTTCCATAAAGGACTGGCTTTCAAATATTTTCAAACACAATAGAGATGAAAAGTACATTTTACTTTTGATCCAGGGTACATACACATACACATACATATACCCATATAACTGAAATAAACATCTCTCAAAATAATACTCTGCATGTTGATATCTTATTTCTTATTCCATTCAGTTTCATTCTGCTGTGTTCTATGTTATTGTCTTCATTCATTACAAAATACCAATCGTGAGCTACCATATCGATTTCTTAACCCACCAATTGCAACCTGCAGTTGGAAAAACCCTCCTTTAAGGCTTAGCTCAACTGCTAGCTTCTCCAAGATGTCTCTGCATTGTCCAGTTTGGCAGACACTAGTTACATGTGGCAATTTAAATTTTTTGTGCTCATTAGCCACATGTGGCTGTGGCTACCATATTGGACAGCACAGATATAGAATATTTCCATCACTGCAGAAAATTTTATTGGGCAGTGCTGTGGACTCTCTCCATCTCTCACCTGGACTAATGAAATAGCCTACCAATTTATCTCCTTTTCACCTTACAATCTTCCATGCTGCTGTTGCAATTAATTTTCTAAAATTATAGATTTATTTTTCTGCTTGAAATACTTCAGTGGCTCTCCATTTCCTATGAAATGAAACATTCATGTAAGGCCTTTCACAGTTTGATCCCTCCACCTCTCCTGCATCATCTCTGAACTCTCCTGCTAAATGCCATTCACTCTTAAGCTTCCATGTTTTAGTTCATCCTCTTTTCTTTTCTAGAAATATTTTGGTGCCCCTCTTCTTTTAGATAAAATCCTATTTATTCTCAAGACGTAGCTTCTATGTTCTCTTTTCTATGAAACATTCTCAGGTCAGGAAGACCACCCTTCCAAGGAATGTATATTGCTTTCTTTTATGGGTTACCATTGTAGCTTTTATACTGTATTATAATTAGCCATGTACAGTGTTTCCCCATTAGACTATGAGGTCTTTGAATACTGGGAATATGCCATGGTCATCTCTATATCCCCAGTGCCTGGAATGTGGGATACTTATACACTGGCTGGTTGGCTGACTGAATTGTAAGGCTGTAGAAGGTAGGGACCACACTTGTACTTATTTAATATTCCCATAGCACAATGTGGGGTACATAAAAGGTACTTATGAATTCTCATTTTCTGCTTTCAGGCAATAAGTTTTAGACAGATTGTTTTCTAAGTACTGTCAAATTCAGTACAATCTGTTTTTTTGTAGGATGAAAGGGAGCTGGTACTGATAGGACAAATACTTTTAAAGTTTCCAATACTGTTGAAAGTTCATGGACTCTGTGGGGGAATTAAAAAGCACTTCTATAGTGGTTTTAAATCCCATTAAAATGGCTTTTTACAAGGGCTTACTCTAGGTGAGTAAAAATTTAAGATTGGTAGAAAAGTGGTTCTAATGGAAAAAAATCCCAGGATGAGAACATCTGGAGACCTGAATTCTATTACAGCTTTTTTTCCTCTTCATCTTTTCTTCTCTTCATCTTTTTTCTCTTTATTTCTCTTCATTCATTCATTCATTTTACTTTGTGTCCTTGGGCAAGTTCCAAAGTCTTTCTGGGTCACAGCTTCTCTGTGTAAAATGAAGATAATTGATAATTGCTTCTAAGTCTGTCTCAGTGATATGGTAAGGAAAGTGGGGATAGTTTGTGAGCTCTTTGGAAATATTTGTAAGAGTCATAATGATAGTAATAGTAGTGTTTGTTGTTGTTCCTTGTGGATTGGTACAACTTTAAACTACTTGCAAGATTTTATTATAGAGTCAAAGAGTCTTCATAGAATATTCTATAACAGTTACCTCAACAATGGAGTGCTTTGGATATTTTACAGGGAAAAAAAAACCCCTCAGCCCTTATTTGTTTGCTGAATGAACTTCCTGGTACATTGAGTAATAATAACAAAACAACACATGCATATAACCATTAACACAAGCCACTATTTGAAAGATATTGCAATCTTTACACAAATCTTTAAATGTGTATTGGGCAGGGCCACCACATTCCATTATGTGGGCTGTGCACTGCACAAACTTGTGTCATGGTTCTTGGAGACCTGATCACAAACTGCTTCTTTATGTAAACACAATTTGATTCACAAAGATACAAATTTGTATGATTAAAGGAAAAACCTCACATCGTGTCTATGTACAAATCAGACACACAATAGTTTATTGGCTTCCCAGTTTCCAAATGTCTTGCTCTAAGTTTTCTGTGGGTGACTGTAATGTTTTCTGTGTCTCACAGAAGGTTCTATTCTTGCTTAACATTTTCCAGGGAATTTCCTTGTCATCTTAGACTACTCTCCAGTCACCCTTTGGCAAGCAATTCTTCATGCTGATACTGAAGTGAATATTGGAAGTCAGACCAGAAGTGATGGACTTGAAGTCCAAGTCTTTAGAGGGAGCTAAAAGAACCAGCTTAAAGGTTTGTGATAAATCAAAGCCAGAGAAGCAAATCAAACAACCATAGGGCAATTAAGGAACTTTCTTTATACATTCATGAATTGCTTGCACAATTTATAGACTCCTCAGAGAGGAAAAAACAAATAATTGTAAGTCAAAGCATGCTTCTGCTTTTAGGCAGCTAAGTTACTCAATGTTTTATAATCTTAGAAGTGAGTTACTGAAATAGTGTACTAAGAGGAAAAAGTCTCACCAACAATTTAGCCAAGTTGTTGGTATGGTGTTGGTTTGAGTAACACACAAGAGTAGAGTGTTTTTGTGGAGATCTGAACCAACCTGTTGGCCTCCAATTTCCATTAACACCAACAAAAGCAGAACAACAGAAAACATGTACTTCTAGTCCAACTAGCAGCTGAGGCCGCTGGGCATCACAGTGTGCGTTGAGTAACTGTAATTTCAAAGCAGTCCTGGTTGTTTGGCATTTTATGACAGACTCTAGAGGGATTTATGAATGAAGGACTTCTGGCTGGGAAAGGAAACTTGGAATTTGACTTTAACAGAAAATTTCATAATAGTTTAGGAAATACCAAATTCACGTTAGATCAATTTCAATGTTGTGTGGCTATCAAAAAGGAGATACATATAGTGAAATTAAAAATGAGAAGCACATAGGTTAATGCTGAGTAGATGTTATGAATAGGAAGAGAAACTTGTAATAGGAGAGGACATATCTTGCCTTTTTCCTGGTGTCCTGTCATTGACTCATATAAAAACAGGGCAAGGGGAATTCCCTGGTGGTCCAGTGGTTAGGACTCCGTGCTTTCACTGCCAAGGGCACGGGTTTAATCCTTGGTCGGGGAACTAAGATCCTACAAGCCAGGCAGCCCCAAAAAAAAGAAACAGGAAAAGTATCCTTCTTTATTCCTGCCAATTTGGGAGTGGAGAGTAAGGCTTCCAGGTCAAGATTTTAACTGTATTGTCATTTCCTAGGATGAACCTCTTTATTACTATTTTATTTTTTTTAAAAAAAGAAAGAAAAACCCCATTATCCTAAGGAAAGAGGAAAGAATATAGCTTCTGAGTGGCTTTTTCCTTCTGTAGATATTGTTCCCAAGGGCTGCCAATTTGTTTTTGGAGGTAAAAAGTGAACAGAGTTGCAACACTAACAGTGGACTTAAAGATGTTAATAACTGTTTAAATAGGGGGATGTATGTATACATATAGCTGATTCACTTTTTTATACAGCAGAAACTAACACAACATTGTAAAGCAATTATACTCCAATAAAGATTAAAAAAAAATAGAAATGGAGAGAATAAAAGCAGACCAAAAGAAAAAGTCATTAAATGTATACACATGTTAAAGCGCCTTATTCAAGATAGCCAAAAGCAACCCAAATGTCCATTGGCAGATGAATGTATAAACAAAATATAGTATATACATGCAATGGAATATTATTTATCTTTTAAAAGTAAGGAAATTCTGACACATGCTACAACATGGATGAACCTTGAGAATGTTATCCCAAGTGAAATAAGCCAGTCCTAAAAAGACAAATGCTGTATGATTTCACTTATCTGAGGTATCTGGAGTAGTCATCTCATAGAAACAAAGTAGAATAGTGGTTACCAGGGGCTGGAGAAAGGGAGAAATTGGGAGTTGTTCATTGGATGTGAAATTTCAGTTTTGCAAGATGAAAACATTCTGGAGACTGGTTGCACAACAATGTGAATATGTTTAACACTACTGAGCTGTACACTTAAAAATGGCAAAGATGGTAAAATTTTATGTTATGTGTATTTTACCACAATTTAAGAATTTTAAATGTCAGTGAATAACTAAAAATTAAGAAGGACTGAAATTTAAAAATACAATTTAAAAATAGTCTGAACAATATTTTTTAAAAGTCATTAAAAGTCATTGAGAGTCTCAGGACTTCCCTGGTGGCTCAGTGGTTAAGAATCCGCCTGCCAATGCAGGAGACACGGGTTCGAGCCCTGGCGCAGGAAGATCCCACATGCCGTGGAGCAACTAAGCCCATGTGCCACAACTATTGAGCCCACGTGCCGCAACTACTGAAGCCCACGCATCTAGAGCCCATGCTCTCCACAAGAGAAGTCACTGCAATGAGAAGTCTGCTCACTGCAACGAAGAGTAGCCCCCGCTCGCCGCACCTAGAGAAAGCCCGCATGCACAGAAACAAAGACCCAACAAAGCCAAAAATAAATAAATAAATAAATTAAAAACAAAAAAAGTCATTGAGAGTCTCAATTTGTAGTGGGGCATTACTAGTCTAGCAAAATTTCTTGGATGTACCATCCAAAACTAAGTAAATGAATAACCCCAAAGGTCTTCAAATAATAATTGTGAGGTTCCAGTTGGGGTTCCCTTCTTCTTGGCTTTCATAAGAGGAAAATTGGAAACTGATGAACTACAAAGAACTTTCTGAGAGGAGTGTTGACCTGTTTAGGTTGATTCTTGGCATCAGTGAAATTCTCATAATTTAATTCCCTATAGTACTTGTGGGAATTAAAATTCTGTGATATGCTTGCCTCTTTTTGACAAGGATGTGAAATAAAGAGCTCATAAGATCCCCAAACCCAGAGTATTTAAAAGGGAGTAAGAGTGGAAAAGTGGCCAAATCGTTCAACTGAAACTACTTTTCTACTGTCATTACAAACCCCTTTCCTGGCAACAATGTGCCACGTACGTCATAACAGTTCTGCCTTTCTCTTTTCTTCCCCAGCTCTTTGCCATCAAAACTACACTTTGGTAAAGGAAATACCTGCTTACTGTTTGTTCCTAAGGACTCAATTTTCTTAGAAGCTAGAAGCCTGAGCACAAAAAAATCAAGATTTTGTCTCACCTCTGCCTATTGTCATTATATTTCATATGTCTTCAGAAATAGAAGACTTTTTTTCCCAAGGAAGAGTTTGAGGGCAAGGAAGGTGAGTTACTGCAATACTGATTTGTCAGTTACTGCAATACTGATTTGTCTCATACCTGCTGAGCACTTGTTCCCAGTGTTCTGCCAAAAGAAATCCGGTTGCATAGGCAGCTGGTCAACCAGGATTCTTCCAATAGTATTTTCTAATACTAATTTTCTAGGTAGTGTTTTTTGCAGTTTTTTTGGATAGCATTGAATAGATTTGCTCATAAAACTTTTTATTGTTTTTGTTTATTTTTCTGTTCTTCTTCCTCCTCCTCTTCCCCCTCTTCCTTCTCCTTCTTCTGGCCTGTTCTTTATTTCTTATTACATTGTCTGGAAGGCTTCTGGTGATGAGTTCAGTGTTTTGGGTGACCAGCAACACTGAACTTTCATGGGTGTGATTTTTTTGTGACAATAGTAAGACAGCCTGTTGCTTTTTTACTGTCCTCAACTGACCTGCTTCTGTATCTCAGTTATTACTGCTTTTAGGAAAGTGAGTGGAGAGCTAGCCTGACTCCAAGGGTCATGGAGATAGACACAGCACTGTTGAGGTGTTCTGTCTGCCAACCCCCAGATCAAGGGACATTTCCCTACTGGATTGGTTAGCATTCTAGGTCAGCTAGTTTCCGAGATGGGGCAGAGGGAGGTGAGAAGGGAAAGGCAGGAGTGATAGAGCTATGTCAAGACATGTCATTGCTTTTAGACAGTTGTTCATTAGATTTTGCAATCTTGTACTTAGAAATGAGTTACTTAAGTGAGATAACAAAAGAAAAAAGTCTCAATGACAATTTAGCCTAGTGGATTTCTCATTCTCCTGGACAGAACGGCATTGACATATTATGCTAGCTTCATTCTCTTTCACCTGCTCCCAGGTACATGGGTACCCGCATGCTTCTAGTGAAAAGTGGAAAAGGGCTGAGCTCCAAGATTATTCTTTTAAATGAATAACAATTGTTCACTTCCTAAGAACTTTGTTGATTCTCAAGTAAATGTGGAGATGGCTAATGGCAACTGGGCATATTAAGAAAAATATTTTCAACCAATAGATTTGGAGCCAATTCAACTATACACTCAAACTGGGTGAGATGAAATGTTCTTTTCCCTCTTTGAATAAATGTGGGTTTGTTTGTCAAGAATACCAGAGGGGGCTTCCCTGGTGGCGCAGTGGTTGAGAGTCCGCCTGCCGATGCAGGGGACATGGGTTCATGCCCCGGTCCGGGAAGATTCCCACATGCCGTGAAGCGCCTGGGCCCGTGAGCCATGGCCACTGAGCCTGCGCTCCGCAATGGGAGACGCCACAACAGTGAGAGGCCCGCGTACCACAAAAAAAAAAAAAAAAAAAAAAGGAATACCAGAGGAAATCTGCCAAGACAGAAAAATATTTGGGTTAAGATTCTGTAGTAGGTTGAATGGTGGCCCTCCAAAAGATATGTCTACATCCTGGAACCTGTGAATGTAACTTTATTTGGAAAAAGTGTCTTTGTGGAAGTAATTAAGTTACAGATCTCTGCAAAAGCTCATCCCGGATTACCCAGGTCAGTCCTAAATCCAATGACAAGTGTTCTCAGAAGAGAAGGTTAGTGAAGACAGAGGCAGAGATTGGAGTTATGTAGCCATAAGCCAAGAAGCCATCAGAAGCTGAAAGAAGGAAAGGAGAATTTTCTCCTAGAGTCTTTAGAGGGATTGCAGCCCTGCTGATATCTTGATTTCAGAATTCTAGCCTCCAAAACTATCAGAGAATAATTTTCTCTTGTTTTAAGCCACCAATATTGTGGTACATTGTTACAACAGCCCTAGGAAATGAATTCAGATCTCTTCCTTAAAACCACTAGAATTGTATAATTTGGAATTCTCTTCAGGGGACAGAAACAGCATTTATTAAGTACCACTGTGGCAGGCAGTGGCTAAATGCTTAACTTAAATGATTCCAACTTTAAAGATGAAGAAACTGAGGCCCAGAGTCTCACGGTGACCACATGGGGAGCTGGGTGAGAATCCTCCCGAGAGGCAGTGTGGTGAGTAGTTACAAGCTCTGGCTCTGGATCCTGTCTGTATTTGACCCTGGCTAAGTTGCTCAATCTCTCTGACTCAATTTCCTCTACTGGAAAAAAAGGAATGATAATAGAACTTCATTCATACAATTTCTGGGAAGATTAAAAGGTGTAAAGTATAAAGTATAAAGAATAAAACATAGGAAGAAGGCCTAAGTGAATGTTAACTGTTATGATCATTATACGCTATACTAATGTACTATTACTAAGCCTATGAATACCAGACAAAGAATAGAAGAGAATGAGATCATTTTTAAGGCAGAATGTGACAACTTTATCAGTTGTTAAGATCGAAGCCACTTTAAGAGAGATTATTCTTCAGAATGTTTACTCAGTTCTGGTGTGGCTATCACAGAGTAGATAAAAAAGTATATTGCCTCATTTCAAAGATGAGGAAACTGAGACTCATTACGTTTTTGTACTTCACTACTGTCAGAAGCCAAGGAGGAAACAACACTGAGACCCAGTCTTGGGATTCTCTCACTCCAAAGTGCTCTTTCTATCATGCAAATGACTTTATAAATGCTTTACAAATGCTAAGTGTCCAACAAGTATTTTTTGAATTAGAAAAATCAAGCCTCATTATCAGTAACTTTAAAGTAATAGTGGAGCTTCCCAAACTATTCTGAACTAAAGAAATTGTTGCCAACTGTTTCAAAACCATAAATCTCTTAAAATATTGCAGCAAAAGAGAAGAATTAAGAAACAGAAGATAAATCTGTTTCTTTTTGTCCACACTCTCTACCTTTTCTTTTTTCCCCATTTACTATAGATTTAATAAAAGTGGGTAGGTGGCTAGTGGTAGTCTAGGTTTTTTCCACTCTATTTCCTTTTCTTTCTTTCTTAAAAATAAAATAAGCAGAAAGAAAGTGAATGTCCCATATGAACACTGACCAGGCTTACTTTCATTAACGTTTTTTAAGAAAATGTTTTCAGTGTATCATATTCCTCTCTTCATTTGTCCCATCTGGTTAGCTAAGTACTTTTTGAAACATTTACTCCTTTCTTGTATCAGAGGTCTTCCAGGATAAGGTACTGCTCCATTTAAATAAAAAATGAAGGATGCCGAAACAGAAGCAGTTTTAACCAGCAAACCCATAAATAAGACAGTAGTTAGTGCTATGTAATCCTGACACTGGCACTTGTACTGATATTGGCCAGAGGTTCTTAACCAGGAGGCCAAGAACTTGGTTGGGGGGCTGGGTTGTGGAATCTGTGAACCCCTTGAAATGTTTGCGAATTTTGCATAAACATTTTTTGGTATACACTTCAAAGGAGCCTGTAATGTCTGTAAGCCACTGTTTCAAGGCCTCGTTACTAAAGCTAATTGCCACATTTCACTCCTTTGTATCATCTTAAATGCCATTATAATATCAAGTATATCATAAATGTTTCTTGGTTGCTTAAGCGAGAACCAGAAGCTTCATCTTGTTAAAGATGTCATCTTATAGGCAAAAGGGACAGATTTCTAAAAGCGGGACTCTATGATATAATCAATCAGAAGAATCTACCTGCCTGGAAGGGTCCAGGTCTGGGTTCTTGTCCTTGCTTTCCTGAGGAATGATTCTGTGTGTGTTACTTCTCCTCTCTGGGTTGCAGCTTCTTCATCTGTGAAATTAATATTTGAATTAAATAAACCCAGATGCCTTCAAACTTTAAAACAATTCTATTCTGTGTAAAAGATTATTAAACCTCTTAGAGAGATGATCTCCCACAAAATTTTAGAATGTATTATAAAAACAAAGCATCACAAGCTAGCCTTATTTTAAAATTTATTTTTAGAGAAGTTTAGTTTGAGGACATGCCATCGGCAAGTGATTTCCCAATGTACTCTGAGGGCTATAAGGTGCCACATTACCATCTATGGCAGGGTTGAGGAGAGGCCCCAGATGGGACAAAGAGACAGAAGCTAAGAGCCTCACATCTCACATCTCACTTCTACCAGAGTAGCCTGCTTAAAAATCTGCTTTATACACTAGGTTTCCGGGTGAGATTCTGTTTGTAGAAAGTGTTTCATAATTTTAATTAGTCTCTGTTGATATCTATGTGGGGGAAAAAAAGGAAAAAGAGATTAGGTTAATCACTGTATTTAAACATCCATCTTTGAAAAGGCACCGGAAACAGTCAGAAGCCCTAAGCCTTGTTTCCTATTTTGTCATTTATTAGCTGTGTCACATCAGGCATGTTAGATAGTCTTTCTGAATCTTTGTTCTCAAATATAGAATGATGATAATATATTTCCCACAGGATAATTGTAAGAATTAAATGAAATAATATTTGTGAAAGTGTTTTGTAAATGGGGAAGCATTATAAAGATGGTGAGTGGGTCTTCAGTGGTGAGCTCCAGGGCTCTGCATTTTGTCCTGACCATTGTAGCATCTTTTTCCATCTGAATTATGTCATAGAAAGTAAGGGTGATCAAATTTGCAGATGAACCAAAGTTATGGGGTGGAGTTCTAAAAGACTTAGCAGGTTACAGAGTCCCAAAAGTGACTGAGGTAAAACTTTGGGAAAAATACAAAGTCTTGTTCTTCAGTTCAAAAAGTCAATTGTCCAAGGGTAAGATAGGGAAAAATGTGGCCCACGATCAGTTCAAATAAAAAAGACTAAGGAATTTTACTTGACTTCAAGTTCATTATGAGCCAATAGTGTTGTGAAATGGTTGACAAATAAGTGATCCAATTGTCTTAATCTGTTTGGACTGTTATAACAAAATACCACAGACTGGGTGACTTATAAACAACAGAAATTCATTTCTCACGGTTCTGGAGACTAGGAAGTCTAAGATCAAGGCGCCAGCACGGTTGCGGTCTGGTGAAGGTCCTCTTCCTGTTCCTAGCTGCCACCTTCTGGCTGTGTCCTCACATGGTCTAAGGGACAAGGGATCTCTCTGGAGCCCTAAGAACACTAATGTCATCATGAAGGTCCCATTCTCGCGACCTAAGCACCTCCCTCCCAAAGGACCCACCTCCTAATACCATCTCCTTTGGTGGTTAGGATTCAACATATGAATTTTGGGAGGACACGTTCCAGACCATAGCACTAATATTCTTATGTATTTATAGAAGTACTGTGCCACCAGCTCTTGGCTTTGATTAGCATCCTTCTAGCTGCTGCAAATAGTCACTCCAGCAGGTTGAGCACATCCTCAGGAAGCTAGATGGCGAAAATCTGGAAGGTTTCCAATGGGAAACATTGCAAGAAGATTTTGGGGGAGGGACATATCAAGGAGGTCTTAAAAGATCTAAGAGGTTTTAAATGGTGTTACAAGCTATTATGGAGGGAAAGGTTTGGAATTGTTTTATTGTTTTCAGAGGTTAATCTCAGGAAAACCTGGCGAATTCCCTGGTGGTCCAGTGGTTCAGACTCGATGCTTTCACTGCGGTGGCCTGGGCTCAATCCTTGGTCGGGGAACTAAGATCCTGCAAGCTGTGTGGTGTGGCCAAAAACAAAAACAAAAAACTCAGGAAAAACTTTAAACAGTAAGAGTAATCTAAAGGGGAAAGTGTTGGCTGATTGAAGTAGTGAGAATTCCATTAGGGAACTGTTCAAACAGAGTCTAGACAGCACCTTCCGAGGGTTGCTACCCATCAGAAGGAAGGGTTTAAGAAGAGATTACTAAGCTTTCATCACATCTAAGGTACTACTTCTATAAGAGCATTCAGTATCCCATTGGAGAATGATTTGCTTCATTAAATTTTTTTCCATAATAAAAGAATATGGATTTTGAAATTGGCAAACTGGAGTTTGCTATAGTGTGTTATTCTGGGTGTTGTTTAACCTCTGTAAACATCAGTTACAACATCACTAACAAAGAGATGGTTAGTCATTTCTGTGTTGTTGTGAAGATTACACAACATTGGTAAAGGATGCTTAATGGTGCCTGGTTTTAGTAATGGCTCAAAGCTGGTAACTTTTATCACAATATTATTTGTTCCTCTTATTTTCTACATGCATTTTATTTCTTCTCCTAAGAGATTCCTTTCAGGTGACTCTATTGAACCCATAAGACACAAATGATGTTAAGTAGGTAAAATGGTGACTCACATGAGTCTCGGAGAAAAAATTTGCCCTGTAGGTCATGGGGGTGGGGAGAGGGTACCATATCATGTTTTGTGTTTGCATCAGGGTTTCCTCTTAAATGGAGGAAACCTGTGGAACAACATTTTTGTCCTGAAATATAACCTGATTTTCCTGCCCATCAAGACCAGAACTAGACCAACCTGACTGATTTTTTTCTTTGTTTAAAGTTTTAGACAATAAAATATCCTATTAAAAATTTAATGACTGGGACTTCCCTGGTGGTCCAGTGGGTAAGATTCTGAGCTCCCAATGCAGGGGGCCTGGGTTTGATCCCTGGTTGGTGAACTAGATCCCACATGCATGACACAACTAAGAGTTCGCACACTGCAACTAAGAAGTCCACATGCCACAACTAAGAGTCTGCATGCTGCAACTAAGAAGCAGTTTACTATTCTTAGAAGAAGATAAAAACATGAGATTCCCCCATGTTTGGGGAAGAGGCCAAGAGAATTCTCTTTAATAGCAGTAGAGGGAAGTATTAAAGTTAGTAGGTTTCCATAGATGGTCACAGGTTAGCATTTCATCTTATTTAGAAGGTAATAGATAAACACTGCATGTGAGGAGGCACTAGGATAATTCTGACTAAAGATCTTATACAAAAAGAGGATTATCAAACTTTCAAAAGAAGCAAAAAAGACAATATAACACTCTTAGGTTTAGATAAGGCTTGACTTCAAATAAAATTTTTTTCCCATTTTTCTGTCTTCTTCTGCATCAGTGAACATTTATTGAGCATGACATTCTGTGAGGCACAAGTATGTTCCAGAACAGAGATGAACTGGCACTTTGGCTGGTGGGTGTGAGAGCAGTAGAGGTATTTTTGCCCCAGAAAAATTGCTTTGGACGTGCCATCTTGAGCTTTTTTCCTTCTTTCTTTTTCTAGTCCTTCAAATTTTCTTGTTCAATATTCTACTTATATTCATTCCCAAATTCTCTTTATAATCTTTTCAGAGATCTTGAACCCAAAGTGATACCTTTAGTTTAGAATTCCTAATGGACATCCTTCGATCTTATAATAGAGCTGAAAGGGCAGGGATGCAATATTTGAGTAGCAAACGGTCACCCAGGAAACTGCCATTCTGTATCAGTAATAATAGCGGATATTTATTGAGCAACTTATGTCCCAGAACTTTATATGTATTACCTTAGACAGTTCACTTAACAACATTATAATAGAGGCACTATTTCTATACCCATTTTACAAATGAGGAAACTGAGGCATTGGGAAATTTCAATATTAACCCAAAGTCTCACAGTTAATGTAGAGCACACACTCTTAATTACTACTCCGCCAGGCTGCCTCTGTATGCAAAGACCTCTGGTTACAACCTGGCAAATCACCATGCATGCATGCATGCATCCATCCATCCATCTATCCATCCAATCAAATATTCAGTAAGCATGTACTAGGGATATAAACTATGAATAAGACTGACGTACTCACTCTCCTCAGGCCACTTTCTAGAGAAGAGAGACAATTACACAAGTGTCCTACACAGTGCGATAAGTGCTATGATAGGGAAGTGTAGGGTACTCTGGGGCATAGAAAGAGGCTCTAACCCAGCCTAGAAGGGGGTATCAGGACAGGCAGGTCAAAAAGATGAACCAGTTTGCAAGGCAGAAATAGAGACACAGACATAGAGAACAAACGTATGGACATCAAGGGGAGAAATGAGGGGTGGGATGAATTGGGAGATTGGGATTGACATATAAACTAATATGTATAAAATAGATAACTAATGAGAACCTGCTGTGTAGCACAGGGAACTCCACTTCACTGTACACTAGAAACTAACAACATTGTAAAACAGCTAAACCCCAATTTAAAAAAGAGTTCTGTCCTCATCACGGTGTGTGCTTTGACTATTTTGTAACAAAAAGCATATAAGGTAACCTCAAGAAAGAAAGGTCTTTGACCTTTCTCAGGAAAGAAAGGTCGGTGTTGTTCCCCCAGTACTTGGCACATAGTGGCTGCTCAATTAAAATCTGTTAACTAAATGAATGAGAATTCTAATGCTCCATAATAGCTCCTTTATAACAGGGAGGTTTTTGACTTATTTCTAATTTGATTCAAATGCTTCTCCTCAAGCCTGAAATAAATGTTCCCTTTTGACTTAAAAAAAAAAAAATTAAGTCCTTGCTCCCTTTTAAGCCATTTTCTAAAAGTTCTATTTCAGGAGATCTGCCACACCCATTATATTTTACTAGAACAATGTGTCCTCAGGTATCTTTTAAGCCAGGTGCCCTGAGGAGAGATTCTAGGACGGTCTGGGAAAGCAGAGGCTCTCTGGTTGCTTTTCTCCTTTTTTCCAGTTGATCTGTGGGGTTCCATGCTCTGTTATGTAGTTCTGAAAGATTTGTTCTCCTTTCACCTTTCCAGAGTGTCCTAGAAATTTTTCTTTCTCTCAAACTCTCCCCCACCCTCTTCACTCTTTCAAAAGGTGTTAGCTTTGGGAAAGTGGTCCTTAATTATTTACCACACAATCCTCTGGCAGACTACACGAATCCAGGGCAAAGCAAGAGAGAAAGGCCACGAGAAAACTGAAAGCCCAGGCTAATGGTTTCCCATAACAAGAATTTTTGTTGTCATAAGGCGGTGTTTTATTTAGGTTGTAGTTCTTTAGAAAACACATGAAGTTATGTCTTCCTCGTGCTTGCTTGGAATGTTGGGGCTAATGTAATATTTTCTTTGGTGAAACAGCAGTAAATCCAAGGTAGTAAAACAATGCTGACGGGAAGGGGAAACCAAAGCTCCTCGGGGGAGAAGTTAACTTGGAGCAGGTAATCCTTACAGCCCATCCCATACGTGACCTTTATATTATCTAATTACATAATTTTACTTCCTAGCCTGATGCCACAATTTAAAATTGTACCTCGTTCCCTTCCCTGCTTAGTTTTTCTCCAGAGCCCTTATCTCCTACTCATACACTGTATAATTCACTTAAAAATTATGTATTTATATGACAGCCCCTCTAGAATTTGAGCCCCTGAAGGGTAGGAATTTTTGTCTGTTTTGTTTTACTCATCCAGGGCCTAGAATTGTCCTGGTGCAGGGTAGATGCACAATAAATATGTTGAATTAAAGCATTATTAATCCTAATCAAAGCAATATTAATAAGTAATAATTATGATCAGGTTTTTCCTACATGTACTTAATTTATAGACAACTGGTTGGACATTTAAAATTATTTTTTAGAAATCTGACAAGATATGACAATAGGATCTCTACAAAAGCTTTGATGGTCGAAAGCTGCGTGAAACCCATTTTCATCAGCATGGTATGCTCTTCTAAACTTGTGCATGGAAGGATAAACTTGGCCTGGAGAGAATGGAAAATCTTGAGGTTTCCTGATGCAGGTAGACTTATTTGAATCCCTAAAGCTAAAGGTATACTTTGGCTCAGTGTACTCATAACTGTTGCTGGCAACAAGTTCAGGTGTTGCTTATACCCCCCATGAAACTCAGACTCACTAATTTTATATTCCTATTTATGGACAAAGCATTATCATCCAATTCCACAGTTCTTTACAGGATCAGGTAGTTTATGGGAACACAAAATATAGAAGATGAATAGAGGAGAATATTAATTATTTGGGAGCTTCTATATTTGAGATTATTATAATCACTGGAGATGCTTCCTAGCAGTGACATGTCAGTGTGTTCTGAGTACTACAGTGGCCGCTCCAGCTCTTCCTTTACCCCCAAGACTTCTACTTCCGGGCCAATCTAGTGCAAGTGAAACCGGGTTAGTCTTAATGGCAGACAAGTACACTTTTGGCTGAGATTCAGGTACCCTCCCTCTCTCACCCATTGTGGCCTCTCTCAACAACTGGCCTAAAGAACTGATAAAGAACTAGACTTATCTAGAAACAGGAGGAACAGCTGGCCTCGCTGAGCTTGGATTAATATAATGAGTGGATGAGTCCAAAAAGTTAGGGCATTGCAAACAAATTCTCTATAAGACTGCATCAATGACATTTGACATTTCTAAACAGAGGAAAGCTTGGGCAGGTGTGTAAACATATACAAATCATATAATATGTATCCCCTGTGTCACTCAATTATTTCATCTATCTCATGTGGCCCTTAGGAAAGATCTTCACACAAACTATTGGTCTGGTGGTACATGAAGATTCATGAACTCCAAGTTCTAAACCCACATGTTCTTTTAACAGCTTTATTGAGATATAATTCAAACACCATACAATTCACCCAGAGCACACAATTCAGTGGTTTTTAGTATACTCAAAGTTATGCAACGATTACTAATCAATTTTAGACCATTTTTGTTAACCCCAAAAGATGCCTTGTACCCTTTAGCAGTGACTCCCTATTCCTGCTCATTGCCCCTCCCATCCCCTCCAGCCATATGCAACCACTAATCTACTTTCTGTCTCTATAGGTTTGCCTATTGTGGATGTTATATAAATGGAATCACACAATATATAGTCTTTCACTTAGCATAATCTTTTCGATGTTCATCCATGCCATAGTACATATCAGTACTTTATTCCTTTTTATTGCTGAATAATATTCCATCATTCCATTCCGTATCTCATTTTATCTATCCATTCATCAGTCAATGGATGCTTGGGTTATCTTCACTTTTTGGCTATTATGAATAATGCTTCAGTGAACATTTGTGCACAAGTTCTTACAGGGACCTAGATTTTCAGTTCTCTTGGATAATACCTAGGAGTGGAATTATATGGGTTATACGGCTGGGTTATATGGTAACTCTATGTTCAACTTTTTGAGGAACTACCAACTTATCTTCCACAGCAACTCACCCATTTTACATTCCCACCAGCAATATATGATGGTTCTAATTTCTCCACCTCCTCTCCAACAATTGTTATTTTCTTTCTTTTTGATTATAGCCATTTTGGTTGATGTGAAGCGGTATCTTGTGTTTTTGATATTCATTTCCCTAATGACTAAATGATAGTAAGAACCTCTTCGGTGATTGGCCGTTTGTACCTCTTCTTTAGAGAAATGTCTAAAACCCCTTGCCCATTTTTAAATGGGTTATTTGTCTTTTAGTTGTTGAGTTTTTCCTCTTTTGCATTAAGAATGCGGGATGGTTGGAAGGAGAGCCTCAGATGTTTCACATGCTCTTGCCTAGGGTAGAGCTTCTGCAACACTGGTGGTGGATGAGTTGCTTGTGGCCTGCTTTCCCAGGGATATACCATAGCCCTATGCTGGGATCTAGGCTGAGAGGGAGTCCTGTGTTCTTGGCTGTACCCCCCCTCAGAGTGGAACACCATCACATCCAGGTGGAATTGGCAGGGAAGTGAGTTGTGGTTCAAAATCCAAACTCTTGCTGTTCTTATGGAAATGTAGTGGATTGTCTTGAACAAAATTTTCTACATTTGTTGTATTTCCTCAGGACAATTTCTAGAGACTAAATAGTTGTGTACCTACAATTTTCAACCGTAATTTTAAAGTTATAGTATTGTTGTTTTGCTAAGGGGTGGGTTCACAGAGCTCCTCATACCACCATTCTGGAAGTTGAGTCCCATTTGGATAATTTTTAATGAAGATTTTGCATCTTGTATACTTGGTGGTGAAATAGTTTATACTGACATAGTAGATATAGAATTACAAAGGACAGTTTTTTACAAAAGTATTTGCAAATTTACAAACAGTGGATTAAGAAAACCAGTTGAAGTTGAGAATTGGTTGACTTTCAACTTCATATCCACTAAATTTCTAGAATGCCCACCCATTTGGTTTGACGAACCACTGTTAATTTATTGTTATTAAATAGTTGTATAGAAATCTTTGGGTAATGAGGGTGACAGTACATTTCATATGTTTGTTGTTGCTCTAGGAATCTATGTGCAAAACCATCACAGCCATTGAAACAGTCATCAGAATGATGCCTGTTTTAAAAAGCATAGAAATAATTTAGACGTGAAAATCAAATTATTCAAACCTCATTAGTTTTATGCACTAATCTAAAAAATTCACAAGCAAAACTGATCATGTATTTCTTAACTTTTGTTTAATTCAAAAGAACTACTGGGCCACAAAGTCTTGTAGAAAAACAATTTTCCCAACTTCCCTGGTGCATTTATTTGTAGTTTTAAGGCTAAGATTTACATTTAACAATTCTTCAAATTCTTTATTTGATCAAGGGCTGGGTTCATATGTTCATTGCCAACCAGTTGAATGTCATTTTAGTTGAAACAGATCTAGAATTTCTGCTCTTATCTAAACCCTTCTTTATTATACCACATCCCCACCCGCATGTCAAAGTTATCTATATGTACCTTTCTCCTTGGGTTTAGAAGTCTAGTTACTTATAAATGAACACAATCATCTTTAAGAAAATACATCCTGCGTAATAATCATGAAAAAATGTTAAAATGTATTCCTTGTTGGGAACTCTTCACTTTTTGGTCAGTTGACTTGTGTGTATTATTGGCTCAAGTAGCTTATGGGCAAAAAATATTGTATAAGAGCATGAAACAAGATAAAGATGAATATTTAAGAATGAAATCAAGCACCTCCCAATGACATGTCTCTGAATAGTTATTACTGAACTACACAAAGATAAATAATGAAAGTAATTAACAAAGTAATTTTCTCTTCTTCTGGCTGGGAAAGTTTTAATAATAAAGTTTGACTTCTGTTGAGTGAAACATCTTAGTTTCTAACATAGTTAAAGGCAAATGGAAAAGCCCATTCAATTCTTAAAAATTTTTAACGCAGTTAAATAATAAGCTGGTACATTGCATTATGGCTTGGTATTATTTTTTCTTTATAAAGACAGGAATTCTATCCTTCTAAAGCTACTTTACAGTTCAAGCAGATATTTGGAAGATGGAAGATGCTTACCTCCCAGTTGGGTGTATCTCCTTGCGGCTTAGGTGAGCACCAGTGCTTTGGCTTCTCCCCAACTGCTGCGAGCTTCCCACTGCGCTGGGCGCCTCGAGGCTCCAAGAGTTAGGTGTTTGGCCCCGCCCTCTGCACTATTGCTAAAACTCCAATTCTGCCAGACTGATTCCGGTGATTAATTATTGACAAAAGGAAAACACTCCCAGGCAAACTTGTGTCCAACCGCACTGCTCCCAACGACTCCTTCCAGAAGAGAATGCCGGCTGCACCACTCCCCTCCCCCCTTGCTCTATGGTCCCAACTTCCCACACGCTGCCACTCTCAGTCCTGGGCGACCAGGCTCGTCCTCGGAGGAATGCAGCCCAGCGACTTCTACATTTTAAAATTTGGTTTCCTGTAGCTCGTTAGCACTTCTCCGGGGAAGAGCCTCTCAGGAGGGGGTGCTTTCCGGATGCAGGGGAAGCCGGGGCTCTGAGAGCAACGGAGCAGGCTAAGGCGTCGCTGTCACCTCCGGCTGCTGCAGTAAAACCCCGAGTCGCGGCGGGGATGGGCAGGAGGGGGTGGGGAGGCGCCCTCCCCCTCGCTCGGATCGGAGCCCCGACGCTACCGGAGGGGCACGTACTTCGGTGGTAGTGGTGGGAGCGGGCAGATAAACAGGAGGCGAAGGTGGGAGCTTTGGGGCTTTAGCCTAAGCCAACGTCAACCTGCCCAGGGAAAGCCTGCGCCCAGCATCCATCGATCTGCAGACTTCGGCAAGGGGGTGAAGCCGGGCGGATGCTGAGGACTGCGGTCTGAAACTCAGCGGCAAGCTGCGAAGTGAGCCCAGGGCTCCGGGCCGGGGCGGCAGTCGGCCCAGCAGGCATCCCACCGCATTCGTCTGTCAAAAACGGAAGAAAACAAACCCTTTTAGCTTTGGCAGTTAATTTTGGTGCCTTTGAACGTGCAAAACGCCTCTCCCCGCCCCACTCCCTCCATCCAGCACCTTCCCCCCTCCCCGTTGGCTGGGCGGTTAATCGTTGAAAGGCTGGACCCCCTCGGGGAAGCAGATGGAAGGATCGTGCCCAGCGAACTTGTGTGTGCTCACTCACAAGTGAAGAGAATTTGGGGCCGGACTGCGGCAGGAAGGCAAATTGGGGAGAGAGGGCTGGGAGGTTCGTTGCCTACACTCGCGGCGCAGGCTGCCGCGGCTCCCGGACCGGCGACCCCAGCGCTCGCGCTCGGCGCTCAATTATCTTCCCGGGGAGGCGCGGGACCGCGAAGAGCATCTTCCCTGAAAACCAGCGTCCAGAACACCATCGATTCCTTTTCTACCAAGGACACAGTGCTTAGATTGAACGCCGTGGCTGCTTGCTGAGAGCGCAGAGGACCTTGAGGCTCCTAGCCCTGATATCTCTGTAGCCGAGACTCTGCCCAAGACCTATTGGGGTCCAGGGCAAAAGAGTCTTTTGATTAATGAGCATTCGGGCAACATCTGCCCGTCAGCCCCCATCGCCTAAGGAGGACACGTTGCACACGCTCGGCCTCATTGTGTTGAAGCGCGAATTTTAGCTGCGGGCAGGTTTCCGTTCACTTCACAACGCGCTTCCAGCAGGTTCCAACCTGCCGGTGCAACGAAGAGAAAGATTCATGTAACTGGGTGGGGGTTACTGCAAGCCGGGGGGAGGTGTCCCCAAAGGAAGCCGAAAGTGGTTGGGACCAGGGAAGGGAACCAATGGAAACCGAGCACCTTGGAGCATCTGTGTTGGCCGTTTTACGCCGTTATCTTTTCTGTGTCTTGTATCTAAATAGTAGCAACCTCTGCTAATATTTTTTATTTACCACTTTATGTTGTTCACATTCCTTATCTTCTGGCTTCTCCTGACAAACCTTGTCATGTTGGCAGCACAAGTATGACCACCCCCATTGGGAGATGAGGAAATAGAAACCCTGAGGAGTGACTTGTTCAGGTCGCCAAGCCCCTACTGCGGTGGTGTCAATACTATTTACACTGGTTTTTAGGTCTCATTATTCATTATCTAGTTTTCTTATCAGATTGTGACATGCCTACCCCCATACTCCCCGTGATTGTACATTTGTGGGAGTATAGAAATAGGTCTCTTCCTGCCCAAAGTTTGTGAAATGGCTATGAGACCTTGCAATTATTTGAACTGTAGGTGGGGAAAAACTGCTATAGCTTGCAGAAGCATCTAGGCCATTAAAAATAATCTTAAATGACATATGTAATATAACCACACACAGATACACCTTTATGTATATCTTTGCACCCCCAAATGGAGAATAGGTTTTTGTTTTTTTTTTAAATAAATTTATTTATTTTTGGCTGTGTTGGGTCTTCATCTCTGTGAGAGGGTTTTCTCTAGTTGTGGCAAGCAGGGGCCACTCTTCATCGCGGTGCTCGGGCCTCTCACTGTCGCAGCCTCTCGTTGCGGAGCACAGGCTCCAGATGCGCAGGCTCAGTAGTTGTGGCTCACGGGCCCAGTTGCTCTGCGGCATGTGGGATCTTCCCAGACAGGGCTCGAACCCATATCCCCTGCATTGGCAGGCAGCTTCTCAACCACTGTGCCACCAGGGAAGCCCCGGTGTTTTTTTTTTTATTACAAACAGAACATTCTCAAAACTTAACTAGATCACAAAATAAAGATGGACACTTTTTTTTATTAGGTAGACATATTTTAAGTGGCAGAAATCATACACAGCTCATTTCCCCCTGATTGACATAGCACAATTGGAAATTTAAGAATACTTTAAACGTAGGTTAAAGGGAAACACAAATGGGAAGCTACATTAGAAACAGAAGAAAAACAAAAATCCTACATAAAGTCAGGAGAGTATAGAAAAGCCATACAACGTTCAATGTATTTATTGCAAAACAATGTACAAACCAAGAAGCTCAGAAGAAATTACAAAAAATTGTGTTAACTCATGTTAAAAATAAAAGCAGAGGGCTTCCCTGGTGGCGCAGTGGTTGAGAGTCCGCCTGACGATGCAGGGGACACGGGTTCGTGCCCCGGTCCGGGAAGATCCTACATGCCGCGGAGCGGCTGGGCCCGTGAGCCATGGCCCCTGAGCCTGCGCGTCTGGAGCCTGTGCTCCGCAACGGGAGAGGCCACAACAGTGAGAGGCCCGCGTACTGCAAAAAAATAATAATAAAAAATAAAAGCAGAAATTAATGAAATCGAAAAATAAAAAGGAGAACTGATCAATGAAATTAAAAACTTATTTATTGCAAAGAACAAGAAAAAATCAAGAAACAAAGGTACAAGCAACATTAGAAAAGTGGTATATAGCCACAGATGAGTTGGATATTAAAAACAAAACAAAGAAAAGATAATGTTATTTTTCCTACAGAGAGGATCCTCCCTTTGTGCTGATAACTAGAAATAGTGAGATAACAAATGGTTAAGACATACCACAGCTTATAGAAAAGGGAATAAGATTTGAAGAAGCAGGCAAAATTTTTTAGAATGTAAGAATGTTAAGAATATAAAGTAATTCTAATTGTATCAACTGAACATTTGGAACCAGGCCTTTCATCATCATTATCATAAAGCAGCTGTTGAAGAACTAAAGGACACATGCTTGCTGGAGTAGAAAACTTTATAAAGTAATCAAAGTTAAAAGTAATAAAAGACTATATGCTCTCAAGGTAACCTGGGAAGTTTGAGGACAGATATTACAGGGAAAAAATAAGATCACTTTGTAAAATCTGTATTTATGACCCAGAAAGTTTGTTTGGAATATCTCTGGAGTTCAGAACACCGGGAAGGAGAAAGGACATGATGTGAGAATCCACTGAAAATGACCAGCCTGAAAATGGTCTTACCTCAGGGGACCAAAATTAATAGCCTGAAATGTGAGTTTTCTCAAGCTCCAAACCTGCCCAGGGTGGCATGGTAGAAAGAGTATGTACTTTGGGGCAAAGTCTGGTTCTACTAACATCTTTTCTACTAAGAAACTGTAGTCTGAGACAACTTGTCTAGTATTTCTGTACCTTAGTTTTCTCATCTATGAAGTGGAAATAATATTGCCTCCATGGGGTTCTTCTGAAAAATTAAAAGAGCCACTGTTTACAAAGTAATTGTATAGTTCTCTATCTCCCCCACTCCCTACTCCTCCCCTCCGTCCCCCAATTCCTCCTTCTCTAAACACCATCTTTCAGGATCTCCTCTTCTGTCCATTGACATCTCTCCTACTTTGTTAGTAAGACTCTATCTTCCTTCCCTTCCTTTCAGTGACCCAGCTACCTCCTCCATGACTTTTTAGCAATTACGAATCCAAACATCATGACTGAGTACCTTTGGGATGCTTTGGAGAGACACCCCTGAATCTAAAAATACTCAGCTCCTCTCTTATAAAGTGAATGGCAAAAGCAGGATTGCCCTTCCTCCCTCCCTTCCCCCTCCCTCCCTCCCTCTCTTCCTTCCTTCCTTCCTTCCTTCTTTCCTAATTCATATATTTTTTGAGTTCCTATGTGGCCGTGTTCTAGCAGAATGAGTGTCATTGCTCCAAATCACTGATTATAATTTAACAGAGATGCAGTGCTTAGGCTGAAGTCTTTAATGGAAAGACCCTAACATTTAACCATTCTTACTTTTAATATTAGAATAAAGATCATAATAGTAATGAGAGTCAGTAGTTTATTCTAAAAATTGGAAAAGCAGTATTTCATTAAGGGACTAATTGTCCCATTAATCATTAACAAACATATGAGATGTATCATAATAGGCACAATTCTTGACCTTAAAAGCTGTTCTTAGCAATAAAGAGACCCCAAGAGAACAACACAGAAATTCCCAGAGCAGCAGTAAGACCAGTTTGACAAAGGTTTTCTGAAGAATTTATTCTAAAGCAGCCTCAAATGCTGCCTTTTTATACAATGTCCAAAGTGTATCTACATCTATTTGGACAAGACAGAGAAGACAATGGAATATCAGAGGAATCAAGAGAAAAGAATAAGGCTCCAACTAACTATATCAGCAATATCTCCCTTTATGTATTAACTCTTATTCTCTTCTATTGATCTTACTATCAGGAGGGGGAAAAGAAAGAAAAGCAGTAACAGATGTGAGTATTTAAAAGCAAGAACAGAAATTTGAAGCAAATTTTATTTACTTCTTTCTGGTTTGCTTTCACTAAGTGCAGATTAACCTTCCTTATTTTTTTTAAACATTGTTAGATTAGCACTACTTATTTTTATGATAGCGTGACAAAAAAAGTGATGCCTTTCATTTCAGTAAACAATGTTGCCCTCCATCAGCCACTGGAGCTGCCCCACTGATGTTCCCTGAGGGGAATTCAGGATGGAGAAAAACAGGATACTGGCTCTAGATAATTAAGATGCATATTAAAGAAATAATTTCAGTGAGCCCAGACTCCTGCATCTTCCTGTACATAGAAAAGCACTAGAATCATTAACTTGAGAAGTCTGGGGGGTTTTGGTCTTTTTTTTCTTTTTGATTAGCAGTAACTTTTGATGTTCTACTACTTGTTTTTTTCCCAGCAAAAACTCCTATATATCCTGGCTCCTCACTTACCTCTTTGGAACATTTCTTCAGAGCTATCTGAGAGGTTGTCTACCCAGGCTATAGTCCTCAGTACAGTCACTGAATAAGACATAACTTGCAAATTTTAGGTTGTGTGTTTCTTTTCTTTTTTTTTTTTTCCTGTCGACAGTGGCATAAAATGTTCTTATTCTCCCAGAGTAGAACTCTTCATAACACTCAATAGATTTGTAAAGGTATTTGAAAAGATTGTCATTTGTTAGTGAAACTTACGTATTTTAGTCTTTGCTGAGTTACCAACTAGTGGTATACCTTTGGCTAAGTCCCTTTAGTAATTTTATATTTATTTATTTCAGAAAAAGTGGATAATTCTGCTTTCCTGTAAAATGGAAAACATTTTTTTCCCTTCCTGGCTATGTTGTTGTAAAGATGCACCAGATATCCTTCATTATCCTATCAATTCTTTTGTTTCAGTTTCCCTCTATCAACATAGAATTTTATTTTCTTCATTAATTAGGCCTGTTCGTTTAGAAACAAACAAACAAACAGAATAGGAAAGTTGTATGGCTGGGGTCTTTGAGCTCTCTGCCAAACTTCAAAAGAAGAATAATGATGATAATGACTATCATTTATTGAACTACAAACACCAAGGTTTTCCATAATCATCTCTTTTTCTTGCTACATGTTTGCAAGGTAGGAGCTTTTATTTTATTTTTATAGACAGTAAACCAAGAATCAGAGAGGTGGTAACTTTTTTTAGGTGACACTTAACCTGCTGTATTGTGCAGGTTAAGAGAACAGGTGTTGGAGCCAAACCTACCATATTTAAATCCCAACGTGACCACTTTCATGAATGAGGAGAGCTAACTTAAATCTCTCTAAAGCCTCAGTTTCCTCATCTGCCATAAAGGATAATAACCATATTGAATTATTTATGTTAATATGCAAAAAGCATGTAGAAGAGAAAATGTCCTATACGTGTTCACTACTATTGTCTGGAGAGTTCAATGAGATTATAATTCATGTAAATCATGCAGTGTCTGGCCCTTAGACAATGCTAAATATGACGATTTCACTTTTAAAATATTTTATTTTTATAATGTGTATAGTTTTAAACTAGTCTGTCAGGAATATGATTAGTCCCTCCCTCCTTCCCTTTACCCTTCCCTTCCCCCACGATTCTTCCTCCCTATCTTCTCCTCGTCCTCCCTTTTTGTGCCCATAACTATGACTCACTCAACTGTATTGTCTATGAGCTATTTTTTTTTTTTCAGAGAGACCCATTGTTTACCCTAATGTTTCAGACCAACATAAAACATACTTTAATTCAGTATCACATATTCAGGAACAGAACTCTTTACTTCCCCCATCTTTTTAAAAGAATTTTGCTAAAACAGTAGTTGATAAAAAAATAAGAATGTTCAGGTTTAGAAAGTCGAAATTAGCTTAGAGATGAAAACTTCCTATTTTTGAGAAAGATTGATGGATTAAATATAATAACGAGAACTCTCACTATCTGAGATACGGATTGGTCTAAAGTGGCTGTATTAGCCAGGGTTTTCCAAGAAACAGAACCAATTATCTATCTATCTATCTATCTACATATCTATTGAGATATTTATTATAAGAAATTGGCTGGGCTTCCCTGGTGGCGCAGTGGTTGAGAGTCCGCCTGCCGATGCAGGGGATGCGGGTTCGTGCCCCGGTCCGGGAAGATCCCACATGCCGCGGAGCGGCTGGGCCCGTGAGCCATGGCCGCTGAGCCTGTGCGTCCGGAGCCTGTGCTCCGCAACGGGAGAAGACACAACAGTGAGAGGCCCGCGTACCGCAAAAAAAAAAAAAAAAAAAAGAAATTGGCTTACTCATGACTGTGGATGCTGAGGAGTCCCCATATCAAGGTTGGCAAGCTGGAGACCCAGGAGAGCTGATGGTGTAAATTCCTGTCCAAAAGCTGGCAGCCTTGAGACTCCAAAAGAGTTGAATTTCAGTTCAAGTCTGAAGGCAGGAAAAGATCAACCTGCAGCTCAAGCTGTCAGGTAGGAGGAGTTTTAACTCTTACTCAGACTTTTTGTTCTATTGGGTCTTCAACTGATTGGATGAGCCTTCAAAAGAATCCACTATAGGGAGGGCAATCTGCTTTACTCGGTCTATAGATTCTAAGGTTAATCTCAGCCTGAAACACCCTCACTCATAGACACACTCATAATAATGTTTGAACAAATTTCTGGGCATCCCATGGTGAAGCCAAGTTGATACATAAAATTGATCATCACAGTGGCCAAAAATTTTTATTGATCCAACCATTTTGCTTTGGATTTTGACATGTGACTGCATCTCTCCCAGAACAAACTTACTTCACCCTTCCTTTGCTAAGGGATTTATTGCTTCTTTAAGGCTTTTGATTTGACTTCTTTTCTTATCCTTAATCAGTTTGAGTAAGACTCTTCAGCTACAATGAATAGCTATGTAATTAGAAAGGGAGGACTCCGGCCCCATCACTGCCTGCCCGCATTGAGTGAGTTGTCTCCCATCTTCAACAAAACCTCTTTCTCTGACTCAAATTCATAGCTGCCGTAATGTTGTGACATTTTTCTGTGGAGAATTTGGCATTCATTGTGAAGTTATTTTTAATTACTGTGAAATTAAATTTTGGGGCCAGGATTGTATTAGGGATAAAAAGAACAAATCCAGAGTGAAAATAAGGCAACAAGAAAATGCAGATGTCAAGAGTAAACAACAGGAAAAGAAGCTCATGGAAACACAATGGCAACTGGAAATGAAGCCGTGGTCCTTTTTGGGTCATCTGTCCCAGTCTCTAATATCTAATCTAGTGACCTGTATTTGAAATTTGTATGACAGCTGTATGCGAGGCATCAGGAGAATTTGGTGAAGCATCTCACGAACCATGTATTAATCAACCAAGAAATTCTTCCCAGCAGGACTAGACTTTTAAATATCAGGCAGATACAGCATGCCATTGCCTGTGTAAATTAAAACAGAATCTCACCATAACTAGCCACTAAAAGTTTATATTGACCACTTCATCTTTTTATTTTTTAAATGGCTGTCATTTTCTTCTACCTATTATTTTTTTAAAAACAGCATTATTGAGATATAATTCACATACATTTAATTCACTCATTTATAAGATGCAATTCAGTGGTTTTTAGTGTGTCCACAGAGTTGTGAAACCATCATCACTACCTAATTCCAGAATATTTTCATGATCCCAAGAAGAAATTTCATATTTATTAGCAGTCATGTCCCATTTTCTCACCCCCACCTCCAGCCCTAGGCAACTACTACTCAACTTTCTGTCTCTATAGGTTTGCCTATTCTGGACGTTTCATATAAGTGGAATCATACAATATGTGGTCTTTTGTGAATGATTACTTTTATTTGGCATAACATTTTTAAGGTTCACTTATGTTGTAGCATTGTTACTGAGTCTAAGCTGATACTGCTCGTGGCACGACAGGCTAATAATTGAGAGACGAGTTGCTGGGGCAAGGAATAATGGTTTTATTCGGAAAGCCAGCTAACCAAGAAGATGGTAGGCTCGTGCCCCAAAGAACCATATTGCCTGAGTTAGAATTCAGGCTCCTTTTATACTAAAAGGGGAGGGAGTAAAGTCAAACACTTCCTGGTTCCCATCAGCCTCCAAAGAGGATGTGTTCATTTCTTCCTCCCTGCAGTCATTCACAGCTGGACCTGGTCAGGATGTTTCCTGTGAGCTAAACAAAGGTATTTTAGCTTAATGCTCATTACAGAGGAAGCAGGGTTCCCAGCAATGGACCCTTATGTATAATTTAAGCTTATAGGCAACATCCCTTTAGTGATTAACTTGTAATAGAATACAAAATGTTCTTCCCTATTACAGCATGTATCAGTTATCCATTCATTTTTATTGCTGAATAATATTCTATTGTGTGACTATACCACATTTGATTTATCCATTCATCATTTGATGGGCATTTGAGTTGTTTCTACTTTTGAAGTATTGTGAAGGTTTTTGTACACATTTTTTGGTGGATGTATGTTTTTATTTCTCTTTTGTATAAACCTAGGAGTGGAATGACTGAGTCATAACTCAGTTTAACTTTTTGAAGGGTCATAACTCTGTTTAACTTTTTGAAGTACTGCAAAACTATTTTCTAAGGTGGGTGCACAATTTTACATTCCCACCAGTAATGTATGAAGGTTCCAATTTTTTTCACATCCTGGCCAACACTTGTTATTGTTTGTCTTTGTGATTTTAGCCATTCTGGTGGGTGTGAAGTGGCATCTCATTGTGGTTTTGATTTGCATTTCCTTAATGAATCATAATACTAAGCAATTTTTCATAAATTAATTCATTATTTGACATCTTTAGACAAATGTATATTCAATTTTTTGCCCATCTTTTAAATTTGGTTATTTAATTGTATCTTTTTATTGTTGAGTTGGATATAAGTCCTTTGTCCGTATATAATTTGAAAACATTTTCTCCCATTCAGTGGGTTGTCTTTTCACTTTCTTTTTTCTTATTTTATTCTATTTATTTTATTTTGTTAACATCTTTATTGGAGTGTAATTGCTTTACAATGTTGTGTTAGTTTCTGCTGTATAACAAAGTGAGTCAGCTATATGTATACATGTCTCTCCATATCCCCTCCCTCTTGCGTCTTCCTCCCACCCTCCCTATCCCACCCCTCTAGGTGGTCACAAAGCACCTTCACTTTCTTAATGCTGTTCTTTGAAGCATAAAAGTTTTTTAATAATTTGATAAACTCTAATTTATCTTTTTTTCTTTGATCTCTTGTTCTTTTGGTGTTGTATGTGAGAAACCATTGCTAACCCAAGGTCATGAATATTTACTCTTATGTTTTCTTTTTGGATTTTTAGAATTTTAGATTTTACATTTAGGTGTATGATCCATTTTGAATTAATTTTTGTGCATGGTGTGAGGTAGGTATCCAAATTCATTCTTTTGCATGTGGATATCAAGTTGTCCCAGCACCGTTTGTTGAAAAGACTGTCTTTTCTCCATTGAATTGTCTTAGCACCCTTGGCAACATCAACTGACCATTTGTATGGACTGAATGTTTGTGTCCCCCAACATTCATACTGTGAAATCTAATCCCCAGTGTGATAGTATTTTGAATTAGGGACTTTGGGAGGTGATTAGGGCAAGAGGTAGCTCCCTCATGAATGGGATTAGTGCCCTTATAAAAAGAGACCAGAGAGCTAGATAGCTGTTTTTTCATTCTGTGAGAACACAGTAAGAAGTGAGCAGTCTGCAATCTGGAAGAGGGCCCTTTTAAGAACTCAACCATAGTAATACTCTGATATTGGACGTCAGCCTCCAGAACAGTGAGAAATAAATTTCTGTTGTTTATAGGCCACCTAGTTTATGATATTTTTGTTATAGCAGCCCAAACTGACAACATAAATGTAAGGGATTATTACTGGACACTCAATTCTATTCCGTTGATCAATATATATAGCCTTATGCAATATCATACTGTTTTGATTACTGTAGGTTTACTGTAAAAGGTTTTAAAATTGGAAAGTATTGGTTTTCCTGTTTTGTTCTTCTCTTATTCTGGATCCCTTGCATTTTCATATGAATTTTAGAAGCAGATTGTCAATTTCTGTGAAAAAGGCAGCTAAAATTTTGATAGGGATTTTATATCCCTTTCTACGGATTGAATCTGTATGTCAATTTGGGGAGTAAGCCATCTTAACAATATTAAGACTTCCTATCCATGAACATGAGCTGTCTTTCCATTCATTTAGATCTTCTTTAATTTTTTCCAACAGTGTCTTGTAATCTTCAGTTTACACGTCTTGCACTTCTTTTATTAAACTCTTATTCTAAACCCCAAATATGAATAAAGCTTAGTAATGTCCAGGAATTATGTCTTGGTTAACCCAGCATCCTTCTACCTGGCTTAGTGTCTTGCATTATGGTTGTCAATCCCTGTGCTTATTGAAGTAAATTGAGAAAATACATTTTATACTTATAGAAAATTCACAATATTTTTCCTTTTATATATATATATATATATTTTTTTTTTTTTTTTTTTTTGGTACGCGGGCCTCTCACTGTTGTGGCCTCTCCCGTTGCAGAGCACAGGCTCCAGACGCGCAGGCTCAGCGGCCATGGCTCACGGGCCCAGCCCCTCCGCGGCACGTGGGATCTTCCCAGACCGGGGCACGAACCCGTGTCCCCTGCGTCGGCAGGCGGACTTTCAACCACTGCGCCACCAGGGAAGCCCCATATTTTTCCTTTTTATTACAGCATCCCATTAAGAAAACAGAACAAGTATAACTCCATTTAATAAGAAAGTTAACTGATGGACATATTAAGCCCAAGGAGCTTAATTGGCGTGGCCAAAGATACTCGGTCCATGTCAAATATAAAATTAAAGCACAATTCAACATTTTCCTCTAGTATTGTATTAATTCTGAAAGCTTTTAGACCAAGAAGCATATTGAGAAGCTCAGGGGAAAATGGGGGATGGCACTAAGTGATTTTTATTGAATTACATTAAAAATGTATATTGTCACATCATCCAGCTCCTTTAGGGCTAAAATAAGGTTTCACTCTGGGGTGTATTTCTTTTTTGAACTTTTTAATTTAATTTAATTTAATTTTTGCTGTACGCGGGCCTCTCACTGCCGTGGCCTCTCCCGCCGCGGAGCACAGGCTCCGGACGCGCAGGCCCAGCGGCCATGGCCCACGGGCCCAGCCGCTCTGCGGCACATGGGATCCTCCCGGACCGGGGCACGAACCTGTGTCCCCTGTATCGGCAGGCGGACTCTCAACCACTGCGCCACCAGGGAAGCCCCTTCTTGAACTTTTAAATTAGCAAAGTGTTTGCAAAAAGTCTTACAGTTATTTTCATGCCACATTTCAGTGACTCACTGATGTGAGGATACAAAAACCTTGACTTAATGAAAGTTAAAGTCTAACTACCATAGATGGAGTTAAAGATGTGGCAAACCTTGTAGACTCTCTCTTCTACTTGTATTTCAAAGGTACAGATCTCTTTTACGAGTTGACACCTCCTAGAATGGTCTCTGATTCGGGCTTTAGAATTGAGCATCCAGTAAAGTGTATGGTTGATCATCTGATAAAGAATCTTCTGATGGGATGAAACAGGTATTAAATTACTGTGATTGAAATGAGAGCAATGTATGGGTATCTAACATTTATTGGGAACACTTACCAATCAGGAAGACATTGTCAAGGTCAGGCAAATGGACCAAGAGAAGGGTACCAGCCTTGGCTACATGTTACTAATGTCACAACTCTCATTAGAGAGGGGGAAAAAGGCCCACTGAGAGTTTCTTGATGATGAGAACAGGAGGTGCATTAAGAGGAATGCCTGTTATCAAGAGTATCAGACGTTGTGACCTAGAAGAAACCATTGAGATTGACTGATGCTTTTCAGGTCTGAACTGGATGGATAATGATGGCTGTCTGGACCCCAAATGAAGAAATTTTAATTATAAATGGTTAAAAAAGAAATGACTTTATATTCCAGGAAGTATTCCCCGAGGTAGTCAGTAAAAATAATAGGATTTGTCTTCTCTGTAGGAAAGTGTAAGTAGAGGGACAGGGGGGTTCTGAAATGGGAGTTAAACACAAAAGAACTTGTAGATGAAGAGGTGAGTTGAGTTGCTCTTAACCACATACCTGTTATCTATCAATTGTTTAAGAGTCAAACCAGTGAATATAAAGGAAAGGTAAACATTTAATGAAGGCCATGAAATAGACCCTAGGCAAATGCGGATGTAACATTTTTAATTCTACTACGTTCAGATCATTCTAGCGGTCCATGAAGTTTGCAATTTTGCTGCCACAAGCTTGACTTCTGAATTTGATGTTGGAATGAAAGAGCAAGTTGCTTGTTAGGAAGTGACCTATCTAGTAAATAAGAGGTAATATTTAAAAAGTTGTTGTTTTGGTTTGTTTTAGTTTTTAATTTGCCAGCAGCTCTGGCAAAAATAGGTAGGGGGTAACATGAATACTTGCAGTAAAATATTTGAATTACTTGGGTTTTATTTCATGTTAAACTTATCTTTCACTAACATAGATAATCACATTTCTTTGGAGGAGATGGAGTGGTTCCACATTTCTATTTAGGAGTTTCCTAGAGATCACAAATAATAGGAAGGGGAAGACTTTTGTCCTGAAACTGCATTTCCATAGTAAGCATCAAAGTTTAATTCAGGAGGAAATTAAATAAAAATTGCGGGAGTTTAATTAATTAATTAATTTATTTATTTTGCGGTACGCGGGCCTCTCACTGTTGTGGCCTCTCCCGTTGCAGAGCACAGGCTCCGGACGCGCAGGCTCAGCAGCCATGGCTCACAGGCCCAGCCACTCCGCGGCATGTGGGATCCTCCCAGAGCGGGGCACGAACCCGTATCACCTGCATTGGCAGGTGGACTCTCAACCACTGAGCCACCAGGGAAGCCCTGGAAGTTTTTCTTTAAGTGGCAAAATTACAATCTAAAGTTAAATGTGTTAACTAAGGCTTCAGTTTTCTTTCTGAGTAGATTTCATGTTCATATACACAGATAGTCTTGTTAGGATCCAACTAAAATTTAAAATTCCAAAAATTTCACAACACTAATTTAAAGTTTCATATTTGCATCTATGGCTTAACACACTTTAAGTTTCCTCTGACTGTTTTAAATGTCCCTTTGGTATCTCTAGCAGGTGTTTTAGGTATAAAACACAGTTCTTTCTGATCTCAAGCCCAATCTGAGGATTGTGGGATCCTCAGCGATTGAACAAGTCATTTAGGGTTATTCTGGAAAGTTACAAAATGTTATTGCAGCTATGACTACCTATGATGGTCTCATTCACTCATTAATTTATCCAATTAATATTTATTGAGAACTTATGTCCAGCTGTGCCCACTCTGGCATACAGTGGTGACAAACAGGCTGATTTCCTCCCTTCACGGAGTTTTATTTTTGTGACATGAATTAGTTGAGCAATTTTGACTCCCTTCCAAGCCTGTTTTAGATACCATAGTTTTGAAGGATTTATTTTAAACAATAATCCTATCATTGAAGAATAAGTCAGGAAGCCAGGTAAAGTTGCTCTGAATGAGAAGTCTTGAAGATCTCTGTCTTCACCTTTTTTTCTCCACATTTTTTCCCAAAATTTTATTTTGAAAAATTTGAAATCAACAGACAAGTTGCAAGATTCATATAATTAATACTCATAAGGCCTTCAATTCACCAATTGTTGACATATCTTCACCTTTTTAAAATAAATTAATTTATTTTTGGCTGCGTTTGGTCTTCGTTGCTGTGTGTGGGCTTTCTCTAGTTGTGGCAAGTAGGGGCTCCTCTTCGTTGTGGTGCAGGGGCTTCTCATTGCAGTGGCTTCTCTTGTTGCAGAGGATGGACTCTAGGCACTCGGGCTTCAGTAGTTGTGGCACGTGGGCTCAGTAGTTGTGCTGCACGGGCTTAGTTGCTCCACAGCCTGTGGGATCTTTGCGGACCAGGGATCGAACCCGTGTGCCCTGCATTGGCAGGCGGATTCTTAACCACTGCGCCACCAGGGAAGTCCATGTCTTCACCTTTTTGATGACTGTCATACTTACATCTCCTAAGAGCATTGTAGGTAAGAATCTTACAACATAGGCTGATGAGAAGTTAAATCAAATGGTTTCTAAGACCTCTTTCAGCCTAGGATTTGGTGAACTGGTGATAAACCAGGGAAGAGGGATCTCCCCAAAATGACCCCAGAAAAACACAGAAACCTCCTAGAATGTGCCACTTAATTCTATGTAAATGTAGTAAGCTCTAATGAGCAGCTCTAGGTTATGTCTATCGCACTATTGACCCTTGCTCATCCTTTATCATTTTGAGCAAAGAAAGTCTGGAGACTAATGGAAAAGCATTATAGAGCTTTTATTGATCTCTGCTGCTCACTGTGAACTGGAGCCAGAGACTTGTTAAGCTAAATGAGCTCAACTGAGACTCTGGCTGTCAACGTTTACACAGAACCTGTGCATTAGCCTCTGGGTCTGCAGGGGTTTTCTTCTGATCAGGCATAAACATTGCACATGGAAAATTTTGACCTGGGATTTCTGGTCATTAAGAAAAATAAAGTATGACCTTTTATTTTTTAGTGAAATATAGCAAATTTTGTTGTGTGTATTTCAGAAATAGATATGTTTAGAATTTATTATTATAAAGTGTTTTTCTACTTTAACATTTGGTAGCATTTCCTCATGGTTAGTAAGTAAAATTATAACCTCGTGCTTTGTTGAGTGGGCAGTGTTAATCTCACTTCAGTGTCCTTTGTGGTTGGAGATACTTAAGCAGAAGCTTGGGAGGGATTAATATTACAGGGCAGTGATTTTCTTTTTTTGTTTTATAAATGTATTTATTTTTGGCTGCGTTGGTCTTCGTTGCTGTGTGCAGGCTTTCTCTAGTTGTGGTGAGCGGGGGCTACTCTTCGTTGTGGTGTGCAGGCTTCTCATTGCAGTGGCTTCCCTTGTTGCGGAGCATGGGCTCTAGTCGTGTGGGCATCAGTAGTTGTGGCACGTGAGCTCAGTAGTTGTGGCTCACGGACTCTAGAGCACAGGCTCAGTAGTTGTGGCTCCCGGGCTTAGTTGCTCCGCGGCATGTGGGATTTTCCCGGGCCAGGGATCAAACCCGTGTCCCCTGCATTGTCAGGCGGATTCTTAACCACTGCGCCACCTGGGAAGTCCCCAGGGTAGTGATTTTTCAAAGTGTGGTCTTTAGACCGGGAGCATTAGCCTCACGTGGGGGACTTTTTAGAAATTCCCCCTGCTCCGGGTGGTTCTGATGCGTGCTAAAATTTGAGAACCCTGTAATAGGAATATAAGCCTTAGATCAGTACTTCTGTAGGAAGAAGAAGAGGAAGGAGAGTATCAGAAGCCCCTGGGTTTCTTCTTTTCTCAAGCTCACAGTCTCTCTTCCTTTGCCCCTCCTTCTACTCCCATTGTTGCACAGTGAGCTGTTTCTCTGAGAATCTGACACACTCTTTGGAGGCTTTGGGGTGAATCTTTGGACCAGAATGAAATTTTCTAGGCAATGCTCAGTCATGGTGGTGTCATGTCCTGACCTTGTGACCTTTTTAGGGTTTATAAAGTTCTGTTGTCTTTGCATTTACTATAGATACACTGATAGCCCCAACTGCTACTATGAGTTAGACAGAAATAGTAGATGTACGTTGTTTTACAATCTTGAACTTGCTTCTGCTTGCCGACCTTTCCTAGAAAAGTTGAAAATGTTCCACTCTTTTCTGAAATAAAGGTTTGAGTACTATTGTATAATGCCTCGCACTTTGGGTTTCTCACCCATTGAGAAAAGACAGTGCAATGGTTGGGCTGATCACGTGGCCTTTGAATCCAGGCTGCTTGGGCACCAATGCTGGCTCTGCTACTTGCTCCATGTGTGACCTTGGGAAAGCCCTTATCCTCCTCTTGGTCAGTTTCTTCATTTGTAAATCAGGCTGGGAATAATGTCTCCCTTTTACTAAGTTTTAAGCATTTAATGCCTTAATACATGTTAAATTCCTGATACTTGATGAATACTCAATAAACATTAGATATTACTTCTATGACTATTGTGTAATGAGAAAATTACCTACAACTGAGAAGATAACTAATTAGAGCAATAAGTGTGACTGGAAAATATATATAATCTGTCAGGATAGAGTAAAGAAGCTATAGAGTCAGACACACACAGGTTTGATTTCTTGGTATGTGTCTTCTGGCAAGTAATTTAGTCACGCCCGAGCCTGGATTTTCTTATCTCTGAAATGGAGATAATGCTTTCTGCTTTGCAGGGCAGTTGTGAGCAGAAACAAGAACATTTTGGAAGAGGCTGGTATACTCAATACAAATGGCATTATTCTTTTTATTGCTGCTTGCTTTTCTCGAGCTAAATTTTAAATAGCAACTTCCCTTTCCTATGGAAATGTAGGGAGTCTGATTTAGAGGAAATGTGTATGTGCTGTGGAATGGCCCATATGCCACTTCGCTATTAGAATATGACTCATTATTTCTAAACTTAGTGTTGCTTTATTTGTATGCTATTTGCTTTTCTCAGAAATCCCTATGTTCAGATCCAATCATAAACTTTGGATAATAAAAGAGAGTAACCTCAATTAAGTGCATTTTTTTGGAGCCACCACACGTCACTCATATGAGGTTGTCCGACCAAGCCGTCACATAAAGAGGACTAGTATTCTGGTAAAGCAACTGCGGAATTCTCCATTTGTACAAAGCTCTTTTATTTACAGAGCTTTTAAAATCGTATTATATTTTCTACTGCGGTACACTTTACATATGGTGACAGATGTAGATCTTAAGTCTGCATTCAGTCATTCTTGACGAATGCATACACTTCTTCTATCAAATGTATAGAACATTTCCATCACCCCATCTTCTCATGCCCCTTCTCAGTCAATTCCCCATGCAACCACTATCCTAATTTCTATCCTTATTGGTTAGCTTTTTCTGCTGGAAAACTTCATATAAATTGAATCATGCAGTCTTTTACGTCTGTCTTTTTTTCCCTTTAGTATAATGTTTTTGAGAGTTGTCTGTGTTGTTGCATGTGTAAATAATTTGTTCTTTTTTGTTGCTGAATAATATTCTATTGTGTGGCTATGTCTCTGTTTATCCATTTTCCTGTTGAGGAACACCTAGGCTGCTCCCACTACTTCTTTTCATCATCAGTGTAATGATGTTGAATAAGCAGAAGGTTCTGAAAATCTCCATTTTCCAGACCAGAAAGCTGGAGCTCAGAGAAATGAGGCACTGTAAGTTCTCACTGCTGGGAAATGCTGAATCCAGGAGGAGAATCTGGTCTTCTGGTTCCAGGGCCTCTGTTTTCTTTCCATTTTCCAAGGCCAGTTTGTTTCTGGCCTTTACCTGGAGTTCTGCCCTAACTGACTCCAGGATTCTGTCTAACTCTGCCTCATCTTTTTGTGTGTGTGTGTGTGTGTGTTATGCGGGCCTCTCACTGTTGGGGCCTCTCCCGTTGTGGAGCACAGGCTCCGGACGCGCAGGCTCAGTGGCCATGGCTCATGGGCCCAGCCGCTCTGTGGCATGTGGGATCTTCCCGGACCGGGGCACGAACCCGCGTCCCCTGCATCGGCACGCGGACTCTCAACCACTGCGCCACCAGGGAAGCCCACTCTGCCTCATCTTTGAGAAAGACTCAGAATGTCAACATTCAGGAATTCAGCCCTACTCTGAGGTAGCCCTTGGCAAAGCTTTGGTTTCTCAGGTGGAGCGAATGGATTTCTGAGGCTGGCCCGAGGGTTGAAGCAGAGCAGGGGATCTGGATGGCATTGGGTTAGATTACAGATCTTCAGATCTGTTCAGATGTTCTGAAGGTGCTCTAGGAGAGAAGCTTTGTCTTCCGGAGTGCAGAAGGGAAAAAGGATGGGCATGGAGTAGGACAGGCCTCTGTTAAACGCCAGCTCTGCCACACACGCTAGCTGTGGGAGCTCAGGCAACTCCATCTGTAAAGTTTCTCCATCTGAGTCTGTTTCTCCATCTGGAAAGAGGTATTTTAATGCTTCCCTCCTGGGTCCCAGTGAGGCAGTTTGTGACATAGAACCTGCTCTTTCTGTGCTGTATTAAGCTTAAGGGAGCGTTACAGTGTGCTGTTGACCTTGCTGTGGGATTTCCATGTATGGAAGAATGAATCCTCCCCTTTATCTCTGAAGACACTAATTCATAATTTATAGACTCTGAATAGAGACAAGAAAGTTTACTTGTCAATAAAGTCCTCACAAAAATAAAGCAAGGGAGGGGTACAGAGGGACTCGTTTGCTTTAAGAGATCTGGGAAAATGAATACAGCAAAATGTGTGCCATGAAGACAGTCTTTTCTCATTCCTTCTCAAGAAGGATGCAGACATCTTCAGGAGGATCTTCTTCAGGAAGATCTTCTTCAGGAGCTGATTAGGCTGCATGGGTAAAGACGGCCTGCAGGAAAAACAAAAGGAGAAAGCATTTTACTCCCAGGCTCCATGACCCCATTCCTGCCCTGTTATGGATTCAGCAATGTCTCTGGGTCTCCATCTCTCCACATATGACCCTTAAAGTGCACTCTGATACACACCTCAGGATTGATATGAAATTTGATGAGTTCAGTTTCCCAATAATTTACGTGGATGCAAAGATTTTGGTAAAAAAATTTATCTGTATACTATGTAATTTGAGCTTAAGTATGCTGTCCAAGAAGACCTTACAAGCTATGAGAAAATTTGATATGTGATCCCTAATATATAGCAGGATATATTAAACTTTGGTCATAGCAAAAATTGGGAGGAGGACCTAGGGTTGGACAATTAGCTTGGTTATTAAGCGTGTCTGAGGAAAGTTCAAACAGTCTGTGACATACTGAACTTGTTTTCAACCAAGATGGAAAAAAGCTGGTCTCAAGTGATCCAGCGAGGCCTTGCTGCTCTGCAGAGTGCCCTTGCTTCCCAGCGCTTACCTTTGTTTCCCGCCATATTCCCAAGGAAAGGACACTCTTCTAAAGGCTCAGGGCTTGTGCCTGGAGAGGAAAAACAGTCCTAATAGTCTGGAGATCAGAACGCTTGCAAAGTATTTATGCAGGAAACTGAATGATATGCTTCATTTATGGCTTTCCATAATTGGCATTTAAACAGTCATTCTGCTGGCTCAGCTTTATCATGTAACAGATCCCTTGTGTGTAGGAGGAAGAAAGAATGAATATGCCTCTAAAAATGGGGTGGCTTTTTTCATGAAGAATACTTGAGAGATGAAATACGCTTAAAAGGGGTAAGAATAGGATAGAGAAAAAGACATCCCATGAGGTGGATGTTTCTGTGGCAATTATTTGGTTTGGCCTTTTCGCTGGAGAACATTTCCTTTCAGAATTTATACTATTTTATGTGTTACTTTCGTTACTTTCAAGTGTACTGCATAATTTCCTATTTATTTATATATCTGTCTCCCTTCTAGGCATAAAGGAAAAGACACTTTGAATTTCAGGTGACGATAGGCATACAATTTAGCCACTTATTTAAAAGGTAACATTTATTGAGTGCTTTTTTAATGTACCAGGCACTGAAATAATCACTTGTATATGTATTGCTTTATATGATTCTCATAACAATCATATGAGAAAAGTATAGTTATTATTTTTATTACTATCGCATTAGAGATGAGGAAACCAAAAGCAATAGGAGTTGCCAAGTTTAGGCAATTGTAAGTAGCACATGTCAAAGCCAGAGCCTTTAACTATGGTTTTATACTGTATTGAACCTCTTGATGGTGGAAGTCCCATCTCATCCCTCTTGATATCTTCAGCACGCAGCTATGTCTATAATACAATGTTTGTTGAATGATTTACAGGACCCAAACATCTTTAAAGGGACTTTTGCAAAACGACGGGTATCCTTAGATCTTTTTTCCCACCGTGAACATTAAAGAGGTGGAGATTATTAAGGGAAAATTTGGAATCCCTTTCAGAAATGGTAGCTTTGAGTTGCCAATTAGACACCCAAATGCGAATGTTGGTTAAATAGTAGTATTTATGGGGCCAGAGCATAGGGGAGAAATCAGGGCTGAAGATGAAAATATGATTTTCTTCAGTGAATAGATAGCATCTAAAATCATGGGCCTGGGAATTTCCTGGTGGTCCAGTGGTTAGGACTCAGTGCTTCCACTGCAGGGGGCATGGGTTCAATCCCTGGTCGGGGAACTAAGATCCTGCAAGCCATGTGGCATGGCCAATAAAACCACAAAAAGAAACAAACAAAAACCCCACCATGGGCTTAGATGAGATTTATGGTGGGGCGGGTGGTGTGCAAGAGAAGAGAAGAGGACTGAAGGCTTAGTCCTGGGCTTCTATAATTAGCAGCTGGGTATAGAAGAAGAAAAACTGAGTTGGAATGGGAAAACTAGGAGTGAGGAGTCATGGATGCTAAGAGAAGAAAGTGATGTGGGAAGATGAGCGTGGACAGCTGTGTCACAATGCGGTTGGATTAGGACAAAGAAGTGACCATTGGGTTTGGCGTGGCTGAAAGTCCTTGGTAAGAGTTGTTTCATGGGCACGGTGGGGATGAAAGATGGGTAGAGTGGTTGGAGAGAGAATGGAAAGCAAGGATTAGTCAATTCTTTAAAGTTTTACTATAAAGAGCTGAGGGACGGGGCAAAAGCTGAATGGGGACATAAGGTCAAGGAAGAGATTTTCAAAAAAAAATACGTGAGTATTAAGGTCTATTTTATGCTCAAGGAAATGACCTACTAGTGAGGGAGAAACTGAAGAAGCAGGAGAGAGAGGGGAGAATCACTGGAGTGATGAGGAAGCATAGAGGTGAGGGAAGCAGAGCTCCAATGGAGCGTCTCCCATATTCCAGGAGGGAAGGCAGGAGTAACATTCCTCCTTTACGTTCATATTGTTAGACTCTCAAGAGCTGGTGGATTTCACAAATGCTAACTGATGGAAGTGTATTCTTACAGATAAATATATACACAGAAAGTATTCAGTCGGAAGCTGGTGTGAGAATCAGGTAAAATTTAACAGTCAAAGGCGATTTCATTATCAGACCTACATTTAATATTGAACTTTAAACTGCTTGCTATTTTCTAGGGCTGTTGTCTCAGATGAAAGGAAGAAATTTGCTGTAAAAGGAAAGGCAACAAAATCATAATTAAATGGTAAAATGTGAAAGTTTTCAAATCAAGAATCATGTCTTCTGTTTTTGCTCAAAGAATTTAAATCTTTGCAGAAATAATGGGGACACTGGTGTCTATGATCAATTGTAACTTCTATGTACTGAGAACCTATCCTATTCCTGGCACTTTTCAAACATTCTTGCTGGTTTGTACAACGAAGCAAAGTGGTTTCATTATGGTTTGACAAGTGAGAAAACTGCCAGTGAGGTTCTGCAGGGTTTAATGATTTGCTCAAGGTCACCCAGCTGGTAAGGCGAGATTTAAATTAAAGCTCATTCTGGATTCAGAGTTGCTCTCCCTCATACACTGTCTTGATATAGTGAATGTTTTGATATAGGTAATACTCCCTGTTTAACATGGGAAAAACATTAGGCTCCAAATACTCCTGTTGTTCTTCTAGTCTGGTGTATAGATATGGCTAAAAGGAAGGAAGGAAGAAAGGCAGGCAGGCAAGGAGGAAAATCTATGTAAAACCAGAGAGAGTAGCATCATGAACCCTCATATCCCATGTTCCAGCTTCAACGGGGGTTGACTCCTGGGCAATCTTGTTTCATCTCTATCTAATCATATTTTCTCTCCCCCGACACTAGGTTGTTTTGAAGCAAATCCCAGACGTCACATCATGTCATTCATTAGTATTTCACTGTATATTTCTAAAAGGTAATTTTTAAAATGTGACTTCAGGGCTTCCCTGGTGGCGCAGTGGTTGGGAGTCCACCTGCCAATGCACGGGACACGGGTTCATGCCCCGGTCCGGGAAGATCCCACATGCCGCGGAGCGGCTGGGCCCGTGAGCCATGGCCACTGAGCCTGCGCGTCCGGAGCCTGTGCTCCGCAACGGGAGAGGCCACAGCAGTGAGAGGCCTGCGTACTGCCCCCCCCCCCCAAAAAAAAGTGACTTCAGTGCCATTACCACATGTTAAAAAAATTAACAGTAATTCCTTAGATTTGTCAAATATGCAGTCAGTATTCAAATCACCCCAACTGTCTCATGAATGATGTCACAGTCAGCTTACTCCATCCAAGCAAGGGCTGTACAGTGTCACTGGTTGAATGGTTTCTGAAGTCTCTGTTTCTACAGCCTCCTCTTTCCTCCCCCTTGTAATCTGTTTGTTATTTGTCCCATAGAGTTCCCACATTCTGGCTGTTGCTGATTCCACCAGTAGGCTTTGGTTTAACGTGCTTCCCTGACTTGATGTTTCTTGGAAATTGATTACTCATGCTTGATAAAATTCAGCAGTATGAAAGCAGGCCATATACCACATAGCTCAATATTTAAAGTCACAAACTAAGCTAGAGTTTAGAGTTATAAACTAAGTTATAAACGAAGTCAGCTAGCCATTCCCACCCACGGTTCCTCTGCTCCTGGAGCTGAAGGAGCCTCGTGTTCCTGGGGTCCAGCTTGCCCTGTAAGCACCAGAGTGGCTGCCAGGATCTCCTGGGGCAGGGCAGGGTGGAGTCAGGTACACTGGGGTTGCAGCTCCTGGCTGAGGCTGAATCCACCTGCACCTGAGTGTGGACTAAGTGGGTCAAATTCCCCAGGGAGCCAAGGGAGCAGGTCACCCTTTCCCAACCAAGCTCCTCCAATTCAGGATTTCCAGGCACTTTAAACACCTCCCAAAATATGCCTTCAAGTAGAAGGGTGGTGGGAGCACAGTACTCTGGGGAAACCAGTCTGCTGAGACCACCACTTCTGTCAACACTCTGCTCTTTTTCTGTTCAGTGTGAGCACTGTTGGCTGTTGGCTCTCCTCCCTCTCTCTTCACAGTCATCCTAGAGCTGCCCCTGCCCTGTGAACACTTCTGCATGGGGGATGGAGGCCTGCTCTGCTCTGGACCTCATTAAGGGTCATTCTAAGCTGTGTGATTCTGTAGCTGTTTCCTGCTGAAGACACCCTGCTATTATACCCAAGCTCGGCCAGCTGCAAAAAGGCCCAGAAATCAGTCACAAGAACTGCTAAACTCTGGGAAAATTGTATGCCCACTTTACTTAAATGCCACAGAGGACAGGTTTAAATAATGTTATGTTTAATCTTTTGAATCCATCATCTCTAGCATCAAAAAGCCATACAGTTTGAAGCAGATATTCTCATTTCAGGTGAAGAGATACAAAACCACTCTTCCATCTAGATTTATCTATGGTTACTATGGAGACGATTTCCCTTGTGTCAAGATTTACACAGACATTTTAGAGGGACAAAACATTTGGGCTACTGTGTTCTTTAAGGGCCTTGAGAGGTGGGGGAAACCGAAAACAGACGGTGTGTACAAACCTTGAATCTGAGCTGCTGATGTTTTAGTTGGGACACGTCACTGATTCATAGATGGTGAGGGGGGTGGACCATGTCCCGCAGATAATGGTGTCCATCTTCACAAGTATGTAACCTCACATATACCACTGTCAGCTCTGATGTGGTCACTCGGTTCATAGCTTGCTCTTTGATTTCAGAGAATTATTGATTTGATAACGGGTAGCCTATAGGCTCAGAATTATAAAGCACATATAAGCTCCACTGAAAGTAAATGTAGGGGAAAAGGAAGGGTGTTTTAAAATGGTACTGATACCCAGCAAGTCGGAGTTTTGGGTCTCACTGAGTGGTCCTGGATTGTTTTTCTCATCCTGAGGCATATGAGTCATTAGGCTGGCCCGGATGTATCCATCGAGGTTCCAAAGCTTTTCCCTAGAGAGCATTCAAGAGCCAATATACTTACCTTCCTCTCCCTGCTCCCTCAATCTCTTTCACGTGCACCCAAGCAGCCCAGCACTAAATTTATGTTTAGTCCCCTGTTTAAGTGAAAATCTTGTGCCAGATTTATGTTCTACTGCATAATGTTTTGGTGTGTCTTAATATAAACTATTTCAAATCAATAAATTACCCCAAATCTTCAAATAAAATAGATGCTCCAGAATAATGTGCCCTGCTGCCCGTGGCTCTGAGTACAGTGTAGTGTATGGCCCATCCTCTTAGTGGTACACAAAATTCCATCTGGGAAATAGTGGGGAAGGACACTTTTTGCTAAAAACTGTGAAGGATCAGTGCCTCTGGCTCTCTGTGTTGTTTGATACTGCATTTGAAATGGTGTTCTTTAAGCTGTGTGTTCTCCTTGACAATGCAGCTAGAAAGGGGAGCATAATAAATAATTCACACCTTATTACTCGCTAGCAGTGGCTAGTGATAGTTCAAAGAGAACATGCATTTAAACAATGACAGCTGTATAATAATTGGTTACGGGGGGGGGTGGGGGTGGGGGGCGAAATCAGGAATGAAAATTGAGTGGCAACTCTCTATTTTAGAGGTGGGGAAACCAAAATAATTACCTGTAAGTCATGGAACTAGTTGATGAACTCCTAGGGAGTCTGGACCTCGTTTCATTATTTTTGGCTTCTTAATGTCTAGCACGTAGAAAGTACTAAATAAATGCTCGTTAAATGGACAACTGAAGAAAGTAGGATTCAATCTGAAGGCCACTGTGATTTCCGTTTGGGGAAACCAGAGGTTCTTGGTGCCTTAGGGACAGATTTACTTTAACTCAAAGAGGATTTCTGCTCATAGTACCACTCCTCTACCTGGAACTAGGGATTGAAATTTCACCTTTACTGCATTTATCCATTCTGTGTCCTGTCCTGTGGCTTCTTCCTTTGCAAAGCCTTCCTATTTCTTAATTTTTTTCTGCCCTTCTCTGGCTCAGGCCCTAGTGCTTTCCCTGCTGGAGAATTAAAATAGTCTTCCAGCTGGCCTTTCTGCTTTCAGACACTTCCCTTGCAAATATCCTGGTAGGGTGTCTATAGGGTAGTATTATCAACTCACACATCATTCGTGCTACCCCTTGCCTAAAAACCTTTATCAATGGCCTGTGAAAGACCCATGGAGTTCAGCTGAACTTCTTTCCTTGGTGTTGAAAAACTTCCCGCTCTCACCTAACCTACTTTTGGGGCTTATCTACAAGGCCACTGACATAAAACCTACATCCTTGACAATCTAGTTATTTTACAACATTTCCTCATGCCTGAGGACATGGTACTAGAACATCTTGTTAACTTGTGAGGTTACCTTTGACACTTGATGGTTATTGGCTTGAGGATGGGGGGATGTGTCTTGTGCATCTTTGAATTTATTTCCCAACACAGCAAATACCATGGTGGAGATGCCCACCAGAGATGCTAAGTTCAGCTTCTCTGTGGGTCCTACAGCAGGAGTCAGTAGGTGGGTCTTGGATGTGGAGAGCTGTCCCTGTGCCCCCCACAGGGTAAGGGGATGTGAAAAAGGGAGCAAAAACTCCTGAAAGCGATGGGCAAGGTTGGGAGAGGTGGTGCTGATGGTGCCTTTTACCTCTTTGAACTTCCTAGAAGAGTTGGATCACTGTGGGCAATACTGGCGTTCTCTGCTGTGGTGAAACAGCAGGCTTGCAGAATGGCAGGTGATGAGAAAGAAGCAGTCTCAGAAGGGTTCAAATTAATGTCACGGAGAGGACTCAGGTGGGTGGAAACCCCAGTGAAACCTAGCATGTGGGTCCCTAGGTTGAGAGCTGGGAGGCATGCACCAGGATGATGACCAGCTTTCCCGGACAGGGAACCAGAATGCATTTTTTAGGGCAAGACTGGCTCAGCAGGGATTACAGGGGCAAAGCCCTCATCTAAATGCAAAAACTTGTCTGAAAATTTCGGTATGTATTAAGTTAAAATGCCCCAGTGTTTGAGGAAATCTAGGCATTGTTTTCACGTGTGTGTGCGTGTGGCGCCTAAGAGAAAAAGGCTGCAAATGGTGCTAAGACTTCCTGAAGCCACTTACCAAAGAGCCTAGTGAAAGCGTCTGTCAACTCCAGAGATAAAACCTGGGTCTAGGACAACTCTCATTTCAAATATTCTCTGAACTCCTCCAAAGTAGCCCTTATATTTATTACATCCTGTGCCTCTATTTCTTGTGCCCAAAGCATAGCTCTTTTCTATCACAACACCACAGTCACAGAATTTTCTTCGAATACAAATAGAACATTTCCCCTTTGGCTTCTCCTTCTTCCCCTCTTTTGCTCTGCCTTCTCTCACTGCTTCTTGAGAACTTTCTTTTGCCCCTTGCCAGAGGGTCAGCGCTCACAATCAAATCCCAAGTAAAGCTTTGCAGAGGAGGGTGGGACCCAGAGGCATAGAATTTTTTTGTCTCTAGCCGTGGATTTTTCAGCACAATAGGAAGAACCCTTAAAATTGTAAGAAGTAAAATTCCTTGTGAGAAATTTTCATACACAGTAGAACAAAAGCCAGGAGATGGCAAAGGTTGACACCAAGAAAAGAATATTTTCCAACTCTAAAATTCTTTTCAAAGCAAATATGTACATTTTATACCTGCAAGTTTTGAATGTGCAAATATTGACTCAGTAGATGGATGAAGCCATGCTCTGTTTTTTTTCTCAAGGGTTGGGCCTATTATGATTCTGACTAAGCATTATATATTTTTTCCTCCCCAACTGATGAATTTTCTGGAATGGGATGGTTTCCCATCCCTGTCTTTAGAATATATAACATCTGTGGAAAATGCTAAACAGATTTTTATCTCCCAGGGGCCCCCTTTGAAAATTCATATTATAGTTTAGGCTAAATAACCTGGTCTCACCCCATGATTTCTTCAGGGACCCCAGCTGATGACTTACATCAGGTCACCAGGGGATTTGATGGGAATCTCAAAGTTGTTTGACTCATTTGATTTTTAGTACTCTCATTTTGAGACTGGTGAAAAAACTGCCCTCACATAAGCAAAGCACCTTGAGTGATATGAGTTTCAAAATGCTTTCAGAATTAGTTCTGGAGATAAACATGTACATAAAATCCTAAACTGTAAAGCAGTATACTTACGTAAAATCACAGACTGTAAGGCAGTATATACAAAGTTAGTTTTCTTAAATATGATGTACAAAACAAGGTACTCATGGTTGAGTCGTTAACATCAACCAGTACTGTCACAGCGTGCAGTGATTCAACAACACCTAAAATTTCTACCTTTAAGGTGAAGAGCAGGCAAATAAGTCATTAGGCAAACTACCGGGCACGACATCATTTCATGAAAGTCTGTAAAATCATATTCAAAAAAGTTAATCAAGAGACATTTTTATTTTTTGTTTTTAATTTAAAAAATTTTAACTGATGTATAGTTGATTTACAATGGTGTATTAGTATCTGCTGTATAGCTAAGTGATTCAGTTATACATATATATATATACATTTTTCATATTCTTTTCCATTATGGCTTATCACAGGATACTGAATATAGTTCCCTGTACTATACAGTAGGACCTTGTTGTTTATCCATTCTATATATACTAGTTTGCATCTGCTAATCCCAAGCTCCCACTCTATCCCTCCCCCACCCAACCTTCCCTTTGGCAACTACAAATCTGTTCTCTATGTCTATGAGTCTGTTTTTGTTTTGTAGATAGGTTCATTTGTGCCATATTTTAGATTCCACATATAGGTGATATCGTATGGTATTTGTCTTTCGCTTTCTGACTTCATTTAGTATGATAAGTTCAAGAGGCATTTTTAAATGCATAAGTTTAATCTGTTACATATCTACAGTTATTGGTGACCAGTTTCTTGAGACCCACTGGAGACTCCCCGAGCCCTGATGGAGCTTGCCCACCCAGGTGCCACTGGTTCTGAGCCATGTCTCCACATGGCCCCTAATCCCTGACAGGAGAAAACTGCATTTGAGGAAGGGCCTTGATTTCCTTTACATCAAGAAAATTTCTGGTTGTAGGAGGTTATCTCCTGCTTTATGCTTCTGGGCTTATGTCATCTTGAGGATCTTGGAAGCAAACAGGTGATGCCACCATCTATTTGAATTAACCGTATTTTTAATCAAATCTTACATGAACAGCAGAGTGTTAAATTGGGAATTGGTACCAGCTCTCTCTAGTAAGCAGTGCAGGTGGGATTAGCCCCATTTTACAAATAAGAACATACAAACTCGAAGAGGGTAAGGGACTTGCCCAAGGTGTAACTTCAGTTCTTAATACTCCTTAATTCTTCTGTTACGTAGCTCTGATTGCCATTGGGAAGATTTCATAGAACATGGAATTCCTGGCAGTAATTCTTAAAAACAATTCCTGGAATATTATTTTTGGAGTAAGCTGTGGCTCTGGAAATTTTTGAGGTTAAAGAGGGTTTTGTTTTTGTTTTTTTTTTTGAAATATATTATGGCCCCATGTTGCCCCCTTATGGAACTTTTGATGTTTGCAAAATACTTTACTGAATTAGTCTTTTACTGAACTGAGGCAAATAAAACATGATTTACAAGCGTTAGCTTTTCTCAGGGTAACATGTTATCTTAATGTTTTCATCTTTCAAATCAAGTGTTGCTGAAATTTTGTCAGATTTAAGGAAAATGTGATTATGGGTAAGTCAACAAAAAATCTTGTGAAAATGTCTAACTGTATGTCATAGCCCCTCTCACGCACATCCTCAGGACTAATCATCTTGTACACATTTAAAAAAATGTATCTAACAAAATGGGGTGGTGGTCTTAATATTTTACTACACTTGGGGGACAAGATGGTTTATGTTTCATATTTGTGAAATGTTTGGAAGTTGAGTTAAGTTTTTTTAAAAATTGAGTTTGAATTCCAGCCCTGCCCCTTTTTGGCTGCATAGCCTCAAGTAAGACTTAATTTCCTTGAGCCTCAGTGTTTTCTTCTGTAAAATGGGGAGAATGGTGCCATTTGTGAAGCATTTGAAACAATTCCTGGGGCAGAGTGTGCTTGCAAGAGTAAAACTCGTGGTGGTGGTTGTAGTAGCTGTAACCCCTGGGTCTTCATCTCCTCGATTATTACATGGGGAGCTTGTACTGAAGGAGCTCCAAGCCCTCTCGAGTTCTTACATCTCTGATCTTAGGGATGCAGGATAAATGGGGAAGGAGGAGGCACCAAGATCAGTGTTTTCATTTCCTCCCACCAGGGAGGGCTGGTCCCTCTCCACCACACCTGGACGGAGCAGGGATTTCAGTTCATTTGCCCGTAGGGGCTCCTGGTGAGGGCCACTGTTTCTGAGCACTTAAGGGAGTTAGATGCAGCGGGGGGGGGGGGGGGGGGGGGGGGCGGCGGGGGCGGCGGGGCGGGGGGGGGGGGGGGTGGTGTTACTTCAGATACCAGTCCCACACGCCCCCAGGACCACACTCCTCGGATGACTGATTGGGGAAAGACTCAGCAGGTACGTGGGAGCTGGTGGTAGGCAGTGGCAGGGGTTGCAGGGAGCTTGGAACGTGGGGTATTAATTAATGTCTAGAAATGCAGTGTAGAAGGCACACCGAAGGGACTGATGACAGGAAAATTCTGCCTGTTGTCCCGAAGTCTTCCCTTCACCGCTGTCAAAGATAAACAAACCCGGACAGGAGTTAAAGTGGTGAAAACAGATTTGATTCTGTAACTACTGGCAGTGGGGGAAAGAGCTGAGCTCCATTTTGATTTGTGTAGAGGTTGACCGGGCATTTTTCTTTTTTTTTAAGGTTTTAAAAATAACATTTATTTCTTAAAAGTTAACACGTGCGTAATAGGAAACCAAAAAGCACAAGAAGCAAATAACAAAGTCATCCACAATCACAAGCAGTTTACCACTTGATGTGTCCTTCTAGGTCTTGTTTGTGTATCTACACAACTAAGCATCCATTTTTATGTAATTAAGATCATACAGTCATATATCACGCTTTTTGACCAGGCTTTTTTTTTTTTTTTTGCGGTGCGCGGGCCTCTCACTGTTGTGGCCTCTCCCGTTGTGGAGCACAGGATCCGGACGCGCAGGCTCAGCGGCCATGGCTCACGGGCCCAGCCGCTCCGAGACACGAACCCGTGTCCCCTGCATCGGCAGGCGAACTCTCAACCACTGCGCCACCAGGGAAGCCCTGACCGGGCGTTTTAAAGGGAAGAGTAGGGAGGGGAGGGAGTGGGGCATCCAGTGAAACCTGACCGAGGGTTGGTTGACAAGGGGAAATGTGCTGAGGTAGCTCTGGGCGCCAGCTGGCAATGACGAAGTCAGGGTTCTGTTCTCCTGCAGAGACTGGGAGAGAGGGACCCCATCCTCTGATGGTTACACTTCGAAGGAATGGCTCTCAGGTCCTTTAGAAAGACACTCCTGAGTTGTAGGAGATAGTATACATCTCCCAGGGACAGAGGAAGGATTCACAATGGTGGGCCCTTTCAAGGAAATGCTCTAAGAAAGTGAGTTCTGGCCATCCTCAGGTGTTGGTAGGGAAGCAGTAAATTTGCCGGCAGCATTGTGGTTTCTCAGGCAGGCATTTTGATAGGGGGCCGGGGTCAACCCAGGGACACAGCCTTGTGTGCTAGAAGCCAGGCTCTGCCGAGGTAGCAGTAGCGCAGAGGTTTCAGTGCAGTGCTCACCAGGGGGCCTTCTCTGACCAGTGTAACCCCTCGTGGGTCTCCATCTGTCAGCCTTGGTGGCATTTGGAAACTGGAGCACTAGTGGTTGGTCCACTCACTGCACAAGGATTAGTTGGGAGCCTTCTGCATGAGGGGCAGCGTTCAAGAGTCAGGAGTCTTAGAACTGTTTGCATTTTTCTCTGGTTGCTTTGTGTTAGTTTTACCTTAACTACATAGATAGTGAACATCTTTGAGATTATAGACACTGCCTTATTCTTCTGTCCTCCACTCGGTTTGTAATTTAGTAGAGCCTAGTAAATATTCAATTGAATTTATACAATATAATTGAACTACAGAATAAATGAGGAAGGTAAAGGAAAATACTTTGGGAAGAATTTGAGTAATCTGGTTGTTAAGTGTAGAAGAAAAAGAAAATGACAACATCAAAATAAAAGAGATTCTTTTACTACCCTTTTTTTTTTTTTTTTTTTTTTGCGGTACGCGGGCCTCTCACTGTCGCGGCTTCTCCCGTTGTAGAGCACAAGTTCCGGACGCACAGGCTCAGCGGCCATGGCTCACGGGCCCAGTCACCCTGCAGCACGTGAGATCCTCCTGGACCGGGACACGAACCCGCGTCCCCTGCATTGGCAGGCGGACTCTCAACCACTGCGCCACCAGGGAAGCCCTCTTACTATCCTTTTTGACGTGAAGAAGAAACTCAAATTCACTAAAGGCCACACTAACTTCTCTTATTTTTCTGAAATATTATAAAAAATATGTGCTATTTGCTTCCGTAATTACAAGGAAGGAATGGATCTCTGAGATACACTGTGTAGGTGATATTAAAACTACATTTTTGTGGGCGTATGACTTAACATTGTGGAAAATAGTAAAAATGTCTGCTAGTTTAACATTTATCTAAACCCTAAGAATAGGTACAAAGAATTTTACTCCTTCTAGATGCTAAGAATACTCTCAGATGTTGCCAGCTCTGCAGCAAATGGAGGAGATGGCTCTTGGATGGCAGGTCTCCCTGGAGGGAGGCCAGGCTGCACTTGGCCGAGTTGTAATGTTTTCATCTGAGGTGTTGGCATGAAGGCTTCTAACACTGTTTCTAAAAGTTGGGTAAGGGTCAGGGCTAGCACAGAACTGAAAGATGCATGCATTTTATCCAGCGGCCTTTCCCCCAGTTATAGCCCCAAATATCTTCTATTTCAGTGGTCCCAGCTAGGGTGATTCTGCCTCCCAGGGGACATTTAGCAGTATCTGGAGACTTTTTTTTTTTTTTTTTTTTTTTGCGGTACGCGGGCCTCTCACTGTCGTGGCCTCTCTCGTTGCGGAGCGTAGGCTCCGGACGCACAGGCTCAGCGGCCATGGCTCACGGGCCCAGCCGCTCCGTGGCATGTGGGATCTTCCCGGACCGGGGCACGAACCCGCATCCCCTGCATCGGCAGGCGGACCCCCAACCACTGCGCCACGAGGGAAGCCCCTGGAGACATTTTTGATAGTCACAATTGGGGGATTTGCTTCTGGGATCTAGTAGGTAGAGGACAGGGATGCTGCTAAACGCCCTACAGTGCACAGAACATCTCCCCACAACAAAGACTCATCCAACCCAGAAATCCAGAGTGCTAATATGGAGAAACCCCCTTCTATATTTTAAGACAAGAAAACCAGTTTCTTGCTTAAGTGTGTCAGTTAACACCTTCCTACTCAGAGTGTGGTCCCCAGATGACATCAGCATCACTTGGAAGTTTGTGAGAAATGCAGACTCCCAGGATCCACTCTAGACTCACGAGATTAGAATCTGCACTTTTTCATAGGGTCCCCAGGTGATTCATACACACGCTCAATTGTGAGAAGCACGGACCAACACTCTGAGAACTACAGAGAGAAAGGCAGGGTGATAAGTGCCTTGAGTTAACTGAGTCAGGAAGAGGCAGAGTCCTGGCTGTGCCTGAGTAGTGTCTTTAAATCCACAAAAACTCACTTCTCCATCTATTTTTGTTTTTCATTTAAATATCTTTCACTTCTTTTCTCCCTTTTACTTCCTTTCTTAGCTCCTTCCTTCCTTCCTCCTCTGGTTACTCTGCTTCATCAGAGCTGTATTCATTTGTGCGTGCATTGCTTTTTCTAGGTCTTTAATTCTGAGCCACTCTTGACACACATACACACACACACACACACACACACACACACAGGCAGACAGTTATCTCTTTAATTAAAGAAAATTATCCTAGAGGGAAAAGTGGGTAGAATCTGGAAAGACAGGCATACTTTCTGAAACCTGATATAACACAATTAAATTCAGCCTTCCTGCACTGAGCCTTCAGGGGTGAGATATTAAAAAGGAAGGCAATAAAGCTTATCCAGTACTAATTTAATCAGAAGTCAGTGCAATCAGTCTCTTTGATATACTTTTTGTCAATGCAGCTTTAGGTTTTGAATAGACAATCTAAAACCCTGGAAATTTACCATATTGGCTTCTCAGCAAAATTTCTGCTGAATCTAGGTATAATAATAGGACTGATAAAAAAATAAAATTTAGGGCTTCCGTCGTGGCACAGTGGTAGAGAGTCTGCCTGCTGATGCAGAGGACACGGGTTCGTGCCCTGGTGCAGGAAGATCCCACATGCTGCAGAGCAGCTGGGCCTGTGAGCCATGACCGCTGGACCTGCGCGTCCAGAGCCTGTGCTCTGCAACGGGAGAGGCCACAACAGTGAGAGGCTCTCGTACCATTAAAAAAAATAAATAAATAAAATAAAATAAAATAAAATTTAGTCTGCACACCATGCCAGTGTACCATAAAATTATGGAGGTTTTTAGATAATTTATTTAGAAATTCTCTCTCTCTTTTTAAGCGTTTGCCTGTGTCAAGTTCACCATCTATTAGCTCCATGTTTCTCTATAGAAAACAGGAGCTGAAATTTTAAACCATTAAAGCAAACTTCAGTTCAACTTGATAAACATTTTCTAAGCACCTACTCTCTACAAGAACTGAAATAAGAATTATGGAATATTAAAAAAGATTAAGATACAATCCCTGCCCTAGTTTATAATCTGGGGTGTGTGTGTGTGTGTGTGTGTGTGTATGTGTGTGTGTTGGGGTGGATAAACATATGCAGAAGTTTGTTTATGGTATGTTAATACACAAATTAACCAAGAGCTGCAAGAGTTCATAGAGAAATATGCATGCCTGCTGTTTCTTTGCTCTTGAAAAGTGGATTTTGACATTTAAAAAATGAAAAATAGGACAGAAGAGATTCCAGTTCCTAAAAAACTGTGGTTTTTCTCAGTGACATTTTATATCCTGCTTAACAATTAAGTTTCGGGGAAGTTTAACTAAGGAGCTTAAGTAGACTTGATATTCTCAGGAAATTATTATTCCTATTTAGGCCTGTTTTCCCCAGAATTTCTTCATAGCTATATTTTTCAACACATCTCATCATTTCCCCCCTTTTAAAAACTAGTGGTACCAAAAAGAGGCTTATTCTTTTTTGATTGTGAATCTAAGTCATCCATGGAAGACAAAGACACTTATGTAAATATTGAAGAGAACCTACTAGAAGAAATCTGTAATGGATTTTTTAGTCAATTTAACTGAATAAAACTTATCTTGGGCTTCCCTGGTGGCGCAGTGGTTGAGAGTCCGCCTGCCGATACAGGGGATGCGGGTTCGTGCCCCGTTCTGGGAGGATCCCACATGCCGCGGAGCGGCTGGGCCCGTGAGCCATAGCCGCTGGGCCTGCGCGTCCGGAGCCTGTGCTCTGCAACGGGAGAGGCCACAGTAGTGAGAGGCCCGCGTACCGCAAAAAACAAAAAAACAAAACAAAAAAAAACTTATCTTGCTTAGGAATGACTTTTAAAAATAATGCCCATAATAGTCACTATGCAAATTTTTTCACCTGGCATCTATTTGAGACTTTAATAGTGAGGCTCTAGAAGTGATCTCTAACTTCTCCCTGAGTTGTAATTAGTATTCAAAAGGACATATAAATACTATTTGGAAATGACAAGTAATGGGAAAATTAGTCTTTTACTCGTACCCCATGACCTTGCAAATGACTCTTTGTGCCAAAAATTACAGCAATATTTGGACTGAATTACTAAAGTAAATCAAGTGACGTTGAGTCACACTAAGGCAATCACATTGGAAGATTAATTTTTAAAACAAGCTAGAAAAAGTGGTCTTACATTAATATAATTTATATTACTTGAGTTTTTCCCAGAGCTTAAAGAATTTCTAAGTTTCATAGGGCAGTGCTCACCTTTGGAAACTGGCAGGTGTGTCCTCATTGTGTGATATTGAAGATTATTAAAGCAATCATGAGTATATGTTCACCATCATATAAAATAAGTCTACTTCATTAATAATGCTGGTGTTGAACTTTTCAGAAACTATTATTTGCCCCAAATTCTGTGAGTTATTTTCTCTGTGAATTGAATCCTGTGTTTACTTCCTTACCCATGGCTTTTCTGCAGCCTCCATTCTCATACTGCAGACTGCTTTTCACTTGAGAGCAAATCTTGGAGAACTAGTTAGGTGGGTTTGTTTTCTCTTGTTTTGTTTTTTAAATGAGATAATGAAAAAGTTCTTCTTGGAATAAAGGTGCACTAAAGGTGCACTGGCAAGTTAGAAAGCTAAAAACTAGTGAAGAAAGTTTTTTTTTTTTTTACATCTTTATTAGAGTATAATTGCTTTACAGTGGTGTGTTAGTTTCTGCTTTATAACAAAGTGAATCAGCTATACATATACATATGTTCCCATATCTCTTCCCTCTTGCGTCTCCCTCCCTCCCACCCTCCCTATCCCACCCCTCCAGGCGGTCACAAAGCCCCGAGCTGATCTCCCTGTGCTATGCGGCTTCTTCCCACTAGCTATCTACCTTACGTTTGGTAGTGTATATATGTCCATACCTCTCTCTCGCTTTGTCACAGCTTACCCTTCCTTCTCCCCATATCCTCAAGTCCATTCCCTAGTAGATCTGTGTCTTTATTCCTGTCTCACCCCTAGGTTCTTCATGACATTTTTTTCTTAAATTCCATATATATGTGTTAGCATACGGTATTTGTCTTTCTCTTTCTGACTTACTTCACTATGTATGACAGACTCTAGGTCTATCCATATCATTACAAATAGCTCAATTTCGTTTCTTTTTATGGCTGAGTAATATTCTATTGTATATATGTGCCACATCTTCTTTATCCATTCATACGATGATGGACACTTAGGTTGTTTCCATCTCTGGGCTATTGTAAATAGAGCTGCAATGAACATTTTTGTACATGACTCTTTTTGAATTTTGTTTTTTTCAGGATATATGCCCAGTAGTGGGATTGCTGGGTCATATGGTAGTTCTATTTGTAGTTTTTTAAGGAACCTCCATACTGTTCTCCACAGTGGCTGTATCAATTTACATTCCCACCAACAGTGCAAGAGTGTTCCGTTTTCTCCACACCCTCTCCACCATGTATTGTTTCTAGATTTTTTGATGATGGCCATTCTGACTGGTGTGAGATGATATCTCATTGTAGTTTTGATTTGCATTTCTCTAACGATTAATGATGTTGAGCATTCTATCATGTGTTTGTTGGCAGTCTGTATATCTTCTTTGGAGAAATGTCTATTTAGGTCTTCTGCCCATTTTTGGATTGGGTTGTTTGTTTTTTTGTTATTGAGCTGCATGAGCTGCTTATAAATTTTGGAAATTAATCCTTTGTCAGTTGCTTCATTTGCAAATATTTTCTCCCTTTCTGAGGGTTGTCTTTTGGTCTTGTTTATGGTTTCCTTTGCTGTGCAAAAGCTTTGAAGTTTCATTAGGTCCCATTTGTTTATTTTTGTTTTTATTTCCTTTTCTCTAGGAGGGGGGTCAAAAAGGATCTTGCTGTGATTTATGTCATAGAGTGTTCTGCCTATGTTTTCCTCTAAGAGTTTTATAGTGTCTGGCCTTACATTTAGGTCTTTAATCCATTTTGAGTTTATTTTTGTGTATGGTGTTAGGAAGTTTTCTAATTTCATTCTTTTACATGTAGCTGTCCAGTTTTACCAGCACCACTTATTGAAGAAGGTGTCTTTTCTCCATTGTATATTCTTGCCTCCTTTATTAAAGATAAGGTGGCCATATGTGCGTGGGTTTATCTCTGGGCTTTCTACCCTATTCCATTGATGTATCTTTCTGTTTTTGTGCCAGTACCATACTGTATTTATTACTGTAGCTTTGTAGTATAGTCTGAAGACAGGTAACCTGATTCCTCCAGCTCCGTTTTTTGTTCTCAAGATTGCTTTGTCTATTCGGGGTCTTTTGTGTTTCCATACAAATTGTGAAATTTTTTGTTCTAGTTCTGTGAAAAATACCAGTGGTAGTTTGATAGGGATTGCATTGAACCTGTAGATTGCTTTGGGTAATAGAGTCATTTTCACAATGTTGATTCTTCCAATCCAAGAACATGGTATATCTCTCCATCTATTTGTATCATCTTTATTTTCTTTCATAATTGTCTTACAATTTTCTGCATACAGGTCTTTTGTCTCCTTAGGTAGGTTTATTCCTAGATATTTTATTCTTTTTGTTGCAATGGTAAATGGGAGTGTTTTCTTGATTTTACTTTCAGATTTTTCATCATTAGTGTATAGGAATGCCAGAGATTTCTGTGCATTAATTTTCTATCGTGCTACTTTACCAAATTCATTGATTAGCTCTAGTAGTTTTCTGGTAGCATCTTTAGGATTCTCTCTGTATAGTATCATGTCAACGGCAAAGAGTGACAGCTTTACTTCTTCTTTTCCGATTTGGATTCCTTTTATTTCCTTTTCTTCTCTGATTGCTGTGGCTAAAACTTCCAAAACTATGTTGAATACGAGTGGTGAGAGTGGGCAACCTTGTCTTGTTCCTGATCTTAGTGGAAATGCTTTCAGTTTTTCACCCTTAAGGACGATGTTGGCTGTGGGCTTGTCATATATGGCCTTTATTATATTGAGGAAGGTTCTCTCTATGCCTACTTTCTGCAGGGTTTTTATCATAAATGGGTGTTGAATTTTGTCGAAACCTTTCTCTGCATCTATTGAGATGATCATATGGTTTTCCTCCTTCAATTTGTTAATATGGCTTATCACATTGATTGATTTATGTACATTGAAGAATCCCTGCTTTCCTGGAATAAACCCCACTTGATCATGGTGTATGATCCTTTTAATGTGCTGTTGGATTCTGTTTGCTAGTATTTTATTGAGGATTTTTGCATCTATGTACATCAGTGATATTGGCCTGGAGTTTTCTTTGTGACATCCTTGTCTGGTTTTGGTATCAAGGTGATGCTGGCCTCCTTGAATGAGTTTGGGAGTGTTTCTCCCTCTGCTATATTTTGGAAGAGTTTGAGAAGGATAGGTGTTAGCTCTTCACTAAATGATTGATAGAATTCGCCTGTGAAGCCATCTGGTCCTGGGCTTTTGTTTGTTGGAAGATTTTTAATCACAGTTTCAATTTCAGTGCTTGTGATTGGTCTGTTCCTATTTTCTGTTTCTTCCTGATTCAGTCTTGGCAGGTTGTGCATTTCTAAGAATTTGTCCATCTCTTCCAGGTTGTCCATTTTATTGGCATAGAGTTCCTTGTAGTAATCTCTCATGATCTTTTGTATTTCTGCAGTGTCAGTTGTTACTTTTCCTTTTTCATTTCTAATTCTATTGATTTGAGTCTTCTCCTGTTTTTCTTGATGAGTCTGGCTAATTGTTTATCAATTTTGTTTATCTTCTCAAAGAACAAGCTTTTAATTTTATTGATCTTTGCTATCGTTTCCTTCATTTCTTTTTCATTCATTTCTGATCTGATCTTTATGATTTCTTTCCTACTGCTAACTTTGGGGTTTTTTTGTTCTTGTTTCTCTAATTGCTTTAGGTGCAAGGTTAGTTGTTTATTCGAGATGTTTCCTGTTTCTTAAGGTAGGATTGTGTTGCTCTAAACTTCCCTCTTAGAACTGCTTTTGCTGCATCCCACAGATTTTGGGTTGTTGTGTCTCCATTGTCATTTGTTTCTAGGTATTTTTCGATTTCCTCTTTGATTTCTTCAGTGATCACTTCGTTATTAAGTAGTGTATTGTTTAGCCTCCATGTGTTTGTATTTTTTTACAGATCTTTTCCTGTAATTGATATCTAGTCTCATAGCGTGTGGTCGGAAAAGATACTTGATACAATCTCAATTTTATTAAATTTACCAAGGCTAGATTTGTGACCCAAGATATGATCTATCCTGGAGAATGTTCCATGAGCACTTGAGAAAAATGTGTATTCTGTTGTTTTTGTATGGAATGTTCTAATATCAATTAGGTCCATGTTGTTTAATGTATCATTTAAAGCTTGTGTTTCCTTATTTATTTTCATTTTCGATGATCTGTCCATTGGTGAAAGTGGGGTGTTAAAGTCCCCTACTATGAATGTGTTACTGTCGATTTCCCCTTTTATGGCTGGTAGTATTTGCCTTATGTATTGAGGTGCCCCTATGTTGGGTGCATAAATATTTACAATTGTTATATCTTCTTCTTGGATCAATCCCTTGATCATTATGTAGTGTCCTTCTTTGTCTCTTCTAATAGTCATTATTTTAAAGTCTATTTTGTCTGATATGAGAATTGCTACTCCAGCTTTCTTTTGGTTTCCATTTGCATGAAATATCTTTTCCCATCCCCTTACTTTCAGTCTGTATGTGTCTCTAGGTCTGAAGTGGGTCTCTTGTAGACAGCATATATATGGGTCTTGTTTTTGTATCCATTCAGCTAATCTGTGTCTTTTGCTGGGAGCATTTAGTCCATTTACATTTAACGTAATTATCGATATGTATGTTCCTATTCCCATTTTTTAAATTGTTTTGGGTTCATTATTGTAGATCTTTTCCTTCTCTTGTGTTTCTTGCCTAGAGAAGTACCTTTAGCATTTGTTGTAAAGCTGGTTTGCTGGTGCTGAACTCTCTCAGCTTTTGCTTGTCTGCAAAGGTTTTAATTTCTCCATCAAATCTGAATGAGATCCTTGCTGGGTAGAGTAATCTTGGCTGCAGGTTTTTCTCCTTCATCACTTTAAATATGTCCTGCCAGTCCCTTCTGGCTTGCAGGGTTTCTGCTGAAAGATCAGCTGTTAACCTTATGGGGATTCCCTTGTGTGTTATTTGTTGTTTTTCCCTTGCTGTTTTTAATATGTTTTCTTTGTGTTTAATTTTTGACAGTTTGATTAATATGTGTCTTTGCATATTTCTCCTTGGATTTACCCTGTATGGGACTCTCTGTGCTTCCTGGACTTGATTAACTATTTCCTTTCCCATATTAGGGAAGTTTTCAACTATAATCTCTTCAAATATTTTCTCAGTCCCTTTCTTTTTCTCTTCTTCTTCTGGAACCCCTATAATTCGAATGTTGGTGCATTTAGTGTTGTCCCAGAGGTCTCTGAAACCGTCCTCAGTTCTTTTCGTTCTTTTTTCTTTATTCTGTTCTGTAGTAGTTATTTCCACTATTTTATCTCCCAGGTCACTTATCCATTCTTCTGCCTCAGTTATTCTGCTATTGATGCCATCTAGAGTATTTTTAATTTCATTTATTGTGTTGTTCATCGTTGTTTGTCATCTTTAGTTCTTCTGTGTCCTTCTTAAATGTTTCTTGCATTTTGTCTATTATATTTCCAAGATTTTGGATCATCTTTACTATCATTATTCTGAATTCTTTTTCAGGTAGACTGCCTATTTCCTCTTCATTTGTTAGGTCTGGTGGGTTTTTATCTTGCTCCTTCATCTGCTGTGTGTTTTTCTGGCTTCTCATTTTGCTTATCTTACTGTGTTTGGGGTCTCCTTTTTGCAGGCTGCAGGTTCGTAGTTCCCGTTGTTTTTGGTGTCTGTCCCCAGTGGCTAAGGTTGGTTCAGTGGGTTGTGTAGGCTTCCTGGTGGAGGGGACTAGTGCCTGTGTTCTGGGGGATGAGGGTGGATCTTGTCTTTCTGGTGGTTAGGTCCACGTCTGTTGGTGTGTTTTGTGGTGTCTGTGGACTTATTATGATTTTAGGCAGCCTCTCTGCTAATGGGTGGGGTTGTGTTCCTGTCTTGCTAGTTGTTTGGCATAGGATGTCCAGCACTGTAGCTTGCTGGTCGTTGAGCAAAGCTGGGTGCTGGTGTTGAGATGGAGATCTCTGGGAGATCGTCACCGTTTGATATTATGTGGAGCTGGGAGGTCTCTTGTGGACCAGTGTCCTGAACTTGGCTCTCCCACCTCAGAGGCACAGCACTGACTCCTGGCTGTAGCACCAAGAGCCTTTTATCCACATGGCTCAGAATAAAAGGGAGAAAAAGTAGAAAGAAAGAATTAGTAGAAGTAGAAAGGAAGAAAGAAAGAAAGAAAGAAGGGATGGAGGGAGGGAGGGAGGAAGGAAGGTGGGAAGAAAGGAAGGAAAGAAAGAAAGAAAGCAGCAGATAAATAAAATAAAGTAAGATAAAATACAATAAAGTTATTAAAATAAAAAATAATTATTAAGAAAAACAAAAACAAACAAAAAAACCCCAGACTGATAGAACCCTAGGACAAATGGTGGAAGTAAAACTATACAAAGTCTCACACAGAAGCATACACATACACACTCACAAAAAGAGGAAAAGGCAAAAAAATCATAAATCTTGCTCTCAAAGTCCACCTCCTCAATTTGGGATGATTCATTGTCTAAAGGAGGGAAGGAAGGAAAGAAATAAAGAAAGAGATAAAGTAAAATAAAATAAAGTTATTAAAATAAAAGATAATTAAGAAAAACAAAACAAAACAAAAAAAAGAACAGAAGGGTAGAACTGTAGGACAAATGGTGGAAGCAAACCTATACAGACAAAATCTCACACAGAAGCATACACATACACACTCACAAAAAGAGGAAAAGGGGAAAAAATCATAAATCTTGCTCTCAAAGTCCTCCTCAATTTGGGATGATTCGTTGTCTATTCATGTATTCCACAGATGCAGGTACATCAAGTTGATTGTGGAACTTTAATCCACTGCTTCCGAGGCTGCTGGGAGAGATTTCCCTTTCTCTTCTTTGTTCTCACAGCTCCCAGGGGCTCAGCTTTGGATTTGGCCCCGCCTCTGTGTGTAGGTCGCGGGAGGGCGTCTGTTCTTCGCTCAGACAGGAGGGGGTTAAAGGAGCAGCTGCTTCGGGGGCTCTGGCTCACTCAGGCCGTGGGGAGGGAGGGGCACGGAGTGCAGGGCGGGCCTGCAGCTGCAGAGGCCGGCGTGACGTTGCACCAGCTTGAGGTGCGCCGTGCGTTCTCCTGGGGAAGTTGTCCCTGGGTCCTGGGACCCTGGCAGTGGCGGGCTGCACAGGCTCCCCGGAAAGGGGGTGTGGATAGTGACCTGTGCTCCCACACATGTTTCTTGGTGGCGGCAGCAGCAGCCTTAGCGACTCATGCCTGTCTCTGCGGTCCGCGCTTTTACCCGCGGCTCACTCCCATCTCTGGAGCTCCTTTAAGCAGTGCTCTTAATCCCCTCTCCTCGTGCACCAGGAAACAAAGAGGGAAGAAAAAGTCTCTTGCCTCTTCGGCAGGTCCAGACTTTTCCCCGGACTCCCTCCCAGCTAGCCGTGTTGCACTAACCCCTGCAGGCTGTGTTCACGCCGCCTACCCCAGTCGTCTCCCTGCGCTCCAACCGAAGCCCGAGCCTCAGCTCCCAGCCCCACCCGCCCTGGCGGGTGAGCAGACAAGCTTCTCGGGCTGGTGAGCGCTGGTCGGTCGGCACCGCTCTTCCGTGTGGGAATGTCTCGGCTTTACACCGCACCCCTGTTGCTGCGCTCTCCTCCGCGGCGCCGAAGTTTTCTCCCTCCGCCACCCGCAGTCTCCGCCCGCAAAGGAAGGGGCTTCCTAGAGTGTGGAAACCTTTCCTCCTTCACAGCTCCCTCCCCCTGGTGCAGGTCCTGTCCCTATCCTTTTGTCTCTGTTTATTCTTTTTTCTTTTGCCCTACCCAGGTACGTGGCGAGTTTCTTGCCTTTTGGGAGGTCTGAGTTCTTCTGCCAGCGTTCAGTAGGTGTTCTGTAGGAGTTGTTCCACGTGTAGATGTATTTCTGGTGTGTCTGTGGGGAGGAAGGTGATCTCCGCATCTTACTCTTCCGCCATCTTCCCGGAAGCCCTCGTGAAGAAACTTTTGAAAGGAATTAAGAAATCCTGCTTCTGAGAAAATAGATATAAAGGCATCACATTTTGTAAAATATTGAACAGATGTACTTTTGTTTAGTCTTATAATCATTTCTTTTCTTTCAGTCTTTCACCTTCAAGCCTGAACCATGACATCAAAAGCTTCAGAGAAGGGGAGGGCGGGCCCCCATCGGGACATCCTTTGGACTAAGTGCATCACCAATATTCTGCCAGTTACGTCCTGGTCAGAAGAGAAGATAAAGAGGAGGCCCCATCCTCATGGGAGGAAGGAGGTAACAGAGGCAGAGGGAGAACATGGTGACCAAGTGTCTGGGTGACCTTGTCTAGGCTGAAGTGCTAAATGGGGAGACATTTTAGGTACAGGGAGGGCAGGGATGAAAGAAGAATGGCTTTTGCACTATTTCTTCTTGAGAGAAAGAAATCTCACAGGGTGATTCTTCCCATAACAGGGTGGGCAACTACAGGGTCAGGTAGGTGGAGTGAAGGCCTGATTCCCCTGAATATCCCTTTCTAGAAGTTCCTAAGAATGCTACAGAGAACTATCTAGATAGCTAAAGGCACTGATACGTGAACTTAAAGGGAGGGGTATTAATGTGTTGGGGCAAAGTGACACTAAGCAAGGGTAGGCTGGCCCACGTGGGCTGAAGGTAGACTGGAAGTTGAAGACCAGACCTCATCAGACCCAGCTGAGAAAGAACTAAGACAGATCAGGCCCAGTAGATGCCAGGTGGGGTTCCCGTGCCTGGAATAGGGGATGGAAGGCAGGGGATGGTGAGTATGTATCTGGCGTCCCACCACCATTCACTGAGCTGCCATCCTGGAGGAGCCAGGGAAGTGGAGGAAGTTTACAATATGCTCAGGCTTCTCCACAAGCCTGATACCTAAAGATGCTCTTTATTTAATGGAGTTTACCAACTGAATTATAGTTGTGTTTCTCTCTCTTAGCAGGGTGGGGGCCCATAAGGAATGTCAACAATTCTAGCACATCAATAAGCAGAGGGGTTTCTGAGCACACCGAGTGCAGGATGATGACATTTACAAGGCTGCCAGACAGGTCTGGCCTCCGAATCCTGGGGCCTATTAATGTAATTTATGTTACTTGAGTTTTTCTCAGAGCTTCAAGAATTTCTAAGTTGTAAAACTATGCAGTAAACTTTGGGTGGTAGGCAAGACCATGATGTTGGTATTAGTGCAGCGTTTGAACTTTTGGCAGTGAGAAGGTCTGCTCTGTGACCTTGGGGAGTGCAACCCCCTGTGAGGAGAGGGGATGCTGGGGGGTGGGATTCAGTGTTTAATGCACAGAGTCTTAAGAAGAAGCGCTGGAGAAGCCTGCACTGGCTTCCCGTTCTTCTGCAGTGCTCTAGCTGTCCATCTTCCTCTCCCCACCTCCGGGATGACTCTTCCTCTTCTTTCATTTTCAGTGGGTCCTTTGTCCTTGTTGGAACAGCCTGATGGGCAGGGTGGGCCCAGGGACCCAGAGCAAGGGCCTCTCAGATAAGCTTTCTAACACTCAAGTAACTGCAGCCACCACTGAAGAGAGCACAAAGCCATTTCCTGTGAGGAGAGTACATGTCTTCCATAATGCCTGCCCCAAGAATCAGAACCATAGGGTAATCAAAGTCTGGCCAAGCAGTTCTGGTTTGTTCCATTTCAGTTTGTTCTTTGATGCTGCACTGGAGGGCAACATTCCTAGTTTTTGAGGGAACTGTCACTTCTCCCTCCTTGTAAGTGATTTTTACTAATCTTATCTTCACTGTCAAGTATGAGAACAAATGTACAGACCTCCATTGAGAGATTTCAAATTGTATTAATCTTGTGGCAGATTATTCATGAATTTTTGCTATTCAAATGTCATACCCTTCCTTTTTCCCCATAAAAGACACGTGATGTGCAGTGGGTGGTTTGCAGAGCCCGAAGTAACCCACTTTGTTAATTAAATGCTGCTGATTGAACAGACTGAAAAAAAAGATCTGACAAGAAAGAAAAGGCAGCCATGTTAAAAAATGCTCCTTTGAGAACTCAAGAGAAAAGCAATCACTAATGTTTGCCAGGGGAACTGATGGCAGTAGAAATAAATGTATTTTTAATATGCATTTAAAATAACACGTTATTGATGAAGATAATAGAATACATAGAAACAATACAAGTTCTTGAGACCGTGATCTTACATTCGTGTGAGGGGGCTATAAAGATGGTGGAGAAAAATCCTTCAGGCACTGTTAGACTGGGAGACTCATTTTGCGTAAGTAATTCCTGCCCATAGAATCATCTGTCCTTCAGCAAAAATGCAAGAACTGTCTTCTTTCATGATTCCGGGCAAGAATGAGTGGATAATTTTTTTTTTTTTTAAGATATTGGGGGTAGGAGTTTATTAATTAATTAATTAATTTTTGCTGTGTTGGGTCTTCGTTTCGGTGCGAGGGCTTTCCCTAGTTGTGGCAAGCAAGGGCCGCTCTTCATCGCAGTGCGCGGGCCTCTCACTATCGCGGCCTCTCTTGTTGCGGAGCACAGGCTCCAGACGCGCAGGCTCAGTAGTTGTGGCTCACGGGCCTAGTTACTCCGTGGCATGTGGGATCCTCCCAGACTAGGGCTCGAACCCGTGTTCCCTGCATTAGCAGGCAGATTCTCAACCACTGCGCCACCAGGGAAGCCCCAGAGTGGATAAAATTTTGAGGAAGGTAATTAATTTGCAAGATGTTGTCAATAAAGTAAGAGGAAAAAGTAAGATGTAGGAAAGTTTCCTCCATTGTGGAATAATTTATTTTTCTTGTAGTTGATGTGGGCATTTTAAAAAATTGAAGTATAGTTGCTGTGCAATATTATATAAGTTACAGGTGTACAATATAGTGATTCCCAATTTTTAAAGTTTATACTCCATTTATAGTTATTATAAAATATTGGCCATATTCCCCATGTTGTACAATATATCCTTGTAGTTTATTTTATACCTAATAATTTGTACCTGCTAATCCCCTACCCTTATCTTGCCCCATCCCATCTTGTCCCTCCCCCTTCCCTCTCCCCACTGGTAACTGCTAGTTTGTTCTCTATATCTGCGAGTCTGCTGTTTTTTTTTGTTATATTCACTAGTTTGCTGTATTTTTTAGATTCCACATATAAATGATATCATACAGTATTTGTCTTTGTCTGACTTACTTCACTTAGCCAAGTGCCCTCCAAGTCCATCCATGTTGCTACAAATGGCAAAATTTCACTCTTCTTTGTGGCCGAGTAGTAATCCATTGTGTATATATATCACGTCTTTACCCATCCATCTGTTGATGGACACAGGTTTGCTTCCATATCTTGGCAATTGTAAATAATGCTGCTATGAACACTGGGGGGCATGTATCTTTTCAAATTAGTGTTTTTGTTTCTTTCACATATATACCCAGGAATGGAATTGCTGGGTCGTATGGTAGTTCTTCTATTTGTAGTCTTTGGAGAAACCTCCGTACTGTTTTCCACAGTGGCTGCATCAATTTACATTCCCACCAACAGTGTAAGAGGGTTCCCTTTTCTCCCATTGTGGAATCATTTTTATGTGCTAGCCAAGTGCTTAGCACATAGTATTTATTGAACAAATAATTGAGTCATGTTTATAGCATACAAGAAAGTAAGTTTCCTAAAACCAACATTCGACAACCACATGATCCCAGGGCTATCTAACTGACTCTAATTCCATGGTATCGACTATGTCATGCCACCTTCTGATTACCTTTAGCACCTACATTGGATGTACGGTCAGCTCTCTGTATCTGTTGATTCTGCCTCCTTGGGTTCTGCATCCATGGATTCAACCAACTGCAGATTGAACATATTCAGAAGAAATTTCAGAAAGTTCTAAAAAGCAAAACTTGAATTTGCTGTGAGCCGACAACTATATTTACACAGCATTGACATTGAATTTATATCTATTTGTATATAAATTTGTATATATCTATAGTATTACATTGTATTAGGTATTTTAAGTGATCTAGTGATGATTTAAAGTATACAGGAGGATATGTAAAGTATATGGGAGGTTATATGCAAATATCAATACTACACTATTTTGTATAAGGGACTTGAGCATCCGCAGATTTTGGTGTCAGTGGGGGTCCTGGAACCAATCCCCAGTAGATATCAAGGGACAACTGTATCATGGTTTGGTGTGAGTTGCCAACAATGAAAATATCTGGGGGAAGAGTTGCCAAATGAAATAAATACAGGCTTCCCAGTTAAATTTGAATTCCAGATAAACATCAATTTTTTTAGTGTAAAGATGTCCCAAATATTATTATGTGGTTCCTGCTGGATCCAGCACTCCATTCTTTCTCTTCTGTCTTGATTCTCATCAATTCATTCACTCAATGCATACTTTAATGGGCAGCTTCTCTGTGCCGTGTTCTGGATGTGGGGAGAAGAGGTAACAAAACTGACAAGTTTGCTGCCCTCATGGAGTGGGGAAGTAAACCAGGTAAAGAAATACCTCACGGACTTTCAGAAATGGCAAGGGCATCAAAGCCAGGGAAAGGGAATGATGGATGGTGCACATGAAGAGTGGAGACTGTGGTTAAGTCCCCATCCAGGAAAGACATCTCTGAGATGGTGACATCTGATTTGAGGAGGGAATGAAAATGTGAGTCACATGGAGATCTGGGACCAAACTGTCCAGCCAGAGAGGACAGCAGATATGCCAGAAATCTAATACAATTTAAAACGATTTAAAAATTGTTCATTTTTAGCAATACTCTATTCCCCACTCCCACCCCCAGCAACTATTATTATTATTATATTTTTTAACATCTTTATTGGAGTATAATTGCTTTACAATGGTGTGTTAGTTTCTGCTTTATAACAAAGTGCATCAGCTATACCTATACATATATGCCCATATCTCCTCCCTCTTGCGTCTCCCTCCCTCCCACCCTCCCTATCCCACCCCTCTAGGTGGTCACAAAGCACCGAGCTGATCTCCCTGCTATAAAATAGCAATTAGTTTTAATTGTCCATTTTCTGTATCAAATCAGCAGAGGGCACAAAGGAACTGGCTGACAGGGCTTCTCTGCTGCAGCAGGAGATATTATGGGCAAAGTGCTGTTTGTTCTCGTGGGGAATTTTTTTCTGAGAAAAGCCCCCCCTGGGTAATGAGAGGCAGCATCTTGTACAGCAGGTGTCATCCACCCAATAGGCCTTTGAACAGCAGAGAGCAGAGTAATGAGGCTGCTTTACGGTTTAACTTAATCCGTTAGACAAGGTACTAGCTTTGTCATATAAACAGCTCCTATAAGGCACATTTCCCCAATAAAATGCAGAATAAAGGGCCATGGGGAATACTGACCTTAGTTTCTTAATGAAAAATGCTCCCACATCCTGGCGTGTGGGCCCATATGGTTGGCCACATGCTAAAGGGAGCTAAAGCCCTAGCTTTTGCATTAGATCCCGTCCCCTTATCTACTCAGTGGCATTGCTTTGGAAAGTCTCTCTTTCTTGCAACCTTCAGTTTCCCTCTCTGCTGCTAATAGCATAAAGTCATGCTCTCATTTCTCCCATCTTTTGAAAACCCTCTCTTGACCTTGTATCTTTCTCCAGCTATTGCTTCATTTCTGGGTCCCCTTTCTATCAAGAGTCCTTGAAATAAGTGTTATGCTTGCTGGCTCCTCTATCATGCTTCCTCTCTGTAACCCTCTCTGATCAGGCTTGGGGTCCCACCACTCCAGGAACACTGCTCTTGTCAAGGCCCCGTGATCCACTCTGCTGACGTCAAGGGTCAGGCTTTGCCCTCGGTTTTTGAGGATGGATCACTTTCTGCTCCTGGAAGCAGTTGGAGTCCAGGCCCCTCATCCCTGGTTCTTCTCCTGTCTCATTTGAAACTTTCTCAGCATCCTTTGCTGGTGTGTCCTCATTGCCCCAACTTCTAAATGTTGGATGTTCCAGGGTTTGGTTTTCAGACTTTTCTTTCTACACGTGTCCTCTCTGTGATTTTATTCCATCTCTACACTTATGTGTCTCAGATTTATATTTCCAACCCGGACCTCTTCCTTGAATGCCAGTCTGCCGTATGCAACTACTTTTTCAACTGCTCACAGGCACCTCAAACGTCGTCTGCCTCCGAATCTTTCCTGGGCTGCTATCGCCATGGTCCTCATCACCAGTGTCTCTCACCTGATTAACTGCAGCAGCTTCCTAACTAGTCTTCCTGTTTCTACCCTTGTTCCTCTATGGTCTATTCTTGAAATGGTAGTCAGAATGACCCTTTTTATGCATATAGATCATATCCTCCCTATGCTTAAAGCCCCAACTTTTCTTTACTTCAGAGGAAAAGCCCAAGTGCTGATGCTGGCTGCCAAGGTTTCCCGCTCTCTGGCCCCTTCTCTCTCCCCTGGCTCACTTTCTCTCCACCTACCTTGCTTCCTTGCTGTTTCTCACCAGTCAGATCCACTCCCACCTCAAGACCCTTGTGCCTGTGTTCCCTTTCTTCTCAGAGTGGTCTTTCTTCAGATCTTTGTGACTCTGAGCTCTTTAAGCTCTCTGCTCAGATATCAAATCATGTGTGAAGTCTCCACTGGCCACTCTACTTAAAATAGTATCCTCATGTCCCCAGCGTGCTATCTCCCTTCCCAGCTTTACCTTCTTCTCGTCACCTGTAACCTTCTAACGTGTATATAAGACACAAATGTCTGTATATGCTCCTTGTCCTACCTCTCTAGCATGTAAGCTCTTCGAGGTCAGGGATTTATGTTTTCTTCATCACTGTATTTGCAGGCACCAGAGGAATGCCCTGCAAATTCAGGTGATCAGCAAATATTTATAAAATGAAAAAAATCATGCTTTATCATTTAGTACATGATCAGCCAATGGGATCAAATAGTTGGAATCAAGAATTAATCTGTTTGCCTTTCAAGAAGCTTTTCAGGAGTCAATTGCTTTTCCTAAGTTTACTCTAATGGTTTATGAAGTTTCAATTATAAATCATACTGTAAACACAATTCGATAAGTAATGATAGTTTTAGTAAATCTATGTAATAGTGAATGCTAATAAAGGCATAGTTTTCATCTGATTAAGATAATGATTGAAATTCCATTTGTACATTTTTTGTGTTGAAATAATTTAAATAGAAAAATTTTAAATAATCATTTTAACATAATAATGTGTTATATGCATAATGAAGTATTTATAACTCTTTACTCTTTGCAAGTGTTTTTCAGTAGAATACTTTCTAGGGACCATAAACTGAGCCATCTGCATGCTGTAGAAACCAGAGAATAATAGATGAGTTAATATTGCCCTCTAGTGGAAAACGTGAGACTTGCAACATTGGCATCTGATAATCATAAAAGACTCCATTCCAGTCCAGGGAATGCCTAGGGATTGGATGTTTCCAATTTATCATCTGCTTTTATAGTGTTGAAATAAAAATTTTAATTTGATATTTAAAATCTCAATTATATAAAAGACTTGAATAATCAAGGTACAAAAAACATATAGGGCTTCCCTGGTGGCGCAGTGGTTGAGAGTCCGCCTGCCGATGCAGGGGACACGGGTTCGTGCCCCGGTCTGGGGGGGATCCCACATGCCACGGAGCGGCTGGGCCCGTGAGCCATGGCCGCTGAGCCTGCGCGTCCGGAGCCTGTGCTCCGCAACGGGAGAGGCCACAACAGTGAGAGGCCCGCGTAACCGCAAAAAAACCCCAAAAAACATATATAACCAATCAACTTTTTAAAGAGTAATCACATTTCATAAGCAATCAAAAAATACAAATTAAGAAAAGAGGTATACCTTTTCATCTATCAAATCAGTAAGAGGTTTGAAAAGAAAGTGAAGGCGTGAGCAAAGAGGTATTTACATTGTTGGTAGGAGCATAGCTGGTATTGAGTTCTTAACCTGGAGTCCTTTTTTGAGGGGGAAGTTCCGTAAAATTGTATAAAGATTTTTGTGTGTATTTGTCTTTTTTTTCTGAGGAGAGATGAAACTTCCATCAGATTCTCAAAGCCCATGCTCCCAAATGTTAAGAATAAATGTTTAAATTATTTCTGGAGGGGATGGGGGAAGTTGGCAATTTGTACCAAAAAATGTTCACCGGTATAGTATGTGCATTACGGCATTGTTTTGATGTTTAACAACTACAAACCACCTAAACGTTCAACAATAGGGAAGTTTCAAATAAATCACGTTCAAGCCCTAGGAGGGAGTCACTATGGCTATTACCAATAGTGCTATAGAATGAATGATTCTTTCACTTGTAAATTTTATTAGCAAAGGAACGAGTGAAAGAGGCTGGGTAGGGAAGCAACAATTCCTGAACATGATTTTTTTTTTTTAACTGCAAGTCACCAAACAGAACTTCTCCAGTACAATGGTGCCATTGAAAGTCTTGATTAAATCTGTCTTTCATTTGATATTGTGTGCTAGGCATGAACTTTCCTTCTAGGTCCTCAGCAGAGGTGTGGGTGGGGAGGGGCACATTATAGTACTGTGAGAACACCGCATTGCTTATATAGATAATATTCCTACCAAAGAGGAATTGTGACTCTGCAACACAGTGAGCGCAGCAGTTACAACAAATGAAACAGCTACTAACAGGGCAGGATCTTCAAGATATAAGGTAAAGAGAAAATAAGCCAGGAGCTGGACAGTCCTGCTATCTTTGCTGTGAGTTTACATGAATCTTTTTTTTTAAAACAAGATATTTTGCTTTTATTTTTAAAATTTATTCTTTTTGTTTTTCTTTTTTTTTTTTGCGGTACACAGGCCTCTCACGGCTGTGGCCTCTCCCGTTGCAGAGCACAGGCTCCGGATGCGCAGGCCCAGCGGCCATGGCTCACGGGCCCAGCTGCTCCGCGGCATGCGGGATCCTCCCGGACCGGGGCACAAACTCATGTCCCCTGCATCGGCAGGCGGACCCTCAACCACTGCGCCACCAGGGAAGCCCTATTTTTAAAAATTTATTTTAAAAAATTTTATTTTTGGCTGCATTGGGTCTTTGTTGCTGTGTGCAGGTTTTCTCTAGTTGCAGTGAGTGGGGGCTACTCTTCGTTGTGGTGCACAGGCCTCTCACTGCAGTGGCTTCTCTTGCTGTGGAGCACAGGCTCTAGGCGTACAGGCTCAGTAGTTGTGGCTCGCGGGCTGTAGAGTGCAGGCTCAGTAGTTCTGGTGCACGGGCTTAGTTGCTCCACGGCATGTGGGATCTTCCCGGACCAGGGATTGAACCCGCATCCCCTGCATTGGCAGGTGGATTTTCTCAACCACTGTGCCACCCGGGAAGCCCCTACATGCATCTTTGTTTTTAATTGTGGAGACCAAAGACCCTGGTAGCAGTGGTTGTCTCCGGGGAGGGGAGCTGGGGGGCTGGGAGGCACAGAGGGAGACTTTCTTTATTTTTAGTGCAAAGCTTTTGTGCATTCTGACCTCCCCCATTAAAAAAACTCCATCTGAGGATCACTTCATCAAATTACAGAAACAGAAAACCACAATACAAAAAAAATCTACCCAAAGGAAATCTTGTCATGGCAAAAAGGCTTCCAGGCCTCAAAGTTTGGCTCCCTTGTTTTGAGTAACATCCAAATGTTTATGGATTTAGTTGAAACCCATCCTCAGGATTTTAGTCAAGTGCTGTCATGTTTTTTTAATTTCCTATTGCAGGATTTCTGAAATCCCATCTGGTCAATGAAGTGATTTTTGGCTGAACTAATAACTGCAATAGATGAAAGTAAATAATAAATTTAAGACATTAATTGCGGTGTTCCTACTTTTTAAAAAATCAGCTAAAAATCCTAGAAAGATCTACTGTTTTATAGGAAGGTAAGATCCTTTCTCTTATATATATAAAGTTACACATTCATGCTCCAGGGCAGGTGGCTTGCAATATAAAAAGGTTGGCAACAAGAGCTATAATTAGGTTCTGTTTATTTCCTTTGGAGATGGAAATGAGAGTCTTATAACCTCTTATGGGTTGAATTGTGCCCCCCCTTCATCCACCATTCATATGTTGAAGTCCTAACCACCCCCACCCCATCTCAGAATGTGACTTATTTGGAAAAAGTGTCCTTGCAGATGTAATTAGTTAAGATGAGGTCATACTGGAGTAGGATAGGCTTTAATCCAATATTACTAGTGTCCTTATGAAAAGGGGAAATTTGGACACAGACATGCACACAGGAAGAACACCATGTAAATATAAACGCAGAGGTTGGGGTAATGGTTCTGCAAGCCAAGGACAAAGATTGCCAACCAAACACCAGAAGCTGGGGGAGAGGCATGAAACAGATTCTTCCTCACAGCCCTTAGAAGGAACAAACCCTGCCAACACCTTGATCTTGAACTTCTAGCCTCCAGAATTGTGAGTTCTGGAAAAACAATAAGTTCTATTTCAGCCATTCTAGCAAGCGAGTATACCTCCCAATCCAAATGAAATGAAGCAGGAAAATAAACCTGCAAAAGAGAAGGCAGCCCACTCTAGAGTGGCCAGAGCATCCCCCCCCCCCCCCCCCCCCCCCCCGTTTTTAAAATTTATAACTTTTTAAATGATAAAAGAAGGCTCTACGTGCAAACAGCAAAAATGAGAGAATCCCATTCTTAAAGTGGCAATAGCTTAACAGGTGTAACCAATTGAGCAGCAACTACACATTCCTGCCCTGGTGCTGGATGCTTTACTTAAATTATCTTTAATTCTCTCAACAATGCACAAAGTTATATAATTCCATTTACGGAGAAGGAAACTAAGCCTTAGAGGAATAAATGATGATTGCAAGGCAGCATAGGCAGTAAGTCCTGAGTTCAAGATTTGAACCCAGGTTTGACAGACGTTGCTAGTTTCAGAATTGCTAGACTGTCACTTCATCAACTGTAATTTTGAGATGCTTATTCCAAACTTTTTAAAGTATTCAGGATTTATCCATTGTTTTAGATAAAATGTGGAGAGGCAAAGATGGCACTGGGGACAGGCTGAATGGTGGTCCAGTCTCTAGAACCTCAGCAAAGGAGCTATTGATTGAAAGGGGCTATTGATTGTGTGTGAGTGCATGTGAGTGTGTGTGTGTGTGTGTGTGTGTGTGTGTGTGTGTAGTAGATTGTGGTAGTCTGAGCTTATGGTAACAGGGAGAAGTGCCCCTAATAAAACTGGCATTTTCTATGAGACTAAAGAATATGGCCAAAGTTCTTTAATCTATTTTTTCATTATTTTAAGGATGGAGGGAAGGTTCTGCTCTAGGACAGCCTCAGTGACATCTGGTGATTTTGTAACCTGAAGTCAATTTATCAGCTCAAGTGAACTTTCCTGGGTAAAATTATTTTCTTTTTGTTCACTTGTTGTACAGAATGGCTGGTTTACTTGAAATTTCTATAGTTTTTTATGATAGCAGTTAAATTAAAAACCCTACAGTTTTTCACAAAATTCTTACATAATGTTAAAATTTATAATTTAATTGAATCCATATATGACATTTGACTATGGGAAAATGATATATACATTATAATACTTAGTGAATGTTTTGTGGAGTAGAATAAATAGTTCTCCATCTGAGTACATCTGCTCCCCTCCACAAAATGAGAGAAAACTTGTTTTTCTTCTTTTAACATATGCTGTTATTTTAAGGTAGAGTTTCATTTAAATGCAAAACATTGTTATTTAAAATATGACATGAAATCTCATTTGCTTTTATCTTCTGTTATACTTTCTAATTTAATTTTGCCATCTATTGGCCTCTTTCCCTTATTTGTGGGTAGTTAACTTCATTAAAAATTGTGTCATTTCTACATAAATTAAGACCTAGCAAATTTGTTGTATGTTAACACCCTTTAGCAGTGGTATATTTACTCACAATGTTCTCTCACATATTTTGAGAGATTTTTAAAGTATGTTGGTCCCAAAGACATCACTTCGGAGCATTATTTTTTTTTCTTTATTTCTGTTAAAGGCATATGTGAATAAGTATCAAAAGCCATTAAACGCCTTCTCTTTGAGGGCTAGAGAGTGTCTTTAAATCACTTTTACAATATTATTTACTGCCCTGTTTTTTTCAGGTGTAGAGTTTCCAGTTCACTCATACAAGTTCTCTGATGAGCTGTCTAGGGGCCTATAACCCTGTTCTGTCTTTGGCATTGCCCAACGAGTTATTTGCCTTGCAGTGCAACAAAGCGTTTTAAACAAACCTCCTCTGTTCATCCAGACTCACTTTAAAAGAGCTCTGAAACCAATCCAGGTGCAGATGACCGGGTGTCACCGGTGTTCCCAGCCGGCTGTAACTTCCACCACTGCCACCATTTTCCACAGTGAAATAGATGGAGTGGAAAATAATACTCATCTTCAAGAGGATGGTTCTTTCATGCATTCTTGGTTTCAGAGAACCAATCATTTACAAACAATTTACCACTGCAAACTGGATGCCATTATAGAGAAACATGAAGTAGGACAGAAGAATTCTGTTTTCTAATGATTGAACTGGCTGATTCCAACAAAGGCACTGTGTTGGGTTATTAAGTGGCTTGTGTTTTACAAACATCGCCAAACTGTACTGTGCCTACACACACAGAGAAGCCAGGAGAAAACCAGTATCAAGATCCTTTTCCCTTTAGATGGTTGTCATTCATTGCTTAAATCTCAGCTTTCTTTACTAAAGCAGGTTACTATTACTGAATTATATACTTCAATAAAAGTAAAAACTGGGAGAAAATTATTGAATTGACTCTATGAACAATTTCTAAATTTCCTACAGCAAATGATAAAAGCTGTGCCCAGCAGACTTAAACCTGAATGCAAGTTTTTGGTAAATTAACTAAAAGAATCCTTCTGGGCCAAAGTGGGTACATATGTCCAGTATCTTTTCAACGAGTGGCTTCAGTCTCTACAGTGGAAAAGGCACCACGGGATTGCTAAAAAAAAGTCCATCATCTCATTTTTGTTTTCTATTGCCAGGGGTTTATCACATAATTTTCCCCAAGTTTATTCCATAAAACTATTGTGTGGAGTATATTTAGGAATTAACTTTTGCAGAATCTTTAGTGATTTTTCCAAGAAGACAGATAACTAAGCCACAGGAATTTCCCCCTCCTAGGCATGCTGTCTATTCTTTTGAATACAAATGAATTATGGACCTATCAAGAGGAGTTTGAGTAGGGTTTTATTACACATACATTTTCTTTTTTCCACTTGTAGCTTCTTAGAGCACCGTAACTAGGGTATCTTACCACAGTTCCAACTTGTCCCAGGGAGTCTAAAGTCCACTTCACTGAGGAGCTCATGAGTATCCTGGGATGCTGAAAGTGAGGCTGCCCTAAGGGGTTATTTAGGTTTGAACTAAGCAAAGTCTCAGGGCACCTTATGACAGTCTTGCCAGAAGTCAGTGGGTAGGCTATTTTATAGGTCAACTGAGAAAGGAACCAGCAGGACCACAGCTCTCACTGGTGAGACTTAAAAAGAGACTTTGAATTAGAAGATGGATGCTCATTTATCTACAAGACTGAAACTCTCCTCTTCTAAGATCTTGGGAGGTGAGACGCATAATCTTGGGAGGTGAGATGCATAACCATCTCCTAGGTAGAAGATACTCAAGACTATGAAGCCCTGACTTGGGACATTGTAAGGGGATACAGAAGAAGAACTAGGAGATGAGAATTCTTCCAGTGGGAAGGAAGATTTTTTGGAATGAAGAGGCTTGAGGAAACATCAACACCAGCTGGATGGTAATGTCTCTCCTCCCAAGAAGTGATCCCTGTCTGAAAAGTGTCTGAACATGCCTGCACTGCCTGGTGAGCTAGTCCTGGGTCACTTAATAGTGGTAAAGGAGAAGGGAAGCCTGTTCTTCCAACTCCTTCCAGTCTCTAGGGGAGAGAGGGCTGCAACCTTTCAAGGGGATTGTGTCAGAGTTTTGTTGGGGTGGTGGTGGTGGTGGTGGTGGGAATTACAAGAGCCAGGGAGAGCCCACCCCAAAGCCACAGTAGGCAGTGGCAGACCTTCCCATGATGCTGGAGGAGCAGTCTGGAGAGGATGACGAGAGATGTCATTAACAAGGAAATTTTTGGTAACCCTGGTGACATCTAGAGGGGCAAAGGGGCAGTGCAAACTCCTGTATGGCTTTAGTAAGGGAAGAAGAGGGGGAGGCAATACAAAAGAGACTAGGAGTATGTACAACCATAGTCTTCCCAAAATCTTTACAAAGTGCAGAATTTCGTCTGCTACTGATGATCAAGGTCTGTTAGTATTTTATAAGTGGAAACAAAGGATTCTTAAAGGAAATGGTGATAAGTGTTTTTCAATTTAGATTTTACAGTCTTCTTTTCATAGGCTGCAGTCACATAGGCCTTTTGTCAGTTCCTACAACTTTCCTGACTGAAGATCTTTGCTTAGGCTGTATGCTCTGCTAGGAACACTATTCCTCTGGCTTTTTGTGGAACTGGCTCTTTTTCACACATTATGATCATTTTTAAAAATTGAGGTATAGTTGATTTACAAAATTATATTAGTTTCAGGTATATAACATAGTGATTCAAAATTTTTATATAATTATACTCCCTTTATAGTTATTATAAAGTATTTGTTATATTCCCTGTGCTGTACGATATATCCTTGTAGTTTATTTATTTTATACATAGTAGTTTTTACCTCTTAATTACCTACCTTTATCTTGCCCCTCTCTCCTTCCTTCTCCCCACTGGTAATTACTAGTTTGTTCTCCATAACTGTGAGTCTGTTTCTTTTTTGTTAAATTAACTGGTTTGTTTTATTTTTTAGATTCCACATGTAAGTGATAACACACAGTATTTGTCTTTCTCTGTCTTACTTCCCTAAGCATAATGCCCTCCATGTCCATTCATGTTGTTGCATAATCTCATAATTTTTTATGGCTGAGTAATATTCCATTGTGTGTGTGTGTGTGTGTGTGTATACACACCACATCTTCTTTATCCATTCATCTACTGATGGATACTTAGGTTTCTTCCATATCTTGGCAGTTGTAAATAATGTTGCTATGAACATTGGGGTGCATGTATCTTTTTGAATTAGTGTTTTTGTTTTCTTTGAATATATACCAAGGAGTGGAATTGCTGGGTCATATGGTACTTCTATTTTTAGTTTTTTGAGGCACCTCTATACTATTTTCCACAGTGAATGCACCATTTTTCTCACCAACAGTATACAAGGTTTCCCTTTTTTCCACATCCTTGTCAACATTGGTCTTTTTGATAATAGCCATTCTGATAAGTGTGAGGTGATATCTTGTTGTTTTGATTTGTATTTCTCTGATGATTAGTGATGCTGAAAATCTTTTCATGTGCCTGTTGGCCATCTATATATCTCCTTTGGAAAAATTTCTATTCAGGTCTCCTGCCCATTTTTTAATGGGGTTTTAAATTTTTTTCATATTAAATTTTATGAACTGTTTATATATTTGGATATTAACTCCTCGTCTGTCTATAATTTGCAAATATTTTCTCCCATTCAGTAGGTTGTCTTTTTGTTTTGTCAATGGTTTCCTTTGCTGTGCAAAAGTTTTTCAGTTTCATTGGGTCCCATTTGTTTATTTTTGCTTTTGTTTCCTTTGCCTTAGGAGACAGATCCAAAAAATATTGCTACAGTTTATTGCCTATGTTTTCTTCTAGGAGTTTTATGGTTTCCAGTCTTAAATTTAGGTTTTTAATCCATTTTGAGTTTATTTTGGTATGTGATGTGAGAAAATATTCTAATTTCATTTTTTACGTGTAGTTGTCCAGTTTTCCCAGCACCATTTTTTAAAGAGACCATCTTTTCTCCACTGTATACTTTTGCCTCTTTTGTTGTAGACTAATTGACAATAAGCACATGGGTTTATTTCTGGGCTGTCTATTCTGTTCCATTGGTCTATGTGTAAGTTTTTATACCAGTACAATGCTGTTTTGATTACTGTAGCTTTGCAGTATAGTCTGAAGTCAGGGAGTGTGATACCTCCAACTCTGTTCTTCTTTCTCAAGGTTGTTTTGGCTATTAGCGGTCTTTTGTGCTTCTATACACTTTTAAAAATTATTTGTTCTAAATAGTTCTGTGAAAAATGCCATTGATATTTTGATAGGAATTGCATCAAATCTGTAGATTGCCTTGGGTAGTTTGGTCATTTTAACATTATTAATTTTTCCAATCAATAAACACGGACTGGATTACATCTGTTTGTGTCACCTTCCATTTCTTTCATCAGTGTCTTACAGTTTTCTGAGTACAGGTCTTTTACCTCCTAGGTATTTTATTTTTTTTGATGCAATGGTGAATGGGATTATTTCCTTAATTTCTCTTTCTGATGGTTCATTGTTAGTGTATAGAAATGCAACAGATTTCTCATATTAATTTTATATCCTGAATCTTTACTGAATTCATTGATGAGCTCCAGTAGCTTTTGGTGGCATCTTTAGGATTTTCTGTGTATAGTGTCATGCAATCTGCCAACAGTGACAGTTTTACTTCTTCCTTTTCAATTTGGATTCTTTTTATTTCTTGTCTGATTGCTGTGGCTAGGGGTTTCAAAACTGTGTTGAATAGAAGTGGCAAGAGTGGGCAGCCTTGTCTTGTTCCTGATCTTAGAAGAAATTCTTTCAGTTTTTCACCTTTGAGTATGATGTTAGCTGTGGGACTGTCATATATGGCTTTTATTACATTGAGGTATGTTCTCTCTAACGCACTTTCTACAGAGTTTTTATCATAAATGGATGTTGAATTTTGTCAAATGTTTTTCTGCCTATATTGAGGGGATCGTATGGTTTTTACTCTTCAGTGTGTTAATGTGGTGTATCACATTGATCAATTTGTGGATATTGAATCATCCTTTCATTCCTGGGATAAATCCAACTTGATTGTGGTGTATGGTCTTTTAAATATATTGTTGAATTTGGTTTGCTAATATTTTATTGAGGATTTTTGCATCTATGTTTATCAGTGATATTGGCCTGTAAGTTTCTTATTCTGTGATATCTTTGTCTGTTTTTGGTATCAAGGTGGTGCTGTCCTCTTAGAACAAGTTCAGAAACATTCCTCCCTCAGCAAGTTTTTGGAATAATTTGAAAAGGATAGGTGTTAACATTTTTCTAAATGTTTGGTAGAATTCATCTGTGAAGCCATCTGGTCCTGGCTTTTTGTTTGTTGTTGTTGTGTTTGTTGTTTTTTAATTACTGATTCAACTTCAGTACTTATAATTGGTCTGTTCATATTTTTTGTTTCTTCCTGGTTCAGTCTTGGGAGATTGTACATTTCTAGAAATTCGTCCATTTCTTCTAAGTTGTCTACTTTATTGGCATATAGGTGTTCATAGTTATCTCCTATGATCCTTTGTATATCTGTGTTGTCAGTTGTAACCTCTCCTTTTTCTTTTCTGATCTGGCCTCCTCTCTTTTTTTCTTAGTAAGTCTGGCTAAAGTTTTATCAGTTTTATTTTATCTTTTCAAAGAATCAGCTCTTAGTTTCATTGATCTTTTCCTTTGTTTTTTAGTTTCTATTTCATTTTTTTCTTCTCTGATCTTTATGATCTCATTCCTTCTACCAATTTTGGGTTTTGTTTGTTCTTCTTCCTCTAGTTCCTTTACGTGTAATGTTAAGTTGTTTATTTGAGATTTTTCTTGTTTCCTCAGGTAAGCTTGTATTGCTATAAACTTCCCTCTTAGAACTCCTTTTGCTGTGTCTCATAGATTTTGGGTTGTTGTGTTTTCATTTTCATTTGTCTCCAGGTATTTATTGATTTCTTCTTTGATTTTTTTAGTGATCCATTTGTTAATATCATATTGTTTAGCCTCCACATGTTTGAGTTCTTTGCAATTTTTTTTTCTTGTAGTTGATTTCTAGTCTCATGGCATTGTGTCTGCAGAAGATGCTTGATATGATTTCAATTTTCTTAAATTTACCAAGGCTTGTTTTGTAGCCTAGCATGTGACCTATCCTAGAGAATGTTCTATGTCCACTTGAAAAGAATGTGTACTCTGCTGCTTTTGGATGGAATGTTCTCTATATGTCTATTAAGTACATGTGGCCATTGAAGGCCAGTGTTTTGTTATTAATTTTTCTGTCAGAATGACCTGTCCGTTGGTGTCAGTGGGGTGTTAAAGTCCCCTATTACTATTGTGTTACTGTCAATTTCTCCCTTTATGTCTGTTAATTTGCTTTATGTATTTAGGTGATCCTATGCTGGGTACATATATATTTACAATTGTTTATCTTCTTCTTGGATTGATCCCTTGATCATTATGTAGTGTCCTTCTTTGTCTCTTGGAACAGTCTTTGTTTTAAAGTATATTTTGTCTGGTATAAGCATCGCTACCCCAGCTTTCTTTGGATTTCCATTTGCATTAAATACTTTTTTCCATCTTCTCATTTTCAGTTTGTATATGTCTTTAGATCTGAAATGAGTCTCTTGTAGGCAGCATATACACAGGTCTTATATTTGTTTCCATTCAGCCCCTCTGTCTTTTTTTTTTTTTTTTGCAGTACGTGGGCCTCTCACTGTTGTGGCCTCTCCTGTTGCAGAGCACAGGGTCCGGATGTGCAGGCTCAGTGGCCATGGCTCACAGGCCTAGCCACTCCACGGCATGTGGGATCTTCCTGGACCGGGGCACGAACCCGTGTCCCCTGCATTAGCAGGTGGACTTGCAACCACTGTGCCACCAGGGAAGCCCCCTCTGTGTCTTTTGATTGAAGCATTTAGTCTATTTACATTTAAAGTAATTATTTCTGGGTATTACTTATTGCCATTTTGTTACTTGTTTTGTAGTTCTTTTTTGTTCTCTTCTCTTCTGATTTGATGACTCTCTTTAGTGTTATGTTTGGATTCCTTTCTCTTTTTTTATGTGTGTATCTATTATAGATTTTTGGTTTGTGGTTACCATGAAGTTTATATATAGCAATCTATCTGTCTGTCTATCTACACATGATTATTTTAAGTGGCTGGTCACTTAAATTCAAATGCATTTTCACAACCCTGCAATTTTACTGTCCTCCCCTCACAATTACTGTTTTTGACATCATATTTTACATGTATTTGTTTTGTGTATCCCTTAACTGCTTATTGTGGATATAGATAATTTTGCTACTTTTGTCTTTTAACCTTCCTACCAGCTTAGTAATTGGTTGATTAACTACATTTACTGTATATTTGCCTTTACCGATGAGCTTTTTCCTTTCATAATTTTCATGTTTTAGTTGTGGCCTCTTCTTTTTCTATTAGGGAAGTCCCTTTGACATTTCTTGTAAAGTTGGTTTGGTGGTGCTGAACTCTTTTAGCTTTTGCTTGTCTGTAAAACTTTTGATCTCTCCGTCAAATCTGAATGAGAGTCTTGCTAGGTAGAGTATTCTTTGTTGCAAGTTTTTCCCTTTCATCATTTGAAATATATTGTGCCACTCCCTTCTGGCCTGCAGCATTTCTGCTGAAAATTCAGCTGATAGCATTTGGGAGTTCCCTGTATGTAATTTGCTGTTTTTCCCTTGCTGCTTTCAGTATTCTCTCTTTATTTTTAATTTTTACCATTTAAACTACAGTGTGTCTTGGGGTGGTCCTCTTTGAGTTGATCCTGTTGAGGACTCTCTGTGCTTCCTGGACTTGGATGTCTGTTTTCTTTACCAGAGAAGTTAGGGAAGTTTTTTGTTTGTTTTGTTTTTTGTTTTTGTTTTTGTTTTTTGTGCTGAAACCCGGGAACGAGTTAGGGAAGTTTTCAGCTATCATATTTTCAAATATCTTCTCTGCTCCTTTCTCTCTCTTCTCCTTCTGGGACCCCTATAATGTGAATGTTAGTATGCTGGATGTTGTCCCAGAGGTCTCTTAAACTATCCTCATTTCTTTTTATTCTTCTTTCTGTTCATCTTCAGTAATTTCCATTACTCTGTCTTCCAGCTTATTGATCCATTCCTCTGTATCATTCAGTCTACTGTTGATTCCTTCTAGTATATTTTTCATTCAGTTATTGTATTCTTCATCTCTGTTTGTTTGTGTTTTTTTATATTTTTAACTCTTTGTTAAAAACTTCTAACTCCTCACTCTGTTCATCCATTCTTCTGTCTTCTAAATTCTTTGATCATCTTTATGATTATTACCTTGAACTCTTCCTCAGGTAGATTGCCTATCTCCACCTCACTTAGTTCTTTACCTTGCTCCTTTGTTTGGAATGTATTCCTCTATCACCTCATTTTGCCTAACTTGGTGTTTTTATTTTTATGTATCTGGTAGGTTGGTTACATTTCCCGACCTTGGAGAAGTAGCCTTTTGTAGAAGACATCCTGTGCATCCCAGCAATGCTCTCCCCTCTGGTCACCAGAGTTATATGCTCTAGGGGTGTCCAGTATGTGGGCTGCATGGGTCCTTCTGTTTTGGTCAGCTGACTATTGTGGGCAGTCTGGTAGGCATGGCTGGCTCTGGTCTGGTTGGTTGCCAGGCCTGGCCTTGTGTGGAGGTTGCAAGCCTCTGGTTGGTGGGGCTCGGTCATGGGGCAGCTGGCTGCAGAACCCCGGAGAGTCCTGGGGCTAGTACTGGCTCACTGTGGACAGAGTGGGGTCCAGGAGATCCTGGGGCTGGTGCCTGTCCCCTGATGGGTGAGGCTAGGACGTAGGGCTAGTGCTGGCCTACTGGTGGGCAGAGCCGTGTTCTGAGATCTGGCTGTATGGTCCAGGGGTCCCAGAGCTGGTGTTAGACTGCTGGCAGGTTGGGCCAGTTTCTGACACAGGACTGTGGGGTTTGGGTTGTCCTGAAGCTTATATTGGCCTGCTGGTAGACAGGGCTGTGGCCCAGCCAGTCCCAAAACTGCTGCTAGCCATGGCAGGCTGTGGGGCTACATTTGTCCTGGGTTTGGTGTCTGCCTGCTGGTGGGTCAGGCTGGTCCTGAGGCTACAGCAGGCTCACTGGTGGGTGAGGTCTGGGTCCAGGGGATTCTGGGGCTGGTGCTTGCTCACTGGTAGATGAAGCTCATCCCTGGGGTCTGTGGCTGCAGGTCTCTGCTGGGGGTTCTGGGTCTAGTGCCTGTGCACAGGTGTGTGGGGCTGGGTGCTGGGCCTTCTGGTGGGCATGGCTGTGTCCAGGGGGAAGCTGTGGGCTCAGGTGTTCTAAATGCAGCCTGTCTGCTTGTGGATGGGGCTGTGTCACTGCCCAGTTAGTTGCTTGGCCAGAGGTATCCCAGTACTAGTGCCCGCAGGCTGGTGGGTAGGGGCAGGGCTGGGTCCTGAGGCTAATAAGCTAGCGGGAGAATTCCAAAATAGTGACTGCCAGCACCAGTGTCCATGTGGTAGAATGAGCTCCCCAAAATGCTTGCCACCACTGTCTGTGTCCCCAGGGTAAGCTCCCGTTGTCTCCTGTCTCTCTGGAAGTCCCTCCAAGATCAGCAAGTGGGTCTGACCCAGGATCCTTTCAAATTACTGCTTCTGCCTTGGGTTCTGGAACATGTGAGATTTTGTGTGTACCCTTTAAGAATAGAGGCTCTATTTTCTTCAGGCCTCTGGGACTCCTGAAAGCCCCACTGGCCTTCAAAGCCAAACGTTCCTAGCACAAGACTGGGTTGGGGAGCCCCGCGTGGGGTTCAGATCCTTTGCTCCTCGGGGAGAACTTCTGCAATTGTAATTATCTCCCGTTTGTGGGCTGCCTACCCAAAAGTGTAGGCTTGACTATACTATGACTCTGCCCCTCTTACTCATCTCTTTGTGGTTCCATCTTTATATTTTTAGTTGAAGAAGATCTTTTCTGGTAGGTTCTGATCTTTTTCATTGATGGTTGTTCTGTAAATTGTTGTGATTTTGGTGTGCCTGTGAGAGGAGGTGAGCTCAGGGTCTTTCTACTCCACCGTCTTCCCCTTGTCCTGAATTTAAATGGTGTATCTTCACCTTATCTGATTAAACCTTTGCCTCTCTTGTAGTTCCCTGTTTATCTCCTTTGCAGCATCTCTCACAACCTGTAACTTTTGTATTTTTACATTTCTTTTCTTGCTTCCTATCTTTCTATCTCATTGGAATATAACCCTTATGAGTGCAGGGATCTTGTCTGTCTTGTTCAACTTTGTTTTTGGTACTTAGCACAGTGTTTGGTACTTGGAATTTATGAAAAGAAAAAGTTGTCAATTGGTGAGAAAATGTAAATCTGGTATGTTTATACATTTAGTTGTGTTGTAAATGTTGGCAAGAAATTCTTGAAAAGTTATCATTGCTTCAGTCGTTTCAAGAAACACACCTCTTAATACAAAATTGTTAGAGAGCTTCTCGAGTCATTCTTCTGGTGTACTTCCTTTCCAAATGAATTGATCAACAGAAGAAAACTCATTTATGTCCAGACATTTTTTTTTTTTTGGCTGTGTTGGGTCTTCGCCATTGCATGCGGGCTCTCTCTAGCTGCGGTGAGTGGTGACCACTTTTTGTTGTGGTGCATGGACCTCTCAAAGTGGTGACCCATTGTGGAGCACGGGCTCTAGGTGCACGGGCTTCAGTAGCTGTGGCACGTAGGCTTCAGTAGTTGTGGCTCGCGGGCTCCAGGGCGCAGGCTCAGTAGTTGTGGTGCATACGCTTAGTTGCTCCGCGGCATGTGGGATCCCCTGGACCAGGGCTCAAACCCCTGTCCCCTGCATTGGCAGGAGGACTCTTAACCACTGCGCCACCAGGGAAGCCCTGTCCAGACATTTTTTCATTGTCCTTCCTCCTTGACTACTTGCTAATGACTTAAAAAAGATGGTAATCTGTTTTAACATCTCTCACCCCAGTGATTATTCATGTTGAGCTCTTGATTTGACTAGATGCTCACTTAGTAAGGGAGCAGCTTTCACAGGTGAAGGGAATCCTTTCTTTGGTTACAGGTAGAGGTTTTCTAATACTTTCCTTAGTGTTGCTTCAAAAATCTATTGGCTGCCTTTGTGGGAGATAATTCTTCATGTTTCTTGTATTCCTGCACAATTTGTATCAGAATTCGTTCTCAACTATCTTTGGAAGGATGTTTGTATGGCAAATAGTCTTGGAAGATAGCAATAGTGTTTATTTATAGGGTAGAGAGCAGATTTGTTTGCTTTTCAGGATAATAAAGATAATCTCTCCCTCTGGAGCAATGGTTGTGCAGGTTTGCTAGCAGTCCCCTTTAAAAGTCCCCTTAGGGATTTCCTAAGCTTGGGGCTCCTAAACTGGGATATGAACCTATTGTGTGTGTGATACCCAATGTTGGCCACTGGACCTTGCCCTGCAGAACTTGAGCTGGGCGGTAAGGAGAACAGATGTGAACATGAACTTCACGCTGCCCGCTGTGCTCTGAGTAATAAAGTCCTTTATCTTTGATCCACAAGACTAATCACATCTTATTATCTGGGTGTACTCAGCCCCATACTTGTCTCGTCCCATTGAGGAGAAAGCCTGGGAGCTACATCTCCCAGCTTGACGGCTGGTTTCGTTAGGTTCTTCCATGGAAGGGACTCCCATGTGATACGAAGATGGAAATAAGCAGAAGCCCTTTGACTTCTGGCTTCAGCAGCTGTGGTGACTTGCAGCTGTGAGTGCGTGCAGGGCGTCAGTGGCAGCAGCAGCCACAGAGAATGTGGTCCCACTGCGTGAGGAAGACCAGCATGGCTTCTTGTAGGTCCTGACCTCTGGACACCTCCTTCCCCTCTGGTCTCCTCTAGGCTCTCCAGCGATGTTGTAGCCTAATCCCCAGCGTTCATTTCTTTTCTGTTTTAAATGACAGAGTGCTTCCTGTTTTTCTGACTGAACCCTTGTCTGATCTCCCCGCCTCCCCCGCCCAGTTAAGGCTCTTTGGCAAAGTTAGTTGGAGGACAGCGTCCCTATCAAGGCCAGAAGGCTTCAATAAGCTTTTTTAGAAATTAAGATGAGTGGCTCCGTGGAGAAGATTTTGACCAGACTTATCTTCCCAGCCTCAGGAGGAGGTGCTAGAACACAAAGAATGTTGTGAACTTGCTCCAAAAAACCAGGACCACATAAATGTACTAATTAGATTAAAGAAACAAAATGGAAGGCAAGCAACTGGAACATGGCTGCAAGGCTTAAAGAAAAAGCTGCTTCATCTGCTGATAAAATGGGGGCTAATGACCAATCCTTAATTCCCTTCCCTTCCTTATGGGAGGAAGGAGTGGGGGGAGTAGCTGAAGCACCCAAAGTGCATGCGGAGCTGGACATGTCTGCTGCTCTAGCAGCTGTGGTGGAAACCTGCTCCATGACAGAAAATTCAACTCAGTCTGTCAGCTGAGCAGGAATGAGAAGGACAGGCCTGTAACTGAGATACTCACATGGGTAAAATGATGAGATGTCTATTTCTCTTGCTTCCCTTTTTTATCTCCAACACAAAAGCTGGTGTGCTTCTTAGTGTGGCTGAGTTCTTGCCAATGAGATTCTTTTTTTTTTTTTTTTTTTTTTGCCAATGAGATTCTTAATCCAGCAAAACCAGTGGACACTTTGTGTCTGTTCATTCTGAAGCTCATTGGAACATCTCTGGGAAAATCCTTGATTTGAAAAGGTTAGGATTTTATGAACACTTGGATTTGACCTCAAACAAAAACCTTGAATCCTACTAGAATTCTAGTTTCACCAGAAAGGAAAGAAGCTACATACATCCAGAGAGGACTTGAAACCGTGTGCCCTGACAATGGTTAAAGTGGGAGGAGGTTGGAGCAGGGGAGGGTAATTGAAGTAGCACCTGTCCTAAATTATGTGACTCACTATGTAACTGTTGACATTTCTCCTGATATTTCACAGCTGATCATGGGTCTTCCACCACTAGTTTCTTCAACAAAATGAATGATGTTTTTCAGCGCAGGCAGCTCCTCTTTTCCGTCTGTTATGTGCATGCTGATGCCATCAGAGAAAAAGTCCAACTTCTCTTCTGGAAACTGGAAGGGTTGTCAACAGTTTCAAAATGGTGCAGTGTATCTTACCCAAGCAAAACTTTGTCTGAAAGAAAAATCGTGATACCCTGTGTACAGATGGGGTCCCGGGATGCTCGGCACTGCACTAGGCCTTCCTGCCTTGGGACATGTTGCAGTGATTCACCGTCTTTGACACAGGCATGTGTTGGCATCAAAACCCTGTCAAAAGTCCTGAAAGAAGCCGTGCTTACTGCTAGGAGAAGCATTAAATTCACAACTAGCATCTTTCAAGAGGTTTTGTCAAGAAATGGGAGCCAGATACAAAGTTCTTCTGTATTACACAATTTATGGTTTCCCAAGATCAAACCTTGAAACTAGTGGTTGGATATCAGACGGTAATTTCTTTTTTTTCGAGAGAAAAAGAAAGTAAATTTACTCTCAGTTTTGGCATGGAGCAGCTCGTTCATGGCCTGACTTTCCTGGCAAATATTTTTGGTCACATACTTGAATAAATCTTTTGATTCAGGTTTCTGCAGTGATAATTGTGGGTGCCACTGAAAAATGACAAGCTCTTTGACCAAGCTGCTACTGGAGGTGGCCAAATGGGTGAATTTTCTGGTGCTGGAAGAAGTACTTTTGTAGTCTGGAAATGGGGATACTGAGAAGATAGCATTGTATGTAGACTCCTGGCAATACGGTAGAGTTTGTTTAGAAGTTATTTTGCTGAGATAACCTTAAAATAGGAGTTTGGATTTGAAATTTCTTCCTTGCTGACAAAGATAGCACCAAAGATTCAGACTTTGCTAAAGATACTGTGATGGTTAGTTTTATGTGTCCACTTGATTAGACCATGGTGTGCCCAGATATTTGGTTAAATATTCTGGGTGTTTCTGTGGAGGTGTTTTTGGATGAGCTTCACATTTAAATTGATAGGTTGAGTAAAGGAGGTTGTCTTCCCTAATGTGGGTAGGCCTCATCTAATCAGTTGAAAGTCTGAATAGAACAAAAAGTCTGACCCTTTTCTGAGTAAGACAGAATTCTTCCTGCCTAACTGCCTTTGAACTGGGATATTGATTTTTTTTTCCTGCCTTTGAACTCAAATTGAAACATTGTTGCTTCCTGAGTCTCCAACCTGCCAGCCTTTGGACTGAAACTGTGCTGTTGGACCTCCTGGGACTTGCCGGCCTCCATAATCATGTGAGCCAATTTCTTATTATCTCTATATCATCTATATCTATATATCTATATCTATATCTTTATCTATATCCTCTTGGTACAATTCTCTGGAGAACCCTGACAATTACAGATACCACCACTGATGTGAAGCCAAAAGAGATAACTTGACTTGTGGTCAGTTCAGAGACCTGGAGAATCCTAGTGTTCCTTGACACAAGATTATTTTAATTTTGCAAATCAAGTGATGGTATTTTTTTTTTTTTTTTTTTTTTGCGGTACGTGGGCCTCTCACGGTTGTGGCCTCTCCCGTTGCGGAGCACAGGCTCTGGAAGCGCAGGGTCATCGGCCATGGCTCATGGGCCCAGCCACTCCGTGGCATGTGGGATCTTCCCGGACCGGGGCACGAACCCTTGTCCCCTGCATCGGCAGGCGGACTCCCAACCACCGCGCCACCAGGGAAGCCCGATGGTAGTTTTTTATTTCATTTCCTGCAGAGAAATTGTTGTAACATTTAAGAGCTGACCCCCAAATTCCTCTTTGAGAGAACTGTCTGTTGGAAATCATATGTTGATAAATGTGTAACTAGGATAGATTTTGTCACTGCTCAGTTGTGCCCAATGCTGGAACTGGTGACTTGCCCCTCCGTCTTCCAACTCCCTCTCTGGGGGACTTTTGCAAATCCTGGCCTTTTGAAAAATGAAGTGTCTATAGGACACATTTTGGATGTGGTAGAGTCCAGATAAATGTCCTTCTGGTGGATGACCCATGGGTGACAAGCCCTCCCCCATCAGCAATGAAAAGAAAGTCGCCATAGCCCCTCAGTGTATCAGTAGTAACTGAGTTGTCTGGCTCTCACTGCAGTGGCCATGGGTGGTGACTGGGCATTGGCTCAGCTTCCATCAGCCTCCTTGCAGAAGATGCTTTAGGAATCTGGCTGCCCTTGATGATGACTCTGCTCGTTCACTTGCCATCCCTCCCCCACCCCATCTTTGTGATTCAGCTCTTCCTCCTACTTCCTCTCACATGCTCTAGTACATGCTCTTTTCCCTGTCACCTCCTTACCCAGTAATCCTCATTTAGTTCCCTTGAGGGAACTGTCTGCCTCTCCTTCAACTTTCTTTCTAATAAAGTATTCTGATTAAATTCCCTCAGGACTTTCCTGTTTTCCACGTAACAGCCCGTTGTAGATGTAAAACAGAAATCAAAAGTTGAACAAAACCCAGAGATCCAACAAAACCCCCAAAACCCTACACTGTGTGTTTTGCTTTTTGTATGTCTGCTTTTATAATTTTAATCCTTTTCAAGGCATCGTGGCTGCCTCTTGCAGATTGGGGAGGGTCAGTACAAAGAAGTGGTACAGAAACAACAAAGACAAGGTACAAGATTATCACTGGGTAAAAGGGGAGCCCTCTTGGTGTCTGGATATTGATGAGTCCCAAAGCTTCAAAGAATGACCACCACTGCTTTGTCTAATAGAAAGAAAAATTTAGAGTCAGTAAAATGGTACAACATTACTTGATGTGACCTTTCTGTGCTTTCCCCCAACCAAAAGAAAGGTTCGGTCAAATCTATAAATAACACAAAAGCTTGTGTGTGAAAAGGGGGCTGAGATGGAGTTATTGTTGGATGGATAAAGTAGGATGTAAGGACATCAGAGCTTAGAGGTGAGGCCAGGCAAATGCCAGTTGGTGCAGAACTAGTAGAAACCTTGAGATTGAGCTTTGGATTTCATGAGCCATGAAATTATTGAGTACAAGAAAATTTTACCTAAAGATCATGGGGGCAGCGAGGCCTCCAGCTGTCTTGAAGGTTACCATAATTCACATCTTTGTGCTTAAGCACTTATTAGAAACCAGACGTGGAAATAAGTTGGATATTAAAGCTGACAAGTATTTAATGTCAAAGATCACTGTAATTTAACTTCTTATTCTTGCAAAATAACTTCAGGATTCTCATTTCTGAGCAGTCATCAAGCTAATTTTCATTTCACTGGAACGACTTATTTCACATTTTCAGGAAGTTGCCACTAATTTCTGCAAGGAAAAAAAAAAAAAAAGAAATATACCAGTCAGGGTTAATAAAGCAGAAAAGGGTTTTACTGAAAGAATATGGGGCTGCTCCCAGAGTTTCTGGGAGGGCTGGCAGATGAGCCTTGGGAAGCCAACAGGAACAGCGGCAGACTAACTAGGCAGCCACAGCCATGGCCAAGATTGCACAACAGAATCAAAGTCAGGGAAACACGTTGCTGCCTCGGAAGTAAGATTGAGCAGTGAATGAGGTTAATATGGGTATAATATGTGAGGAAATCAAAAGAAAGATAGAAATTACAATCATATACAATATTGAGAAAAATTTTTTAATAGTGTTGATTTTCTATGTTGCCTATGTGAAAGCAAGCAACATTCAAGGCAATAATATAAATTGTGTATAAAGATGCCCATGGGCATTTTTAGATACAATTATTTTGGGGAGCAGATCCATAGGTTTCATGAGCTTTTCAAAAAGTCATTGTCTTTTTTTTTTTTTTTTTTTTTTTTTTTTGCGGTACGCGAGCCTCTCACTGTTGTGGCCTCTCCCGTTGCGGAGCACAGGCTCCGGACGCACAGGCTCAGCGGCTATGGCTCACGGGCCCAGCCGCTCCGCGGCATGTGGAATCTTCCCGGACCGGGGCACGAACCCGTGTCCCCTGCATCGGCAGGCGGACTCTCAACCACTGCGCCACCAGGGAAGCCCCTCATTGTCTTTTTATACTTTCCCCAATGCCAGATTTTCTTTCTCATCTCCATCATCTAGAGAGTTTGAACACATTACACTCAAAGCTCAGAATGTCTCTTTTTTTTTTTTGCGATACGCGGGCCTCTCACTGTTGTGGCCTCTCCCGTTGCGGAGCACAGACTCCGGACGCGCAGGCTCAGCGGCCATGGCTCACGGGCCCAGACGCTCTGCGGCATGTGGGATCTTCCCGGGCCGGGGCACGAACCCGTGTCCGCTGCATCGGCAGGCGGACTCTCAACCACTGCGCCACCAGGGAAGCCCTAGAATGTCTCTTAAACATACGAAAAAATGCTTAAATCCTCTCATAATAAGAAAAATACAAATTTAAATTACAGTGATACCATTTATTATCAATTATATTGGAAGAACCAAAAAGTCTGACATCATATTCTGTTAGTGAAGCTGTTGGGAAACCGACTCTTTCTTACATTGCTGATGGAAATGTAAAATTGTCTGACTCTGTGGAGGAAACTTTGGCAATATAGAGCAACTACATATGCATAATCTTTTTTTAGGAATCCATCTCAAAGATACACGGGCAAAAAATACAAAATAACAAACGCACAGAGCTTTTCATTGAGGCATTATTTGTAATTCTAAATGTTGTAGGCAGAATACTAAGATAGACCCACCCATTCTCTCCCCCCAGCATATGTCTTGCATAGCTCCCTCCTCTTCAGTGCAAGCAGAATCTGTGAATATCATAGGATATCCCTCTCAGGATTAGGCTATATTATATGGCAAATGTAAAGGAATCTTTCAGATGTAGTTAAGGTCCCTAAACTCTTGACTTTGAGTTAATCAAAAGGAGGATTATACTGAGTGGACCTGACCTAATCAGGTGGGTCCTTGAAACAGATTCTCTCTCTCTTTTTTTTTCTCAAAGTTTCCTTATACCCTTTTTTTTAACTTTTTATTTTATATTGAAGTATAGCCGATTAACAATGTTGTGATAGTTTCAGGTGCATAGCAAAGCGACTCAGCTGTACGTATACATGTATCCATTCTCCCCCAGATTCCCCTCCCATCCAGGCTGCACATAACATTGAGCAGAGTTCTCTGTGCTATACAGTAGGTCTTTGTTGGTTATCCTTTTTAAATATAGCAGTGTGTACATTGTCAATCTCAAATTCCCTAATTATCCCTTCCCTCCACCTTTCCCCCACGGTAACCATAAGATCATTCTTTAAGTCTCTGAGTCCATTTCTGTTTTGTAAATACGTCATTTGTATCATTTCTTTTTAGATTCTGCATATAAGTGATATCATACGATATTTCTTTCTCGAAGCAGAGATTCTCTTGATGGCTTTGGAGAAGTAAGCTCCACATGTGAGAGGACCTCTGGAGGGGGTTCTGTGGTTAGGACCTGAGAGAGGCTTCTAGTTTCTGAAAGTCATCCCAGATGACAGCTAGTGAAAAAAAAATAGGGATTTCACTTTACAACCATAAGGAACTGAATTCTGCAAATACTAGTGAAGGAGAAAGAGAACTGCAAACTTCACATGAGATCACAGCCTTGGCCAACATTTTGATTTCAGCCTGGTGGGATGCTAAGCAGAGGACCCAGACAACCTGTGTGCAGACTTCTGACCCAGAGAACTGTGAGGTAATAAATTTATGTTGTTTTAAGTTACTAAATTTGTGGTAATTTGTTATGCAACAGTAGAAAATGAATACGCTGACAAACAAAATACTACCAAATGTCCATCAATAGGGGACAGATTGAATAGCCTATGGTATATCCACACAACTGAGTACTTTGTAGTTGTAAAAAGGATAAAAAGATCTAGGTGGGGAATGGTGTTTTTACATGCAATCTTTTGTATAAGAAAAGGGGAATAAGAGTACATACACATCAATGCTTACATTTTCAAAAAGAAACAGTGGAATGATTAACCAAAATAAACAAATACAGTTACTTAGAGGGGCAGTCAGGGACCAAGGAGGAGATGGGACTCATGCGAGGCTTTTGTGATATACCTTATTGTGTTTTGACTTTGGTACTTTGGCTTACATAATTAAAAACAAAATTAAAGAATAAAAAGGAACTATTAAATATTAAAAACTAATGGAAATAAAACAAATCTAGCTGTATATCAACTTGGTAGCATTAATCACACACATAAATGAATTATTTAAAGTAACTCTAAAGCACAGTGTTTTGACTGTTGCTTCCTGGTGGAGTGTGTATATGTAAGGAATGTAAGCATAGATTTATATATGTGACCTGGGAAACTACTCACCTAGTCCAAGCAGGGTAAATGCAAGGGGTCCATACCCAGACATTTGTAGTGAAAAGAGTAAAAGCCAACGACAAAAAGGAAATCTCAAAAGGAGTGGGGGGAAAATGGACTCTTTACATACAAGGGAACTTCCATAAGATTAACAGATGACTTCTTCTCAGAAACAATGAAGGACAGAAGGTAGTGTGATGACATTTTCAAAGAACTGAAAGAAAAAAATTGTTGACTAAGAATCTTAAATTCTGCAAAAAAGGTGAAATAAAGACATTCCCAGATAAACAAAAGTGGAGACAATTAGTTGCTAGGAGATCACTTTATCTGAAATACTAAAGACTTCTTCAGGCTAAAAGCAAGTGACACCTGGACTGTAATTCAACTGCACACCAAAACCCAAAAAGTAATGGTAAAGGTAATTATATAATCATAAAAGATGCTTATTTCTTTGAACTACAATTTAAAAGCAATTCTGTGAAATTACATATATAAATGAATTATTGGTCCTATAACACATAGGAATGAAACATATTTGAACAGCACAAAGGAAGTGGATGGGAGCAAGGCTATGTTGGAGTAAGGAAACGATGCCAGATGGCGACGTGAATGTATGGGGACAAAGGAAGAGAACCAAAAATAGTAAGTAAGGAGATTAATTTAACCAACTCCAGTTTATATACTTCCTCTCCTTTATTCCCTCAACTTCTTTAAAATAAAAAAATATATAAGATAATAAGTAGAATAACCTGTTGTTGGGCTTGTAACATATATACATGTACTATGCATAACAATTATAGCTCAAAAAGGAGAAAAAGGGAATAGAGCTATACCCAAGAAAATTGAAAACATATGTCCACACAAAGACTTGTACACAAATGTTCATAGCAGCATTATATCATAATATCCAAAACTTGGAATCAACTCAAATGTCCATCAGCTAGTGAATGGACAAACAAAATGTGCTATAGCTGTACAATGGAATATTATTCAGCCGTTAAAAGGAATAAAGTACTGATAAATGCTACAATAGGGGTGAATCTTGAAAACATGCTAAGCGAAAGAAGGTAGACAGAAAAGACTTCATACTGTATGATTCCATTTATATGAAATGTCCTTTATAGGCAAATCTATAGATTCAGAAAGTAGATTAGTAGTTGCCTAGGGCAGGGAATAGATTGGGGGTAGGAGAAATGAGGAGTTACTACTGATGGACATGGGGTTTCTTTGTAGGGGAATGAAATGTTCTAAAAATCCATTATGGTGATAATTGTGCAATTCTGTGAACAAACTAAAAACAAGTGAATTGTATACCTTAAATGGGTGAATAGTATGTGAATTATATCTTAATAATGCTGTTAATAAAAAGTCTAATGAAATCATGCCAACAGTGCATAGCAGCCAACTGGAAAGGAGCTCCCAGTGCACAGGGCAATTTGAGCATCAAAAAGACTGACTGCATTGAATTGAAACACAGTATATATATATATATATATATATATATATATATATATATATATAGTGAGTTTTAGTTTGTAAAGACAACAAAACAAAACAAATATCTCACCATTCACCACTGGAGGTTGCCAGGCCACCAATCATTTCTGTGAAAAACTGAAAGACGAAAAGAACCAAGCTTATCCTGCCTTACCTGTATGAATTGTATATTTATATAACTGAAGAGCTGATGAAAGAAAATTCTTTATAGAACAAGTTCAGCCTAAAGGTACAGAGAGAATGGTAGAATAAGAAAATCACTGTTTTGCAACTTCTAAGGAAATAATGCTTTTGGGCAACAATCATGTATAAATAATAAAAGTATGAGGTAAAATTTGATGGGAAAATATTATAATGGAGAGATCAGGGTCATATAATTTGAACCCTCTGATTTCATCCTTTTAAAAAATAACAGCTTTATCGAGAAATAGTTCACATACGATAAAAATTCACCCTTTAAAGTAATTCAGTGGTTTTGAGTATAATCACAGAGTGGTGCAACCATCACCACTATCTAATTCCAGAACATTTTGTTAACACTTCAAAAAGAAACTTGATCCCTATTAGCAGTAAGTCCCCATTCCTCCTTCCCACCAGTTTTTGGCAACAACTAATCTATCTCCTCTCTCTGTGGATTTGCTTATTCTGGACATTTCATTTAAACAGAATCAAATGATACGGCTTCTTTCACTTACCATAATGTTTTTATGGTCATCTGTGTAGTAGCATGTATCAGTATTTTGTTCCTTTTAATGGTTGAATAATATTCCATTGTATGGATACACCACATTTTGTTTATCCATTCATTAGTTGATGGAAATTAGGTTCTTTCTATTTTTGGCTATTGTAACACTGCTAAGAGCATCTGTGTACAAGTCTTTGTGTGGACATATGTTTTTAGTTTTTTTTGTTATATACCTAGGATTGAAATTGGTGGGTCATATGGTCACTTATGTTTAACTTTTTGAGGTGATTCCATCTTATCACTAAAAGTAGGATGGTAAAGTATTATGCGCTTCATAATATGATGTAAAAAAATATACAGCATACATACAAAGTATTCTGGTCTAAGCAACTGAATCTGAATATAATCAAGCATGTAGATCAGGAATATGTAAACTTTTCTGTAAAGGGCAAGACAGTAACTATTTTAGGCTTTGTGGACCATACAGTCTCTGTCACAACTTCTCAACTCTACTGAGAAGCATGAAAGGAGGTACAGACAACGTGTAAATAGAAGACATTGCTTTGCCCCAATAAAACTTTATTTCAGAGCAGGCAGCAGGTCACATTTGGCCCACAAGTCATAATCCTTGTTTGAGATTTTATAGAAAACCTGGCGGAGACAGAAACACATTAAATCAGCCAAACTTGGAAAGTGAGACAAGTGACATGGTTTTTTCAAAAAAACATTACTGGCATGAAAATGGCTTACATTCTGTTTTTTCCATAAATGCTTTCTTTTTTTTTTAATCTCATGCTGTGTGTTACTTGAGTGAGTAATAAAAAGAAACTTGGGTGTATCTGAAGGAACATAGTGGCTTACGACTTATCTTTCAGTGACCTTATTGTGCTGCTACTTCTCCTAATGGTAAAAGACCCCTCTGTTTGGACCAATTACAATTCTTCATCCCTATGGTGACAATAATCTCACCAAGATGTAAACATTTATCTAAGGCAGACCAATCAGAATTTTCCCTTTATTTTTTCAAGGTGAAGCTGGGATAGAAAAGCTATATTTTCTCTCTGGTTGTGAGAGTATAAGAATGCAAGCCCCAAGACAGCTCTAGTCAGTTTCAGGTTTCGGTAGCCTTTGATCTTTAGAATGAAACCAATCTGAAAGGAGAAGGAAAAGTGTATATGTGTGTGTGTGTGTGTGTGTGTGTGTGTGTGTGTGAGAGAGAGAGAGAGAGAGAGACAGAGAGACAGAGAGACAGGGAGAGAGAGACAGAGAGGGAGAGAGAGAATGGAGGGGATTGGAGAGATTTATTTGCAACCAAAGAATTCCATTTAATATGGTCATCTTAAAAGATTTTTGAAAGGATAAGACATAATATGTATAAAATTGCTGACATGGCAGACTTTCAACAAATGTTGTTTTTTAAAACTAAATCACAAATTGCTTATGTTTTATACATTATTATTTTATTTCCTATGTTTATATGCCCTGTCTTACAAACACATTGTCAGTTCCATGAGGGCAGGAAACATGCATATTATACTTCCTTGCTTTCCAGAGGGTCTAGCATGAGCTTAGTTAATTTCTGTAAAAAAGATATTCTTCATTGATAAATAAGAACATGAAAATGTATTATTTGATTATAGAACTAGAATGACCTTAATATCTTCCAGTGAAGGTAGACTTGTTTTCTGTGAATTTATCTCAAGTTAGAAGTAGCATTTATTTTTATTTTTAAATTTTTTTAAATGGAAGTCTCTTCTCAGGTGTATTATTGTTTTTTCAGTTAGTGGAAGAAGCATGAGTTAAATTATAAAATTTTTTTTCTTGGAAATTCATGGATGAGATGTTATTGCTCATGTAATTTAGGTTCTAATATTGAATATTTAAGGCACATTTTTAGCTTAATTGCTGGAAAGCAATACCACCACAAGTTGAAATAGTTTTAAAATAGAAAAAGATATAAAATTATAGTGAACATGTCATTTGAAGTAATTTGCATTCTAAACAAAGTCTGAAAGAAGTCATTAGAGTTATTCAGAGCAATTAGTTGATGGTTTTTAAAAGACCCATGTAATTTGAATTTGTTTACTTTATACATTTAAAGGCTTTACATATATAATACCAAAATTGCTGTCCTAGTTTTTAAATAAGTGAAACTCTTTTATTTTTTCTAAAAACCAAATTGTTAGAACCCTAAAAATATCTATTGCTGTTCTGAATATAAAGCTTACTTACTAACCAAGTATGATGTCAGTCCCACATTTCAAAAATTTTAAACAAATATGAATATGTCCTAGTTATAATATCTAGGTGAGGCATGTCCTATAGCTTCCTCTCTTTAGCTAATGATAATTTTTAACAACTTTCTCATTCTTAGGAAATATTAGAATTAAATGAAAATTTGTCATTTCAATAATAATAGACATTTTCTTATTTATACTTACATATGAAATTTCTTTTCCAAAAAAGTTGTCCTAAGAAAATGTTTTCTTCCTGTGGTTCATGTAATATAGGAACATAATTTGATTTATGTAAGTTATAGGAAAAAAATAAACTGAGATGCTTTCACTTGAGCTTGAATCAGTATTTAATTTTAAGTAAACAAATACTTAAAAATTGTAATCTTGGAAATTCCCTGGCAGTCCAGCGGTTAGGAGTCCGCACTTCCACTGCTGAGGGCTGGGGTTCAATCCCTGGTTGGGGAACTAAGATCCTGTAAAATGCGCCGCGTGGTCAGAAAAAAAAAAATTGTATTCTTTACTGCCATTTCTGTCCAGGATGGATTAGCAAGCACAGGATTTATCTTAAACAACTAAATAAGCAGACAAAATATATGAAACAATGGTTTTCAGATATTGGACAACAGGCAGTACATGAGAGCGATCTTTGAGAGAAGGGAACAAACAAGGTGAGCCCTATGATTGCTCAAGCCACAGGCTAAAGAGAGTTTCTGGGCTTCACTGCAGGGTGCGGGAGTCCATACAGAACCTGGCAGTCTCCCTTAGTTGAGGAGACAGAGTGCAGAGTTCATGGTGGCCAAGCCACTTATAATGGAAAGAGCAGAGTACTCGAGAGGAAAGAGCTGCACAGCTAGAGAGTTCTAGAGACCTGGCTTTCAAATGTTTATACAGAAAGGTTCAGACTAGTCCATGGAGCTCACACAGTTCCAGGAATAGTTTGTGTTTGTACCAGCCAGAGTGAAAAGCTTCTTTATTCCCAGGGATTGATAAGAGTCAAATAACCCTGGATGAGGGGTAGACAACTATGACATGTGGGTCAAATCTGGCCTTTTTTGTACAGTTCACAAGCTAGGAATGGTTTTTACATTTTTAAAGGGTTATTGAAAGCAAATGAAGAGTATGCCACAGATTATATGTGGCCCATAAAACCTAACTAGTAACTATGTGGTCCTTTACAAAAAAAGTTTGCTGAACCCTATGCTAGACTAAAGGCTGTTCTAAACCTGCCTAATACGGGTTAAAAGCAAATCTCAAAAGTATCCATTTCCAAGTAAATTAACCACATCCTAAAACATAACCTAAAAATACTTAAAGGGAAAAAACTAGTATCCATTTCCAAGAAAATTTCTGCATCCCTGAACAATGTCCATAAATATTTAAAGGAATACAAAGCATCTAGTATCTGACAATGTAAAAATCACAATGTCTGGCATCTAATAAAAAATTACCACATATTCAAAGGGGCGGTAAAAGATGACCCATAATGAAGACAGATGTCAATTAATAGAAACAAAAATGGCATTGATAATAGAATTTTTAGGAAAGGACAATAAATCAGCTGTTATAAATACACAGTATATGTTGAAAAAGGTAGAGAAAAACATGAGCATGATGAAGAGAGAAATGGAAAGTATAAATAACACCTAAACTAAATTTGTAGAGATGAAATATATGATGTTTTAGATAAAAATATACTGAATGAAATTAATAGGTTATTAGACAGTATTAGGAGGAAAGATTAGTGAACTTGAAGACGTAGTAATGGAGACTATCTTAAATGAAACAGAGAAAAGAAGACAGAAAAGTGAATGGAGCATCAGTGCACTGTGGGAAACCTTCATGTATCCTCATATATATGCCATAGGAGTCTCAGAAGGGGTGGAGAGAGATGGAAAGAGGGAAGAAAAAATGTCTGGAGAAATAATGACGGAATATTACCAAATCCCATAGACAGCAAAAGCTCAGCAAACCTCAATCAGAAGACACATGAAGAAAGCAACACGAGGCAGATAATCAAATTGCTTAAAAGCAGGAATAAAGAGAAAATAATTAAATTAGTCAAAGGAAAATAACATATTCCATACAGAGGCACAAAGATAAGCATGACAAATAAAGAATGCAAACTAGAAGATGGTAGAGCAACACATTTTAAGTACCAGAAGACATAATACCCCATCATTCTAGAAATCTTTACCCAACTAGAATACATTCATAAAATGAAGGTAAAATAAAGATTTTTAAAAAGACATACAAAAGCTGATAGAATTTATTACCAGCAGAGTAGTACAAGAAGAAATGTCATAGAAAGTCCTTCAAGGAAAAGGATGTCAGATAGAAATTTATACCTACTTAAAGAAATGAAGAGAATCAGAAGTAAAAACTATTTATGTAAATATAAAAGTTTTTTCCTTATTTAAAAAATTCATTAAAAGATAATTGACTCTTTAAAGCAAACATAGTAACAATGTATTGTACAGTTTATAACATAATTGTATGACAGTATGGGTAAACTGTATGACAGTAGTGGCATAAGGTCCAGGATGGGGGAAATGTAAGTAGATAGGGGTCTACTGCTGTCTGTAAAGTGGTGTAATATTAGTTGAACACAGACTGTAATAACTTAAATATGTATACTGTAATCCTAGAGCAAATCCTACATGTATTAAAAAGATGTTTATTATGAATATATTATGAACAACTTTATGCTAATTAATTCAATAACTTTGATAAACAAAAATTTCTTGAAAAGATACAAACTGCTGAAGCTCAAATAAAAAGAAATAGATGGACTGAGTAGCCCTATATCTATTAAATAAATTGAATTTGTAGTTAAAAAATCTTCTCACAAAGAAAACCCTAGGCCCAGAAGATTTCATGGTGAATTCTACCACATATTTGAGGAAGAAATACCAATTTTACACATTTTTTTTCCCCAAAAAACAGAATAGGATAGGGAAACTTCCAACTCATTTTATGACTACAGAATAATCCTGATACCAAAATTAGACAAAGACATGGCAAGAAACTAGAGACCAATATCTCTCACAAACATGAATGCAAAAAATCATTTGAGAATTAACAAATTGAATCTAGCAATATGGTAAAAGAATAATATATTACAACCAAATGGTGTTTATCCCAGGAATGCAAAGCTGGTTTAACATTGAAAAAAGTAATCATGTAATTTTAATATTAACAGAATGAAAAAAGAAAAACATGATTTTTTTGTAAGATACCGACAAAGCATTTGAAAAAATTCAACACTGCTTCCTGATAAAAGTAGAAATACAAGGGAATTTCCCCAACCTGATAAAGAGCATCTATGAAAAACTTACAACCAGCACTATATTGGGTTGGCCAAAAGTTTCGTTTGGTTTTTTCTGTAAGATGGCTCTAGTAGCACTGAGTTGTCATTAACTTCATTCAAAACAATTTTGTTAGATTGTATGTGACAGCTGTCATATCAGCATGCATTAAAAAAAAAGACTTATCTGGGGCTTCCTCGGTGGCACAGTGGTTAAGAATCCTCCTGCCAATGCAGGGGACACGGGTTCGAGCCCTGGCCCGGGAATATCCCACATGCTGTGGAGCAACTAAGCCCGTGCACCACAACTACTGAGCCTGCGCTCTAGAGCCTGCGAGCCACAGCTACTGAAGCCGGCGCGCCTAGAGCCCGTGCTCCGCAACAACAGAAGCCACCGCAATGAGAAGCCAGCGCACGGCAACAAGAGTAGCCCCCACTTGCCACAACTAGAGACAGCCCGCACGCAGTAACGAAGACCCAACGCAGCCAATAAATAAACAAACAAATAAATAAATTCTTTAGAAAATAAAAAAAAGATATCAAAATTGGTGAATTTTTGTGTAGCTGTTTTAATATGGAAGATGGAAGAAAAAAAGCAACATTTTCAGCCTATTATGCTTTATTATTTCAAGAAAGTTAAGAAAGCAACTGAAACGCAAGAAAAGATTTGTGCAGTGTATGGAGAAGGTGCTGTGACTGATTGAACATGTCAAAAGTGGTTTATGAAGTTTCATGCTGGAGATTTCTCTCTGGACGACGCTCCATGGTCGGGTAGACCAGTTGAAGTTGATAGCGATCAAATCGAGACATTAAACGTTATACCACGCGGGAGAGAGCTGACACACTCAAACTATCCAAATCAAGCGTTGAAAGTCATTAGTACCAGCTTGGTTATGTTCATCGCTTTGATGATTTGGTTCCAGTTAAGTGAAAAAAAACCTTCTTGACAGTATTTCCGCCTGAAATTCTCTACTTAAACGTAATGAAAACGTTCCATTTTTAAACAAATTGTGACAGGCGATGAAAAGTGGATACTGTACAATAATGTGGAACAGAAGAGATCGTGGGGCAAGTGAAATAAACAACCACCAAGCACACGAAAGGCTGGTCTTCATCCAAAGAAGGTGATGTTGTGTATATGGTAGGATTGGAAGGGAGTCCTCTATTACGAGCTCCTTTGGGAAAACGAAACGATTAATTCCAACAAGTCCTGTTCCCAGTTAGACCAACCAAAAGCAGCACTCGACGAAAAGCGTCTGGAATTAGTCAGTAGAAAATGCATAATCTTCTATCAGGATAATGCAAGACTGCATGTTTCTTTGATGACCAGGCAAAAACTGTTACAGCTTGGCTGGGAAGTTCTGATTCATCCACCATATTCACCAGACATTGCACCTTTGGATTTCCATTTATTTTGGTCTTTACAAAATGCTCTTAACGGAAAAAATTTCAATACCCTGGAAGACTGTAAAAGGCACCTGGAACAGTTCTTTGCTCAAAAAAATAAAAAGTTTTGGGAAGATGGAATTATGAAGTTGCCTGAAAAATGGCAGAAGGTAGTGGAACAAAACGGTGAATACATTGTTCAATAAAGTTCTTGCTGAAAATGAAAAATGTATCTTTTGTTTTACTTAAAAACCGAAGGCACTTTTTGGCCAACCCAATATTTAGTGATGAAAGACTGAATGATTTCCCTTTAACACTGGCAACAAGGCAAGAGAGTTTACTCTCCCTAATTCCATTTGGCATTATAATAAATGTCCTAGCCAGCACAAAAAGGCAAGTAAAATAAATGAAAGTCATACAGGCTGGAAAGCAAAGGTAAAACTGTATTCACGGAAAACATGACATTTTATGTAGAAAATCCCAAGGAATCTATAAAAAGCAATTAGAAGTAATAAGTGAGTTTAGCAAGGTTGCAGGATACTAAGTCAATATACAAAATACAAAATTAAACAAACAGTATCTTTACATTAGCATCAGTATATGAGATATTTAGGAATATATTTGACAAAAGATGTTTAAAAACTGTACACTAAATACTAGAAAACATTGTTAAGAAAATTTAAAGGAGACATGAATAAATGGAGGGATATACCAGGCTCATGTATGGGAAGAGTCAATATTATTAAGATGTCAATTCTACCCAAATTGAGATATATATATAGTTTTTGCACTGCCACGAGGCATGTAAAATCTTAATTGCCTGACCAGGCATCGAACTCACGCCCCCTACATTGGAAGTGTGGAGTCTTAACCACTGCTCCACCAGGGAAGTCCCCAAATTGATTTATTTTTAACTCAGTCCCAATCAAAATCCCTGAAGAAATTTTTAGTAGAAATTGATAGGCTGATTCTAAAATTTATGTGGAAATGCAATGGACCTAGATATCCAAAACAATTCTGAATGAAGCTTTTTTACACTACTGGATTTCAAGAGTTTTTATATGGCTACAATAATCAGATAGTGTCAATACTGCCTTGCTAACTATAGCCACTATATTGTACAGAAGATCTCAAGGATTTATTCAGCTTGCATAACGGAAACTGTGTTTTTTCACAAGTACCTCTTGTTTTCCCCTCCTTCCAGGCCCTGGCAACCACCAATCTATGCTCTGCTTCTATGAGTTTGACTATTTCATATTCTTCATAGTAAACAGCACATTTTTATATACTTTAAAAATGTGCTGAGAGAATAGATCTTATGTTAAGAGTTCTTATTACACACACACAAAATAAATAAAGAGTGTGGGAGGAAACTTTTATAGGTGATGGATATGTTTTTTAAAATTATATATAGATGGATATGTTTATTGCACAGATTGTGGTGATGGTTTCATGGATGAATACTTCTCTCTAAATTCATCAAGCTGTATACATTAAATATGTACAGATTTTTTCATTTTTTATTTTTCACTGTGTCCAATTACTGATTTCCCCCCCCAACTTTACTGAGGTAAAATTGATAAATAAAATTGTTAAGGTATTTAAAGTGAAATATGTATAGATTTTTTAATGTCAATCATACCTCAATAAAATGGCTAAAAAAATGTCATAATTGGCATAATAATAGATACCCAGATCAATGGAACAAAATGGAGAGTCCAGAAATAAATCCACCCATACATGTATTGATACAATTGGATTTTTTTCTTTATCCTTTTACCCCACTTTTTATTCTTCTTCATAGCATTCATCCTTGCCCGACAATTCAGTTGTTTATTTGATAATTATCTGTCTCTCTCAACTGGATTTTTTTTTATTGTGGTAAAAATCATACAACATGAAATCTCTCTTCTTCACAAAATTTTAAGCGTACAGCACAGTATTGTTAACTCTAAGCACAATGTTGTATAGTAGATCTCTAGAACTTTTCCATCTTGCATGACCTGCACTCTATACCCATTGAACAGCAATTCCCCATTTCCCCTGCCCCCCAGCCTCTGGCAACCATCATTCTACTTTCTGTTCTGTGAGTTCGACTACTTTAGATACCTCCTATAAGTGGAATCATACAGCATTTGTCCTTTTGTGACTGGCTTGTTTCATTTAGTGTGAGGCCTTCAAGGTTCATCATCGTAGCATATGACAGGATTTCTTCCTTTTTTATGGTCGAATAATATTCCACTGGAAGCATGTACCACATTTACTTTATTAATTCATTGATGCATACATAGGTTGCTTCTACCTCTTGGCTATTGTGAATAATGCTGTGATGAACATAGGTGTGCAAATATCTCTTCAAGATCCTGATTTCAATTCTTTTAAATAAATACTCAAAAGAGAAATTGCTGGATCATATGGCAATTCTATTTTTTAATTTTCTTTTTGGAATCTGCATACTGTTTTCCATAGCGGTTGCTCCATTTTACATTCCCACCAACAGTGCACAATGGTTCCAGTTTCTCCACATCCTCTGCATCACTTGCTATTTTCTGATTTTATTTATTTTTTTGATAATGGCCATCCTAACAGATATGAGGTGATATCCCATTGTGGTTTTGATTTGCATTTCCCTGATGAGTAGTGAAGTTGAGCATTTTAATATATTTGTTGGCCATTTGTATGTCTTCTTTGGAGAAATGTCTATTCAAGTCCTTTGCCCATTTCTTAATTGGGCTATTTATTTAGTTTTGCTACTGAGTTTTAGGACTTATATATTTTAGATTTTAACCCATTATCAGATATATAGTTTGCAAATATCTTCTCCCATTCCATAAGATGCCTTTTTACCCTGTTGGAGGGAGGAATTACAAAGGGGCACAAGGAAACTTTTTGGAGTGAACGTTTATTATCTTGAGTGTTGTGATGATTTTATGGGTATATCCATATGTTAAAACTCCTCAAATTATATACTTTAAATTTGTGCAGTCTGCTGCATGTTAATTATATTTCAATGAGTTGTTTAAAAAAAAAGAAAATAGTAAACAAAAGTAAGAGAACCTCATCAACCCCAGAAATTTACATTCATTTACCTAAAGTTTTTTTGTTTGTAATTACATAAACAATTTATAATGTATAAATTTACAGAACAGTTGATTTCTTCATCTTGAAAATTTTTTACATGAATATGTAATAAAAATATTCAGAGTTACCAGTACTTTCTTATTCATTATATAACACACCATAATTAAATATATGCCAAATTCTGGGTAAGTAAAATAGATTAACTCAAATTAGAAATTAATCCAATGGAACAATCTTTGGCTTAACATTTTTAAATGTGCTTAATATTGTCTGATTTCACAACTGAGAATTTTTACATTTTTGAGTTCCAGCCTAATCAGTTTCTCCCTTCATCCCTTTATGAAAGGAGGAAATTGAAAGCCCCAGGAAAGCTGGCTATGAGAAGAGAGAAGCCAGTCTGTTTTGTGCAGAGGAAAACAGGCTCTGGGACTTTAGTACTCTGACTCTTCCCCTAAATCCCAGTTGTGGAAGTAAAAGACCAATACAGACATTGGAAGATAACCAGCAACAGCAATGGACAAAATACCTACTATTGGCAAATACTAAAAAGATAAATCAACTAAGGTAGTAGGAAAAATAGGTAATGCTTGTCTCACTACAGTTTAAAAAATTCCTTTACATGCATTATTTCCTTTAATGGACACTAGTCGTGGTCCCTGGAACAAAGCAAGTGCTCAATAAAAGCTTGACAAATGAATAGATTGAAATTCCTAGCAGTGTCTAGCAGATTGTAGGCGCTGTATATTTGGAGATAATTCTGCATAATCTCTCACATCTGTACATCTTGTGGGCAGAGGAACTGACTACCTTTGTTATGAACTATCTTTTTGAGGATATTTATGTAGTAAACGGCCTTGGAAGATAGAGATAGTATCTCCCTCCAGAGCAATAGGCAGGTTTGCTTACTGTTCAGTATAATAAAGGTGTCCCTTTTTGGAGCAAAAGTCACACAAGTTTACTTCCCATTATAAATGATTTGGGATCCTTATGCTGAGGGTTCCTCTCCTATAATGCACTGTATTTCACATGTAGGTATCATTTCATCTCCTGGATGTCACGTTGTGGGAATTGAGGCTTGGGAACTGGCACAAACGATGGTACTCAGGTTGTTGCTATCGCTCTGAACAATAAACTGTCCTTTGTCTTTGGCCCAGAAGTCTTATGTCTTCTACCAACATCCATCAGACTGTGGGAGGCTAAGCTTTAGTTTGCAAGTAGGTTGAAATCTCAGGCCCTTCACAGTTCTTGATGCTATACATGCTTTTTGCACTAAAGTGCATAATCTCAGGAAAGCTTAAAAAAAAGAAAAACAGGATAAGTAGCCTTATATTGGTTAAGGAAAACAAAGAAGAAAGTAAAATCTAACCAAAAATACAACTTCCCCACTTCGCAGAACAGAGCTACTATTAAGAGGCAAAATAGCCATCATCTTGCATTGGGGAAGAATAAGTGAAAGAGCTAATTGATGGTAATGTCAAAACAATTATAGGGACCAGAAGAAAATACAGAAATTGGAAAACAATAGAATCGTAACACATGGAAAGTTGAAAATTAAGGAGAAGTTGACTCAGGAAGCTTCCAAAGAAGTGTTATGTCATTATGCAGGCATCAATTCTTCTGCAATCTCTGGAAAGAAAAAAAATATCACTGAGTGGTTGTTTCTGAAAGGGTGAATATCGTGGGAGAGAGATCTACTTTGTATATTTTGAATTTTGTACCATCTTCAGGTAGTACTTATTCAAAAGATACATGTATAAAATTTAATTTGAAAAGCTTTTAAATGATTTTTTAGGCAAGAAAGCACGAATTGTTTTTAGACTAAAAAACCAAAAAACACAGCAGGTACTTTACCTTTTAAAAGATTTACTGAGGAAACAGTTTTTTTGGTTTCATGGAGATAAAAAAGTCTTTACCTTTGCAACCCTACTTTTGTTAAGGAAATTCTTCAGAATAGGCTCTTTCATTCCAGGTTTGTAAGAAAAAAAATAGCCACCTATTGCTATTGAGTAGAGGTATGAGGTTACCTTGAATCTGAGAATACGTGCATTGTGTTCTATTTGGTAATGTCAATTAGATGTACGTATTTTACTTCTAAAAGAGGGAACAGAAGTAGTTTTCCTAAAAGATATTCAATCAGGACTATTAGTGATCTATCTCTATTTGGGTTTATTAAGGATTGAATAACTATGAATTTGAGATGGTCTCTTCAGGAGCATAGAGCTTGCTTTTTAGTTGTGCTTCTGGGAAGTCAAGAGGGTGTATTCCAGCCAAGCTTGCAGCAATTGTGAGAGAGGCTGCTGTTGACCACAAAGTGTGGCTCGTGCTTGAACCTCTCTGGCCCAGTACCAGCAGGAAAACTGTAATAGGAACAGCAAATGGGGCATTTGTCTGGGTGGCTCCACTGCCATTAGTATTAACTGCAGGGGCTTGCTGGGCTGTTTGAGGAGGCTCAGATAGTTATAACTGAGAATGAACTCTTTAGATTAAGTAAATAATGCTGAGGTCCTTAGGAATATCTCAGGAACAGACCCCTGGGGTAAAGATGGGGCCTCTTGCAATTGTAGAATAGCACTTGGAATTATACTAGTAGGGAAAAGACCTTCTTTGTTACTCCGAAATGTTGAAATGGAGTATTTTGATTTGATTACTGACTTAAACATGTTTAAGTTTGTTTAAATATGCTCAATATTTAAAAAAAATTGTTTTTCAGACAAAATAGACTATTTTTTTAACTTTATATTGGACTATAGTTGATTTACAATGTTGTGTTAATTTCAGGTATACAGCAAGGTGATTCAGTTATACATATACATATATATACTCTTTTTCAAATTCTTTTCCCATTTATGTTATTACAGAATATTGATCAGGGTTCCCTGAGCTATACAGTAGGTGCTTGTTGGCTATCTGCTTAATCTTTAGTAATTTAATCATTGGCGATATTGATAAAGTAGGAACTCCAGCTTGGGTCTAAGTGGGATTTACCTAGAGTGAAATTGAGGGTTGGGTCTGCCAGATACTTGTTTGTGGGAGGCTTGAGGAATCTTATTTGGGGAAGAATGAGTCAGTTTTGCTGAAAACACTCAGTGAACCAAACTTAGGAGGACATACTCTGCATTGAATGTAGTTGCCATTGGATTCATGTTTGAGTCCCATGTAATTCAGAAAGGTTGTGAGAAACATAGGAAGAGCGGTTTCAGTGAAAGTTTCATAAAATATTGAGGCCAATCCCAGGAGTGATTTGGAATGCTGCTAACAAAGGCAAAGAGCAAGGAGAGACTCTGTCCTACTTTGCTTTAGAGCCTTGCACGAAGTCTCTGAGGAAGCCGGGCAGCTCTGCTGTAAGCCTCACCAATATGTTGGATTGTGTGCAGAACCTCCTTCCTCAAGTTGCTTACTTCCAAACTGAAGCCTCATTGAGTACTTATTGGTAGAGACTAGGTCATGTGAGTGAGTTTTTTGGGTTCCACCTTGAAGATGCAGGACTCTTATGCTTAAAAATATTTTTTAAAAAAATTATAAAAAAAAGAGACATTTGTCAGAAAACTTACAAGTGTCCACTATAGCATGTACCTCCACAGTTGTTATGAGAATTAGATATTCTTATTTTAATATGCAAATAGAAATAGTTTTGAAAATGTTTTTGTGATATCTACACATTGTTTTAGATGTGGATAATCACCTGGACCAAAGGTCGTAAATTTAAAGTGGGATCCAGATACTTCTGGGGTTGTATGGAAAATATTGAGTTAGTGTTAAGGAATGAAAAACTGGTAAGCATAAGGACTAAGAACTCTCCTGGGGGAGGAATTCATTTTTGAGATAAAAGTTGCCACTGACCATGTATCCAGGGAAAACTAATTCAAAAAGATACATGCACCCCAATGTTCACAGCAGCACTATTTACAGTAGCCAAGACATGGAAACAATCTAAACATCCATCAACAGATGAATTGATAAAGAAGATATGGTATATATATATGCAATGGAATATTACTCAGAGCATGTCTGATATTGAATTTAAAATGATTGTTCTGGAAAACAGTATGGAACTTCCTTTAAAAACTACAAATACGGCTACCATATGATCCAGCAATCCCACCGCTAGGCATATATCCAGAAAAGACAAAAACTCTAATTTGAAAAGAGACATTTCTCCAAAGAAGACATACAGATGGCCAAAAGGCACATGAAAAGATGCTCAACATCGCTAATTATCAGATAAAAGCAAATCAAAACTACAGTGAGGTATCACCTCACAGTGGTCAGAATGGCCAGCATCAAAAAGTCTACAAATAATAAATGCAGGAGGGAGTGTGGAGAAAAGGGAACCCCCCTACACTTTTGGTGAGAGTGTAAATTGGTGCAGCCACTATAGAGAACAGTATGGAGGTTCCTTAAGAAACTAAAAATAGAGCTACCATATGATTCAGCAATCCCACTCCTGGGCATATATCTGGAGAAAAACATGGTTTGAAAGGATACATGCACCCCAGTGTTCATTGCAGTGCTGTTTACAATAGCTGAGACATGGAAGCAACCTCAATGTCCACTGACAGATAAATGGATAAAGAAGATGTGGTACATATATACAATGGAATACTACTCAGCCATAAAAAAGAATGAAATAATGCCATTTGCAGCAACATGGACAGATCTGGAGATTATCATACTAAGTGAAGTAAGTCAAACAGAGAAAGACAAATATCATATGTCACTTATATATAAAATCTAACAAAATGATACAGATGAACTCATTTACAAAACAGAAATAGACTCACAGACATAGAAAACAAACTTATGGTTACCAAAGGAGATAGTGGGGTGGGGAGGGGAGAGTAAATTAGGATTTGGGGATTAACATATATACACTACTATATATAAAATAGGTAAACAGCAAGGACCTACTACATAGCACAGGGAACTATATTCAATATCTTGTACTAACCCATAATGGAAAAAATCTGAAAAACAATATGTGTGTGTGTATGTGTGTGTGTATAGCCAATTCACTTTGCTATACACTTGAAACTAACACAACATTGTAAATTAACTAGATATCAAAGAAAAGTTGCCACTGAGGAAGGAGAATTCTAATGCAGCCTGTCTATGCATTAGATTTATCTCCCAGGCTAGCCCTCTTTCGTCTCATGTTTGAGTTCTATGTGGAACGGGAGAGAGAAACAGAAAATATTTTACACTTAAATCTCTTTAAGGCATCAAGAGAATAAACAGACATCCAAGTGGCTGTACACAGCAGGGAGTGGTATTTCCCCGGATTCACAGTGCACTGTCACCTCCACTGCTGGAGGGGGAGCAGAGGGGCGGGTCCAGTAGAGACTTGGGGAAGGTGGGGCACAGTGGACCATGCGGGGCCTGTGGTGCCACCTGGCAAGACACCCATGAGATGTCTTAGAGATACTTGCGGGGGGCGGGTGTCTTAGGACATAGATATGAAAGTAGGTAAAATATGAGTAATTACTTTTTTTTTTTTTTTTGAGTAATTACTTTTTAGGCAACCTGGAAGCTGGAGAAAAATCAGGTTATACACATATTTCATTTTTGATCCATCAATATATTGTTGGGGTTGTTTTGTGGGCAACTGGGATTGTTTCCATATGCACAGACTAACTGCTCTGATGGAATTCAAATAACTGAAGAAGGTTTTCATTTTAATTGGCACCTTACCATGTATTTAAAACAAACACTTAGACATTAATGTATATTAGTGAGGGATGCAGATTAGCAAAAATTAATTGATTTTATGGAGGAAAAGTATAAATCTGTCAGACCTTAAAGAAAATATATGATATAAAAGAAAATATTTTTAGTGTTTAAATTGAATTGCTGGTATATTGCAATACTTCAAAGGTCCCTGGTGAGAGATTTGCCTATATTCTTGAACTCTACTTTATTGAAAAAAATCCCAATGTTATAAAACTTGAATATTTTCAGGAAGCAAAAAGCATTTTCAAATATAAGTTGTTCAAGGAACATTAGGTCTCTTATTGCTTGAATTAATGGGAAAGAAGCTAAATGGTTTTAGAAAAAGGTTTGAAGCAACCAAAGAGATCATCTTTCTTTTTTTCTGGTAGTCAATCTGAATGATTAACAAGTATAGTGAAATGTCTAGCTGTTAAAAATTTGACTTTATTTACACATTAAATTACAAAATAGAAGGAAGCTCTCTGCTATTTAAATTTTCCACTGTAAGGTTTATAATTTTACCAGAGTTGAAAACAAGTGAGTATTTTTGCAATGAGATTTTCAATTAGAGAGAGGATGAAACAAAACTTCATACAATTAAAATCTTATAAAGTATAAAATTAATTTCAAACTGTTTGGGACTTTCCAAGCTCCATGGTACTAATGAAACTTTAATTTTTAAATAGGTACATTTAAGGGAAAATTATATTATTAAAATCAAAATGCTCTGATATATGAAGACTTTCTGCAGTCCTCTTACTCAGGGAAGCTTTCTCCTTGAACTCCTTCTTCTTTCATGTTTGCTCAAAGGAGTCAGGGTCAAGTGTACAGACCTGTTACATGAGATACACATCTGAAAAGTAGAGGTCAGAGGGAGATGCAGTGAGCTAAAGCAGAGAGGTTTCCTGGACTGAAGCCCAACAGGGAAGATTTACTTGGAAAGAAAGAAAGCTGACAAGCTCCTTCAGCTCAGGGTCAGGAATATAATCTGCTTGGTGATGTAGCTGTTTTATAAAAAGAGCTTTATTCTGGGCCTTCATTGTTTTCCTCCTAATAAATTAGTTTGAGTACAAATGTACCCTGAAGAGGAACATAAAACATTTTATGAAGTCATTTGGTTTTATTTATAACTATATATAATGCATATATTATAAAATACATGTTATAAATATGTATTATGATATATATCATATATGTATGTATTATAATACACAAATATATTTATGTATTTGTTTTTCTGCTGCTCATAATTTAAATTTCACCCTAACACATTTTCTTTTTCAAAATTTAATACACAGAAAGACTCCTTTAAGTGATTGTGATGGCCGTTAAAGAAAAGTTAATATTTAGAGACTGTATGAGTTAAAAATGCTAATTCTATGCCAGAGTATGGCAGGGTTCTGGTGAGAGCTCTTCTCCTGGTTTGCAGACAGCTGCTCTCTTGCTGTGTCTTCACGTGGCAGAGAGAGAGTAAGCTCTCTGGTATCTCTTCTTATATGAGCACTAGTCCCATCACGAGGGCCCCACCCTCACGACCTCATTTAAACCTAATTATTTCCTAAAGGTCCCATCTCCAAATATCATCACATTGAGGGGTAGGGCTTCAATATATGAATTTTGGGGGGAGGAGCATAATTTAGTTCATAGTAACTACCTAAGAGGTGATAAGAGTATAAAGATATGGCGCATAAAAAGCAATCACAGCCAGTCCATAGTGAGTTGAAACTGTCCAACAACTTCTTGGAGAAGATTATTTTCAATTTTTTAAGTGTAAGTAAATGTAATGATTTATAAATGCAGCTACATGTATTTTATCAGCAGTACTGAGGGCTTAGGCAATGAGGTGTTTTAAGCTATCTAAGTTTAGTGGTACAGAAATCCATCCAGTGCCAGCACATCAGAGAGGGTGAAGAATTACAGGCTGGCATGGATTCCTAATATGACTCAGCCTAGTGTGTGATGCCTGTTGAACACTCTCAGATGAACTGATGCAGACTTCTGTGGTCCACGCTCCTTTAAACATCATGTTCAAGGTTGTTTCTTGTACTTTAATGATAAAGTCCTACACAAATGCCCAGAAAAGAGGAAGGATAAAATTCACAGGTACGGGCTTCCCTGGTGGCGCAGTGGTTGAGAGTCCGCCTGCCGATGCGGGGGACACGGGTTCGTGCCCCGGTCCGGGAAGATCCCACATGCCGCGGAGCGGCTGGGCCCGTGAGCCATGGCCGCTGAACCTGCGTGTCCGGAGCCTGTGCTCCGCAATGGGAGAGGCCAGAACAGTGAGAGGCCCGCGTACCGCAAAAAAAAATTCACAGGTACGTGTGGACTAGAAATGGGAAATAGTACAAAACAGGCTTATGAGCTGGACTTTGACACCAGACAGAGCTGGGTTTGAATGCTGGATCTACCTCTCCCTGGCTGGTTCTCTTGAGCAAATTTCTTAACTTCTCTGTGTTCAGTTTTCTCATCTGTAAAATGGGGATAACAGTACTTCCTGCACACGGTTTCATTTACTAGTAAATTAATAATTAAATACAATTATTAATATGTTAATATTTACAGCTTTCTCTGTAACCTCCTAACCACAGTGAAGATGGGTGGGTCTTTGCTCATTTAGCGTCTCTTCTCCTGCTGTCTAAGGAGAAAGGCTATCCAGGCAGATTTGGTAATAACAGAGGAAAAATGATAGAAAACCAGACAGTCAGAGCAGCAGGCCAATCACACTCTGACAGGGACAGCACGCATCAGGGACTCAGGCTCATCAGAGCACATTCTGGGAAACAGCAGTGTTGAGGCAGAGGTGGATGAGGACAGTCACAGTGGTGGGATGTGGGAGCGAAGGGTGCACAGTGGGAGGGAAACACTGTGTCCATGGGCCCACATATATTTTAGTAGATAAAGTCTGGATTGGAATCCAGATTTAACTGCAACCCAGCTCTGGACTACGGGAGTTATGATTCAACAGGAAGCGTGTGCAAAACTCCTAATGCAGAGCCTTGCACATACAAGTGTTTGCTAGATGGACATTTTAGTACATTTTTAGAGACAGACAGCACCTGAGAGCCACCTACTCTAATAGTTCTCTAACTTCACTGTGAAAGTGTTTGTATAAAACATAGGTCCTGGCCCCCATACCTATTGATTCTGGCACAGAAGGTGTGAGATGGGACCAAGAAAGCTCCCTTTTTATCTCGTATTATACATTTCCTTATTTTTAGTAAACACTTCTATGATCCAGGTGGTCTACAGACTATAGCTTGAGCCTAGACTCAGATGCTGTCATTTGGTAGTTCCCCTTCCTGGAGCTATTCTAGAGAAACTCTCTTTTATGTGCACAGTAAAGAATGTACAAGGATATTTATTGTGACATTTGGTAGAGGTTAAACATTGAAATAAGCCTAAATAGCTTCCAATTGATAAATAATACACAAAAGTGTAGTGTATTCATATGATGGAATGTTAGGCAACAATTAAAGAGACTAAGGGAGAGCTATGTTCTGATGTGGAAAGATCTACATTTACTTTCATATACTTTGTGAGGAAAATATCTACTTCTACTGCTATACAGGAGATCTGAACAAAGCTATTGCAATTTTGTTAGGTAAAGATGTTTTAACTCCAAGCAGTATAATGGTTTTAGGTATTTACAGAGAAAAAGAAATGTAAGTAACCCGAGAAACAAACTTTGTGAAGGTCATGGGGCCATTGCTTCAACTTTAAACCATCGTCCACTGTTATTCACACACTGCCTATGAAGATGAGTCCAATTCTAAGATATATTGCTTAGTGAAAGCAAGTTACAGAGCAAGATGTACCATGTGGAACTATTTATTAAACATAAAGCAAACAATACTATTTTTTTATGAGTATATATGTATGTAGACATAGGATGTAAATGCTTAAAAAGGTTTGGAAGGATTCAGATGTGATAACAGTGCTCCTCTTTGGACAGTGGGAATAGCAGACAGCAATTGGGGTGTTGTTGCTTGTAATGTTTTATGCTTTTACAGGACAAATGTATTGATATATTACTTGTGTAATTAAAAATCTATGAAAAAAGACCTGGAGGAGACCAATGCTTCCATTTTATAGAGGAAACAGATATTTGCTTGCCAAGGCTCTCAGAGAGCATGGTAAACCCAAAGGGAGAATTCAATGTGCTTGATTGTTTATTTCAGGGCAGTAACTTTCTTCATCATGCCCAGTTGAACTCATGAGGCATTTTAGATGAAGATGTGGTAGACATAGACATATATATCCTCATCATCAGGAGTCAGTGGTTATGAAGGAAAGGCCAGCTGGGGCTGGGCTGGGATTCTCTAGGTAGTGGCTTGATTAAACTTGCATTTGTCAATGTCCAGCAGTGATCAAGACCCCAGAAACACTAAAATGAGGAGGAGACAGATAGCTTTCAGAACGCCTATTAATTTATAATGAGAAATATAACCATATGGGCTGCTGTGTTTGTATTAGCCTGACCACAGCATACTCTCCAAGCCAGCAAGCTACAGCGGAAGCCAAATGATAATTAGAAACCCACTTTGTAACTCACCATGAGTAATCACTATGTCAAATTATTTTAAGCATTATGATCAACACATTCTCTCTGAGGGCAGAATGAGGAAGGACTTGGTGAGTGTGGAATCAAAACGAGAGGATTTACATTAATCAAATATTTCATGGCTTCTGGTTAAGCTGCATCCAGCTCATAATGGGGATCAGGTTACCAATGGGACTGGAATATTGAAGTCCCATTGCCTTAGGTTCCTTGGGCCTGTCTGGTTGGGTTCCAATCCTGTTTGTGCCTCACAAATTCCTTTTTCTATGTTCTGATGGTTGATTAGTCCCTTCTATAGCACCAGTCCTAGGTATGTTAATATATTTAATCATATCACCATTTTGCTGATCTGGGATTTAATTTGGTTTTCTTTGTATCTCTCCTCTGATCTATGTTGTGTTGCTTTCACAGTCTAATGCTTGTTGCCATCTCAGAGTCTCTGCACTTGGGGTGCTCTTGCATTATCCTCTGATTTCTCCTTCTCCACATTCAAACTGAAGCAGCTTAAAGTCAGTTTGTTAGAAGGACCTTCCCTGAGCAGTCAGTCTAAAGAAGCCACTCGTTCTCTGTCACTTCACTTTATTTTAGTTTGTGTGTAATGCTCATTGGCTTATTAGTATATGATATTTACTATTTACATCTTTGCGTTTTAATTTTTGGTTGTCTCTCCCATTAGGATATAAGATCCATGAAGGTAAGAACCTTGTCAACCTTTCTTCTTCTCTATTCCCAGCATCTAGAACAGAGTCTGGCACTTGATAGGTTCTCATGAATGCTTGCTTACTTGTTTGCTGAATGAATGATCTTTCAAGAGACCAATGGTGCTTTTGTAATGTGTAAGTTCTTGGGAACATCTTATTGTAATCCCAAACAATATGACAAAGTTATCTTCTTAGAAATGAACCTGGCCAAGAATCTACAAGTCTTGGTCAATCCTCAATGGGTGTCAGGCTTTTGAAGTAAAGGGGAAGGTTGGGGGGAATGTGTTTGTTCAGAAATGTCACCCAAGTGATTGTTCTCCTGCAGTGAGGGCTCACTCAGTAGCAGAAGCAGATGCCTTTAGATACCCAAATGCTGCCTGAATAATAGATTCCAGTGGAGATTCTCCAGAAAACTGTGGCATTTACTAAACAGGAGAATTGTTTGACACATTGGTGCAATGGTCTTAAAGTATTAGGATGAAAGATAATCCTGTAAACCAAGAGGAATGGCAGAGAAGTTCAGGCCGGTGAAGAGCTAAGGCTTTAATATTCCCAAGATATTTGCATTTCATCAGATTTCAGAGCCTTTCTTCAGAGTCAAAAAAAGTCACCCCTCCCCTCATCATAGGGTACTCATCTCTCATTGGGTAGGGGCAAATCTTGAAAGGAGTAAAACAGACCCCTGTCTGATGGTGAATGTGATTGAATTTTCCAATGTGCTGTCCAGGAGAGGGATTACTGATAAGGAAACATCCATAAGGTAGGTGATGATTACAAACAAGGATTTATTTTATCTTCTATCAGGTCTTTTGCAATAAGATCCCAGGCTTAAAAAAGTTGTGTTGATGTAATTTGCCTCAAGGAAGTAAGAATATGAATAGACATGATAAAAGCATGCAATTGGTAGAAGGCAGTCTTTCCTCTGTTGTATTAAATCTATTTTTTGTATTGATTTTTGAAATGTGGAAGGTTGTGGTATGGAGTATAAAATCATTCTTAATTTTAAAGTCACTAAGTTTGTGAATATCCATGAGACATGTAGAATAAATAAATTCTAAAGGGAGATTATAATATATTGGTATTACTGAGGTCAAGCTACATATTTTTGGTTCCATGCAATATTTAACTCCCTTTCAGAGATGAAGATGTTAAAAATCAGGTTTTGTTTAGATTACAATACTGTGGTATATCTTCAGTTAAGATGATGTAGGTAGTTGTATCAGAAATGTGGTTTCTATCATAATAATTATCTGGTGAGGAGAAAAGATAGTTTGCTTTCAAAAATATGTTATGCCTGTGGTATTTTAGGGAACAATTACGAACAATAATAAAAATTTAATATGCATTTAGCTTCTTACGATAGAATTAGTGGAGCATTACATTTCTAGATCTAATGGTCATTTTATTTTCACCCCCTCTGTAAAGGATTTATAGTTCATGAATAAAAATTAACTGCTGGATATGGGGATATATGTATATGTATAGCTGATTCACTTTGTTATAAAACAGAAGCTACCACACCATTGTAAAGCAATTATACTCCAATAAAAATGTTAAAAAAAAATTAACTGCTGACTTAAACTTGACTTGAGGGTTTTCAGGACAGAAGCTAATTTTTATGTATTATGTTCTTTCTACCAGTGTTTAAGGCAAATCATTGTGGCCATCTCTTTTTGATCCTAAATGCTATTTTCATTTTTGAAATTTCATAAAGAACTCTGTCATTTATTTTTCTATTTTTAAGAAGCCAATTTTTCTAATAACATATCTGTACTAAAAAAAAAAAGGAAATGCTATGCTTCTGTGAGAATGAAGTCAGGCAGATCATTAAACAGAAGAAATCTTATCTAAAGATCTTTCTAAGAAATAATTTTCCTTCTGAAATTCGCATTTTATTCCTTCCTCTTCCTTTCTTTCTCCTTAAGTTCTTTGGCAGAAGTCTAAAATGAAACTAATTGCTTTACTTTTTAATCTTTAAAACACAATTAACTAGAGATATACAAAATACTGCTTAATAAGGCCAAAGGTAGGAAAGAAGATATTCAACTGAAACATCACAGCCTTTATCCCTTATCTTTTATTGTTGAATGAAAACTAGACACTTGGCTGCTTTTTTCAATTTCTGGAATTGATAAGATATTAAGCGAGAGTCCATACTAGAAAAGAAACTTATTTTCATTTATGTGATACCTACTGTAGTGATATGACATTTACTGTAATTTAGTCTTACTGCGTAGCTTATAAGATTTGAAATCTAAGGGCTTTGTGTAATCTCCTTCCAAGTGTTCTAATTGACATTCTGCTATAATGAACCCCATAGACCATTACCTGGCTAATTGCTTGAGTTACAGTGCTTATTCTTTGTCCTTGATCTTTTGGGTATTAAATAGCGTGGCTGTTCTGGAAGGGGAAATGGACTGCTGGTTTGCATGTGAAGCATTAACCTCTTGGTAGCTTTTTCAGGGACAGACTCCCTTCTGTTCTTCTCTGGGCTGATACCAAACCTGATGCTCATCAGAGATCCCTGTTATTCTGGGATTCTCAGCTTTCTCCAGGAGAGCCCTTGACCTCTAAAGGGTCTTCCAGAGCCACTGCCACAGGCAGAGCTTTCCATGACGTGCCTCTCAAGTCCTGGAATAGGCCCTGGACCAGGTGACAAAATGAGGATGTAACAATATTTAATTCTCGAGCGATATGATTAGCCAGGGTTTGTTGGGAAAAGAGTCTTAATACTTTAGAATTAGAAAAGGGTTTATCACTCTGGCTCATCTAGTCCAAACTCATTGTTTTTAATGGTAAACTGACTTGCCCCAGGTCTCTCACAGCTGTTAGTGACCCAGGTTCTTGACTTCATTTTATGGAGTTAACAGAATCCATATCCATGATGAAGTCTTGGAAATTAATGCCAAATTATGGAGTTAGAGCAAAGCAGGAAAGTGCTAGAATCAGCATGTCAGTACGACCCAGAAAAATGCAGTGTGGCCAATATCCTTGTTTCCTGCCTTTTTTTGGTCAATGGTATGGGTCAGTGACAATGACCTTATGAGTGGTGGGAAGTAATTAAGGGTTTTTCAAAAACTTTTGGAAATGTTTTAGAGGCAGGGTAAGGACCAACTCCATTACCTATAGGCCTAGATTGATTTCTCTTAGTAACTTATGATTAAAATGTTTCTATGGGGCCTGCTCTTGCCTTGATCTAAGATGCTAAACAGCTGTTACTAGTTCGGATTCCGGTGGGCAGGATAGGAACTGATATCTTTTGGGATATATGTAATGTCTGTTGGCATCCTCAAACGTTTTACTTTTCTAATGTTTGTTTATAAGACATTCAGAGCACTGGAATAAGTTTGGAACACTGGATTTTAGAAAAAGGGAGATCTTAAACACTGCAGAAATTGAAGACAAATAGAAGTTTGGTAATTGGAAATATTTTTGTATAATAAAGCATTTATTTCATGCCATATCTTTAGTAGATTTACTTCATATTTGAGTTCCCTACGTATGAGCATGTGAGTAAGCTGATAAAAGGATCAACACTAATCTTTCAACAGTGAGAAGCAAGGCTACCAGCAGAAGGTAAGCTACTAGTGATGAAAATTTTCATCTATCATGTTATCTGAAAAATACCTTTTGCTTCAAAGACAAACTCCTTGTCCTTGCTTTTTTATTTTTATTTTTTAATTGAAGTATAGTTGATTTACGATGTTTCAGGTATACAGCAAAGTGATTTAGTTACATATACATATATACATCTATATACTTTTTTAGATCCTTTTCCAGTACAGGTTATTACAAACTTCTTTTCTTTAAACCCTCTAATCTGCTAGATTCTGTATCCTCAAGGTTGTCCAGAACCTCCCCATCAGGGTACCTCTGGCTAATTTTCGGGTGGACCTGATGGAGCACGAGTGAGCTGGCTTCCACTCCTTTCCATAATAATTCCCTACTGAGGAACACCCACGACAGACCTTCTGCTTGGTCGACAGAAACGTGAAGTGGTTTGCTTAGGTTTGGTTATACTTATTGAAATGGGTGTCTAAATAATTTATGTCAAGGAAGTTGAAAAATTTCAGTGAAATCTCTGCTTCGTGAAGAAAGTTTCTAACATGGAAGCCAGTTTGGCTCCACCATAGATTTTTGTTAACGTGCCAAAACTTAACAAAAATATATCATGGGCATAGGTAAATTTTAAATTCAGTTTTTTAGCAGCAACTTCGATAGATTATTAACTGCCACCAGGACCGGCTAATAAACAAGTAAGGGAACAAATCAATCATGTTTGGGCCCCATTGCTTTTTTCTTTTTATTAATCAATGGACTTTATCTTTTAGAGTAGTTTCAAGTTTACAGAAAATTGAGCAGAAAGTACAGAGAGTCCCATGTACCCATCCCCCCCACCCCTCACACACAGTTATCCACTGCCTTTTACAATCAGTGGCTCACTGTCTACCCACCCAGTCACACTGTCCCTTTTCTCACCTCCTTTCTCTCTCTCCATAAAATAGGAAAACCACTACAGCAGACACACTCAGAATCCCTGTGAGGGAAATAAACAAAGATGAACCAGAGTAGTAAGAATTTCATTCTTGCCTTTGCCTAATTCCATTCTTAAAGGTTTCTTTTGGTTTTTGGAGATCTGGGGCCAGGGCTTATTTTCATGCCTAAATTAAAGTACATTTATAACCTGTCTGCTCATCCGTGTGGGTCGAGTTGGCTTTTCCACCAGCTGCTCGCCTGAATGATTATTTCCTCCTGCCTTAGCTTGATTGCTCCCAGCTCTCCTGAATGCGATTCCTTCTCTGCACCCAATTCTGTGCCATGGGCCTCGCCTGCCGCTTAGAACGTTTTGCTTCCTGGATTTAACACAAAGTGGGCGGAGAAGAGGTGTAACTGAAAAAGTGGTGGCATGCAGAGAAGGAAAAAAGCATCCACATTTGCTGCCGGACTTTTTTTTTTTTTCAATGGTGTTAGACTCTGAACCAAAGCTAATCCCTTTTATCTAACTGAAAAATGATGAGAATATGTTTTTATTTTACTGCATACTTGTTAAATACAAGAAGCATTTAACTGGCCAAAAGGTAATGTTATATTCAATGTGCTTAATAAAATTGGAATGGAGTCACTTATTTTGACACCCTGGGAGAAGTAGTCTCCCACTGGATAACGGAAATTATGATGCTTTTGCTGCATCTCTTGACACAAAGGGATGAGCAAGCCTTATTAGAGCTGATCACAGTCACTCTGGAGTTGCCCTTAAAAAATAAAGTGGGACATAGGAATCTCTAGTTGCAAAGTTTCTCTTCCTTCCTTTTGATGGTGTTTTATTTGTGAACTCAAACTCTGAGCTCAAGGAGGCCTGCCTGAGTTTGCTGGAAGCAACCAGGCAAGAGAAAACAGCTTCTCAGAAATTCTCCCTAATTCACCCTTATGGCTGCATAGCATTGAGAGCTCAACAGCAGGCACCTTAAAAAGGAAAAGAGGAGATTATTCGATGGATGTGGCTCTCGGGGAAGGAGAAGGAAGTAGTGGCAGCAACTGGCCCTCCCTGTTTTCCTCTTCCTGACATCCTTATATAATATGCTCTGTTGTGGGACCTTCTTCCTTGGGGTAAACATGCCTGAAGTGAGTGTGATGTTAATGATCTCACTTGTCTGCGGCTCTTGATTCTCAGCTCCACTTTTGGTTACTTGTTTAGGCGGAAAGGTCACAGGGGGCTGCCGACATCCTAGGAACAAGCCCTGAAGTCATCCCGTTTCTTGACTGGGGCTCAGGCTCTAATAAAACTTCCTCTTTTCCTCATAACCTTCTTTTCCCATATAGGTTGTTACAGAGTATTGAGTATAGTTCCTTGTGCTATGGTAGGTTCTTGTTGATTACCTTTTTTATATATAGTAGTGTGTATACCTTAATCCCAACCTCTTAATTTATCCCTTTCTCCCACATTTCCCCTTTGGTAACCATAAATTTGTTTTCTTTGTCTGTGAGTCTGTTTCTATTTTGTAAATAAGTTCATTTGTATCATTTTTGGGGATTCTACATATAACTGATGTCATATGATATTTGTTTTTCTCTATCTGACTTACTTCACTTAGTATGATCATTTCTAGGTCCATCCATGTTGCTGCAAATGGCATTATTTCATTCTTTATTATGGCTGAGTAATATTCCACTGTATATATGTACCACATCTTCTTTATCCATTCATCTGTTGATGGACATTTAGGTTGCTTCCATGTCTTGGCTATTGTAAACAGCACTGTGATGAACATTGGGGAAAGATGCACTTTTCAGATAAAAATTAAAGTAACACTTGTTTTCCAGAATGGGTTGACCTATTAGTTGTGAATTAATATCAACAAACTGTTGTAAGCCACCCTCATCTCCTATTGCCTGGACTGCAGCAGCTCCCATGTGCTTTTACTGCTTATTGTTTTGATCTACCTGCAACCATCCTCTACACAGAAGCCAGGGTCTCGCTCATGCTTTAATTTTCAGTGACTTCTTAAAGCTTGTAGAAGAAACCCCAAATCCTAATGATGGTCTACAGCACCCTACAAAGTGCATCCCGGGTGACCATGACAGTAATCTCTCTTCCTCACTCCATATGGTCAGGCCTCCAGTACCAAGGGCACACCTGGTTCCTGCTGCTTGAAAAGTTCTTCTCCTTGCTCTTCCTGAGACTGGCTGCTCTGATTCATCAATGCTCCTTCCTCAGGCCTTCCTAACTTAAGTATCACTTCCTTAGATACGCTTTCTCTAGCCACTTGTCTGAAACGATCTTTCCTTGTCACTCTTTATCAAATACCCCTATTTATTTCTTCCATAGCACTATTACAGTCTGAAATATTGGATTTTTTTTACCATCAGATATTTATTACTCTCATTGGAATTTAAGTTCTATGAGAGCAGATATTTTGTTCTACGACTCCTGCATATAATGTGTCTACACAAAATAGGTGTTTAATAAACATTTGTTGACTGAAAGAATGAATGAATGTGAAACATGGGTATGAGAAGGAACACAGCATGGAATATTGTTCATAATGAAGTGTTGTGAGAAATTAAAAGTAACTGTTCACATAGGAAAGGAATGCTATATACATAAAAGTCCATCTTATAATCTTATATAATGATACAAGTGTCAGAAGGGAAGAATTCTCTACAAAAGGTCGAAAAAGACCATCACTGTTACAGCCCAACAACATATCCATACCTATCTGTGTGCCTAAAATTATTTCAAAAGTCTTTATAATTATACTGGAGTCAGCATTCAAGAATGCAACTGGGATGCATCACTGGTGTGGATGATGTATTTGCAGGCTCAGAACATTGTGGGAGGATCTTTTGACAAAATCTTTTGGGATATAATTGGATCCAGCTAATTTCTAAGAGATTAAGATGTTGTGGATGGATGAGGAGTGACTGGGTTAAGAAAAAAGAGAATGTAGGATGGGATATAAGATGGGCTAAGGCAGGCAGGCTGGGAGTTTATAATAAGAGAAGTGGAAGTAAAAGTAAAGGGAGAAGAAGAAGACTATAGTAGGATTTAGTCTGGGACCCCTATAGCTGTGTAAGGCAGAAAGGGATTTGATACAGGTAATTAGGTGTTCATGCAGTCATTGAAGGGGAAGGAGCACAGGGCAGGAAGGGCTGACACTAGCTGTCAGGTTTGTCACCCGCCTTCAGAGAATTAAGACTTTGCTAGTGATGGTCACAGCCAGCTACACAACCAGGGCAAGAAATCATGTTGTTGTACCAGAGAACACTGCAAAACTTCGATTCTGCCAAAGTCCATACGGTCACTAGCTGCGGCCGGCAGAAGTATAATGGCTTCTGCTTCCTTTCTGTCTTCCACATCCCATGCAACTGTTTCTCACTGGCAGAAACTGAACTGGAGCCCTAATGGCAAGAGATTCGGGGACAAGTAGTTCTCAGGCTTTGAGTTCCTGAGATAAAGGAGAGAGCATATAAAGGGATGGAAATGGGGCCAAATGCCAATCTGGTACAATATGAGAATAGGAAATACTTGTCACTGCTTTAAAATACTATTTCTGGCTAATTTCATTAGCTCTAATCCTCACTAAAAATAATAGCCAACAGTAACCACCAGGTGCACTGTGTTAAGAGCTTTACATGCATTACATCATTAAGTTTCACAACCGTAAAATATGTCTCTACTATTATTATCTCTATTAAAAAAATAAGGAACTAGGGCTTCCCTGGTGGCGCAGTGGTTGAGAGTCCTCCTGCCGATGCAGGGGACACGGGTTCGTGCCCCGGTCCGGGAAGATCCCACATGCCACGGAGCAGCTGGGCCCGTGAGCCATGGCCGCTGAGCCTGCGTGTCCGGAGCCTGTGCTCTGCAACGGGAGAGGCCACAACAGTGAGAGGCCCGCGTACCGCAAAAAAAAAAAAAAAAAAAAAAAAAAAAAAAAAAAAAAAGGAACTAAGACTTTGAGAGGTACAATATCTTGCTCCCAAACAACTCGTAAATAGAAGATCTGAATCTTGTACTCAGGACTCACTGTCTACAAAGCCAATGGCTTTCAGTCCTTTTACTATATTACTTGCTAGTCAGTTATTAAATTTATTTATAATCCGTGGCCTTAGCCTCAACATAAAATTTTCCAGTCATCTTACAAATATACATTATTAAGTTGGTGTAAATACCTCAGTTATTTTGGGGAAAAAAACTAATGAATCTTTAAAGAACATCCTCCCAAGCATGGGCACTAACTTAATGAGAGAGAAGAAAGAGTACACCATTAGAAGGAATGTAATGTCTCCTGTATTTAGAATGCAAATTTATGGTATTAACTCATTTTCATATATTGATAAAATGTCTACTGTTATAAAACCACATCATAGTATTTAAGGTTAGACAGGGCATTCAAGGTTGAAGAGTCTTCAAGTTTCTTTATAGTAGCATCTCAACAAAACGTGGCCCAGCTTCTGCTTAAGAACTTTCAACGGGGGCAACGTCCAAGACTATGGGGGTTGATTGACAAGGGGGAGGAGTACATAGGATACCTGCTGCTGGGAAAGGGAAAGATGGTGCTGCCTGGAGGCTGCTTAGTCATTTTTGTCTCAATGGTAGCAAATATAGTGTTAGGCTAGAGGCTGGAACTATTGGTAATATCTTTTGCTGCCTAAACTTTCCCAAACTCACTCCATGGCTTACAAATTATAGTTTGAGTGTCTGCGGTGGATTCAAGATGGCCAAAGATTACTTGTCTCTTCTTCCTTTAAGAGATAGGGTCTATGGCCCTTCCCTTAGAGTCTGGCTGGCCTCTGTGACTTCTGTAACTAATAGAATTCAATAAAAGTGTTGCTGTGCCACTTCTCAGGTACAGCCTAAGTAGACTGGTAGCTTCCATGTTCTTAGAACACTCTCTTTGGGAACTCTGAGGTCTAATTGAAGAAATTTGACAATCCTGAGACTAACGTGCTAGGGAGATGATTGTGATTGATGAGCTCAGCTTTTTTTCCCCCATTTTTATCAAGGCATTGGATTTGTAGTGAAGTCTCTCCAGACTAGCCCATGCACCAGCTGAATACTGCTGAGTGACCTTAGTTGATGCCTCCTGGAACAGAAGAATCAACCTAAATAATCTAGACCCAAATTCCTGACCCATGACATTATGAGCTATGGTAAAATGGTTATTTTAAGTCAGTGAGTTCGAGGTACTTTGTTACACAGCAATAGATGACTGGAACATGTCTGTGGGATCAGTGAGGGTCGTCTGATCTAGATTGGCCTCAACTGGTCTCACCTGGGCTCACTCACATCTGTGGATCAGCTGTGGACTTTCATCTAGATTGAGTTGGGCTGGGGCAGCTTACCTGGGGAAGCTCTGCTCCATGTGTCTCTCATCCTCCTTCTGTGACAAGCAAGGTCGGCCATGCATATCCATCTCACGGCAATGGCCAAAGTGCAAGAGCAAGTGGAAGCCCATAAGGCCTCTTGAGACCTAGGCTTGGAAATGGTATCCTGTCACTTCCACCTCATTCTACTGGCCAAAGTCACATGGCTGAACTCAAAGTCAAGGGGCTGGAGTATAGACATCATTTCTTTTGTGGGAGGCAGTGCAAAACTCATCAAAGAGTGAGTACAGGGAAGGGTGGAAAATTGGAGACAATAATGCAATCTACTACATTTACTTCATTTCATTTTAGCAAACATTTATGAGATACATATTATGCTAGACACTGGGAACACAGAAACAAAAGAGACCTAACTTTCTGCTCTTGAAATGCCTACAGTCCAGGCAAACTTCAGGAGGGGTAAAAGGGCTTTTACTGTATTTAGGTTTATTGGGGACCTCAATCTCCTTTTAGATCTTTACTTCTAAGCCCTCTGTTAAGATTTATACCTGTGTTAAACTTCAGAGTTAGCATTTGAGTCATGTCTTATTGTTTTAGTGACTTAAAATTTGGTCAAAAGCCCTTACTTGCTTGACTCATTGTGGAGGTTTTGTTTGGCTAAGTTTTTGTGTTTTTACACAAACATGAAAAAATCCAAATGAAAAGAAATAATATATAAACACCATCAATCAGGTTGCTATCAACTCTTGCTCTACTGTTTTAAAAAGGGCTTCATCTCCAAGTTCTTGGGGAGCTTCATCATAGTCTTAAGGTACTGACTACATTATCCTTTAATATCTGTATTTAAATTGGGAAGCAGGAAGCTACAACGCAAGGAAGACATTTATGAGGACAAGTCACACCCTCCAATAGGAACACTGAGCACCTTCACAATATTACTTGGTTCTGCTCATTCCTTTCTGTGGTCCTTTAGCCTCTTGTCAGATGGGCTGTGTTCCCTTCTGTAACTTTGCCCCACACTAATATGTTCCACGGTCAGAGCCAGACTTCTTATCTTTCCTCTTCCTCATGTCTCCCATAAGGTTCCCGTTTCTTGTCCCACTTTCTTCCACTGAAGGGCCTCAGGCTGAGCTCCTTGAAGGGCCTAACTCAGTTTGTTCTGCAGCATCTCTGATCACTCACTGATCCCCAGGCAGCACAGCACAGTGGGGAGCACATGGGATGACTTTGGAGTCAAATGGATTTAGGTTTTAATCCCAGCTCCACTGCTTACTAATACTGTGATCTGGGGCAGGCTACTTAACCTCTCCGTGACCTCAGTTTTATAATCCATTATGTGGGCATAGTAAATCTTACCTTGCATGGTTCATGTGTGAGGTAATTGTAATAATAATTACAAAGTGCTTAGAAAATGTCTGTCATGATCTCAGTGTTAGTTCCTTTCCCTTCCCCATCCCAATAGCTATCTCTTATTTGCCACCTCATGACTGGTTTACCAAGGGGCTATCACACCATGTTTTCAGGATCAAAAATACTTTGTGTGCCTAGAAGAATAATACAGATATGTTTTAGTAAGGAATAAAAACACGGTTTTTTCCCCATATAACCTCATTTTGTTTAAGAGAACATAAACAATGCCTTAGAGCATTAACACTCAGCATTTTGTAAGCTCAAATTATTTTTATAGCAAAGTGGTAAGAAAATTAAAAGTTACCGATATTCCACTTTGCATACTTTGCACTTTGGATATTTGCCATATTTGAATGTTTACTGCAGACAAGATCCTTAGGGATGGGGCTCGATTTATTTGTCTATATATTGTATGACCCAGCACAGGACCTGACACTTCTTCGATGCTTAAGTAAATGTTTGTTGAACAAATGAATGTTTCATTGAATGCAATTGTATGAACTGATGAAAGTTGAATTATTTTATATCTAAACTGAATATCTGTGTTGTCTGGTTTTGGCTGGGGCTGGATTTAGCTTACTGATGCACAGGAACCTTGTTTATGTGCTCAGTGTTGCAGAGATGGGGGGAGTGGGGCTGTGGGATCTGTATTTGGAGAGATGCATTATTATCACTGCCCTTCACACTTTCCTCTTTGCTTTTGTTGTTTTTCATCTTTCCTACTAGATTGTCAACTCCCAGAGGGCACAGGCCATGGCTTATTCTGTATTACTGTATGTTACCACATATAATTTCTCAGTGCTTGTAATACTGTCAGTACTCAGTTAATATTGGTTGAATGGATGAATATGGTAGCAAAGACAGCTTGAAGGAAGATTAGCACTTTTGGATCTTTATAGTGTTTTGGAAATGCAGCATCCTTTGTCCCTTCTCATCTGCTTTGATTTATATCTGTCTCCTCCATAGCTGTTTCATTGATCCTACACTTGGATTTATTATTCTTTAATCTCACCCTTATAAATGTCACATGATTTGTGGGAAAGGGTTGAGGCTGTTTATTTTATAATTTTTTTCCTTCTTAATTATTTATAGTTTTGACATCTTTATTGGAGTATAATTGCTTTACATTGTTGTGTTAGTTGCTGCTGTGTAACAAAATGAATCAGCTATACATATACATATATCCCCATATCCCCCTCCTTCTTGTGTCTCCCTCCCACCCTCCCTATCCCACCCGTCTAGGTGGTCACAAAACACTGAGCTGATCTCCCTGTTCTATGCAGCTGCTTTCCACTAGCTAGCTATTTTATATTTGGTAATGTGTATATGTACATGCCACTCTCTCACTTCGTCCCAGCTTACCCTTCCCCTTTCCCGTGTCCTCAAGTCCATTCTCTACATCTCTGTCTTTATTCCTGTCCTGCCCCTAGGTTCTTCAGAACCACTTTTTTTTAGATTCCATATATATGTGTTATCATACAGTATTTGTTTTTCTCTTTCTCACTTACTTCACTCTGTATGACAGACTCTAGGTCCATCCACCTCACTACAAATTGCTCAATTTCATTTCTTTTTATGACTGAGTAATATTCCATTGTATATATGTGCCACATCTTCTTTATCCATTCTTCTGTCGATGGACACTCAGGTTGTTTCCATGTCGTGGCTATTGTAAATAGAGCTGCAATGAACATTGTGGTACATGACTCTTCTTGAATTATGATTTTCTCAGGGTATATGCCCACTAGTGGGATTGCTGGGTCATATGGTAGTTCTATTTTTGGTTTTTTAAGGAACCTCCATACTGTTCTCCATAGTGGCTGTATCAATTTACATTCCCACCAACAGTGCAAAGGGATTCCCTTTTCTCCGCACCCTCTACAGCATTTACTGCTTATAGATTTTTTGATGATGACTATTCTGACTGGTGTGAGGTGATATCTCATTGTAGTTTTGATCTGCATTTCTCTAGTGATTAATGATGTTGAACATCCTCTCGTGTTTGTTGGCATTCTGTATATCTTCTTTGGAGAAATGTCTATTTAGGTCTTCTGCCCATTTTTGGATTCGATTGTTTGTCTTTTTGTTATTAAGCTGTATGAGCTGCTTGTATATTTTGGAGATTAATCCTTTGTCAGTTGCTTTGTTTGTGCATATTTTCTCCCATTCTGAGGGTTGTCTTTTTGTCTTGTTTATGGTTTCCTTTGCTGTACAAAAGCTTTTAAGTTTCATTAGGTCCCATTTGTTTATTTTTGCTTTTATTTCCGTTTATCTAGGAGGTGGGTCAAAAGGGATCTTACTGTGATATATGTCATAGAGTGTTCTGCCTATGTTTTCCTCTAAGAGTTTTATAGTGTCTGGCCTTACATTTAGGTCTTTAATCCATTTTGAGTTTATTTTTGTATATGGTGTTAGGGAGTGTTCTTATTTCATTCTTTTACATGTAGCTATCCAGTTTTCCCAACATCACTTATTGAAGAGGCTGTCTTTTCTCCATTGTATACTTTAGCCTCCTTTATCAAAGATAAGATGACCATATGAGCATGGGTTTATCTCTGGGCTTCCTATCCTGTTCCATTGATCTATATTTCTGTTTTTGTGCCAATACACTACTGTCTTGATTGCTGTAGCTTTGTAGTATAGTCTGAAGTCAGGGAGCCTTATTCCTCCAGCTCCGTTTTTCGTTCTCAAGATTGCTTTGGCTATTTGGAGTCTTTTGTGTTTCCATACAAATTGTGAAATTTTTTGTTCCTGTTCTGTGAAAAATGCCATTGGTAGTTTGATAGGGATTGCATTGAATCTGTAGATTGCTTTGGGTAGAATAGCCATTTTCACAATGTTGATCCCTCCAATCCAAGAACATGGTATGTCTCTCCATCTGTTTGTATCATCTTTAATTTCTTTCAGCAGTGTCTTATAATTTTCTGCATACAGGTGTTTTGTCTCCTTAGGTAAGTTTATTCCTAGATATTTTATTCTTCTTGTTGCAGTGGTAAATGGGAGTGTTTTCTTGATTCCACTTTCAGTTTTTTCATCATTAGTGTATAGGAATGCGAGAGATTTCTGTGCATTAATTTTGTATCCTGCTACTTTACCAAATTCATTGATTAGCTCTCGTAGTTTTCTGGTAGCATCTTTAGGATTCTCTATGTATAGTATCATGTCATCTGCAAACAGTGACAGCTTTACTTCTTCTTTTCCGATTTGGATTCCTTTTATTTCTTTCTCTTCTCTGATTGCTGTGGCTAAAACTTCCAAAACTATGTTGAATAATAGAGGTGAGAATGGGTAACCTTGTCTAGTTCCTTACCTTAGTGGAAATGGTTTCAGTTTTTCACCATGGAGAATTATGTTGGCTTTGGGTTTGTCATATATGGCCTTTATTATGTTGAAGCAAGTTCCATCTATGCCTACATTCAGGAGAGTTTTTATCATAAATGGGTGTTGAATTTTGTCAAAAGCTTTTTCTCCATCTATTGAGATGATCATATGGTTTTTCTCCTTCAGTTTGTCAATATGGTTTATCACATTTATTGATTGGCCTATACTGAAGAATCCTTGAATTCCTAGGGTAAACCCCAGTTGATCATGGTGTATGATCCTTCTCATGTGCTGCAGGATTCTGTTTTCTAGTATTTTGGTAAGGATTTTTGCATCTATGTTCAACCATGATATTGGCCTGTAGTTTTCTTTTTTTGAAACATCTTTGTCTGGTTTTGGTATCAGGATGATGGTGGCCTCATAGAATGAGTTTGGGAGTGTTCCACCCTCTGCTATATTTGGAAGAGTTTGAGAAGGATAGGTGTTAGCTCTTGTCTAAATGTTTGCCAGAATTCATCTGTGAAGCCGTGTGGTCCTGGGCTTTTGTTTGTTTGAAGATTTTTAATAACAGTTGAAATTTTAGTGCTTGTGATTAGTCTGTTTATGTTTTCTGTTTCTTCCTGGTTCAGTCTTGGAAGGTTGTGTTTTTTAAGAGTTTGTCCATTTCTTCCAGGTTGTCCATTTTATTGGCATATAGTTGCTTGTAGTAATCTCTCATGATCCTTTGTATTCAGTGTCAGTTGTTACTTCTCCTTTTTCATTTCTAATCCTGTTGATATGAGTCTTCTCCCTGTTTTTCTTGATGAGTCTGGCTAATGGTTTATCAATTTTGTTTATCTTCTCAAAGAACCAGATTTTAGTTTTATTGATCTCGGCTATCATTTCCTTCATTTCTTTTTCATTTATTTCTGATTTGATCTTTATGATTTCTTTCCTTCTGCTAACTTTGGGGTTTTTTTGCTCTTCTTTCTCTAATTGTTAGGTGTAAGGTTAGGTTGTTTATTTGAGATGTTTCTTGTTTCTTGAGGTAGGATTGTATTGCTGTAAACTTCCCTCTTAGAACTGCTTTTGCTGCATCGCATAGGTTTTGGGTCGTTGTGTTTTCACTGTCATTTGTTTCTTGGTATTTTTTTGATTTCCTCTTTGATTTCTTCAGTGATCTCTTGGTTTTTTAGTAGTGTATTTTTTAGCCTCCATGTGTTTGTATGTTTTACAGTTTTTTTCCTGTAATTGATAACTAGTCTCATAGCATTGTGATCAGAAAAGATACTTGATATGATTTCAACTTTCTTAAATTTACCAAGGCTTGATTTGTGACCCAAGATGTGGTCTATCCTGGAGAATGTTCCATGAACACTTGAGAAGAAAGTGTATTCTGTTGTTTTTGGATGGAATGTCTTATAAATATCAATTAAGTCCATCTTGTTTAATGTATCATTTAAAGCTTGTGTTTCCTTATTTATTTGCATTTTGCTTTTTCTGTCCATTCGTGAAAGTAGGTGTTAAAGTCCCCTAGTATTATTGTGTTACTGTCGATTTCCCCTTTTATGGCTGTTAGCATTTGCCTTATGTATTGAGGTGCTCCTATGTTGGGTGCGTAAATAGTTACAATTTTTATATCTTCTTGGATTGATCCCTTGATCATTGTGTGGTGTCCTTCTTTGTCTCTTCTAATAGTCTTTATTTTAAAGTCTATTTTGTCTGATACGAGTATTGCTACTCCAGCTTTCTTTTGATTTCTGTTTTCATGGAATATCTTTTTCCACCCTCTCACTTTCAGTCTGTATGTGTCTGAAGTGGGTCTGAAATGGGTCTCTTGTAGACACCATTTATACGGGTGTTGTTCTTGTATCCATTCAGCCAGTGTCTGTTTTTTGGTTGGAGCATGTAATCCATTTACATTTAAGGTAATTATCGATACGTATGTTCCTATTACCATTTTCTTAATTTTTTTGTGTTTGTTATTGTAGGTCTTTTCCTTCTCTTGTGTTTCTTTCCCAGAGAACTTCCTTTAGCATTTGTTGTAAAGCTGGTTTGCTGGTGCTGAACTCTCTCAGCTTTTGCTTGTCTGTAAATATTTTAATTTCTCCATCAAATCTGAATGAGATCCTTTCTGGGTAGAGTAATCTTGGTTTTAGGTTTTTCTCCTTCATCACTTTAAATATGTCCTGCCAGTCCCTTCTGGCTTGCAGAGTTTCTGCTGAAAGATCAGCTGTTAACCTTATGGGGTTTCCCTTGTGTGTTATTTGTTGTTTTTCCCTTGATGCTTTTAATATGTTTTCTTTGTATTTAATTTTTGATAGTTTGACTAATATATGTTTTGGCATGTTTCTCCTTGGGTTTTTCCTGTATGGGACTCTCTGTGCTTCCTGGACTTGAGTAACTATTTCCTTTCCCATATTAGGGAAGTTTTCAACTATAATTTCTTCAAATATTTTCTGAGTCCCTTTCTTTTTCTCTTCTTCTTCTGGTACCCCTATAATTCGAATGTTGGTGCATTTAATGTTGCCCCAGAGGTCTCTGAGACTGTCCTCAGTTCTTTTCATTCTTTTTTCTGCTCTGTGGTAGTTATTTCCACTATGTTATTTTCCAGGTCACTTATCTGTTCTTCTGCCTCAGTTATTCTGCTATTGATTTCTTCTGGAGAATTTTTAATTTCATTTATTTTGTTGCTCATAATTGTTTGTTTGCTCTTTAGTTCTTCTAGGTCCTTGTTAAATGTTTCCTGTATTTTCTCCATTCTATTTCTAAGATTTTGGATCATCTTTACTATCATTACTCTGAATTCTTTTGCAGGTAGACTGCGTATTTCCTCATCATTTTTTTTGGTCTAGTGGGTTTTTACCTTGCTCCTTTATCTGTTGTGTATTTCTCTGTCTTCTCATTTTGCTTAAGTTACTGCATTTGGGGCCTCCTTTTTGTAGGCTGCAGGTTCATAGTTCCCATTGTTTTTCGTGTCTGCTCCAGTGGGTAAGGTTGGTTCAGTGATTTGTGTAGGCTTCCTGGTGGAAGGGACTAATGCCTGTGTTCTTGTGGATGAGGCTGGAATTTTCTGGTGGGCAGAACTGCATCCAATTGTGTGTTTTGGGGTGTCTGTGAACTTAGTATGATTTTAGGCAGCCTCTGTGCTAATGGGTGGGGTTGTGTTGCTAGTTGTTTGGCGTGGGGTTTCCAGCACTTGAGCTTGCTGATCGTTGAGTGGAACTGGGTGTTAGTGTTGAGATGGGGATCTCTGGGAGAGCTCTTACCAATTGATATTACCTGGGGCCAGGAGGTCTCTGGTGGAAAAGTGTCCTGAACTCGGCTCTCCCACCTCAGAGGCACAGGCTTGGCACCCGGCCAGAGCACCAAGACCCTGTCAGCCCCACGGCCAGATTCATGGGGATTTTCTTGCCTTTTGGGAAGTCTGAGGGCTTCTGCCAGCATTCAGTAGGTGTTCTGTAGGAGTTGTTCCACATGTAGATGTATTTTTGATGTATTTGTGGGGAGGAAGTTGATCTCCACATCTTACTTCCCTGCCATCTTGAAGGTCCTATGGTTGAGACTTTGATATTATTCAGACGTGGATTTAAGTTCTGACTTAATAACTTGTGGGTTGTGTGATCTTGAACAAGGTATGTAACCACCTGGTGCCTCTTTCCTCATCTGTGAAGGTGAGTGTGAGTGTTGTCTACCTGGCAGAGCTGTTTTGAGAACAGATTGGATTGATGAATATAAGGCACCTACTCTTTGTAGGGATTCTATAAATAGTAGGTGTTGTTACTATCCTTATTTCCATTCTCTTTTCTCTCTTACTGTTTATCTTAAACACTCCTTCCTTTTCCAATCAGAAATCATGCATTTCTAACCCTGGCTATCTGTTAGCAGCCACTGGACCACTGGGAGTTTCTGGGGAATGGAATATTATGAACTCTCAAAATTTCATTTCATCAGGAACCTTATATCCCCTTGAACAGTGATAAAAGCCTTAATAAGAATAACCACTATTTGGCCCATTAAAATAATCCAAAGATAAATGTGAGTTTGCAGAAAAACCCTTAAATTATAAAGCAAAGAATTGGAGAGTTAAATGGCATGTGAAGAATCTGAAGACATAACACATATTTAAATTTATGATTTTTTATTCTCTCTCTCTCTATTTATTACAACAGATTCTAAAAGATTGTTCTCATAACAAGACCATTATCCTGAGTAGATTTAAGGACTCTTTTACCAGTATTTTTTCTTGAAATAATTGAGTTTGCTGAAATAAACAATTCAGCTCAATATTTTTCATCTCCCTCTAATACAGATGTATTTGATTCCTATAAATCTGGGTGAAGTCAGTCATGATTTTATTCATATTTGTTTTCCACAGGGTATATGAGCTATTAAGTCATGTTGCATTTATTATAGATCATGTTTGCTTTTTGGCAAGATAATTTTAACGATTGAGAACAATATTTTAGTACATGTAACACTGGGAAAACAACCAGAAAGGAGTATTGAAGCAAAATGTTCCTTACAATAAATACTTTAAGTAAATAAAATATTCCATTGTGAATCAAGCATACATTTACATATGAAATGTATAAAAATCATTTAGTATTATGCATACTGTTCATTCTTATGGTTCATATATGTATATATATTCCTCTCATATAAGAATATATCTATATCACTTTGTCTTTTTGTTTGTAATATATGTATATATTCCCATTATATCTTTCTTCCAGCCTCAAATATGTGGATATTTTCTTGGTTTTGTGCCATTTTAATTATCTTGGCTGTTGCTGGTGTGGACACAATAGTAAAGACCACACCATATACCAAATTCACGAAGAAGTCTGAGGGAAAAGAGATGCCAAAGGGTCCAAAGCCATCCAGTGGCCAACCTCCAGAAGAAGAAGAAACTCCCTTCACAGAAGCAGCTGAAATGGCAGAACCAACCCCTGACCCCTCAGCTTTCAATTCTGTCTTTGGTGCTGCCACCCTCTTCCCCTCTGAAAACCTCACTCTTGACACGGCTGATTTCTTCTTGAATTGCTGTGATTGTTGTTCATCTGGACCAGGGCAAAAAGGAGAACCTGGAGAGACTGGAAATCCAGGTATTTGAAAATATACGAGGCCCTATATTTCTCACTTGTACATCCTTAGAGTTGAGAGGTGGTGGATTGGTGGTGGAATTGCCTCAAGGGTTTCTACATTGTCATGCGAATGGGACAAGCCTAGGTGTAACACTGTGACAAATGCAATGGGTTCTGTTGCCCAGTGGGGTAGCCAGAGTCCCATGTATGGCTATTAATATTAAATGAGATTAAAAATTCAATTTCTCAGTCACACGGGTCCCATTTTAAATGCTCAGTAGCCACGTGTGGCCAATGGGCAGCACAGATATAGAGCATTTCCATAATTGCAGGAAGTTCTACTGGATGGTGCTGGTTAGAGCAGAGACTGGCCTACCAACCCTAGCACTGGTGTGTAGTCCTTCCAGTTACACAATCTTTTCATTAATGGCTGATGTAAGTAGGGTAAGTGAAAATTCTGTGGTCTGGTAAGAATGCGTACTGACTGATGGGGTTTTGGAGTGCTACTTGTAGTTAGGATTAGAAATGGAATGCCTGTGAGGTGGAGAATAAAGGCAGGATTCAGTTCACTTCTCATTGAAATTCTGAGGCAACACAGTCCCCTTGCCCAGCAATTTTCTCCATTGAACGTCATGGTTAAATATTTCAAAATTTCAGATGTCTTTCATGTATACAGTATGAATATACTCTCACTTTTATTGTAATACAGTTCAGCTTTCACATGTCCTACAGCAGAGAATTCAAGGAAAAAGTGAGATCAGAATGTCAATTTCAAATCCACTATTCCCTGAAAAAATTACATATAAATATTTGTTGTGTCTTGCCTGAAGAATTTCAAGTTATAAAATCAGGAATTCTGCATCCTCATTAAGCTTTTCATTCATTTCATCCCATTTCAGGAAGCTTTTGGGAAATGTGATCAGTGTTTATGTGGAGGTGGTATTGAATGGGAAAGAAGCTGGGCAGGGGTCTGGGGAACCAAGATTTCAGGCTTGCCAAAACATTACCGGAGATCTAATGAGACTGAGAAAATTATATTTACCAGGGTTTCTCTTAGTATCATGTCTGGCAAGCTGCTAGCGGGGAGCGGGAAGGGGTCATGTAAACACAGCTGGTTGCTAAACTGTCTTATAAGTCATAGCATCAGGGCTTTTGTCTTACCCAGTGGTGGATTTAGCTGCGCTGTTCTTAGAGCTCAGCTTATTACATACATTAATTAACACACATAGTACATACATCACATTTGTGTTATCTACCATAATGTGAATAATAAATGTAGACTTTAAAAGTTATGAGCCTAATGTTACAGAGTTTCTGAATGAAAGTGTTTTGAAGTATACAGCTCAGCTCTATCTAATAGCTCGTAAAGGTAAAATTCCATTTGAAATTTTATCTCCAGCTTCTCTCATTAATTCAGTTATATAATAGCTACCTACTATGTGCCAAGAAATGTTAAGCACTTTATGTTGTTTCTCATCTTTGTAGAAAATGATTAAAATATTATTACATTTCAGTGCATAATTTAATTGCGTTTCAGAGAGTTTCAGGTAATTCTAGAGGTTATAGCACCTGAGCGTATAGAACCTGGTGTCAAACTCGGTTTGTGCACCCTCCAGCCCCAGCTCTTCCATTAGGTCCAGGCTTCCGATATTTACACTAAACTAACCAAGATGTACACCTTGCCTAGATGGAAGGGGCAGCCTGCCTGCCCCTTGTGCCCTTGCAGGCAGTTGCTGTGTGCTCCCTGTGCGTTTCCCTCATAACCACATTGGGCATTTGGGGGTCGTGAGGAAGGGGGGTCACTGCACAGTGAACTGTAATTGATCATTTTGCTTGCTTCTGCCTCCCCTGCTCTTTGTTCTCCATTCCTTTCCTCTCTGCTCTTCCTTCTTTTTTAGACAGAAGAGCTTAACCACCACTTTGGCTTCTTAAGCTTGCCTTCAGCCTTAACTTCCATTGCATGCAATTTATTAAAGCTTTTCATCTAAACAAATACAGCGTTCTTTCAAAGAGGAAATTCAACAGATTGAAAATAATTTTCTCCATCCCATCAACTTAATTATAATAATTAAGATGAAAGATTACAATTTAATTGAGTGTACTTATTTATATGGTTAACTTTCAAAGAACCTGGCCATAAATTATTCCAATCAAGCTTGAACAGGACTGGGGTTGCAGGAACGATAACTGTCCTAGGCTTAGGTGTCTGTGTGGCCCAGGTAAGTGGAAGGGACCTGGGCTGCTGGGATGAGTGAGGACACCAGTGAGGTCTCACCTGCCCCTCAGCCTCTTTTACCCTGATCGCTAGCTCCGCCCATGGTGCTCTTCTTTCAGTTTCTTAAAAACACCATGGTCTTTTCTACTCTTGTGTTTCCTGAAATACTCATCCATGTTTTTTTTTTTTTTCTTTGTCTCAGAAATTTCTAATTTGTTCATTGGGTCTTAGCTTAATGACATTTTTTTCCAGGAGGTATCCTCTGATCCCATAAATCAGTGTTTTTTTAAACCACCATCTACAATAGGAACTTTCTCTTTTCTTTACATAACTAACAACAGTGTGGCCGTTTCTATTTATTTGTGTGGTTATTTGTTCATGTTTATCTTTCATGGACTCTCAGCTCCATGAGGGAAGGGACTGCTGGAATGTTGATGGCTGATTCCTGACACCTATCAGGATGCTTGGTGTGTAGGGGGGCTCAGCAATTTTTCCTGAATGAGTATATAAGTGAAGGAATGGGAAAACCAAAAGTGCTAGGTATTGTGGTTTTACTTCCAATTTGAAAGTGTGGTCCACATGAGGTTAAGAGTCAGATAATCATCTTTTCTTGTTGTTTGATATAGTACTGCTTCTCTGAATCATTTGATCACTGCCATGAATTCAGTGACAAGTACTAATGGGCTCAATTTATCTATTCAGGTAGTGAAAAATTGTAAATCAGACAAAAATATTGTCCTTAGAACTCTGTAATAGTTTATTCTCACCCAGATTTTATCATTAGGACACTGACAGTCATTGGCCTCAATAAAATGACTGATTTTTTGGGAAGTAATGAATTTCAAAAGAGAATTTTTCTACCCTGATGGTTTTTCAATCTCATTTCCAGGTTTTAAGGGAGAAGCTGGTGATATGCGGATCCTAGGGCCACCAGGAGTCACTGGACCCCAAGGTCCAAAAGGCCAGAAAGGAGAGAAGGGTAGGTAATTATATCCATTTCATGTCAGAACTCAAGAGATGTTCTGCATCATTTTTAAGAAGAGCAGCTTGTTAAGTAAATACCAGATTCTTACAGGTAGATCTATTTTTTAAAATGTAAAAACTTGGTAAAGCATATTGTGAGTTATATTTGATATAAAAATGTTAACTTTATAAATAGCCGACTGAGAAATTTAAAACTTGCCTGGTAATATACTCGCCCCCACACACATACCTTTTCTGTTTCTTATAGTCCACCTGGCTGACTCAGTGACTGGGAGCCACAGGGCATAGACTCTGGGAAAGGGTCCTTTCCTATATACTCCTGTTTGAGTTCTTCTTTATGATGCAAATTAATCTCATACTACACAAAACTAATCAGAGCAAGCAATCCTCTAGAATATTCCATATAGATGGATAGACTACCTACTAAGGAGAGTATGACATATCCTTTGGCTTACTCTCAAATCAGGGGCAGTGTCAACGGTGGGAAGAGAACTGAATTAAAATGGAAGAAGTCAAGCTATTTGCAGTGACCCTGGACCCGTCACTTTACCTCATCTGGAAATTGAGAGGACTAGACTAGATATTTATTTATACTCTGTTTAAGGAAGATTTGTCATTATGGGGCCTTTCCTAGATCTTTTCCAGCTCAGAAATTCTGTAATTCCATAGATGTATCAGCAAAGAGGGTGCTCTGCTCTGGGAAATCCCTGGTTCTATAAGTGCTTCAAGGTATTGAGGGAAGGTTATAGATTCACTGGGACATTTAGAAATTCCTCAGGGAATACCACCAGCCTGTAGAAATACTATATATCCGTCAAGTTAAATGTTTTAGCCTTAGTGTCACGTGTCAAAAGGCATAATATCATCTATACATCACCCTCTGCATGGCTCAGGAACCGCCTAACTCATTTCTGGTAGAACATTCAGTGAAGTAATTACTCAAAAAAGATGCTAAGGTAAGAGAGAGCCACTACACACTCGTCAGTTATGCGATTTTCATTCTTGGAAGCATTTAATCCTTTTGTGGCTGAATTATGTTAGCAGAAGGCCCTGTGAAATAAAGATGAGTGATGAACCTCCCCAGTGTTTCATACATTTTGAAAGTTAGACTTCTGGAAGTAGAAGAAAAAAACAGGGAAGTATTATAAAATGAGGTTCTTAAGAATATGCCTTGATGAAGGATCAAAAGTATAAAATCATTTAGCCAGTCTCTATAAAGTGACAACTGTGTTTTCCTTTTACTTCCACTTAACTTGGACTCTTGTTTAAGACTTAAAGTTAAAAAAATAAATGAGTAGAATGACTGTAGTTTTTACTCAATCATTATCTGATTGAGTAAATTCATTATAAGCAGTTAAACTCTTTAAATGAACTCGAGAACCAGAATAACTGTGCAGTGAAGGTCAGGATATGAATATTGACAAGGACTGGGAATAGAATTATTCCTTCACTTCCATTCATAGGTATGTTCTCTTCAAAGGTATACAGATGTTCTCCCGATGGCCTATGGGTTAATTTCCAATTTTTTTTTTTTTTTTTTTTTTGCGGTACGCGGGCCTCTCACTGTTGTGGCCTCTTCCGTTGCGGAGCACAGGCTCCGGACGCGCAGGCTCAGCGGCCATGGCTCATGGGCCCAGCCGCTCCGCGGCATGTGGGATCTTCCCGGACCAGGGCACGAACCCGTGTCTCCTGCATCGGCAGGTGGACTCTTAACCACTGCGCCACCAGGGAAGCCCTAATTTCCAAATTTTAAGTTTTAAATGGAATGATAAAGAGGAGCAAGCTACTTAGAAAACTCAGTTGAGCAGCTTATGGTGGGATTTCTCTAGCTAGTCTTATGAAATTTGGCTGAATTGCTTTTCATGACTTTTATTTATGTATTTATTTATTTATTTACAGCCATTGTGCTTTTATTGTAAAATTAATAAATTCTTTATAGTAGATTATTAAATACTGGCATATTTATACAATGATAATGAGAAGCAACAAACAACTATATGCAACAGTATAAATCAATTTTACAAATATAATGTTGAGTGAAAGAATTCAGACACAAAAGATTATATACCCTACAACTTCAATTATATAATGGTTAGTACAAACCCCCCAAAGTCTATGATGCTAAAAGTCAACTGTAGTTACTCTCAAAGGTTAGGCTGTGACAAAAAGGGGGCACATTAGAGTCTTCTGGGACTCTGATAATATTCTGGTTTCTTACACAACATTGTAAATCAACTATACTTCAATTAAAAATAAAATAAAAGAGATTAAGAAACTAAAAAAATTATTTTGGTTTCTTCTTTGAAAAATTTTTATTGGGATATAGTTGCCGTAAAGTGAATCAGCTATGCATATACATATATGCCCTCAGTTTTGGATTTCCTTCCCATTTAGGTCACCACAGAGCACTGAGTAGAGTTCCCTGTGCTTTACAGTACATTCTCATTAGTTATCTATTTTATATATAGTATCAATAGTGTATATATGTCAATCCCTATCTCACAATTCATCCTACCCACACCCTTTTCCCCTTTGGTATCCATACGTTTATTCTCTACGTCTGTGTCTCTATTTCTGCTTTGCAAATAAGATAATCTATACCATTTTTTAAGAATCCACATATATGGGATAATATACGATATTTGTTTTTCTCTTTCTGCCTTACTTCACTCTGTATGACAGTCTCTAGGTCCATCCACGTCTCTACAAATGACCCAGTTTCATTCCTTTTTATGGCTGAGTAATATTCCATTATATATATGTACCACATCTTTTTTATCCATTCCTCTGTTGATGGACATTTAGGTTGCTTTTATGTCCTGCCTATTGTAAATAGTGCTGCAGTGAACATTGGGGTGCATGTCATGTGTCTTTTTGCATTATGGTTTCTCTCGGTGTATGCCCAGTAGTGGGATTGCTGGGTCATATGGCAGTTCTATTTTTAGTTTCTTAAGGAACCTCCATACTGTTCTCCATAGTGGTTTTATCAATTTACATTCCCATCAACAGTGCAAGAGGGTTCCCTTTTCTCCACATCCTCTCCAGCATTTATTGTTTGTAGATTTTTTGATGATGGCCATTCTGACTGGTGTGAGGTGATACCTTTTTGTAGTTTTGATTTGCATTTCTCTAGTAATTACTGATGTTGAGCATCCTTTCATATGTTTGTTGGCAATCTGTATGTCTTCTTTGGAGAAATGTCTGTTTAGGTCTTCTGCCCATTTTTGGATTGGGTTGTTTTTTTTTTTCATATTGAGCTGCATGGGTTGCTTGTATATTTTGGAGGTTAATCCTTTGTCAGTTGCTTCATTTGCAAATATTTTCTCCCATTCTGAGGGTTGTCTTTTCGTCTTGTTTATGGTTTCCTTTGCTGTACAAAAGCTTTGAAGTTTCATTAGGTCCTTCCCATTTGTTTATTTTTGTTTTTATCTCCATTTCTCTAAGAGGTGGGTCAAAAAGGATCTTTCTGTGATTTATGTCATTGAATGTTCTGCCTATGTTTTCATCTAAGAGTTTTATAGTGTCTGGCCTTACATTTAGATCTTTGATCCATTTTGAGTTTATTTTTGTGTATGGTGTTAGGGAGTGTTCTAATTTCATTCTTTTGCATGTAGCTGTCCAGTTTTCCCAGCACCACTTATTGAAGAGACTGTCTTTTCTCCACTGTATATTCTTGCCTCCTTTATCAAAAATAAGGTGACTGTAGGTGCATGGGTTTATCTCTGGGCTTTCTATCCTGTTCCATTGAGCTATCTTTCTGTTTTTGTGCCAGACCATACTGTCTTGATTACTGTAGCTTTGTAGTATAGTCTGAAGTCAGGGAGCCTTATTCCTCCAACTCCTTTTTTCTTTCTCAAGATAGCTTTGGCTTTGGGGTCTTTTGTGTTTCCATACAAATTGTAAAAAATTTTTGTTCTAGTTCTGTGAAAAACGCCATTGGTAATTTGATAGGGATTGGCATTGAATCTGTAGATTGCTTTGGGTATTATAGTCATTTTCACAATATTGATTCTTCCAATTCAAGAACATGGTATATCTCTCCATCTGTTTGTGTCTTTTTTTATTTCTTTCATCAGTATCTTATAGTTTTCTGAGTACAGGTCTTTTGCCTCCTTAGGTAGGTTTATTCCTAGATATTTTATTCATTTTTTTGCAATGGTGAATGAAATCGTTTCCTTAATTTCTCTTTCTGATCTTTCATTGTTAGTGTATAGGAATGCAAGAGATTTCTGTGTATTAATTTTGTATCGTGCAACTTTACTAAATTCATTGATTAGCTCTAGTAGTTTTCTAGTGACATCTTTAGGATTCTCTATGTATATTATCATGTAATCTGCAAACAGTTACAGTTTTACATATTCTTTTCCAGTTTGTATTCCTTTTATTTCTTTTTCTTCTCTGATTGCTGTGGCTAGGACTTCCAAAACTATGTTGTATAATAGTGGCGAGAGTGGGCACCCTTGTCTTGTTCCTGATCTTAGAGGAAATGCTTTCAGTTTTTCACCATTGAGAATAATGCTCGATGTGAGTTTTTCATATATGGCCTTTATTGTGTTGAGGTAAGTTCCCTCTATGCCTACATTCTGGAGAGTTTTTTTTTTATCTTAAATGGGTGTTGAATTTTGTCAAAAGCTCTTTATACATCTCTTGAGATGGTCATATGGTTTTTGTCCTTCAATTTGTTAATATGGTATATCACATTGATTGATTTGCATGTATTTAAGAATCCTTGCATCCCTGGGATAAATCCTACTTGATCATGGTGTGTGGTCCTTTTAATGTGTTGTTGGATTCGGTTTGCTAGTATTTTGTTGAGGATTTTTGCGTTTATGTTCATCAGTGATATTGGCCTGTAATTTTCTTTTTTTGTGTGATATCTTTGTCTGGTTTTGATATCATGGTGGTGGTGGCCTCATAGAATGAGTTTGGGAGTGTTCCTCCCTCTGCAATTTTTGGGAAGAGTTTGAGAAGGATAGGTGTTAGCTCTTCTCTAAAATTTGATAGAATTCGCCTGTGAAGTCATCTGGTCTTGGACTTTTGTTTGTTGGAAGATTTTTAATCACAGTTTCAATTTCATTACTTGTGATTGGTCTGTTTATGTTTTCTACTTCTTCTTGGTTCAGTCTTGGAAGGTTATGCCTTTCTAAGAATTAGTCCGTTTCTTCCAAGTTGTCCATTTTATTGGTATAGAGTTGCTTACAAAGGATCTCTTATGATCCTTTGTATTTCTGCAATGTCAGTTGTAACTCGTCCTTTTCAATTTCTAATTTTGTTGATTTGAGCCCTCTCCCTTTTTTTCATGATGAGTCTGCCTAAAGTTTTATCAATTTGGTTTATCTTCTCAAAGAACCATCTTTTAGTTTCATTGATCTTTGCTGTTGTTTTCTTTGTTTCTATTTCATTTATTTCCTTCTACTAACTTCTTCTTTCTCTAGTTGCTTTAAGTGTAAGGTTAGGTTGTTTATTTGAGATTTTTCTTGTTTCTTGAGGTAGGATTGTATTACTTTAAACTTCCCTCTTAGAACTGCTTTTGCTGCCTCTCATAGGTTTTGGTTCATCGTGTTTTTATTGTCATTTGTTTCTAGGTATTTTAAATTTTTATTTATTTATTTTTGGCTGTGTTGGGTCTTCACTGCTGCATGCAGGCTTTCTCTAGTTGTGGCGAGCAGGGGCTACTCTTCATTGCAGTACACGGGCTTCTCATTGTGGTGGCTTCTCTTGTTGTGGCTCTAGGTGCGTGGGCTTCAGTAGTTGTGGCACACAGTCTCAGTAGTTGTGGCTCGTGGGCTGTAGCGTGCAGGCTCAGTAGTTGTGGTGCATGGGCTTAGTTGCTCTGTGGCATGTGAGATCTTCCCAGACCAGGGCTTGAACCTGTGTCCCCTGCATTGGCAGATGGATTCTTAACCACTGTGCCACCAGGAGCCCCCTCTTGGTGTTTTATGATTTCCTCTTTGATTTCTTCAGTGATCTCTTGGTCGTTTAGTAGCATATTGTTTTCCCTCCAAGTGTTTGTGTTTTTTACTGTTTTTTTTTCCCTGTAATTGATTTCTAATCTCATAGCCTTGTGGTCAAAAAAGATGCTTGATATGATTTCAATTTTCTTAAATTTACCGAGGCTTGATTTGTGATCCAAGATGTGATCTATCCTGGAGAATGTTCCACGTACACTTGAGAATAAAGTGTATTCTGCTGCTTTTGGATGGAATGTCCTATAAATATCAACTAAGTCTAGCTGGTCTAATGTGTCATTTAAAGCTTGTGTTACCTTATTAATTTTCTGTCTGGATATCTATCCATTGATATAAGTGGAGTGTTAAAGTCCCCACTATTATTGTGTTACTGTCAATTTCCTCTTTTTTGGCTGTTAGCATTTGCCTTATGTATAGAGGTGCTCCTATGTTGGGTGCATAAATATTTACTCTTGTTATATCTTCTTGGATTGATCCCTTGATCATTATGTAGTGTCCTTCTTTGTCTCTTATAATAGTCTTTATTTTAAAGTCTGTTTTGTCTGATATGAGTATTTCTACTGCAGCTTTCTTTTGATTTCCATTTGCATGGAATATCTTTCTCCATCCTCTTACTTTCAATCTGTATGTGTCCCTAGGTCTGAAGTTGGTCTCTTGTAGACAGCATATACATGGGTCTTATTTTTGTATGCATTCAGCCAATCTGTGTCTTTTGGTTGGAGCATTTAATCCATTTACATTTAAGGTAATTATCAGTATGTATGTTCCTATTACCATTTTCTTAATTTTGGGGGGTTTGTTTTTGTAGGTCTTTTTCTTCTCTTGTGCTTCCTGCCTAGAAAAGTTCATTTAGCATTTGTTGTAAAGCTGGTTTTGTGGTGCTGAATTCTGTTAGCTTTGCTTTTCTGTAGAGCTTTTGATTTCTCCATCAAATCTGAATGAGATCCTTGCCAGGTAGAGTAATCTTGGTTGTAGATTTTACCCTTTTTATCACTTTAAATATATCCTGTCACTCCCTTCTGGCCTGCAGAGTTTCTGCTGAAAAATCAGCTGATAACCTTATGGGAATTCCCTTGTATGTTATTTGTTGCTTTTCCCTTGCTGCTTTTAGTATTTTTTCTTTGTGTTTAATTTTTGTTAGTTTGATTGATATGTGTCTCAGCCTGTTTCTCCTTGGATTTATCCTGTATGGGACTGTCTGTGCTTCCTGGACTTGATTGACTATTTCCTTTCCCATGTTAGAGAAGTTTTTTACTATAATCTCTTCAAATATTTTCTCAGACACTTTCTCTTTCTCTATTTCTTCTGAGATCCCTATAATTTGAACATTGGTGCCTTTAATGTTGTCCCAGAGGTCTCTGAGACTGTCCTCATTTCTTTTCATTCTTTTTTCTTTATTTTGCTCCATGGCAGTTATTTCCACCATCCTATCTTCCAGGTCACTTATCTGTTCTTCTTCCTCAGTAATTCTGCTATTGATTCCTTTGAGTTTATTTTTAATTTCAGTTATTGTGTTGCTCATCACAGTTTGTTTGTTCTTTAGTTCTTCTAGGTCCTTGTTAAACATTTCTGTTTAACAGAATTGGATCATCTTTACTGTTATTACTCTGAATTCTTTTCCAGGTAGACTGCCTATTTCCTCTTCATTTATTTGGTCTTGTGGGTTTTTACCTTGCTCCTTCTTCTGCAACGTATTTCTCAGTCTTCTCATTTTGTCTAACTTACTGTGTTTGAGGTCTTCTTTCCACAGACTGAAGTGTCATAGTTCCTCTTGCTTCTTGTGTCTGCCCTTGGTGGGTGAGGTTGGTCCAGTGGCTTGTGTAGGCTTCCTGGTGGGAGGGACTGGTGCCTGTGCTCTCATGGGTGGAGCTGGATCTTGTCCCTCTGATGAGCAGGGCCATGTCAGGTGGTGTGTTTTGGGGTGTCTGTGAGCTTAGCACAACTTTAGGCAGCCTGTCTGCTGATAGGAGGTAGTTTTGTGTTCCTGTCTTGCTTGTTGTTTGCTGTGAGGCATCCAGCACTAAAGCCTGCAGGCAGTTAGGTAGAGCCATGTCTTGTATTCAAGATGCAGACCTCTGTGAGAGGTCTCATCAATTAACATTCCTTGGGGTCAGGAATTCTCTGGCATTCCAGCATCCTGGACTCAGTGCTCCCTTCCCCGAGGCTCCGGCCTGACCCCTGGCTGGGGAACCAAGACCCCACAAGCCACACATCACAGCAATAAAGGGAAAAAAAGGGGTGGGGGGAGAAAACAAAGGAAAATAAAAAGAGAAACAAAACCCAAGGGAAATAGCAAATACAGAAACAAATAGCAACAACAGCAATAAAACCAAAAAACAAACAAAACTCCAGACAAATGGTAAAAGCAAAACCAACCAAACAAAAATGAAAACAAACTCATGCACACACAAAAAGAAACAAAAACAAAACCAAAGAAAACAAAACCCAAGAGAACAACCAGGCAAACAGAACCCCAAAATGAAATCAAACAATTAAAAACAAAACTAACACAAACAGAAAACAAAAAACAAAACTTAAACAGAATGCAAACTGAAGAATAAAGCAAGCAAAAACAGACACACAAAAACAATTAAAAAAAGGATAAAAAGAAAAAACAGAAAGAGGGAAAAAAAGATAAAAACAAAATAGAACAAAGAAAAGGAAAAAAACAGAACAATGAAAAATAAAAACAAAAAAATTAACAAAATTATAAAAAGGAAGAAAAGAAAACAGAGAAAAACCAAACAAACCTAAAACCCCCCAAACTACTAAATAAAAATAAAGAATAATAATTACAAAAAACAAAGCCAGCAACAGAACAAATCAAAACATAATAATAATAATAGTAATAATAATATTTTCCTGGGGTCTCAGCTGTCATTGTGCTAGCCCCTGCTCTGAGCCACAGCCCACCTCCACCTCCCCAGTAGGCCCTCCAGTGCCTCTAGGTTGGTCTCTCGACCTGCTGTGGGCACTGTGAGGACAGGTCAGACTCTGATCTGGCCCAGCTCATGTGTGTGCTTGCCCCCAAAGTCCACAGCTGCCAGAGCTAGACCAGTTTCATTTGTGGGAACACTCATTGTCCATTCAGATCCATAGATGCAGGGTCTACTAAGCTGATCACAGGGCCTTAATATGTAGCTTGTGCAACTGATGGAAAGATTTTTGTTCCTCTTCCTTAGTCACCCTGCCCCTGGGGTTCAGCTGTGATTTTAGCCCCACTTCTGCATGTGGGCCACCCACAGGATTCTGCTCCCTAGGCTGCCCTGGAGCACTTGGGCCTGCCCCATGAGGACATGGCATGGAGGTGGCATGGCTGCCTGGGTCGCAGGAGCTCCAGTGGTGACAGATGTGCAGGGAAGTGGCAGCCACAGGCACAAGAGATCTGGCCTAGTGTGAGCATTTTCTAGTGCCCAGTGGCAGGTGTGCGAGGGCCAGCCCTGTCAGGGCCCTCTCCTAGCACCTGCGGGGATGGGCAGGGGCTGGTGCGTGGGGAGAGAGGCTGCAGCGGTGGCTCCATCCCCTGCATGTCACTCAGCAGTGGTGCCTTGCTTCCATGGCAGTCCAGGTTTCCTCTACAGGCATTCCCAGTTGCATATTTCCTCCCTCCCATCCCCATCGGCTGTCTCCTTGCAGCCAACAATAGTACTACTTCTGGATTTGTACTCCAGTCCCCACGCTCCAGCTCCCACCGCCGTGCGCACCAGTGGACACACGTCCCAGTGTGGGGCATGCAGTGCTGTTGCATGGACTGTCTGTGTAGGTCTCACTTTGTGCTCTCTGCCACAGACTGGCCGTTCCACCCTCCTCTGTCAGCCTCAGGTGCTTCCCTTCTGTCCCAACCAATTTCTCTGTCGGTGAGGGGGCTTCCCCAGATGTGGGAACCTCTCTTCTGCTTCAGCTCCCCAACTGGGGAGCAGGTTCCATCCCATTTCCTCTCCTCTTCTTTCTCCCTTTCTTTCATCTTGCCTGGTTATGCAGGCATCTTTATTGTCCTTTCTGGTGTCCAAGGTCTTCTACTAGTGTTCAGCCCGTGTTCTATGAGAATTGTTTCATCTGTAGATGTATTCTTTTTTTTTTTTCACGGTGCGCAGGCCTCTCACTGTTGTGGCCTCTCCTGCTGTGGAGCACAGGCTCTGGACGCGCAGGCTCAGCAGCCATGGCTCATGGGCCCAGCTGCTCTGTGGCATGCGGGATCTTCCCGGACCGGGGCACAAACCCACGTCCCCTGCATCAGCAGGTGGACCCTCAACCACTGCGCCACCAGGGAAGCCCTGTAGATGTATTCTTGATGCATTTGTGGAGAGAGATGAACTCCATGTCCTCCTACTCCTCCACCATCTTGAAAAGCCCCCTCTTCTCATGACTTTTAATTTGACTTAGGGTTTCTTTTTCCCTGGAAAAAATGAAACAAAATATGTTGGTTATATCATAAATAATATGGCTGGTAAGTTGATGCCAACCAATATTATATACAGTTATGTTTGACTCTGTACAGATTGCTAAACTTTTTCATACCTCAGTTTCTTTTGTGATGAAAGTGGTAACAAAAATATGTGCTCTACCTTTCTTGATGGGAGATGCTACAAACTTTTGTAAATGAAAAATATTCCAATTGATGAAATGTGCTCTGTTATGTGAGCCTCCCTGTTATATGAGAGGCTGTTTTATTATCAAATAAAAATTAATATTAAACTAAAAGTTTGAAATTTAAAAATTCATGTTAAGAGCTTGGAACATTACCTGGTGCAAAGTAAGTGCTCAATGAGAGTTAGCTATTATTGTTACTGTTATTTTTGCTATTATTAGTTACAATTAAAATAAATCTAGAGTGGCTGCACTGTAACAGGATGGGCCTTTGGCCAGGCCCAGTATAAAAGTCCATTTTGTGGTAATATTGCAAATATCTAAAAGCCCAGATATTTTTATTTTTTCAAACATGAATTTTCACAGCTTTATAATTGCCCAAAGAGTGTATGAAAAAAATTCCAAACAAAATGAAAATTAGCTTTTCCTTGGTGCTTTATGTATATCAAGGACAATATTTTTTATCCTGTGTGGGTTTTTTGTTTTTTTTTTGCGGTACACGGGCCTCCCACTGCTGCGGCCTCTCCCGTCACGGAGCACAGGCTCCGGACACGCAGGCTCAACGGCCATGGCTCACGGGCCCAGCCGCTCCGCGGCATGTGGGATCTTCCCGGACCGGGGCACGAACCCGTGTCCCCTGCATCGGCAGGCGGACTCTCAACCACTGCGCCACCAGGGAGGCCCCCTGTGTGGGTTTTTATCATGAATAGTTTTAGCTGACTGCAGAGTGTTGTGCTCTGTGTTTTAGCTTATATGGTGCACGGTACGATCTCTCACACACTGTGAGGGATATAAAAAAAGAGGACCTTTTAACTGTCATTCAGAATTCGTAATAAGAAGAGCACAAACACAGACTTACATAATGTAAGGCAGAATGTCATAGGTTTTGTAAGAGATTTGAAGAGCTACAAGAATGCTGAGGGAAAAGCTGAAATCTGTTTGAAGAGATTTGGCACTACCTCCAAATATACTTTAAATGGTTCACCATCAATTGGAATAAAATATTCCTAATGTTGCTCAATAAATTCTTTTTCCATATTGTTTTACCTTTACACATTTTGGTAAAGGAAGCATTAGAATGTGACACAGTTGTGAAATGGGTGTTTGTTATATCATAGCTAATATAGTTAGAAAAAAGTTAATCTTGGTATCATTTTAGGACTTAAGGGAGAACGTGGGGAGCGAGGAACAAATGGAGTTCCAGGATACCCAGGAAAACCTGGAGTACCAGGTAGTGTATAAAGTATATCTACTGTGTGTAGTCACATGTGCAGTATGGCCCTTAATTTTCTTCCTGTTTGTATTTAAAGTTATCAGGGAGGTAAGATGGAAATATCAATTAGTAATAATCTTCTAATAATTTAGTGTACTGATTGGATGGAGTGTTATCAGCACTGGTGTAGGAATCTGGAAATGGTAAAAGTATCTGAACTCTGCACCTCTTTCTCGCTGTCCTTGGGAAAAAGATCTCTAAATCTTCCTGGGTTGCAGATTTTTTGCCTGTAAGATTTTGGGTTTGGATGGACAATATGGAGATTTAGGAGAATAGCTCGGTTGGGCCAAAATGCAAAGTATAATGGAACACAACGGGCAACTATAGTTCTAATATTCATTATCTTAAAAGTCAAACAAACAAACAGACAAACTAGATATATAAGATCTAAATATAAGCTGTTGCTTCTCAGTAGCATTAACTCTTTCCTTTATGAGGGAGTCTCTTGATTTGAATGGCTCAGTGTAAGAGTCTGCTCTGCATGGCCATTGCTCAGGCAAGAAGCAGGTTTCCAGCTCCAGTTAAGAGGTTTTGTTTCATTTTGTGAGCTCTCTGATAATAGCATACTGGTCATACCATATGTGAGCCTTAACCATTATTTTAATTTTTCCATTTCAGGTGGACTTGGTCCTAAGGGGGATAGAGGAAATATTGGCCTGGCAGGAGTGAAAGGACAAAAAGGCTCGAAGGGGGACACGTGTGCCAATGGTACCAAAGGAGATAAAGGAGACCGAGGGGCTGTGGGTGCACCAGGCTTGAATGGAGAGCCTGGGGCCAAGGGAGACAAGGGGGAGATGGGGGATAAGGGCTACTGTGGAGATTCTGGGGAGAGGGGGGGAAAAGGAGAAAAAGGCGAGGAGGGCATGAAAGGAGAAAAAGGTAGCAAAGGAGATATTGGAATGGAAGGGAAAAGTGGTTCAGACGGGCTGCCTGGGCCCCAAGGTGATCCAGGAGTTAAAGGAGAAAAGGGAGAGTTGGGTCCTCCTGGTCTTGTGGGACCTGCAGGGCCAAAGGGTGAACTTGGGAGCAAAGGGGTCCGAGGGTCTATTGGGAAGAAGGGCTCTCGGGGCCTCAAGGGCTCCAAGGGGGAGATGGCCAGAGTCCCACAGTCAGCTTTCAGTGCTGCTTTATCCAAGCCTTTCCCCCCTCCAAATGCCCCTATCAAGTTTGACAAGGTTCTCTATAATGACCAAGGGAACTACAGCCCTGTCACTGGGAAATTTAACTGTAGTATTCCTGGGGCATATGTTTTTTCCTACCACGTCACCGTGAGGGGCCGACCTGCTCAGATCAGCCTGGTGGCCTGGAATAGGAAGCAGTTCAAGTCCAGAGAAACGCTCTATGGTCATGAAATAGACCAGGCCTCTCTCCTCATCATCTTGAAATTAAAAGCAGGGGACCAAGTCTGGCTGGAAGTTTCAAAAGATTGGAATGGGGTGTATGTCAGTGCTGAGGATGATAGCATTTTTACTGGGTTCCTTTTGTACCCAGAGGAAAACCCTGGCATTTCACCATAAACTTGTATCTTCAACACTGTAGTTTGGGTTTAGTGGAATAAGTGAGGTAACATTGGGTAGTGCTATTGAAAAAAGTAAGCTTCATTTTTTTTTTCATGATTATAAAAATAATACAGAAAAATTAAGAAAAAATTATATCACCTAGAGTCAATAATCCTATTTTAGAACATCACCTTTAAAAAATATTTATATGTATTTGAGAGCATGTGTCTATTAATTTTGTAGCTAGCCTTTTTCATTTAGCATTTAATGGCATTTCTCAAGCCCTTCAAATAATATTTGTATACAAAAATATGAATGAAATTTGTAATAAATACATATATTCTAACTAAATATTTTCTGTCTCATAAAAACGTGTGTAACTCTTTTCAGTGTGAATGTGAGGCTAACAGCTGACATATGATGGGTAGGTATTTCTCAAAAGTTTCTAATTCTGTTGGGAGGATTGCCTTCCCACAAAATAGGACGATTCCCACGTTAGTTTAATTCAGGGAGAGTACACAGAAAGAATAGTAAAGACTAGCTAAAGTATTTTTAAGATCAATCAGTGTGTAAGGGTTTGCTCATAAAAAACCTGTATTATATGGACTTGTGTGTTGGGTAAAAGGTAAAAAGAAAGTTGATATAGATATTGCTTCATCATAGCAAAGATCCAGCGGTTCATCTAATTATTGTGCTTAGAAGAACTGAATGTCCCCCAAAGATTTCAGAGTAAAATTAAATCATTATTGATCTAAAGTTTCAGCCCTTTCTTCATGGAAGAACATGAAGGTAATGTTAATTCAATTTGGATAAATTCTTTGGCTTCATTATCATCATCTCTAAAATAATTAATTCTAGTTATTCAGTGATAACATTGCTGAACAGGTGGGTATTTGGGAATTCACTTGCAATGTGAATATTTAAAGCTGTGAATATATAATAACTCAACAGCCTCATTTACTAAGAAGTGAATTTGTTGACTCTTGAATTTGGTTTAATGAAGCATATAGTTATGCAGATTTGCAAATCTTGGTGAGTCAAATCAGGGCGTGGGTGATGGGAAACATTTTGGCCTTGCTCTGCCAGATAAACAAGCTCTGAAAAACATAATTTATTTTTGATCTTCATATATATGTATATATATATTAGAATAGTGCTTCTCAAACTGTGTTCAGAGGAAAACCATTACTGGAAGTTGTTATTATGAGCTAGTGCAAAGAGTGGGTTCTGTGTCAAACAAATGTTGGAAATGCTGTATTCTATCTCCCTTTTAAAGATTCATAGAGCATGTTAGTGTAGTCCCTGATATTCCTACAGAAAAGAAATTTGTTTAATTTTGCTTTGTCCATTTATTTTGAGTATAGAACTCATCAAGCAGCATCCCATGGAACAGCGTTCTGTAAGATGCCAATTTTGGAAATGTTGCATTAGTGTCTCATCCAAAGATTACCCAGCAGGCTGGGATAAAGTTTACTCTTGACATTTAGCCCTTGCTTCAGCAATTCTTCTCTATTTAGATTGCAGTATTGCTTTAATTGTGGCTTTGCTTGTATTTGTCACAGGGAGAGTAAGAATTCACAAATGATTAAGGCAGCGATATTTGCACTTAGACTTTTCTTTTCCAGTTTGAGGACGGGATAGTGAAGAGATTCCAGGAACTTAGAGTTTTGTCTCTCTGTATTGTCTTATAGATATATTTCTTTCTTTATGCCTTCTCCATCTTTGGGTCATAGGGATTTGGGAGGCTGAGACCAACTAACCTAGGAAGATGGAAGATAAACCATATCAAAGGATGTGATGTAAAAGGCAGCTGGGCAGAGGGCCAGTAAGAGAGGAAAAATTCACATGGAGGATATATGATATCCAGCGGTGTCTTACATGTGTGTTTGTGGTAAACATTTTGTAGGAAGTCTGAAGTTAAGAGTTTAGGGTTAGGATCCAGGGTTGGTGGTTAGTTATGAATTTTCCTCAGGGCATCCCAACTAAGGAAGTTCTTAGCCTTTGGGATGGCTTTGGGAGGTGACTTCTGGGTTCTGTATGCCACTCTCTGCTACAAGGGTGAAGTGGCACAACAATGTCCCTTCTTTCAACTATACCATGTCTTCCATCTCGTTGAAAGCCCAAAAACAAAGAGTGGATCTCTTGCATCCTAAGGATTTGAATGTAACCCATATCCTGCTCCTACCGTAATGACTGTCGCATATCCTGACCTCTCCCCTGAATGCCTGCCCAGAGTATTAAACTGCTGAGAGGACTTCCCTGGTGGTACAGTGGTTAAGAATCCACCTGCCAAAACAGGGGACACGGGTTCGATCCCTGGTCCGGGAAGATCCCACATGCCGCGGAACAACTAAGCTCGTGCGCCACAACTACTGAGCCTGCGCTCTAGAGCCCGTGAACCACAACTACTCAGCCTGCGTGCCACAACTACTGAAGCCCGTGCACCTAGAGCCCATGCTCTGCAACAAGAGAAGCTACTGCAAGAGAAGTCCACGCACTGCAACGAAGAGTAGCCCCCACTTGCCGCAACTAGAGAAAGCCTGTGCACAGCAGTGAAGACCCAATGCAGCCAAAAGTAAGTAAGTAAGTAAGTAAATAAATAAATGTATTTTAAAAAAAAAAAAAACTGCTGAGAGTTAAAATACATCTCAGGCTTAACATGACAAAACAAGCTTCTGAAAGTCTCCCCAAGCTGCTCTTCCTACATCCTGCCCTAGCTCACATAATGGCAGCTTTTTATGGAGATGCTCAGGCTAAAAACCTTGTGTCATTTGATTCTTCCCTTTCACACTTAAATCCAGTCTGTCAGGAATCCTTCTGGTGCTTCTTTCAGAAAGTATTCAGAATTTGATGACTTCTCACATCTCCGTTGCCATCACCCTGATGAGACCATCATCATTTATTGCCAGGATTTTTTTATTGCAGTAACCTGCAAAATGGATTTCCCTAAGATACAAGGGGCCAAAATACAAATGGGACCCAACATAATAAATATCTAAATATTTGAACTTTATGAGTCAATCTAACAAAGTTATTTAAAATATGTTCTACCCTCCTACTTTAACGTATACTCTTATGTTGAAAAAGTAAGAAACAATTAATGATTTTTATATGACCAACAGTAAGCAAAACATAACAGATGACTGAATTACTATTGTGTGTGTCTGGGTGTTCTCTTAATGGGTAGGTGATATTTGGATGAGTATAGAAAGAGTTTAAGTTATGAATTACTATATGTCTATCCTGTAGATGTTATTTTTAAAACTTAATTTCAGTAAAATATATGCCACATAACCAAGATTTCCATGTAGTTGATGTTCTATTGATAGTTTTATCAAATTAGACCACTCTTGTTGAGTCCTTGTATTTTAAAAATTAATTAAACATATTAATTTCAATTCAGTTTGGAGAAACTTTGCTCATCTGAACTAGCAATAAGAACCACAACATCTACACATCATGTTCAAGTATTGTAATTGGGGTTGCAGATGATACATTACCACTATTGTAAACAATATTTCAAAATATTTAAATTTCATCCTATAAACTATGATCACTTATATTGCCATTTTCGTCATCTCTTGAAACAATATTCTAGAATTTAGCTCCAGCATGAATTTTGTTTGGACCTGCATAAATACAAATTTAGAGAGATATGAATTGTTTAATATTTCTAGCCATTAAGTATGCAACCATTGCAAACCCTGGGCCATTCGTGAATATCTCAAGAATGCTGAATTGGAACACAAAGAGAAGCACAACTGAGACATAATATGTTGTTATCTATGGCACTTATGCTCTCCAAGAGGAAGTTAGTAAGTGAAGTCGTACTTCTCTTAATTAGGCACATCCATTTCTCAAATCCTCCCCACATTCCTAAGCAGTGTCCAGCTCCCATGTTTGCAGCCTTGATGGCATTTGGAGGCAGTCACCTTTTGTTTGATGCACACATGGCAAGAGGTGTGGAGAAGAGTCTAAAAGGGTCTAAAATGTGGTAGTCATGGGAATACATATTTAAGACTGCAGGTTGTGCTGTGCCAGAATTGAGCCTGATTGCTAAGAAGGATGCCCTGGGTACTATCATAAATGTACATGTTTTGTGTTTGTTTTATGCAGGACCCCATACAATATGGGGCCCAGGGCAGGGGCCCCTCTTGCTTGGGTCTAAAGGCAGTATCTCCTATTTCTGTCTCCAACTCCTTTAATCAAAGCAATCCTGTTAAAAAGGAAGTTAGATCATCTTACTCCTCTGCTCAAAGCCTCTTGAAGCTCCTGTCTCATTGGGAGTAGAAGCTGATTCCTTACTATGACCGGAAAGGCCCCTGTGTGATCGGGCCCCTGCTTTCCCTCTGACTCTGCCATCTCCTCCACGCTCACTCTGGGCATTGCCCTCAATGCTATTTCTCCAATTCACTCACATATTTCCACTTAGGGCTAGGGCTTTGCACGTGCCATTCTACCTAAATGGCTCTTATCCCAGGTAACTGCATGACTGGCCCCTTCCTCTCTCTAGAGCCTTTATTCAAATATCACCTTTTCAGTAAGGTCTTTGACTACTTGATTTTAAATTTTAAATTGCATTCCCATGTCCTATTTCTCATCCTCTCATCCTTGCTTTTTTCTCCACAGCACTCACCACATCTAATATATATTTCCCTTACTGATCTTTATTTTCTGTCTTCCCACTAGGAAGTAAGTTCCAGGACTCCAAGGATTTTTATCTGTTTATTGCCCTTTCCCCAGCACCAGCACATTAATTCAGTGAATGAAGATTGATGGGGTCCAAGCTGCTGTGGTGGTTGTAAATCTCTCTACAAGGTGATGCTCACAGGTTATCTTGCTTTTGGTTTCCATCTTAATGTAAAACAACAATGACAAACTACTAGTCTAGTTGCAAAGCAACTAAAACTGTGACTTCTTAGATTTCATAATTAAGAAACTGGCTTCATGAAATGCCATGTTTTATGTTTCATTGTGTTTCAAAGAGCTACAGAATTTTTTTTCCTGTGGGGACAGGGGACTACTGGGCGGTTCCACAGGGTTGCAATGAGGAGCTTACAAGTATGGAAGGGGAACGTGTCTCCTGTTGCTGGCGATGATGCTCCTTTTGAGTGGGTGTCTAATCCATTTTTTTCTCTTAACCCAGCCCCAAATGGGTCATCCTGAGTCCTGAGAATTACTATATTCTATATCTGTGAAGCCACTTACAAAATGATTTTAAAATGAGGCAAGAAGACTGTAAGACTTTAAGATTTAAGGATGCTGTAAAACTTGGAAGAAGGACTTAGGGAGAAGGAAAAATTGAGAGCAACGCAGTTACCAGTGACAAAGATGGGGGTGGGGCAGGCAGGAGAGAGAGAATTATGGAGTCATAGAAACTGCTATTTCCTAGGTCCCAACAACGTGCCAGGCACCGAGCTTTATGTGTCTAAAGTGCCTTAAGTGATAGATCACGTGAGGAGAATGAGGCATGGGGTTATTAGGCAATGTGTCAAAGGACACCCTTCTGGTAGGTGGGGGAGCCAGGAACCCACACTCTTTTTAAAAAATTTTATTGAAGTAGAGTTGATTTACAATGTTGTGTTAATTTCTGCTGTACAGCAAAGTGATTCACTTACACATATACATATTCTTTTCCATTAGGGTTTATCACAGGGTACTGGATATAGTTCCCAGTGCTATACAGTAGGACCTTGTTGTTTATCCACCCTATATATAACAGTTTGCATCGGCTAATGCCAAACTCCCACTCCTTCCCTCCCCCACTCCCTCCCCCTTGGCAACCACAAATCTGTTCTCTATGTCTGTGTGTCTGTTTTTGTTTTGTAGATATCATGAACCCACCCTCTTAACCAATGGAGCAAAGCAGTGTTTACTAAAAAGCTTAACTGGTAAGACCTGGTATTGATATAATGGGAAAAAGAATGGTAGTAGCTCAGTTTCTCAAGGCTATCACCCCAAGTGGGAAAGGGAATGAGAAGGGGATAAGAATCCACTGATATTTCAGCAGGGGATACAAGAATGGGTTTCATGCAAAACTGCAGTTGGAACCGATGGGGTTTACTGATAATGGAGTGTGTAGTTGGGTGCTCTGATCAGCCTAGTGAATAATCCATGTGAGTTTGGTGGGAAAATTTAGTAGGAGTGCTTGATTGTTCTAGGAACTAGAATTAAAGCATATTTATTGTTGCTTGAAGTATAAGAATTACCTTGTGTCTAATAGAGATGACATGAGAGATTTGCATGTTCAGGGTTCCTTGCCTCTAAGGTAGGAAATGCATGGAAGGCATCTCTCTTGTCCTGAGCTTGTGGAGGACGCTGAGGAGACAGAAGCTTCCTTCTTCTACTCTCTGTGTAGTCATTCATTGCCTTAGGGTTACTGTGTGCCAGGCACTGTTCTTGGTACTGAGGATAAATCAGTGCGCACAACAGGGGAAAACATCCTCTGTCTTCATAGTGCTTATGAAGAGAAAGAATTAAAAAAATATAAGCCATCAACTATATATTATGTCAGAAGATGATAAATGGTACGGAGAGAAATACGGCAGGAAGAAGGATTGGGAGTATCAGAGTAGGGTTGGGGGGTGGTGAGAGAGATTTAAAATAGTGTTCAGAAAACGCTTCACTGAGATGTAATATTTGAGCTAAGATATGAAGAAGCCAAAAGAGCGAATCATGTGGACATGAGAGCAAGCAGAGGGAACACAAGGACAAAAATCCCTCAGGTAGGGGCTTGCTTGGCAAGAAGACCAGTGAGACTGCAGGAAGCGGGGGGTGAGGTCAGAGAGGCAATGGGGTCACAGATTGTGTAGGACTTTGGTTTGGTACATGTGGAGTTGCGCCACCCAGACCTCACCTCCTTCAAGGAAAGTCTGGATGCCCTCCTGAGGGACTGTGCTCCTTCAAGGTCTGCCTTGGCTGCAGAGCTGCCTCTTTTGAGGCTGCCCTTCGTGGGGCAGCCCCAGACCGATAACCGAGCAAGGTGGGTGGACAAAGGCCCAGCTGCTCAGCCCTTGGTGGTTACCTGGATGACCCATATGTGCTCCAGACTCTCTGCTTCCTGACTGCGGCTCTGCTGGGCCTTCCTTACAGTTGGGCTCTTCCCTGCTCAGTCCTGCCTCCTTTCCCTTCCCTTCACAGGGGTTGATAAACATCTTGTGCCTCAGATTCTCTCTGAACATTTGCTTCTGGAGACCCAACTGGTGACCATGAGATGGAAAATGTGAGAGACAGTGGTAGAGGTACAATTTTGTGGACCATTTGTTCACTGTGCACTCACACATGTGCACCCCCCCCCCACATACCCACACCCACACCTACACATATGCCTCTCCTTTGTTCTGAGCCAGGGCTGAAAGAATTGATTAGGTAATTAAGTAATGTTGTCAGAACACTACTGGAAGCTTTGGGCCTGGCCTTTAGGTCCAAAGACCTCCTATTGTCTGACTGTAGTGATTGATTAAGTGCATGGACTCAGGAATGGGATGCACTGGGTTAGAGTTTCACTTACTAGCCATGTGACCTTGGGCAAGATGCTTAGTCTATCTGTGCCTCCATTTCCTCATCCATAAAATGAGATTTTGGTGTTATAAATGAGTTTATATTTGCAAAATTCTTAGAACTGTGTCTGACACATAGTGAATGCTAGACAGATGTTTGTCAGATGAGAAAGCCAGTTCTATTCAAGTCAAATGTGAGAGGGTGCATTTTGCATATGGTTCAGATTCCTTTTTGGGGTCAGGTATGTTTCAGTTTTTCAGCTGAGTGGAGGGGGAAGAGGACTGATTTGGGTCCAGGGTAGTAACAGAGGTGAGAGCGTTGGTGGAATTGGAGCTATACTATTTTTTTTTTTTTTCTTTCTTGCGTTACGTGGGCCTCTCACCGTCGCGGCCTCTCCCGTTGCGGAGCACAGGCTCCGGACGCGCAGGCCCAGCGGCCATGGCTCACGGGCGCAGCCGCTCCGCGGTATGTGGGATCTTCCCAGACCGGGGCATGAACCCGCGTCCCCTGCATCGGCAGGCGGACTCTCAACCACTGCGCCACCAGGGAAGCCCTGGAGCTATACATTTAATCAAGGCCTTTCCATAGAATATGTGAGTTATTAAAACAAATACAAAAAATATGTTCTATAAAGGATATATAAAAATAAAGTGTTACTCCTTTAAAATGAGACTGAGGTTCACCCTCTCCTCAAAATTACTGTTGATAGAGTTAGTATATCAAAGTGCATGAATCCACCTTCATACTGAGGCACCGAGGACCACTGTCCTGGATTGCCATTGCTGACCATAAGCTTCCTATATACCTGAACAAGGCATTGAAGGAAGGCCCAACTAAAGATGGATGTTTTGCTGATCTGAAAGGTAATGACAGTGACAAATGAGACCTCCCAGTGGACCATAGCGAGGGTTAGCAGCAGGAAATTGCATCGGCTCGGTGATTAAGGCAACACCAGCAGTCAGAAGACGGCAGGGCAGGTGGCCTTGGTCTTGCTGCTGCTTCATGTGATCTGTCACACGGGGTGATGAGTCTGAGATGTGTCTGCCAGGCCCACAAACATGATCTTCCCCTGCTTCCCTTTTTCCCTGAGGATAAATGAGCAAGAAGAAATTTGGAACATCCAGATTATTCAATGTCAGAGCCAAAGCAGCACACCCACTCTCCTTGGATGTTGAATGCAAGTTAAAATTGCCTCTGACAAAAGATTTTGTGAAGGTCTTACTCATTCATTTTAATTCAAGAAAAATTAATAAGCACCTACTATGTGCCAGGCACTGGGCTTGATGCCAGGGATACAAAGAAGAATGAGATAATTTCTTGTCTTCAAGGAAGTCACAGTCGAATGGAAGAGGTGACCAAGTAAAGACAAGGGTTGTTCCATCCTTTTGTCTCAGGGATGACCAAGAACCTAAATGCCATAGCTATTCTAAGAGAACTGGAGAAAACACTTAATCCAGCAAGTTGGTTGATTGATGTTCTTAGTTAACTACTCCATGGAGTACTAGATAAGCAATTTATTTCAAAAAGTTCAGTCTTAGTAGGAAAAAAATGTTAAACAAAAGCCCAAGAATGACATTTTCACATTTGGGTATTACCATCTGGGACCCTAAGTCTTGTTTCTAAGATCCTGGACTGACAAGCAGGAGAGGGCTAAAGACTCTGTGGGGAAATCAGAAGTTGACCTGGCAAAGTCCAGAACCAAAGGAGGCAGAAGCTTTCACCCAGGCCTGGAAAGGATCTCTATATTCACCTTACCAACTCCTCATGAGGGAAGAGAGTCCAAAGCCTGGATTCTGCAACTCAAGATGTGTGACCCAAGGACCCAAATATTGCAGCATTCATATTGCAGCCAAAGGCTTCTGATTTGAAAAAGAAAAAAAAATTATTGGTATATTATATACCTTCAGAAAAGTGCAGCTGTGTTGAACGTATAGCTTGGTGGCTTTAAACAGATGGTGATACCCATGAAATCACCAGCATGTCATGATATGGAAAATTTCCAGTACTTGGAAGGCTTCCTTGTGCCCACTTCCAGTCAAATCACCCCATCCCACAAACATGACCATGACTCTAATGTCTATTACCATAGATTCATTTTGCATGTTATTGAACTTCATATAAATGGAATCATGCAGTTTAGAGTTTTTCATATCTGTCTTCTTTCCTCAACATCTGTCTGGAATATCATCTATGGTGTTGTGTGTATCAGTAGTACTTAAAATGTTGAACATCTTTTCGTATACTGATTCACCACTTGAATATCCTCTTTTGTGAAGTGCCTGTTCAACTTTTTGGCCAAATTTTAGTGGGTTGTCTTTTTCGTTTTGATTTAGAGGAGTTCTTTAGACTGTCTGCATGCAAGTCTCTGGAGTTTTAATCTACTTCTCTTTTTCTACAAGTGGGTCAGTTTGTTTCCTGAGCCCCCTCCTGCTTTTCATTCATTCCTCTTAGATTTCCAGAACTCTCAAATGTAAGCTCCCCTAGTGGTTCTCTACTTTTGTGGGACTAAAATTGCTCCCAAAAGTGAATTCATGCTTAGATATAAGTGAATTAATGCTTAGATATTAATGAAAATTCTTTGTTACTTTAACCCCTAGATATTTATCTTTTGAAAGGAAATGAAACAAATCAACAGAATACTGATGGTGGAATTTCAGAAACTGGGAAGCTGATGGAGAATTTTTTGAGGGAAATTGCGGGGCAAGAATGACCAACAAGAGGTATTTTTTATATCTCTGAAATCTAACATTGCTGTCATTTCTTAAACTTTTCTTTGAATGTGGGCCAATTAAATGTTGGACAAAGGAAAAAGACACTTATTCATCAACAAATGATTGCTTCATTAAAAAAAGAGAAAGGATTAAGGAATATAGGGCTAAACCTGGATCACTGGTTTCAGGACTATTTTCAAAGATTGGGCATCAGTGGTTAACACCAACCTGGGAACCTTATGGTGTGATGTTCCAGGGAGGCTTGTTGTCCTAGAAACCAGGCTTCATGTTGCAATAATGACTTGTTAGGAGATAATAAAACATGCTTATTAAGTTAATGAGCCGTGTTACATTGGGAAGTGGAGTCTAACACCTTATAGACAAGAAAATGATTTAAGATAATTTGAAAGTGAAAGCAAAACTCAGAAAAAAATAAGAAATATCATTGAAGGCAATTTTAGTGATGACAAAGAGGGCCAAAAATAGTGAAAAAAATTAAAATAGAGGTGTGTGTGTGTGCCTAGCCAGACCCAAAGCAGTCTCTGGTCATCCTCAAGCTGAGAGTTTGCTAGAAAAGAAAACAGGGTTTGGAGATGACCAACCTAAGCAAACTGTATTATTTAATCTCTCACTATAAAACCAGTTCTCAGTTATGTGTGCTAAAAAAAACCCCCCACAGGCACAGATTTGAGAATCTTAGTCTGTTTCTGCCATAAATATTTCACTCCTCAAATATTTATTGGTCATTAACAGTTGGGTACTGTGATAGATAGTTATCATACAGTTTTGTCAATTCCTTAATTAAAGTATTTATTAACTATAATAGGAGACCAGAAGAGAGGTTCAAAGCAGTCTGTGAGGATTAGGGGAGCTTTTGCATTAATTTTAATTTATTTCCCCATTCAAGAAGTATTCATTGAGCATCTACCTCATACCAGCATCAAGATAGATGCTGAAGATACAGCTTTGAATAAGAAAGATGAGCCTTTGTTTTCATGGAGCTGGCACTTTAGTGGGAAAGACAGAGGAGATGACTTTAAACCATGTCTTGAAGTATATTTTTGGTGAAAAGGGAGGAAAGCCATTCCTGTAAGGAGCTCCTGTAGATAGAATTACAGTTTGGAAAGAGATTGGTGAATTTGCAGAACTGCAAACAGGGGGGTGTGGGCTGACGTCATGTGGAATGCATGCGATGAGAATCCAGTGAAGTAGTTGCTTCTAGTAATGTTGCAGTTAAATCTACCAGGGGCTGGGATAGCTAGCTGCATCTAGCTGTCTCTCTGTTTATCATCCTATCTATGTAAGGCCTACTCTATGGATGGCACTAATAAACACTGGGGGAATTCATACAGCAATGAATATGACAGGGTTCCTATCTTATCCTTAAAAGTTCTTAGAATGTAGGAATGTCATATCCCAATGACATGAAGGTGAGAGTAGCTGAGAGGTAGATGAAAATGGAAGGAGCTAGATTCAGGGTTTGACCTGGCTCCATTCTATCCTAATCAAGATAAAATTTTAAACTCCTTCATAGGGATTTCCCATCCTTTACCCTCAAGTGTTCAAAGACTTGTATAGCAGTTTTGGGCTATTTGTCTCTACTGAGAGGTGTCAGAGCAGACAAAAAATAAGCCTATTAAAGTGAGAAGAAGAAAATGGCCCTTTGGTTTTCTAGTTGACTATGTTCTGGTCAAATAACTTTTAAGTATCTGATTCAAAGGGGTTAATTTAGGGTTACATTTATTATATATCCTCTTAAATGCCCTTCAGAAGCATTGGGTATATATTAGTGAGCTTTTCCTGCAGTAACAAACAACCGCCAAATTTCAATGGTTTATAATATTTATTTCTCACTCATGTGTTTACAGGTTGGTTGTAGCTTTGCTCAGCTCTGCTTGGCTGCTCTGGGCTGGGCTCCAGGCTGTGGACTGGGTTCAAGTCTGTTTCATATATTCTTTCATTCTGGGGCCCTAAGTGAAATGAGCAGCCATTATGTAGGGAAAGTTTTCTTCATGGTGGAGGGCTGGAGCTCAATGAGTGATAGAAACTTGTACTAAAAGTTTCTGCTTGGACATAAGTCATATTCACTCAAATTCCATTTGCAAAGAAAGTCTTCTGAGCAAACCCATAACTGGGCTGAGAAGTATACTCTTCCCACAGAGCAAGGGTGGGAGTAGGTAGCGTGAATGTTTGCTGATAAATACAAGCTACCACGATGTAAGTATATATGTATTGTACTTTTTAAAATAAAATAACTTCTACAGATAAACTGAAATCGCTTTCAGAAGTGTTGTGATCAGAAGTTATTAGAAAATACTACAGTGCAAAGGAAATGTTCTAAAATTTTCTTTCATGCTATATTAGATGAGTTGATATTAGAAGCATATGCATTGTCATGATCTGAAATACTTGACTTGGGGTAAGATTGCCATGGGGGAAAAATTAAAATTTAGACTGTAATAATTTGGAGGTATCCATGTGTGAGAAATATCTGAGCAGTTATTCATTAATTTAGAACTGATGTAATAGTACTAATCATCCAGCCAGGATTAGCGTGATCCATAGGTCTTTAAACATAGGAACACATTTTTTTAGGGGGGAGGTTGGGATGGACTGAGGGATATGGTGAATATTTTACAGTGTAGACTAAGCTACATATAACTGCAATGTTACTGATACAGTCTTTATGTTTTGTTTGCCTTACAACTGATTTCCCCTGCAAAACCAGGTGGTATATTGTATGATTTCTGTTTTAACGAGTGACAGAAGTCGTCATTTTCCTGGTGTGTGGCAAAAGCATAAGTTAGTCCTTGTAATGGGACTGTAAATATGGCTCTGGCTGAGGTATGAACTTATGAGTTAAACTTGGTTATAGAATTAGGGATTAAAACTTAGAACAGCTTAACGGCAGTGTGTGCTGTGTGGATAGTCTGCAGCTTCACTGAACGCTGCTTACAACTAAGCCACTGAGCAATTTTAATTGACTTAGAGATTACAATGACCCTCTCTAATTAAGATGTATCACTGTGTACCACACTTAGAGAGACCTGCAATTCAGCACAAGGCAGCCCATCCTGTCAGGGGCATCAAATTAGTTCTGTTTTCAAATACAGATGATGTACAACATTCCTGTAGAAAACTAAGAATTTACTGAGAGGATAAAGTAAAAAGCAGTAGAGAAGTTTGTTCTTATACCTAAAGAGAAATGAAAGCCCTCATTAATTATTATGAGGTCACTGGGATCCAACTGCTACTCTCCTTCCCTCCTCTTGTTTGTCTTTTGGCCATTGTAGTAGTTAGATTCCTTTCAGCTGCAATTAATGGGCAACCTAATTCAACCAATAAAGAAATTTATTATCTCACCTAACAGGTGGTTAACAGGTAGCATGGACCTCAGGCATGAGGAAATCAGGATGCTTGCTCTGTTTCTCTGTTCTCTTGGCCTCTTCCCTCTTCTCTACATTGTCTTTATTCTCAGGCTGGCTTCTCCCATTGTGTTAACATGCTTGCCAGCAACATCCAAGGAAGCATGCTTCCTTGGTCACGTCCAGAAGCAAATATCTCTTCTTGAATATGTCAGACACCTTAGTTATAACCCAATATCTATTCTTCCTTGTGATGGCTAATTCTATGTGTTAACTTGACAAGGCTAAGGGATGCCCAGATATCTGGTAAAATGTGTCTTCTAGAAACACACATTAGAAGAGATTAGCATTTGAATCAGTAGACTGAGCAAAGCGAATAATCCTCACACATGCAGGTGGGCATCATTCCGTCTGCTGAGGGCCTCAATAGAACAAAAAGGAGGAGGGAGGGTGAATTTGCTCACTGTGTTGAGCTGAGCACCCTCAGACGTCAGTGTTCCTGGTTCTTGGGCTTTAAAACTTGGACCAGGACTTACAAAGTTGGGCCACGCCCCGCCGCCTTGGGCTTTGGGACTCCTAATGGGACTTACACCATTGACTCCCCTGGTTCTGAAGCCTTTGGACTTGGACTGAATTAAGCCATTGGCTTTCCTGTTCTCCAGCTTGTGGGACGTCGTGGCTTCCGTAATCACGTGAGTCAATTCCTATAATAACATTTCTCTTCCAATCTCTCTCTCTCCTTGTCTCTGTCCGTGTGTGTGTGTGTGTGTATATATATATATACACACACACATACATGATGGAATGAGGGTTTGTTGGTGGGCTTAGTCCTTGAGATGGTCTGTTATGGAAAAGGGCAGAGCAGTAAGGTAGAAGTAGCTGGGACATCTGACAGTTCTGTGGAGGAGAGCTACCTTACCAGCTTGAATTTTACATTAAAGAATAATAAACTATCGGTTTTACTTCAAGTTTTTGTGAGTTAGGTTTAAGTTTTCTGAAAAAAGTTCACTCTCCAGGTTTTGTGAATCACTTTAGATCACTCCTCATCCTTGGGGCAGAAATTGTCTCCAAGGGAACCTATGGAGTGTTTTAATTGGCTTAAATCTAGGTTGCTGAACCAATCACTGGCAAGAGGGATGGGATTACAATGATTGGTTAAGACACTAATTGCACAGAGGTGAAGAGATTGGGCTCTGAGTTCCTACTCGTGGTGTAAAAATTTTGCCTCCTTCACTGACTAGTTGTATGACTTTGGACAACTGCTTTATCTTTCTCTGTCTCAGTTTCTTCACTCAAGAGCAATGATGATAGCACCTACCATGTGGGTGACTGGAGGTTTAAATGAGAATAAGGTATTTAGCTCAGGGTCTGTTACAAAGCAGAGCTGACATCACAAAAGTCACTGCTGGTCACATGGGTCCCCAGCTTCTTTTCCAGCAGTGTCTTCATTTCGAAGGATGTGCAGGTGACACAGAAAAAGGGATTTTATTTTTTCTCATAAGTTGAGGACATCATTTTTTTAGATACCATCTCTCAGCAATGCTGATCAAGAACGTTCTTTATCCCAGGTTTTACTCATAAAGAAATTAAACACACACACACACACACACACACACACACACACATGCACTTAAAGTTTTAAAGCACACAGGCAACTTTAAAAGGGATCAATTTTGATGCCATTGGCAACAATTATAAACTGGCTTAACTGTAGCATGCCACCATTTGGGCAGCATTCATCTTAGATGACATTTTAGCTGAGGTCTCTGGGTGGGCAGCTAAAATTGGAATGGCTGTGTACATAGGTATCAGGTGGCAGTGACTGGAGGGATCTCTGCTAATGAGCCAGTTGGTTTAGGTTGATATAAGGAAACAGTCTCTAAAACTTACACATGTTTTAAAATTTAATCAGATGCTCATGGTCATGGTGAGTTGTTTTATTGGAGGTTTCCAAGCAGAGGGGGGACAATCATTTATCAGCAATATAGTTGAGAGGTTCACACACAGAATGCATGGTTAGACTAGGTAACTGCTTTTATGTGAGCTGCTCTGATTATGTCTTAATTCCTAGTCATGTCAACATAAATATGACCTTCATTAGAATTTGATCTATCAACAGGCCATTGTAACTCTTCACTTGGTGAGTTGTCAATGCCAGTCAAGAATGTGTAATTCCTCAGAAAAGCCAGCAGTTAAAACTACTCATTCAAAGACAAAGCTTAATCACCCTGAAGCTATAGTTATTGAAATAGTAATTGAAAAGGACCTTAATATGACAAAAAACAAATAAAAATTGATGAGGCCAAGTGAAAGGTAAACAGTCCTTTGGAGAGAATTTAAAAAATTTCATACATTTACCTTTACTCCCTGCAAAAACAAGGCAATTACAAGACTTTTGACTTTTTAATTATATTGTTGCCACATATTTTAATTTTAATGTTTTGAAGAGTCTTGGATGAAATTGTTTTAATTGAGGCCAACTCAATTTTTGGTTATTATTTATAATTAGGTGGAATTTTCTCTTAATGTAATTTTGCTATAAAGCCTTCAAAACAGCTAAAAGAAAAGCTAGCAGTATATGCAATGAACAGTTATTTATACAACCCTATTTTCTCATCTAATGGACTTAGCAATAAAAAATTAAGGGGAGGAAGGAAGCTAATATTCATTGGGCCATCACTCTGTGATAGGTGACTTGCACTGCACACAGTAACTTATTTAGCTTCTAAGTAACTGATGAGATAGATATTGAACATATTTTATAGACAAGACCTTTCAGAAACATTAAATATCTTGTCCAGGATAAGCCAATATACGCTGGAGCCAAGATTTTGACTTAAGAGTTGCTTGAATCTACATAAAATCCATCTCTGTTACTCTAAGGTGGAGACCTTGCCGCCTGAAACTCAAGTGTGTTCACCGACTAGCCAGGGACATAAATGAGTGACTGTGAGCGGTCGGTGGTAGGGGACGTGAGTCATGTAGAGGCTGAACTGGGGGGTGCCAATGGCACCTGAAGGCATTCACATTAAATTAAAAAATCACTTCAGCAGCTAGACACACTTATTTCCTAGACTCATCAAGCATGCATGCCAAGAGTTTGCAACCTCTGAAATGCTGTTTCATGCTATAGACTGAACAAATAATTTGAGAGACACAATCAAAATGCAGTTTTGTTTCGGTCTCCCCTGATTTCTCTAAAATTGCATTTAATGGAAGAGACTTTTCCACTGGAAACTGTAGGCAGGTTCAAAGGACTTTTGGTAAGTAAAAGACCTGCCCACAATGGATTTAAGGCATAAACATTTTCAGTTCAGAAATTAGAGTCTTCAGTCCTCCACAATAATCAAAATTTCATAATTGATCTGTCAACCATCTTCTCCTTTCCCTCAGCTGGTCCCTTGCTCTGTGAGAGAGTGTCATGGTCCTCCTTTTCTTTCTTCTTCACCGCTTCTCTCAACTCGCAGGTGAAGGGTGTAAAAGCTATAATAAAGTTCTTACCTGAAATGGTGCTGCTGTGAGCTGGCTCAGGCAGACTTGAAGTTCGTTCTCTGTGAGGTTCTTTCAAAACTCCTTCCGTGATCCCCATCTCTAGGAACTTCTCACCTGCATCTGCCTTGGAAGGAGGAGGGGGGTTGCAAATTGATGTCAGTGGATGTTTGAGCCTCCATCTGTAAGCCCTAGGATTTCTGACTTTTACCTGAGCTTTCTGTTGCTGAGTCTTTCCTCACCTACTGACCCCACACTGGTTCTTAGTGGTGCACAGCAATTCCCCTCTGTAGTAGTTGGTCATTTCTCTGCCCCTCTGGATCTCCCAGGTTAGGAGTCAGCCCCCGGTCCACTCTGCTGCAGAGTAAGGGAGACATACATCACATGTAATGGGCTCTCCGACTGTCCCACTGAAGCCCCCTGCCCCTGCTTACTAGACTTTAGGTGAGGGTGAAGTTAGGAGAGGGGTAGTGGAGGCTGAGACTGTTGTTGGGTCCAAAAAAAAAAAATCCTTCCTTCGACCCCCTTTAAAAAGAATCTTTAACCTGGTTGACTGGTCCAAGAGTCAGGGGACTAGTTTTCATAATTTTCTCTGTAAATTCTTCATTTTGCTTTATTGCATCTCAGTGCCTCAGGTGAAACATCAATTTGGTAACACTCAACTGTCCCTCTAGGTAAGGCTGATGCAGGCTGAACAGAACAAAAATAGTTTCATAGATTCATTAATCTAGTAGAACCTTGGAAAACAGGATCTAGAAGAGATTCAAGGAGGACCCTTAGGTGGGCTTTGTGGGATCTATAAACCTCCCGGAACTATGTGCAAAACTTCAATGTATGTGTGCAAATGTGTGTTTTTAGAGGGTTTATGGCCCCAAACAGGTTAGAAAGCTGTGGGAAAAAATGTGGTAGTGTTTGTGCACATAAAGTACTTTTTTGGGGGGTCGATATATCCATACAGGAGTACAGGAATAACTGGACTGCTTACTCAAGTTATGCTGTAACTGAGTGAAGTCAAGGAGGTTGTGGATGTCAGTAACTTTGGACCCTACTCCATTCTTTTCCTCAAAACTTATGACTTAATTCCCTGGTTGTCAAAGTTAAACTAGTTTTAAAATTGTTAATATCAGCCTCTTTCCCCTTGCTTTAAAAAAAAAGTAACATGGTGGCAGTGGGGAAGGGAAATTAAATCATACTTTTTACACTAAACACCATTATCTCTTACATGTGTATTTTTGGTAATATCCATTTTTTTTGGTTATTTTATTCCCAAACTGCTACTAAGGAATTTACAACCATAGAATCTTTTAATGCAGTTAAGGGCAGAAACTATTAAGGCAGCAAAAATAGAATTAGGAAAAGAAAATCCTCATCAAGTGATGGAGCAGTTAAGATGTTCTAATTAAAATTATAATTGTAAGTGGAGTGCATGAAGATAACTTAAAATTTTTTCTCATTTGTACATTTTTGGTCTATATTTTAATTCACTATACCTTATACCTAAATTTCCATATCTTATTGAATCTATGCTGACCCCTAAATAAACTATCAAGGAGTTTTAAAAATGAAACTTCAGCAATACCAGTAAGCAAGGTATTAATGAAGGCATTATTTTTATATAGATTTTTCTCTGCTGTCACTTTAAAGTGCTTTTAAAAATTCTTCTGAAACATAACTTCTTCTTTGAGACAGGAAATAAGTTGCAACACAATTCAGGAATCCTTGGTGTTACCTACACTCAGCCTCCTTTCACAGACCTTCACTATTTCTTTCAAACACTTTTTGCTCCCTCCCCACCTCGTTCTCTTCACCCTTGGTACATAATTTTGCTGCATTGCGGCTTAAGAAAGTACAGCCCTTGAGGTAGCAGCTTTATCACCTTCTACAGTTAAAAGCACATAAAACTCTTCCATCCTTTTCCACCGTTTTAGAGACAGAGGTAGCTTCTTTTCCTTCCATCTCAGCCCTCACTTGTGCTGGGCAACCTGTGTCTTCCTGTCTCTCCTCACTGACTTTACACATCAATTTTCCTGTCTCTCATCTCTTCTAATGCTCCATCTTTTCCAGTGCTTTCATTTGAGCTTATGAACATGTTTCTGTATTCTCCATCCCAAAAAGGACTTATTGGTCATCCTAATGTCTCCTTACCCACTTCTACACCATTCTTGTCATTCATTCTCTCCACTTTTTTCAATTCACATTTACTCCTTCATCCTTTGCATGCCACCGACCTACAAACTTGGCAGGTGAAAGCCATTTTAAAGGAAAGACAAAACAAACAACCAAAATAAAGACAATGTATGGCATTAGCATCCTTCCTAGCCCTTCCCATATATGTCATATAGTTTACAACTTTGTCCTCACAGAGTAATACAATCCTGTTTCTTTTTGCTGAACATAAGGCCTGGTATATTGTAGATGAGCATCAGATATTAAATAAATTTGTTTTTTGCATTATATCAGTTACCTATTGCCATATAAATACTGTGTAACGACCACAAAACCTCTTGTGACATGCAGCAGTAAATATTCCATGAGTCTATAGAGTTCAGCTGGTCTGGGGTGGGCTCAGTTGATCTCATCTGGGCTTCTTTATGTGGCAGTCATGGGCCATCTAGGGCAGCTCTGCTGATCTTGGCTGGGCTCTCTTATTTGTCTGAGAGTTGCCTGGCTGCCAGATGGCTTAGAATAGCCTCAGCTCAGACAACTGGGGAGACCTGGCACTACTCACATGTCTTGGCCTTCAGCAGGCTCGCCTGGAATGATTTTCATGAAGATGGCCGAGGTGATAGTGTGAGGACAAGTACACTGCAGAAGTACTTTTCAAGACAAGTTCTGCCATGGGTTGCTAACATCCCATTGTTCAAAGGCAAGTGCCTTGGCTGAACTCAGAATCAAGGGCAGGAGAGTCATCTTGTCTCTTTTTTGAGAGTAACTGCAAAGCCTCATGGGGAAAGGTGTGACTCTAGGAAAGGATAAAAAATCGGGGTCATTAATACAATCAATCCACCAAACACATGATCTTCAGATTGATCATCTGATTTGTATGCATCACTATTCCTAAACATCTCCCAATTAGGAAGCAATTGGTCGCTTTCCTTTTTTCACTCATATAGAAAAATCTTGAATTAGTCAGAAGCACGTTAAGCAATCCTCTTATTGAATTTATTCCTTTGTATATCATTAAGTGGCTCAAACAAACCAAGGTTTATTTCTCCTACACAGCAAATTCGGAGGTTATGTGCTGGTTGTTGGCATTGATTCGGTGGTTCACTGATTTCAGGGCCAGTGTTTCTACGATCTTTCTCTTATGTCCGGAAGATGGCTGCTACAGCTTCAACTACCACTTTCCCATTTAAAGTAGGAGGAAGGAGAAAGAAAGGTGCACCCAGTAGACTTGCTCTCACTTTCCTTAACTAGAACTGTGATATGTGGCCACACCTGGCCAGAAGATGGCACACAGGAAAGGGTTAAGGATGAGTCAGTGATTCTGCAGTGTCTGCCGCATCTAACATACAGTCCCAGGAGTGGGCTGATCAGGTCAAGGTGACATGAATTTATTTTTACCTTCCTTACTACATATTTTTATAGTCCTTTTCAAATGGATTTTCCAGTTCACAGTGCCTTTGGCAGCACCTTTACCATGCTTTCATCACAACCTGGCCAACATGCTTTGACCACTAATGAAGTTGAACATATACAACACGCTATTCAATAATTTTTTTCTGAAATCTTTCCATTTATATTCTTTTTCTTTTTAGAAATTGTTTTCTTATACATTTAAACGTGCTCTTCAAAAATTAAAGGTATTAACTCTTGATGTGGAGGAGAAAAGCTTCCACTCTAATATTTAAACTCTAAGTCTTCTCAAAAATTATTTAATTTGACTGTAAAATAAAGGATACAAAATCTAGTACCTCTTTTCCCTCTGGTTTGGTTTAGATCCAGATTTTCTTTCCTCTACTCTTAGCTGTTGCAAACATTATCCATTGGCTGGTAGAATATGTAGAAAACATATTTGTTGAGACATTTGGGGTTATAAGTACAAACAGTTTTGGCTGGATTTATAAAGAGAAGCCCCTTTGAAAAAATATGTAGCAAGTTAATTAAAAAAACGTATCCATCTAAACTTGTTGGGTCAGAGATTTTAATTCCACTATGATTTTCTCAGGGGCAATCTCTGCGAGCTACTTAAAATGACAAGAAATAACTTTTCAGAAACATTTCTTCTTTAATTTTTGCAGAGATCGCTTTAATAATCCTATATGCTGTGATGGGCTGGGATATATAGTATAGTTTTAGATGCTAATCTTTTCCTTCCTTCTCAGCCAGACATGAAAAAGGGTCCAGATTTTCCCAGTGTTTGACCCTCCGCAGAGGGAGGAGACTAACAGACTCAGGGGTGGGGAAGATTGGTAGATGCTGCAGCTGGGAGAAAAAGGGCCAGCCACTAACTAGAGCTTGACAAGTAACTTACAGAATCCTGCCTTTAAAGGCTATTATCATTATAGACTTGTCAGTGGCTTTTAGTTGTTATAATACATAAAAGCTTAACAATGATTTTACTTTGAGCAGTGGCAGTCATCACTGTGGAGATAAACTCTAAGCTGATAAATGCTCTGCTTAAAACCAGAGGATCTGATTCATTACCTAGTTCCAAACCCCAGTGTGACATGGTAGCATAATATTTTAGCTTTAGGGGTAGTGTTGTTGTAGTTTTATTGGTATGGTGTTTTATTTATAATCTTAGCTACCATACCCCTTCTCTCTAACTATCCATCAACTTTTATATGTACAGCTAAAGAGCATAGAAATCATCTTTCATAAAATTAAACCTAAATCCCTTAAATTTATTATATACAATCTAGCTCATGGCAGCCCTTCCATACGGTCAACTAAATATTAGTAAACGGAACACCACATAAGAAAATTAGATTCTGTTGTGAGTTAGACAAGGCTAATAAAAAAAAAAAACCCTACTGGTTTCTATTTTAGATAGGTTGGGATTTAAACGAGGATTACTAAATTTTATTGTATCTTTAGAGTACTATTCTGACATTTCTAGTGATCTCCATAAACTTTCATTGCCCTATAACAGTTTATTAAGCTACTGGGTCTTCATAAATATGCAAACTACCTTACTAAGATTGTTTGCCATGATTGCCCATTAATTTGGTATTGAAAGGGCACTAACCCAGTCAATAGAAATGTCTAGTGGTGGAATGGTCTGTGGCATTCCTAATATTGAAGCTTATTTGTCTTAAAGGGGGTCATAAACTATTAAAATAATAGAATCACATTGTTTGCATAAGTAGGATTACTCTTTTGTTCATTGCGCTTGATATCTTTTGTGTAGTTACATTTCACAAACCTGTAAACAGTCCTAATAGATGTAAGTTTGCCTCCTGGTAATTTTATTTTATTACATAGGCAGTTATTGTTTGGGAAATAAATTGCTGGCAGATTAAATGGACAAAAAAATCAGTCTTAGAGTGGATCAGGAAAAATGCATGTTTATTAAAGAAACTCTAGAACGAAGAATTTATTTAGAATAAGGTCTAATTTCCTAAAGAGAGAAAGTTTATATGAATATTAAAAAAAGGTGTTTTATTAGTTTATTTAACTTTTAATTTGAAGTAATTATAGATTCATAGGAGGTTACAAAGAAATGTACGGGGAAGTCCCACGTATCCCTTCTAAACATCCAATGCCAATATCCCACACAACTACAGGATAATATCACAGCCAAGAATATGACATTGGCACAATCCATACAGATTATTCCAACCTCATCAGTTATATATGCACAATTTGTGTGTGTATGTATGTAGCTCTATGCAATTTTGTCACATGTGTAACTTCTGTAACCACCACCACAATAAAGATACTCAACTGTACCATCACCACAAAGCTCCTTTGTATTCCCCCCTTATAGCGTTCCTATCTCCTCCCCTTTTCCTACCCTCTGGCAACCATTAATCTGTTCTCCATTTTTATAATTATGTCATGTCATGATTGTTACAGAACGGAATCTTGCAGTATGAATCCTTTTGAGATTTACTTTATTCACTCAGCATCATTGTTTTTTGGAGGTTCATTTGGGTGGTTGCATGTAGTAGATCATTGGTTTTTGTGGCTGAGTAGTATGCCATGGCATGGATATACCAGTTTGTTGAACCATTCATCCTTTGAAAGGCATCTGGGTAGTCTGTAGTTTTTGGCTCAGATAAATGAATCTGCTATGAACATTTATGTATAAGTTCTTCTGTGAAAATAAATGTGTATTTCTCTGGGATAAATGATCAATAGTACAATCACTGTATCATATAATAATTCCGTTTTCAGTTGGGAAAGGAACTGCCAAACTATTTCTCAGAGTGGCTGTGCCATTTTACATTCACCAGTAATATGTGAGTGATCGTTTCTTTGCATCCCTGCCAGCATTTGACATTTTTCATGTTAGCTATTCTGATAGGTCTGTAATGATATCTCACTGTGGTTTTAATTTGCATTTTTGCTGGCTACTAGTGTTAAACACATGAGTTTCTTTTTTTTTTTTTAAAGACTGCTTCTCTTTAAGATTTTTAGATACTATGTTAATCAAGGATTTGCAGAGGAACAGAATCAGTAGAATATGAGAGAGAGGGAGAGAGGCATTTAGTTTACTTGAAGGAATTGGCTATGCAAGTGTGGGGCTGGCAAGTGTAAAATCTATAGGACAATCTGCAGGTTGCAGATTCAGGTAAGAACTGATGTTGTAATCTTGAGTCTGAAGGCTGGAAACTCAGGTAGAATATCTATGTTGCAGTGTGGAGGCAGAATTTTCTCCTTTGGGACACCTCCGTTTTGCTCTTAATGCTTTTAAATGATTGGATGAGGCCCACCCACATTACAGAGGGTAATCTGCCTTACTGAAAGTCAACTGATTGTAAATGTTAATCACATCTAAAAAATACCTTTACATTAATATCTAGATAGTATTTGACCAAACTAGTCTAGCCACCATAGTCTAGCCAAATCGATGGATACAATTAACCATCACAGATACTTTTCATTGAAGGGATGCTTTTTTATTAGTACAATTTATTTATTTAAAAATTATGGAAAATATATTTGCCATTTTAACCAGTTTTAAATGGATAGTTCAGTGACATAAGTATGTTCACATAAGTATTTCACACTGTTGCACAACTGTCACCATCAACGGTCTCCAGGACTCTTTTCATCTTGCAAAACTGAAATTGTATTCATTGAACAATAACTCCCTAGTTCTCCTCCCCTGCAGTCTCTGGTTATCACTATCCTACTGTCTGTCTTCATGAATTGGACCACTCTAGGCAGCTCATAAGTTGAATCATACAACATTTCGTCTTTTGTGACTGGCTTGTTTCACTGAGCCAAATGTCTTCAAGGTTCACTCATGTTGTAGTATGTGTCATAATTTCCTTCTTTTTAAGGCTGAATTATAATTGTATGCCACATTTTGTTTATCCATTCATCTGTGGATGGACACTTGGATTGCTTCCACCTTTTGGCTATTGTGAATAATGCTACTATGAATATGGGTTGCAATGATCTTTTTGCACCCTGCTTTCAATTCAGAAGTGGACTTTTCAACCCCGAAGTGGAATTGCTGGATTGTATGGTAATTCTATGTTTAATTTTTTGAGGAAACTCCATTCTGTTTTCTATAGTGGCTGTACCATATTATATTTGCAGCAGCAGTGCACAAGGATTCCAATTTCCTCATCCTCACTAACACTTGTTATTTTCTGTGTTATTTGTTCTTAAAAACTTTTTACTTGACTTTGGTCATTTAATAGCAGCATCTAGCTTCATTAACAAATTTGCTTGTTAAATAGCACTTTTTGGAAAGAGCATATGAGGACATGTCAGGAGACTGGATTTCAGTCTTGGCTCTGCAGTTTAGAGCTGAGCTACCTTGGGCAGGTGGCTAAATGTTTTTCTTGATTATCAAACAGGAATAATATCCACATTGGGAAGGTGAAGTGAGGTTTTAGTTGTTTAGCATACAGATGCAAAGCTTATTATTATCATTGTTGCTGTTGTTATTACTGTGTTTCCTGAAACATTCTACTAAACAGAGTGCATTGTCCTAGTTTTTTGTAAATGATAATATGACAAAAATGTAGCTTCTAATAAGTCTTTGCTCCTTTATTTCAGTTTCTCACCCAGTATTTAATTACCCGCATATCTTAAGAATGGTTTTATCTTTGATAATTATATTAATACATAATAAATATTGACACATAATTTTCTAGATTTCTATATACTTTCTTAACAAACTATTTTATTTTTAACCTCATGACAGTCCCAGGAGTTGTACTGGGTTGCTCTGTCATTGTACAAATGAAGACACCAGCCTTCAGCCAGGACAGCATTGTGGAGGGGAGCCAGGCAGAGGGAACCTGGGCTGGGATGGTGTCCTCTGTCTCCCCAGTCTCAGCACATGTAGTTTCATGCGTGCCATCTTCCAGAAATGTAATCTTATCCTCTTGATCTGATAAAGTTTTTATTTTGGCTTTATTCATACTGATTGTCAGAACAATTGCTAATAGGGGCTACCTTTACATGATGTCACATTTTATTCAGCTAATTACTTTTAGGGGAATTTTTGACCATACCATAAAATCATATGATGTGAAAACATTTACTACTGTCAGAATATATCCCAAGAATCCATACATTTTATTTTTCATGGCCACTCAATATATTTGTATTACATTTGTAACATATCCACCTAAATATCTTATCCGTGAAAATGTAAGGGGCAACTTAAATGTGCTTTACATTTCCGACTCTTGATATAAAATGAAAGCAAAACCAGAATAAACCAATCCCACTAAAACAATCACCGCTTCCACCAATACCACACCTGGGCAGCTATGCACACTTCAGAATGTGTGTGTGTGTGGGGGGGGTGTGGGGAGGAGCAGGGGGAATTGATAAGTGGGCAGGACCCTGCAATTTTATAGCCACTTTGAAAAGTCCAAGTTTGGTTGGAGTTCTTTTTATGACATTTTCTTGGGGCTAAAATCTGACACTACATTGTTCTTGATTCTGCTGGAAACTTCAGTACTCTGGTTTCCACATCTCTTTCTCTTTCTCTCCCCCACCCCATAGATTCAGCACAAACTCTGCTAATCTAACTTCCCAGATGGTTTGTGGGGTGGGGTGGAGCGCTGTGGGTAACCTATGGAAATGATAGCGCTGTCAGAAGTGTAAGGAGTCAGCTATGCCCACTAGGAAATGTCCTGCATTTCTATTTGGTCTCAGTAGAAGACTGCAAGAGAAATTCTGGATACCATTGGCACCCATCCTTCTGTACTCCAAGGTTCTCTTCTCTTCTTTTTTGGCGGTACGCGGGCCTCTCACTGTTGTGGCCTCTCCCGTTGGGGAACACAGGCTCCGGACGCGCAGGCTCAGTGGCCATAGCTCACGGGCCCAGCCGCTCTGCGGCATGTGGGATCTTTCCGGACCAGGGCACGAACCCGTGTCCCCTGCATCGGCAGGCAGACTCTCAACCACTGCGCCACTAGGGAAGCCCTCTCTTCTCTTCTTTACCTCCTTTCTTTACTTCATCTCTTCTCCCTAGTTTGTGGGCACAGGAGCATGTAGTAGTAATGAAGTCAGTTGACAATGAAGGTTTTATCACTGGAAGAGGAGGCATCCTCATTCTTTACTTGGCCTCAGAGAGTGACTCTGTGACAGATCATCCATCCTGCAAATGCAGGCTCTTCTTCAGTGGAAAATGAGAACATAAAGAATCAGCACAAGTCAATCACCTCTAAAGGGAAAAGTAACTAAAGGGGCTACGTTAGGTGGATTAGGACAACACAGCACTAAAGGGGAAAACTATTTCTAATAATTCTTGTTCCTTCCTTTTTGATTTTCTTATCCTTTTATTCCTAGCCTTTCCTAGCCTGATTTGTTCTGTTTTCTCTGGGGGAAAAAAAAAAAGGAAAAATTTGCATTTGTATTTATTCTTGTCAACTGAAAAATAAATGAAAAAAACAGTTGGATATCTATAACATACATTGGTGAAAATTTTTACTTAATATCAGAAGAACTGATTTTGGCCCAATTATTCAGAGCGTATATTGTGTTATCGACTTTATTTAGTTTTCCATAAACTTTCTTTCGTTTGGTGGTTATGAATTAGAAGCAGGGATGTTGACACCATTCTAAATAATCTGATCTTTATTCGCACTGGTGCCTCTTGGGAGGTGACTATGATCTGGTGGTTAGAAAATCCAATTTTTCTTCTATCCCAAAGGAAAAGCAATTGGTAAGTGATCACCTCAGCGGAAGACAGGAGAGTCTTGATAAAATATTTCATTTGTACTTTAAAAAACTGCTGTAAGAATGTGACTGTCAGATTTTTACTGACAAAAATGGAAAATCAGTGAAGTAGAAGGCAGGGTAACTGGGCACTGTTCCTACTTAACTAGCTGAGTGACCTTGGGTAGTCATTCAAACTTTCTCCTTTTCATCTATGAGATCAGGCTAAGAATATCTTCTCTACCAGTTTCTTATAACATTTTTAAAAAAAAGGATCATAAAAAAAACTACTTGAAAGCAATTTGAAAAATAATTATAAAGTATACTGCTTGTGTAAAATAGCATAATAATATTATTGAGAGGAAAACAGTGAATTTACTTTTACTCTTGCCAATGCTAAATAGGTTTAAGTGGCAGATTTTTATTGCATATTAGAGGTTTATTTTGGGAAATATTCACGTCTTTAATAATGCTAGGGAAGGACTGAATGTGATATGTTCCAGGACGGAATGTGTTTGCATGTGGAAAAAGATTAATTAACCAGGAAGTCTTTCCTACTTCAAAAATAAATGAAAATGCTTCTTTTCAGGTTTTTTTTTTAATGAAAATATAATAGGTCAAGATTTCTTTATATTCTCTTTTAAAAATGTTACTTCATTATGAAAGCTATTAAAATAACAAGAAATCTGAGACAAAAATTACCCATTGAAACCTAGTCAACATTTTTATGTGGCCAAGTTAGTTCATAATCATTGATCATATCTGTTTAAAATTTTTACACACTGCAGTAATAATATAGATAGGGCTCTGTAGTCTATACTTTTACTTAATGTTACATCAGAAGGCTTTTTTCCATTTTATTAATCTTTTATTATTATTTAAATTTTTTTCTCTTCTCTTCCTCAAGGTAACCAATGTACCAAGTCTGGTACATACCATGCTATCCCTTCTCCATCATGAACCTCTTTGAAATCAGCAGATAACAGATGTAATTCATGTTTTTTGAATAGCTTCATGACATTCCATGATAAGAAATTTATTCTATTATTTCCCTACTGTTGGCATTCAGTGTTTCTCAAGGTTTTTTTGCCCCTACAAAAATGCTCCAATAAATATTCATGTATTTATTTATTTAGTAGGTATTTATTGAGCATCTGCTATGTGTCAGGCATTGTTCTAGCTCCTAGGAAATGCCTGTGGACAAAACAATATCCCAGCCCTCATGGAGCTATGTTTGAGCCAGGGAGACAGTCAGTAGATAATAAACACAATAAAAATTGGATTATAGGGTGTGTTAGAACGTGATGTGTTATGGAAAAAAGATAAAGTAGAACAGGGAAAGGGGTTTGGGAGTATCAGGGGGTGAGTTACAATTATTATTTTTTTTATTGGAGTAGAGTTGATTTACGATGTTGTGTTAGCTTCGGGTGGACAGCAAAGTGAATCAGTTATACATATACATATATCCACTCTTTTTTAGATTCTTTTCCCATATAGGCCATTCCAGAGTATTAGGTAGAGTTCCCTGTGCTATACAGTAGGTCCTTATTAGTTATCTTTTTTTGTATAGTAGTGTGTGTATGTCAATCCCAATCTCCCAATTTATCCCTCCCCTCTTTTTCCCTCCTGGAAACCATAAGTTTGTTTTCTACATCTGTAACTCTATTTCTGTTTTGTAAATAAGTTCATTTGTACCATTTTTTAAGATTCCACATGTAGACGATATCATATGATATTTGTCTTTCTGTGTCCGACTTACTTCACTCAGTATGACAATCTCTAGGTCCATCCATGTTGCTTCAAATGGCATTGTTTTGTTCTTTTTTATGGTTCCCTTGTATATATGTACCACATCTTTATCCATTCCTCTGTCAATGGACATTAAGGTTGCTTCCATGTCCTGGCTATTGTAAATAGTGCTGCAATGAACACTGGGGTGCATGTATCTTTTCAAATTGTGATTTTCTCTGGATATATGCCCCAGAGTGGGATTGCTGGATCATATGGTAGCTCAATTTTTCCGTTTTTTTTTTTTTTTTGCGGTACGCGGGCCTCTCACTGTTGTGGCCTCTCCCGTTGCGGAGCACAGGCTCCGGACACGCAGGCTCAGCGGCCATGGCTCACGGGCGCAGCCGCTCCGCGGCATGTGGGATCTTCCCGGAACGGGGCACGAACCCGTGTTCCCTGCATTGACAGGCGGACTCTCAACCACTGCGCCACCAGGGAAGCCCAATTTTTACTTTTTTAAAGGAACCTCATACTGTTCTCCATAGTGGCTGCGTCAGTTTACATTCCCACCAACAGTGCAAGGGGGTTCCCTTTTCTCCACACCCTCTCCAGCATTTATTGTTTGTAGATATTTTGATGATGGCCATTCTGACTGGTGCGAGGTGATACCTCACTGTAGTTTTGATTTGCATTTCTCTAATGATTAGTGATGTTGAGCATCTTCTCATGTGCTTTTTGGCCATCTGTATGTCTTCTTTGGAGAAATGACTGTTTAGACCTTCCATCCATTTTTTGATTGGGTTGTTTGCTTTTTTGATATTGAGTTTCATGAGCTGTTTGTATATTTTGGAGATTAATCCCTTATTGGTGGCTTCATTTGCAAATATTTTCTCCCATTCTGAGGGTTGTCTTTTTGTTTTTTTTTTATGGTTTCCTTTGCGTGCAAAAGCTTTTAAGTTTAATTAGATCCCATTTGTTTATTTTTGCTTTTATTTTCATTACTCTAGGAGATCAAAAAAGATCTTGTTGCAATTTATGTCAGAGAATGTTCTGCCTATGTTTTCCTCTAAGAGTTTTATAGAATCCGGCCTTACATTAGGTCTTTAATCCATTTTGAATTTATTTTCATGTATGGTGTTAGGTAGTGTTCTAATTTGTGAGTTACAATTATAATTTGAGTGATTAGGACAGGTCTCATTGATTAGAAGGAATTTGACCAAAAATTTGAGGATGAGGGAATTAGAGGGGAAGAGAGTTCCAGGCAGAAGGAACAACCAGTGCAAAAACTCCAAGGTGGGAATGTGCCTGGGGGTGACCAGGAGGCCTGTGTGGCTGGAGCCAACTGCATGGGAAGTATGGTCAGAGACGTTATAGGAGTACCGGGTCGTATAAGGCCTTATAGGCCATTGTAGAGTCTTTAGCTGTTTTGAGTGAAACAAGGAGGTATGTCTGGGTTTTGAACAGAAGAATGAAATAATTTTTTTCATTCAACATTGTTTTGAAGAACTAGTTATATGAAGCTTTTTAAAAAATTAATTACTGCTGAATATTTCATCATGTGATGTTTCACATTTGATTCATCCATCACCCTATTAATGGATATTTAGGTCATTTATAATTTTTGGTTACTACAAATCTTGCTGCAGTAAAAATAATGGTACATGTCTCCTTGTACACATGTGTCAGAATTCCTCTGGGATATATTCTCAGAAATGCAAATGCAGGGTCATTTTGTGACTGCATTAAGGATCATTTCTCTAAACAAATTTTTATTCCCCCATCCCTTTCCTAGTAGATTTAGAATTTTATTTTCTGCATTCCTGTATTCAGGTTCTTCAGAAATCATTTTTGGTTATGGTGCATGATAGCAATCTAGCTTTAATTTCTCTCTCATGGAGGTTTTTGCTACAATATGACTTTTGAATAGCAAATGTGTGTGTGTTTGTATGTTTGTGTATGTGTGTGTGTGTGTGTATAAATGTAGTGGGCAGAATAATGACCTCCAAAAGATATTCAAGTCCTAATCCCTAGAACTTGTGAATATGTTATCTTACAAGGCAAAGAGACTGTGCAGACATGGTTAAATTAAGGATCTTGATATGGGAGATTATCTTGGGTTATCCAGGTGGGCTCACAGTAATCATAAGGGTCCTCATAAGAGGGAGGCAGAAGGATCAGAATCAGAAAAGTTGTGATGATAGAAGCAGAGGTCAGATTGATGCCAGGAACAGGCCATGACCCAACGTATGGAGGTGGCCTCCAGAAGCTGGAAAAGGCAAGGAAATGGACTCTAGAAGCTGGAAAGGGAGCTTCCAGAAGGAATGCAGCCTGGCTGACACCTTGATTTTAGGATTCCTGACCTCCAGAGTTGTAACTGAGTTGTTCTAGTAAGTTTGTATTCTAAGCCACTAAATTTTTGATAAGTTGTAACAGCAATAGAAAATGAATACCATATATATATAGTGTGTGTGTATATATATATATGTGTAGTAATACCATACACATATATTTATTCATTGTTACTTTTTAATTTTTTCTATAGAGGTGAGATTTCTGGAATGCAGGAGGTATATATTTATAATTTTAATTAATATTTCCAAATCACTTTCCAAAATTGGTATAGCAATTCATACTTCCACTGAGATGTATTACATTGGCACTAGATATTAATATTTTCTTAATTTTTTTGGTCTTATAGCTGAAAAATAGTGTTTCAGTTTAGCTTTAGTTTGCATTTCTTGATCACTAGTGAAACTGAATACATTTTCCCATATTTATGGGTCATTTGAATTTCCTCTATGTGACTATTCATAACTTCTGTGCATTTTTTAAAGACTAAATTATCCTTTTGCTATAAATTGGTAGGAACTCTGCACTCTGTAGTTGACCCTTAACCTATTCTATGGGTTGTAAATATTTTTTCTGTTTATTTCTCCTCTTTTAATGCTAGTTTTGATGTATTTCACCTAGAAAATTATTTAAATTCTTATATAATCAGAAATGCTTATTTTTCCTTTAATTTCTTGGTTTCCTTTCATTTTTATTTTGATGTAGAAAAGAGGCTCATTTATCTTAAGAATCATTCTTAGTTTTAAATAAATGATGACAACCTTGCTATTAGAGAAGTATTGTGTTAATATGAAGAGGAAAACTTCTGTCATTATTTTCAGTCTCTATCAAAGCCTTATTCAGGTTTTGTAGTTTGGGAGAGTATATATGATAATGAATTTTAAATGATTGTTCTGGAAAACAGTATGGAGCTTCCTTTAAAAACTAAAAATAGAGCTACCATATAATCTAGCAATCTCACTGCTAGGCATATATCTAGAAAAGACGAAAACTCTAATGTGAAAAGAAACATTTCTCCAAAGAAGATATACAGATGGCTAATAGGCACATGAAAAGATGCTCGACATTGCTAATTATCAGAGAAATGCAAATCAAAACTATAATGAGGTATCACCTCACACGGGTCAGAATAGCCATCATCAAAAAGTCTACAAATAATAAATGCTGGAGAGGGTGTGGAGAAAAGCACAATGAAAAGCAGTATGGAGGTTCCTCCAAAAAAAAAAAAAAAAAAGGAGTTGCCATATGATCCAGCAATCCCACTCTGGGGAATATATCCAGAGAAAACTCTAATTAGAAAAGTTACATATACCCCAATGATCATAGCAGTACTATTTACAATAGTCAAGATGTGGAAGCAACCTGAGTGTCCATTGATAGATGACTAGATAAAGAAGATGTGGTGTAAATATACACAATGGAATACTACTCAGCCATAAAAAAGAATGAAATAATGCCATTTTCAGCAACATGGATGGACCTAGAGATTATCATACTATGTGAAATAAGTCAGACAGAGAAAGACAAATATCATATGATAATATGATATCACTCACATGTGGAATCTAAAATATGATACAAATGAACTTATTTACAAAACAGAAACAAACTCACAGACATAGGAAACAAATTTATGGTTGCCAAAGGGGATGGCGGGGATAAATCAGGAGTTTGGGATTAGCAGATACATGCTACTATATACAAAATAGATAAACAACAAGGACCTACTATAGAGCTACTAGTAGCTACTACTACTAGTAGCTACTACTATATATTACTATTATATATACTTGACAAATATTATATGATATCACTTATATGTGGAATCTAAAAAATAATACAAATGATTCTATAAATAAAATAGAAATAGACTCACACACATAGAAAACAAACTTACAGTTGCCAAAGGGGAGGGATAAATATAGGAGTATGGGATTAACAGATACAAACTACTACACATAAAATGGATAATCAATAAGGATTTACTGTATAGCACAAGGAACTATATTCAATATCTTGTAATAACCTATAATGGAAAATAATCTGAAAACAAATATAACTGAATCACTTTGCTGTACATCTGAAATGAACACAATATTGTAAATTAACTACACTTCAATTAAAAAAAAAGTTGTTCCCACCAGTGTCTGAGATCAGTGTTAAAGTGCTCTGGGAAACTTAGACTATTGCTATCTTTCTTTGTGTACAAATGGAATAGTGTGTTTTACTGGCTTTATTGGTCAAACTAGTCAGATATCAGTCAGATTATCTGGAAACACACATCATGATTTGAATAGTTCAGTCTAATGATGGTGTAATTTTTTGCTAGACCAACTTGGTTTCTTTGCTTTGACACAATTTGTCAAATCAGTTAAGACATTTAAAGTGACCTGCTTTGAGTATCATATAGTTTTATTGTATCTACTGGGATACTTGACCATGAAATATGAAATAATCTGAATAACTCTTAGGACTTTATTTTGAGATTAATGCTTCTGCCATATAAGAAAGTGATAAATAATAGCAATTTAAGTAATGCCTGATATCTACTGATTACTTATCATGCACCAGTTACTGTTTAAAGTGCTTTGCATCAAACTATCCATTAAATTCTGCAACAGCTTTATGCAGTAGATACTATTATAATCTTCATTTTACAGATGAGAATCCTGGAGCACAGAGAGGTTAAGGAACTTCCCCAAGATCACACAGCTCTATAGTCGTAGAGCCAGGATTTATAGGTAGGAAGTCTGGTTCTAGTCTTTGTGCTCTTAACCACTACACTACATTTTGTTAATTTATTTTCTGGTCTCCTTGACAACTCTACTGGATCTGTTTCAATTTCTTTACCATGAGGAAAGAGAAAGTTCGGGTCAGCATTTTTCAGGCAGTTTCTCTATTCAGCCATAGAAAGTAATTTGAAGTTCCTTCTGTAGTAATAGATGTAAGAATTGGGTTGGGTTTTGCTTTGCATAAGCTACATGTGTAATTAAGGAATCTTTCAGACACAGGGGTTTTACAAGGAAGTAGAAGTCAGATTGCCACTGCCAGTACTTTGATGAAAAGGTAATTAACTCCCTTATGACTAATTTTGATGCTTTTATTTGGCTAAAGAAATGAGAAATATAAAAATCATTTTTAATTGATTTTGTTTCTGGTTGAGAGCTAACAGTGATAATGACGTGAGCCATTATTAGACCACATTTTAGTATTCCAGATTTAAAGATACATCTCCACGCTTTGTATTTCTAATGCACAATTCTGGATAAGTCCATTAGAACTATTTAAAATAATGCAGTGGTGTATCCTCTAAGTATTATTAATCACTTACTTTCTTCGGTCCTTCATTCTCTAGATCTAATTCTTTTCTTTCCCCTTGTTTTAACATGTGGTTGGATCAGACAACAAGCCCAAGAGGCTCTTTCTATCCTGACAGAGCAAAGGGACAGATGAATCGTCACATTCATGTGCTTGGCAGCAACTGTGGGTCAGTTCTAGTTCTTTTTTTTAAACTACTTTACTGACATCTGACAGTGAAAAGCTGTCCATATTTCATGTATAGAGCTCAGTGAGTTTGGGGATAAGTATACAGCCTTGAAACCATTGCCACCCTCAAGGCCATGGACATAATCATCACTTTCTAAAATTTCCTCCTGCCCCCATTATTTTATTATTATTATTTTTGGTAAGAATACTTAACATAAGATGTACCCTCTTAGAAAAATTTCAGTATACAATACAGTATTGTTAGCTATAGGCACTATGCTGCATAGCAGATCTCTGAAAATTATTTATCTTACATGATTGAAACTTTATACCCTTTAACCATCACCTTCCCACTCCCCCTCCCTGCCACTCTGGACATCCACCATTCCACTTTCCTCTATGAGTCTGACTATTTTGAATTACACATATAAGTGGGATCTCACAGTATTTGCCTTTTTTGTACTTGCTATAGGTCAATTCTAGTTCTTTCTCCTCCTATGCAGAGGATATTTTTCTTAATTATATATATTCTTATTTTTCTCTTTTTTTAGTTAAAAATATATTTTAAAATAATTTCAAGGGCTTCCCTGGTGGCGCAGTGGTTGAGAGTCCGCCTGCCGATGCAGGGGACACGGGTTCGTGCCCCGGTCTGGGAGGATCCCACATACCGCGGAGCGGCTGGGCCCATGAGCCATGGCCGCTGAGCCTGCGCGTCCAGAGCCTGTGCTCCGCAACGGGAGAGGCCACAACAGTGAGAGGCCCGCGTACAGCAAAAAAAAAAAAAAAAAAAAAAAAAAAAAATTCAAACTTAGAGAAAAACAACAATCATCAAGAAACTTTTTTCCTTCAACCCTTTTCAGAGTAAGTTGCTGACATGATGCTTCACAATCCTAAAATACTTTAGTTTGTAATCCCAACAAAAAAAATACTCTTCTATATAACCACAACACAATGGTCAAAATCTGGAAATGGACCTTGGTATGTTACTGTCATCTAATTGTCTGACCCCCTTCAAATTTTCACCAGTTGTCCTAATAGTGTCCTTTATAACAAAAGGATCTAGTTCAGCATCATACATTGCATTGAATTGTCATGTTCCTTTAATCTACTTTCATCTGTAATCCTCAGTAATCCCCCTGATCCTGACACTTTTCAAGATTATAGGCAGGTTGTTTTTGAGAATATCCCTCATTTGGATTTATCTGATGGTTCTTTTTGAAAAAATTCAGTTTATGTGTTTTTGGTCAGAATATCACAGACATGATTCTGTGTTCTTTTCATTGCATCTAGTCAGGTGTTAATATGATTTTTATTTGCTCCTTTGCTGGTGATGTTGACTTTAATCACTTCATTGAGCTGGTGTTTGTCAATTTTATCCAATGTAGAGTTTCTCTTTTTTTTCTTTATACTTAATATGTATTTTGAAGGGTGGTACTTTGAGATTTTGTCAATATCACATTCCTTATTAGATTTCACCCACTGGCTTAGCATCTACTGATGTTTAACTAATAAATAGCTAAATAGATTATTACTATACAGTTGCCAAATGATGATTTTTATAATTCAGTTATTTTTCTGCCTTTATTGGTTGATATTCTATTGTAAGAAAAAAATTTCCTTCTCTCCATTCGTTTATTTATATCAATATAGTCACATAGATTCTTATGTTATTTAATGTAATCTTTTACTATCATTATTTATTTTGCTGCTCAAATTGACCCAGATTTGGTCAGTGGGACTCCTTCAAGCCTACTTCTCTGTTTTCTTAACATCTCTCTGTCATTTTTAAAGCCCTTTTAAACTTTTTTGACACAGAATTTCAGGATTGTTTTGTACTATCTCTGCTCCAGCTAATTCTCCAGGGAGCCCTGCTTCCTTTTAGTGAATAATACTGTTTAGAAACCAAGATCTGGCAGTAGGTGTGCTCAGTGTTCTTGAGGTATCTTGCTCTCAGCCTCTCATTGTATAGAGCTATGAAATATGTGTTTGTGTGTGTCTGTGTGTGAAAATATATACAGCACACACATTTATTTCTATATTTCTCAATGTGATTGAAAACTATGAGTTATGCTAATATATTCCATCCCTGACTTACAATGGTTTGACTCAGGATTTTTTAACTTTACAATGGTGTGAAAGTGATATGCATTCAGTAGAAACCTTCCTTTGAATTTTGATCTTTTCCTGGGCTACCATATGTGGTACGATACTCTCTCATGATGCTGGGCAAGGCAGTGAGCTAAATTTCCCAGTCAGCCACGTGATCACAAGGAAAAATAACTGATACACTTACAACCATTCAGTACCCATACAACCATTCTGGTTCTCACTTTCAGTACAGTATTCAATAAGTTACACAGGATATTCAATAAATTATACAGGGTATTCAATACATTATTATAAAATAGTCTGTTAGTTGATTTTGACCAACTGCAGGCTAATGTAAAGGTTCTGAGCACGTTTAAGGCAGGCTAGGCTGAGCTGTGATTTGGTAGGTTAGCTGTACTAAACGTGTTTTTTTTTTTTTTTTTTTTTTTGCGGTATGCGGCCCTCTCACTGTTGTGGCCTCTCCCGTTGCGGAGCACAGGCTCCGGATGTGCAGGCTCAGCTGCCATGGCTCACGGGCCCAGCCGCTCCGCGGCATGTGGGATCTTCCCGGACCGGGTCACGAACCCGTGTCCCCTGCATCGGCAGGCGGACTCTCAACCACTGCGCCACCAGGGAAGCCCCTAAACGTGTTTTTGAATTACAGTATTTTCAACTTAAAATAGGTTTATTGGGACAAAACCCCATTGTAAGTCAAGGAAGATATGTAGTTGAATTCAAATCTAACATTACAAAGTTGATTTCTAGTTTTGTCTCCTTCCATATTGTAACTTCCTTCTCCAACAGTGAAAAACTTGCCTTCCATTATTTTAAATCTATCTATCTATCTATCTATCTATCTATCTATCTATCTATCTATCTAATCTATCTATATTTTTTTTGCGGTACGCGGGCCACTCACTGTTGTGGCCTCTCCCGCTGAGGAGCACAGGCTCCGGACGCGCAGGCTCAGCGGCCATGGCTCACGGGCCCAGCCGCTCCGCGGCATGTGGGATCCTCCCGGACCGGGACACGAACCCGTGTCCCCTGCATCGTCAGGCGGACTCTCAACCACTGCACCACTAGGGAAGCCCCGAATCTATATTTTTATTTGATCAATCTCTTATATAGAATCACTGTTTCCCCCACTCCCAACCCTGCATGAATGTTTACTTCTCACCCCATTCAGGTACCAAACCTCCGAGTGGGCCACTGCCATCACCTGCTGGAGCACTCTTCTACTCTCTGCCATGTCCCATGGTCTCCCATCTCACCACTCAGGTTCTGACACTCTGAGTAGGGCTGTGCCCACCTCCCATCTTCTCTGCCCCGCCCCTATCACACCTTGCCCTACCTAATTGTTTTTAGTTTGAATTATCCAGGGAGGGAAGCAGATCATTACATTCTTTTGATATTTTATTTGTTCCCTATGATACAGATGGAGTTATTACCACCTCTTAAAGAGATAAGGGCATACAGAGATTGTTCAAAGTCCTAAGACTTTGGGAGCTTAAACTCAGTTTGTTCTGACACCAGCTCCAATGCCTTTTATTAGGACTAGCCATGATATCTAAATGGGTTCTCCAGTTTAGCGGTTCCCATCCAGCAGCTCAGCAGTAACTCACAGGTCTGAACGACTCTGCTTGAAGGATGGATGTGCACCTCCAAGGACCAGGATTACCTCAGGAGTAATCACCGGATTGCCCTCTCTAAGTCTCAAGGAAATAGCTGGGTGTAAAATTTAAAACATAAAACAACTGGTCAGGCACAATGATTGACCAATAAGAATGAACACTAGGTATAGGCTGGAGCAAGAATCCTGTAGCCCCCCAGATCTGCCAGGTTTTATTCCCTTGGATGTTCAAGCATTTCTGGTAGAGAGGCTGGGGCTGACAGGGTAGCAGTGGCAAAACTTGTAATCTCGGACAGCCTCTATTTATCACCCAATATGGAACAATTTCAGTATTTTAACAATCAATATGGCCTGTCCAGCGCTTACTGGATGGAAATCAGGCCTCTAGTTGCTAAGGCAGACACCATCATGTTCTTTTCACTTGGCAAGGTTTGGGAAAGGAAGGAAATAGACAAACTCACCCGGGTATATTCAGGGTAAAGCCAATGAACTGAATGTTAGGGTGGGAGTGTTTGAGATATGAATTCATGTGTTTTCTACTGTTCCTTGTTCCTTTCTATCTGATCAAGAGACATCCATGGCCATTGTTAGGCATGTTATAGCAGAAACAGAAATTCCAGGCTCTGAAGGGCCTCAGGGTGAATTAGAGAGAGTGAAAGAATATGAGGGGAAGTGAAATGATACTAGAATTAGGTGTGTACCTGAAAGATGAGCCCTGTGTCCTTTGTCATCCCTCCTCACTTCCAGGGTAGGGCACAGGACAGAAATGCGGATAGGATTGGGGACCTGAGAGGAGCGGGGTCTTGTGCCTGCTTACTCAGATGGACCCTTAATTTTCCCTCGTGCCTCAAAGATAGTGGAACAGTAGAAAGATTTCCTTGTTCCTAAATGATGCCCAGAAGAGGTGAAAAGCATCAGACAGCCTCACGGAACTGCTTATAACAGCAGAATCGTGTGTGTTCATGCCCTAGGGGGACCATACAAGGAGCCATGCATTAAGGAACAAGGGACAACTCAACAATGACCACCTGTCATACATGACAGGAATCACAACGTCTTAGGAGATGCCAACATACAGAGATGGTGACTCAGACACAATGGCTATCCCAATGCCTTGTTGCAAGCCATAGAAACAAACTGATAGCTAAATGGCATCACAGGGAAAATGAGGACAGTCCTTGAACTGCCCTCTCTCTTTCCTTCAGGGAATAGGGATTTCAATAGGAATTGAGTTCAGTTGTAGAAAAATGAAGTTGTAATTCTTGCACATCTGAGGTGGTGGCCTGCCATTCTTCCCCTCTACCCCTGGTATATCTATACTGATCAGTACCTCTACCTGGTACTGATCAGTATAGATACCCCAGGATTTTATACTTTTCTTTCCAAGATGGCCCAAAGTAAACTGCCCAATGTGAGAGACAGGCAATTGTGACTCAGCAGTATAACAGCTCAAAGACGCTCAAGGCAGGCAGGAACTTCTGAACTCCACTATTTTGCACGTGACAGTGACTCGGGGGAATGTAATTACCCAGGACAGTTCTACCCACATATAGCATCTGTTTTTCAGTCAGCTCCTGCTGCTTGAACACACTTTGGCAGCAGGCTTCCCTGAGGCACAAAGGAGACAAAGTGGCTTGACTGGGCCACACGGAGAGGAAGTGGCTTGGTCTACCTTGGGATCTGGGACCATTATGGCATTCAATTATCTGCTGTCAACACTGGGGCTTCCTGCCTCCTGAATGCAGCTGCAGTCTCTTGCTGAAAAATTCGCCTCCTTTCACATAGAAGGCGTAATTAAGAGCACAGCTGCAAATTGGCTCTTCTCAACAATTTTCCCTGCTGTCCCATAAAATGTGAAAAATACGGGCCAGTACATTGATTAGACAGATTCTTAGGATTGAATTGTGTGTAATCTATCCACTTCTGGCACTTTGAAATAAGTTTTTTTTTTTTTTTTTGCTCTCCCACTGGAATTTAAAGGAAGGAACAGAAAATAACAGTAGCCTGGGTGTTTCTTGGTTGGACACTTCATGGACACAGAGTGAGAGGATGTAATCAGCTCACATCTTCATGTGAGTTTGTAACACACACACATACACATACACCCCCCACCCCCAAACACACGCACTTTGTCTTGATGATGACACAGTGTATGTTTCCTGGCAAATATTGATCTATTCATTTCCTCTGTGAATTTTTTGAGTGAAGAATTCTTGAAGCAGCTCGTCATTTCTTTTGGCTCTGCCATCTCTGTGAGATGAAGGAGAGGAAATCTAGGTTGGGTGTACTGTACTTCCCAGGTGTCTATGCTTTTCTATTCTAGTGGTGTTGCATAGAGGAGTGGACTTACTATGTACATTGGAATCAGGTTCAGTTTCCAGACTCACCACTTAAGCCCTGAGAATTTAAGCAGTTAGTTTAGCCTCCAGGAGCCTCAATTTTCTCCACCTGTGAAGTTGCAGTGATTGTGCTTGTTTAACAGAATTATCATGAACATTAAATGTAGTTGCAAATTTATGCTTTCTAGCATATTGCTTGGCCTATAGAATGTGCTCAATAAATTGCATGATTGTCTAAATCTTCACTGAGATTTAGAAACAAGAAACAAGCCTGTTAAAGGGAAAGAGGGTAATCTAGGTTTGTTTTCATTGAATCATCACGACATTTATACAAAATAATATGGATTAGAATGGGGTCAATAAACTCAAGGAAACTATGGAGAATATTGTTTTGATGTAAGTTCTCTGAGCAACCTGTATTTAGGGGAAAATGCCAACAGTGAAACCACTTATAACCTAATTCTAAAAGAAAAAGGAGAAATGGTACTGCTGCACTGACATTTAAAGCAAGCCACCTACGGAGGACAAGGTACAGAGAAGGCACCACAAAGATACGGGCTACATGTTCCTGGATCTTTATTCACTTCACTCTGGTTCTTTCCCAAATAATGAGTTCAAGAGAGTTCTTGGCAGTTTCACAGCAAGCTCCCAGTTGAATGTTCCCACTTGTACTCTGTTTGCTACAGACCACGCACAGCTGCGCTCTGTGTAGATTTGCCCTGATATAATGGCTGGGCCCCTACAGAATACGTGGCCTCAGATTGTGGGATGAAACAGTCGTCAGTGAGGGGGTGCTTGGTCTTTACACGGCCCCCAAAAGGAGAGGAAATATGGCAAGCGTATACAGCAGCTTCAATGGAGGGAATTTAATACTCTTCTTACCTGGCTGCTGCCCTACTTTCGCTCCTGGGGAAGATCCTGTAGGAGGAACAGCGAAGGTTCCGTGGTTTGCTCAGCCATAGTTAATGCACCTGTATCCTCCTGAAGATGAAAAGTCAGATTCTTTTTTTTTAAAGGGAATATAGTTGATTTACAATGTTGTGTTAGTTTTCTGGTGTATAGCAAAGTGATTCAGGTATACACATATATATATATAATCTTTTCCATTAGGGTTTGTCGCAGGATATTGAATACAGTTCCCTGTGCTATACAGTAGGACCTTGTTGTTTATCCATTCTACATATAGCAGTTTGCATCTGCTAATCCCAACCTCCCAATCTATCCCCCCGCTGTCCCCCCTTCTCCTTGGCAACCACAAGTCTGTTCTCTACGTCTGAGTCTGCATCTGTTTCATAGCTAACTTCATTTGTGTCATGTTTTAAAAGTCAGATTCTAAATCCGTGGAGGACATCTCAGATCAGAAAGTAATGCATTCCTCTAAGTGCTTTTGCAGCTTTTCTCTACCCTCTCTCACCCACCCACTCCGGTCCTGCCCACCACATTTAATCATAAAGAAATGAGCTGGAGAAATGAAAGCTCATGCACCTAAATAGCATTCTTTGTAGAATAAAACAGTTGTATAAATCTCTTCGCTGGTACTTATTCTAATGAAGAAGATTAAATTCATCTTAAGTATTCACCTTTATATAGAGGAAGAGAGCTTTTAAGATGTGAACGAGCACAGGTGCCCTGTGGTAAGAAAAGGCAGCTGGATTTGCCATGTCAGGGAAGCGTGACTCCACAATTTAAGTCCCCACAAATGCCGTTCAGAGCCACCGTACTTACATCAGAAACAGATGAGTGCAGGATGCCTGGACGGGGGCAGGGAAGGGAGCAGCGTTGTTTAACCTTGTTCTTCACACCCCTCAGGAGAGCAGAAAACACCTCTATTTTCAATGTTTCTTCTGGATGATTTCCCTCCTGGTGGATTGACAGGTACTCTGATTATCTGCCTAAGGAAAATGAAGGGATAAACAGCTGAGAGATGAAGATCGACTTGAAAGGACTATATCAAGGAGTGTATGTTACACTTGGATAAAGCAGAGTATAAAAAGGGGACTTGTGGAGAAATGTCAGATTAGCACCTAAATATATTTTGGAGAAAAACATAGCATCTTGCCAAACTGGTCTTTACTTGAATAGTAACGATTTCAGATTGTCACTGTCATAGCTTAGAGATTTATTTGAGGAAGAGCAATGCCTTTCTCTTTTTACCATCTAGAACAGGCTTGTGTAATGGAGATCTTGAGGCATCTCATTCAGTTGTCTGGGGTCGAGGCTGGGAACCTTTATTTTAGAAGCTTCTCCTTTCAGGTGGATCTGACGGCAGTCAGGGTGGGGACCATACTAGTAGAGGTGGGTGGCATGTTCTGAAATGACTTCTTTGCTGCATTTGATTTCCTCCCGCTGGAAATTGTCTGCCCCCATTTCACCCATCTTCTCACCCTTAACCCAACTTTGAATAGTCTTCAGGGCAGATGTCATGTAGCTGAGTATCACTACCTAATAATGGATTTTTCTCCCAGGTGGTTGCTCAGCTGACTAGGGGTCACCTTAAAGACAGAGAAGATGAGGTTAGAAACAGGAGAGTATTGCCTACCCAACCTTCTAGTTCTGACAGGTGCTTTATAATGGTGTAAGAATGAAGTGTTTTCCTTGAACAGAACAGTTTTAGGGGGGATTGTCTAATGTCATATTAGAAAAAAATCACAAGAACTGAGGAAAGAAACACTGTAGCCACGGTAACCAAAAAGAACAGCCAAAGCAAGTGGTCCGTGGCTACATAACATCAATGTTTGCCAGCTCTGTTATCATCTCACAGAGTTCAATGATCTGGTGGGTGGCAGGAGAATTTTCTGTCAAAACCAGTTGTATAAGGGAGTGATGAAGCCTTTGGAAATATCCCTGCATTATCTCCTTCTCACTGAATTAGAAAACAGAGCCATGAGCAGAGGCTATTTTTATGACCTTCTAGTGGTGAGATCTCTGCTTTTGCCCACTTATGTCGAGACTGGAGCAGGGCAGGGGAATTCCCTTGTGGCCTGGACAGATGGGGTCGTTAGGCCTTAATCTCTTTATCCTTGGCCACGGTTTGCACTGCTTTAATCCCCAGGTTCACATTGCTGCTGAGGCAGGGCATAATTCTTGTCATTAAGAGGGTGCACAATGTGGCATGTGTGTTTGAATGTGAATTTGCATTCTCCCAGCTCACACTTCACTTCTTTTTTTGGAAAACGAAATACCCTAAGTCCCTGATGACTGAATATGAAAAATGCTCTGTAGGCTTTGCTTCAAAATCTGCTCCCCAGCTGTGTTTATATTTATCCTAGTCTTACTCACATGTCCCCTCTTCCTGGGGCCAGGACAGGCAGAACATTTGTGACCGTGGACAGAGCACGGCACTTGGTTGCAGAACCCGGAGTTTCCAGGACTTGACCTCTGACCTTAATGAACACATTCAGCCCTTCCCTAGCCCAGCTCACATTCACAGCCTGCCTGAGTTCATTTATATACTTTTTTCACTGCAATTCTCTGCCCTCCCTGTCCCTACAGGCAACAGGGTACTCTTGTCATCTTTTTGCATGTGGAGGATTTGGAATAGCCAGTAACATAAATGATGAGCGCCCAACCTCAGAACTTGGTGTCCTATTCAGCAGTTTGTTTTTTCATCTGGGCCAGTTAGAAGGGAAGGATTTGTAAAGGTCTAATCGGCTATTGTTGTATTTTGTGCTGGATGCACACGCTCCTTCTTTGCTGTGTTTGGGAATCCGTGGGGAGTGATGGGCACAGCCCACCCAGCGCAGCACCTCCCCACCCTGGAAGGCAGCTGTTCTGCATGGAGCTCGGCCTTCTGTAGGTGGCACAACTGGCCAGCTGCCTTGCCTCTCTCTCTCTCTGTCCCGCTGACTGATGCTCCCAGGTTGTTCAGCCCCATGTGCCGGAGGTTGTGCCTCAGGGCTTCTTAGGGTGCATCGAGGGAATGCCCTCAACTGCTCTCTTCTCCTGCCTGACTCACTCGCCTCCCACATCCCCACTGGCCCTATTTCCCTCCTTTGCCAGATCCAGCTGTGCTGAGTGGAGGGGAACCATGTGTCCAGCCTGGCTGCATTCTAGAAAGGTCAGGAGGATTCCCCAAGAGGGAACAACACCACTTCAGTGACCCCCCTGCACATTCTCCCTAACCTTCCAGATGTCGGCTTGACAACAATGGAGAAGCTGCAACAATACAGACTTCACCCCAACCTCTTAAGAGGCCATTGCCATGCTCAGAGCTGTGGACCCTGATGGCATTTCAACAGGGAACAAGGACTGATCCGGACATCTGCATCAGGCCTCCCTCAGGGGACTGCAGGCTGAGGAAAGAGCCCCAGATTTTCACGATGCCACAGTTTCCCCCCTCACCCCACCTCGAGTTCTTCTAAAAGCGAACATTTGGGGAAGCTGAGTGCAGCAGCTTTGCTTGCTGGCAGATCCCTGGCTGAGGCCTGTGCTGGCCAGAGCCGGGCGTGTGTGGCTTCAGGACTAGCCGAGTGGGTTTATGGTGCGGCTGTGTGTGGCCCAGGTGTCTTGCTGTGGCTCCAGGCACAGGACAGGCACATGCCATCAGCAAAACCTCTGTTTCCTGCTGTTAGTTCCCAAGCACACCGCTCTCTGCAGCGTGGCCAAGGTCCACGGTGGTGGGCCAGGCTGGGCCAGAGCTGTAATATCCAGCACACAGCTGATTTGTTAGGAGACACCTTCAATGTGCAATGGTCGAAAATCAGCTCAATGTCCTTACGAGACCCAGGCAGCCTGCTGTGTGCGCTGTGCTCGTCAAGTGAACGTGGAACTGTCAGCAGATTCTTTCCCGAGCTGTCACCACTGAAAATTTATGCTGTGCGTTAGGTCCTCCCTTGCTTGGAATGCTGACGACGGATGCGGGCCCTTGATTTCTCCTCATTTTGCAGATGAGTTGGTTTGAAGACTGGAATTAAAACATGAGTGGCTTCTCAGCAGCAGTGAATGTGGCAGGAAGCCTAGAACCCAGCTCTCATTTTCATTTCCTTTTCCTTTCTCTTTCTTCTTCCTCTGTCTCTGTTTGGCGTTTCAAATCGTTGTTCTTTGTATGGTTCACCTTGATCGACTTGGTCTGTAAAACATTTTTTTGCTAGAAGCATGTAGATTCTCAATGTGAAAGAAGCATAAATATTAGCTCTGCCAGTGCCGGCCGTTAGAACTCTCTGCTGTGATGCAGAGGTTCTCTATTCTGCTCTGTTCAGTTCCGTAGCCATGGGCCCCGTGTGACTACTGAGCATCTGAAGTATGGCTAATGTGACTAAGGAACTGAATTTTAAATTTTATTCAATTGTAATTCATCTAATTTGAATTGAAATAGCCATTTGTGACTATTGACTACAAACCCATCCATTATACAGATGGCAAAGTGAGATCCAGGAAGTTTACTGGAACTTGCCCAAGAGTACAGAGTGAGCAGCTGTCTTAAAGCCATCTAGAACAGGGGGCCCCAAACCCCAGTCCATGGCCTGTTAGGAACCGGGCTGCACAGCAGGAGGTGGGCGATCGAGCGAGCGAGGCTTCATCTGTATTTACAGCCGCTCCCCATCGCTCGCATTGCCGCCTGATCTCCGCCTCCTGTCAGCATTATGGTGAGTTGTATAATTATTTCATTATATATTACAATGCAGTGATAATAGAAATAAAGTGCACAATAAAGGTATTGCACTTGAACCATCCCCAAACCATCCCCCTCCCCACCCTGGTCCATGGAAAAATTGTCTTCCATGAAACTGGTCCCTAGTGCCAGAAATATTGGGGACTGCTGATCTAGATTAGTAGGTACATTTTGACTAATAAAATAGTAATTGATATCTTCGGCATAATGTTTTCAAATGCTTCATAATTTACAAAATAAAAGAAATAGGCCACTACTAAAATACCATTACATTTTGTGCCAGGTTAACCCTTTGCGTAATTGCCTTGTATGAAAGGAGGGGTACACCAAGGGGGAAATGGGGCTGGGCAAGCCTGGCCTGTTATTCCACAAAAGGCCCTAGAGTGGCGCTGTTGTATAACTTCTGAGGCCTGCAGACTCCGAAATCAAAAAACCCAAACAAATGAAAAATCTACCTGTTCTTCCTATTCCTGCTCTGCCCACCCCTAACGGTTTATTCTTTTATGTTCAGATCTTTGAATATTTTACTTCCCAGTAGAAAGAGAAATAAAATTCTCTCTGTGAGCCTACAGAAATAGAATTCCATTTGTAGGGGAGGAAAGTATGAAGTTTTGTTCTTATTTTTAAAATGCGTTGAGAATTCTAACTCCTAAAGGAAGTTTGAACACCTGTTTATCCATTTTTTCAATAGATAAGGTTAAGGTGGTACAAAGCCATAACTCACCAATACTCTGAGGTCTTGTCCTTTGAGGACACTTTCTTAAATGACGTCTCAGATCACTTAAATGGTCAGAATGTCATTTCTGGGAAAGGTGGGGCAACACATATTTGTAGACGGTGGCAGGATAAGGACATTTGGCAGCTAACGTGCAAGGTTCCAGTGTAAGATTTCTGAAGACCTGACTAAAGGGCATATTAATAGTTTTCTGTGTAAGCTACCTAGTGCTTTAGCATCTGAGGCCCACAGATTCAGTTCCTCCCATCCTATTAATGTTGTTCTCTATCCTGGAGAGAACACTTCATGTAGACATTCAATAATGCCGTGTGCCTTGTAATTCCCTTAAAAGTTAATGAACGTGTTAGAATTAATTTTAATAAATGTTGATTAATTGCAGTTTGCCTTGTGTTTTGAAGAACAAAGGCGTCCCACAGTATTTGGCCGCTTTTCCTCAGTCACTGTGACACTGCTCACAGCAGGTGGCACTGTGGCCCTGCGGATGCCAACAGGAAAGGCTGGTGCAGGACCAGAGGGAGAAACCCTAACAGCCGCTTAATCCGGGCTCCACAACTAGAGCTACCCCATGACAATTAGGGCCTGGACAGAGACAGAATGAAGGGCTTAAGGAAAATTTAAAAGGTTCACTGAGACTGCAATTAATTCAAAATATGGGAATCACTTGAGCCTTCTGTAATTTTATTCAATCAAGTTTTATTGAGTTCCTGACAGGTTTGGAATCACATCTGTGAATAGCATGGTTATTGCCTTCCAAAAATATCAGATAATGGTTTGCTCTGTGTGTGTGTGTAAGTGTGTGATGTGTGTGTGTGGTGTATATGCAAGAATGTGTGTGTGTATGGTATATGTAAGAGTGTGTGTGGTGTGTATGGAAGCGTGTGTGGTGTGTATATGTGTGTGTGTGCATGATGTGTATGTAAGCGTGTGTGTGGTGTTTGTGTGTGTATGCAGTGTGTTTATGTATGTAGCTGTGGTGTGTGGTGTGTGTGTGTGTGAGAGGTGGGGCGAATGGGGGGAGGAAAGATGTGTAACTGATACTACAACATGCTGCCTATTGACAAATATGTTCTAGATACTGCAGAGGCCAATACTTGCTGCTACAGAGTAAAGCTCTCTCATCACAGGTGCGCAGAGAGGGAGCACAACTACATCCTTTTTTTGGCTGGAGAATGAAGAGACAGAAATAGTGACCTTCCAAGGTCACCTCCAGCTCTAACATTCTAGAAGTTTGTGGATATTTTCATAAACTCTGGCACTTTCTAAACCTTCAGAGTTTACAAAACAGACCGTTGTCCTTCAAATCAACTGGGCTAAGGGGAGTCACGGAGCTAGATTACTCTCAATGTCATGTCTTATTTGGCCTTGGGATGCTATTTAACAGGCTTCCTGTCCAAATGGCCTGTGATGGTGACCAAGGCAATTAGGGAGATTGGTTTGGCATGCACCATTTCATGCTTGGCTTCTTATGGTGAGAGATGGCAGAGCCCATCAGGGTTCAAGATAACCAAATTTGATTTTGCCCAAATTAGGACATTAATTTTCCAAGTTGTTTTGGTGGTTGGTGTATTTAACTTAAATCTTATTATTTTTTAGAATAGTGTCTCAGAAAGAGGATTTTCAAAATTATATTAAATTTAGTTGTCCTTCCTAAAGGTCTTTTTGTCTCCTTTACACTAGCTTATGGTTTAAAAATTAAAAAACAAAACAAAACACCAATAACGTTCCAAAATAATTTCATGGTGTTATTTTCTCAGCTTCTTTGTGTATCATGTACTATGTCACTTCAATCTGTTCATTACTTTTAGGTTGCTTTATTTTTTTACTACTGTTTTTTTGCCATTTGAAGGTATTAAAATGCCAGAGAATAATAACCTTGAACAAAAAAGCCATGGCTAAAACAGCTCTGATATTTTCTGGATATTGATTCACCAATTGGATTAGAGTCTCCCTTTGACAGAATTCCAGCGAGATAAAGAACCAGTCCATGATTCACAGCTGGTTGTATCTCGTCCCAGGGACCATGAGTGAAGCTCATTCATTTAACAAACACTGATTAAGAGTCTATGGTGGGCCTGGCTCTGGACGCGGCTGGCCTTGCCCTTATGCTGCTTTCCTGATGTCAGTTATGGGGCGAGTAGGCAGGAAAGGCAGCACGAATTTTGGAGTCTCTTCCAATCTGTTCTCATGTCTGTCTCAGCGGGGAAGAGCCTCTGGGAATAACTGAGGGGAAGGGAAATGGCAGGTGACCTGAGAAGCGTTACCAAGGCTTTTCTCTCCGTGTACCTGGAAACCTAGGTGGCTACTAGGTGACAGTCTAGACTTTATGGGATGCTATTGGACCAGGCTCAAGACATTGTGGCTGCCCCAAGAGCCCAGAGCATGAAGGCAGAATTAGCTTTCCAGTGGGGATTTAAGCCTACAATCCTGGCAGATAGCTTCTGAAATTGCAGCTGATGGGGAAATACATTTTGTGAGATTTTGAGAGACATTGGGAGTCTTGTGGATTTTTCACTGAAATATTCACTACAGATACTCAGGCAGAACTGACCAGGACATGTCTATTTAAAAAAAATATCGATTGATATTACTTTCTTTCAATTAAGTTTTCTAGACTTTTGTGATTAGAATTGCAGGTCGGGCAAGGCAAGTTAGCCTGTAAGGTACATATGTCCTGCCATGCTTTCTGATTCACTTACCCTCACCCTAGGGGTTCCCTGGGAGTAGACTGGGCATTTTGTACCTAGAAACAAAAATTATGATCAGACCATTACCACATATTAAGTGTTTTTAGATGCCTTACTTTATTTAATCCTGGCATCAACACTCTGAAGTAGATACCACACTAGTGACATCTTACTGAGGATCAGAGAAGTTTCCTCTTAGAGGCAGGATTTAAATCCGATTGTGTGAAATTCTAAAGTGCATGTTACTGTGGTCACCAAATGCAGTTGTCTTCCCAGGACCTCAAATACATGGGGGAGAGGTTGGCTGACCAGTTCTCTACAATATTTACTGATATTCATGGAAGCATTGCTTCCATGGATATCACCGCTGAAAGATGCCAAATTGGGCAATCAGGTGTTACTTAGCAACTTCATCCAGACTCACATTATTGTAATTGATAAGGTTGCTAATTTCTGGGTGAGACTGTTGCCCAGTATTAGAGATATCAGCATTTTTGAGAAGCAGCAACTGCACTGGATCTGGTTATCTAAGCTTTTCTCACTGTTGCACTAGTTTCCTTGTTCCTCACCTGCTTTTTTTTTTTTGAATTTTGTACAGCAGGTTCTAATTTGTTATCTATTTTATCTTATTAGTGTATACATGTCAATACGTTTGTTCTGTACATCTGTGTCTCTATTTCTGCCTTGCAAACCGGTTCATCTGTACCATTTTTCTAGATTCCACATATATTTGTTAATATATGGTATTTGTTTTTCTCCTTCTGACTTACATCACTCTGTATGACAGTCTCTAGGTCCATCCACGTCTCTACAAGTGACCCAATTTCATTCCTTTTTATGGCTGAGTAATATTCCATTGTATATATGTACCACAGCTTCTTTATCCATTCATCTATCAATGGGGATTTAGGTTGCTTCCATGACGCAGCTACTGTAAATAGTGCTGCAATGAACATTGGGGTGCATGTGTCTTTTTGAATTATGGTTTTCTCTGGGTATATACCCAGTAGTGGGATTGCTGGGTCATATTGTAATACTATTTTTAGTTTTTTAAGGAACCTCCATACTGTTCTCCATAGTGGCTGTATCAATTTACACTCCCACCAACAGTGCAAGAGGGATCCATTTGATCCACACCCTCTCCAGCATTCGTTGTTTGTAGATTTTCTTATGATGCCCATTCTAACCAGTGTGAGGTGATACCTCATTGTAGTTTTGACTTGCATTTCTCTAATAATTAGTGATGTTGAGCAGCTTTTCATGTGCTTCTTGGCCATCTGTATGTCTTCTTTGGAGAAATGTCTATTTAGGTCTTCTGCCCATTTTTGGATTGGGTTGTTTGTTTCTTTAATATTGAGCTGCATGTGCTATTTATATATTTTGGAGATTAATTAATCCTTTGTCCATTGATTCGTTTGCAAATATTTTCTCCCATTCTGAGGGTTGTCTTTTCATCTTGTTTATGGTTTCCTTTGTTGTGCAAAAGTTCTGAAGTTTCATTAGGTCCCATTTGTTTATTTTTCTTTTTATTTCTGTTACTCTAGGAGGGGGGTCAAAAAAGATCTTGCTGTGATTTATGTCAAAGAGTGTTCTTCCTATGGTTTCCTCTAAGGGTTTTATAGTGTCTGGTCTTACATTTAGGTCTCGAATCCATTTTGAGTTTATTTTTGTGTATGGTGTTAGGGGGTGTTCTAATTTCATTCTTTTACATGTAGCTGTCCAGTTTTCCCAGCACCACTTATTGAAGAGACTGTCTTTTCTCCATTGTATATCCTTGCCTCCTTTGTCATAGATTAGTTGACCATAGGTGTGTGGGTTTATCTCTGTGCTTTCTAACCTGTTCCATTGATCTATATTCCTGTTTTTGTGCCAGTACCATATTGTCTTGATTACTGTAGCTTTGTAGTATAGTCTGAAGTCAGGGAGTCTGATTCTTCCAGCTCTGTTTTTTTCCCACAAGATTGCTTTGGCTATTCAGGATCTTTTGTGTCTCCATACAAATTTTAAGATTTTTTGTTCTAGTTCTGTAAAAAATGCCATTGGTAATTTGATAGGGATTGCATTGAATCTGTAGATTGCTTTGGGTAGTGTAATTTTCACAATATTGCTTCTTCCAGTCCACAAACATGGTATATCTCTCCATCTGTTTGTGTCATCTTTGATTTCTTTCATCAGTGTCTTATAGTTTTCTGAGTACAGGTCTTTTACCTCCTTAGGTAGGTTTATTCCTAGCTTTTTATTCTTTTTGTTGCAATGATGAATGGGATTGTTTCCTTAATTTCTCTTTCTGATCTTTCATTGTTAGTGTATAGGAATGCCAGAGATTTCTGTGCGTTAATTTTGTATCGTGCAACTTTACCAAATTCATTGATTAGCTCTAGTACTTTTCTGGGGGCATCTTTAGGATTATCTACGTATCATGTCATCTGCAAACAGTGACAGTTTTACTTCTTTTCCAATTTGTATTCTTTTTATTTCTTTTTCTTCTCTGATTGCTGTGGCTAGGACTTCCAAAACTATGTTGAATAATAGTGGTGAGAGTAGGCACCCTTGTCTTGTTCCTGATCTTAGTGGAAATGTTTTCAATTTTTCACCATTGAGAATGATGTTGGCTGTGGGTTTGTCATATGTGGCCTTTATTATGTTGAGGTAGGTTCCCTCTATGACCATTTTGGAGAGTTTTTATCATAAATGGGTGTTGAATGTTGTCAAAAGCTTTTTCTACATCTATTGAAATGATCATATGGTTTTTATTCTTCAGTTTGTTAATATGGTGTATCACATTGATTGGTTTGCATATATTGAAGAATCCTTGCATCCCTGGGATAAATCACACTTGATCATGGTGTATGATCCTTTTAATGTGTTGTTGGATTTGGTTTGCTAGTATTTTGTTGAGGATTTTTGCATCTATATTCATCAGTGATATTGGTGTGTAATTTTCTTTTTGTAGTATCATTGTCTGGTTTTGGTGTCAGGGTGATGGTGGCCTCGTAGAATGAGTTTGGGAGTGTTCTTTCCTCTGCAGGTTTTTGGATGAGTTTGAGAAGGATGGATGTTAGCTCTTCTCTAAATGTTTTATAGAATTCACCTGTGAAGCCATCTGGTCCTGGATTTTTTTTTTGTTGGAAGATTTTTAATCACAGTGTCAATTTCATTACTTGCGATTTGTCTGTTCATATTTTCTATTACTTCCTGGCTCAGTCTTGGAAGGTTATACCTTTCTAAGAATTCGTCCATTTCTTCCAGGTTGTCCATTTTATTGGCATAGAGTTGCTTTTAGTAGTCTCTTATGATGCTTTGTATTTCCACGGTGTTCATTGTACGTCTCCTTTTTCATTTCTAGTTTTATTGATCTGAGTCCTCTCCCTCTTTTTCTTGATGAGTGTGGCTAAAAGTTTATCAAAGAACCAGCTTTTAGTTTTTTGATCTTTGCTATTGTTTTCTTTGTTTCTATTTCATTTATTTCTGCTCTTATCTTTTTGATTTCTTTCCATCTACTAACCTTGGATTTTGTTTGTTCTCCTTTCTCTAGTTCCTTTAGGTATAAGGTTAGAATGTTGATTTAAGATTTTTCTTATTTCTTGAGGTAGGCTTTTATTGCTATAAACTTCCCTCTTAGAACTGTTTTTGTTGCATCCCATAGGTTTTGCATCGTCGTGTTTTCTTTGTCATTTGTCTCTAGGTATTTTTTGATTTCCTCTCTGATTTCTTACTGATCTCTTGGTTATTTAGTAATGTTCTGTTTAGCCTCCATGTGTTTGTGTTTTTTACATTTTTTCCCCTGTAGTTGATTTCTGATCTCATAACATTGTGGTCGGAAAGATGCTTTATACAATTTCAATTTTCCTGACTTTACCCAGTCTTGATTTGTGACCCAAGATGTGATCCATCCTGGAGAATATTCCGTGTGCACTTGAGAAGAAAGTGTAGTCTGCTGTTCAGATGGAATGTCCTATAAATATCAATTAAATCTATCTGGTCTATTGTGTCATTTAAGACCTACCTTGCAAACTTGTACTTTCTTCACAAGCAGGATATATTTCTGTATTTTTGAGGTATATACAATAGTAATGAATACTGCTAAGAAGGGAAAATCCTGTGATCAATATCTTTGCAGTGTCTAAAAATATGCAAATACTCTCTGGAACAAAGTCGTTGCTTGGGTGTATTGCTATAAGTAAAATTATTTCCTATCTGCATGACAGTTGAATTTTGGTGGCTGATTTTTCCCACCCAATCAATACCTTTGACCTTTCCTTCCCTGAAATAAGTCCCCCCTATGTAAAAAGTTATATTGGCTCTATGATATAACTGTGAAATCTTAGGCTGGCTTCTAATGCTGGGCTGAATTTCCTCATATTTCTGAAAGTAGGATTGCCAAGTGACACTCCTGACATTCATATCTTTGTGTTTAAACAAAGTGGGGACTAACTTGAAAGTGAAGCTCTGTAATGACTAGTAGATACTTTATTATTGTTTCTGATTGTTATATATAAAAGATAAAAAGAATCTATTAGTTTTATTTTTTCCTTCCTTTATATACCACAAATTTACTAGTTCAAGTAAGTGCCAGGCACTTACAAAGCTCCAAATGATGCTTTTACAATTTATAAAATGCTTTCATGTACATTATAACTTTTAATATTCCAGATATTCATGAAGTAATAGTGAATACCAATGACCCCAAAAAGTATATAGCTAATTAAATAATTATTTGGCTTAATTTTCTATTTTTATTTGTAGTTTTATTTGTGTCTTAATTGTTTATGGCATCCTGGCTAATTTTCACATCTGAACACCTGCTGGGTTGCATATTTGGACATGACTGTGGTCAGTTGTAGAGTTGGCAATTTAAAGATTGATATAAAAATGAATAGGATTTCCTCAAGAAGAGGATTAGGATTTTGCCTGAGGGAAATTGGTATTTTCTCAGTCTGTGATTGCACTGGTGAAGCCTAGAAAGTAATTCTAGGCTCCTGAATATATTTCTATATAATTCTTGCTCTAAGGAATAAGAAGACTTTTGTGGGTCCAGATGGATTGTACAGCTGATGCACTGATGTGCACCTTCAAGGAAGTAGAAGGGTAGCTGTGGAAAGTGCCCTGTGAACTGTGGTAGAGACAGAGACCCCCAAAACAAGGCCAGAGACATGGGGTTGGGGCCGGTTGGGCAGACTGCAATATTCCACAACAATGCGTTTTACTTCTCTGAAGAATTTGCATTTTTATATCTAAAATTAAGAACAGGAGAAAATGTGATGTCAAACTGTTTTTTCCCTGAAACTGTGAAGGAAGCATCTCCTAAATATGAAAATCATAATAAAGCATACTTTTGCAACAGATAATAATCCAATAAGGAAAAGAGCTTTGATTGCTGGTAATGCTGATAGTTTGGCTTTACTATACTAAATATTCAGATAGGGATATTTATTTCTTTATAGTGGATCAAGGAATGCATTTGTATGTGTTGTTTCCTTGAGTTCATAAACAAAATACACAAAATGTGACTGTTTTCAAAATATATGTTGGATTCTGGAGGAGTGTTAAATTTATTTCTTTATTTTTCAAAGCTGGCAATGTGCCTATGGCCACCTTGAGTGCCAGTGGAAGAGAACAGTGCTATTTCAATGCCAGGGGCCATCTCTGATGGCTGTTAACTTATGAGACACAAACTAAATAGGTGTATTTTTTTTCAGTGGAGGGGAGGAAAAATGAGTGGGCTAGAACTTCTGTAACCCTCTAGTGCCTTGGCACAATGAGAACTCCCCACTGGAGAGACGATGGTTTAATGCAAGTGGCTAAGCATCACATGATGCTAATGAATTAAAACATTTGGGATTATCTGCTCTAAGTTAACTATAAGAGTAAACCTCGTGTTTCCATAAGAAATGTTTATATGTGTTTCTCTCTTCCTAAATTTTATGACAAGGTGTACAATAAAAAGGATGTCTGCTAGCACATGGGCAGACACAAGGAGACACGGGAAGAGGATACTACAACACAGGTGATAATAGAGACAAAACAGCTCTGTCTTATCAGACACAAGAAAGGGTTCGCCCAAACAATAAAACTGTTTTAGAAAATGTCTGTCGCATTTAAGCGATCATAACTATTACCTAAAATATTATTTTCTCTTAGAAACAGATCCCTACTGCAAAACACTTTTTTTTGATACATCCACTTGATAACCAATACATATCATCCATAGTTATTATATACACTTTTGATACAGGAGAAGTGACACTAAATCTAGAAATATAATTTTGACCTGAGCTAAGTCAAGTTTTTCTCAACAGAAGATTCTGGGGGAAGTGTAATTAATAAAAACCAATAAATAAAAAGATGATGTGGCTTAATCAGATCTGGAGAAGGAGTAGGAAGTATTCAGGATGGTTGTAGCCCATAGATGGCAGGAAAATTAAAAATGGAAATACAATACCAGAAAGAGAATATAAAAAAGAGAACATTGTGACCTCATCTATATTAAAATTTTTAAATTAAAATGAAAATAATCTGAGAGGGGGTGTATTTTTCCAGGTGTAGTTTGTGGCAGTGTGGAATACAAAGGAATATTTTGTTTTTTTGATATGTGAAAGAGTTATAGTCATAGGTGTCCATGTGAACAAAAAAATAATTAAAATAGAAAAGTCTGTTTTCCCTATGCAGGCTGAAAAAGTTTTCCCTAGGCCTTTTGTAGTGGACACCTTGAAATTCCAAATCTCTATGCCTGTAAAGCTTTAACTTTATTTCTGCTTATGATTCACTTTAAAAGGTTGGCTGACTTATTGGACCTGTAGAGAGTAGCAAATTTGGTTTGGGTATTACATGTCACTTCTTAAAAGTCCCATGCATCTCATTAGACTTACTTGTGATTAAACTTGAAGAAATATATGTTATGTTTATGCAACTTCAATAGTGAAAAATATTTGTGGGCTTGCCTTAAATTAAGTGAAGTAATGCAAAGCATGAATGGGACATTAATGAGGTCATTAGCATTTCTGGGAATAATGCATTTTCAGTCAATATACGAATGATTATTTATGGTTGGGTTTATCCATGAGGTAAAAGAAGTCAGGGTATCTATTTCAATGGAGGTTATAACTGCCTTAATTTAAAATTTTAAAAGAAATAGAAAATACAGCAACGATCTATATTGAAGGTAAATTTATGGTAGACATGAAATTATTTGGAACAATAATATGGTTATGTGGAAGGGCAGTTTAACTTTTTCCCTCATATTTTCTTTTTGAGTTAATTAGGTATAACAAGTCAGGTGCTAGTGCTTACATTTTAGACTTTAGACAATATATTGGAGTTAAACTAGAGACTGTTACTAGTGTTTTATTTGGTTTTGTAGCAAAAACAAACTTTAAAATGATAGTGTGTTTAGAAGTATTTTTTGTAAACCTAGGTTTTTAGGGTTCAATTCCTAGAGTTTTGGAGATATAACTTTGATCTAGAAAGATGTTACTTTTTTTTTTTTTAGAAAAATGTTATTAGTTCAATTTGACTGATTCATCGTAAAACTGATAAGGAAAATGGGGTTTGTAAGCACATGATCTGTATAATGCCTCAACTTACACTTAATTCTGTAAGAAATATTGGGCCTTTTTTTTTTTTTCTTAGAATATAACAAATTTAATTAAGGTTCTTGTTAAATCTTAGCCTCTTATGGATAAAAAGAGAATGAGAAACTCCAATTACATAAAAGGGTATTTGAGTAAGCTTCAAAAAGTGATTCTAACAGGATCAGCAATGGCTGTGGAGTTGTCAGGTGTCTGGGCCCTCCCCTAAAAGTCAGCCTGAATCACTAATATTCATGATTTAATTGTGTCTAGGAGCTCTTTGGGCAGATACCTCAAGGAGGAGTAGTAATTAACAGTTGGGGCGACTGTTCCCTCTTTATGTTAGTCACTAGTCTTAACCTGGTTAGGAATAGGGATTCATTACCAAGAACTAACCCCAATGTGCCCTGAATTAAGGACCCCTGCAGAAGAAGAAAGCACCTCCTAGTTACAGACAGGACAGACACCCATATGGATTCAGTTGTTCTTGAACTGCTCCAGTGGCTAACAAAGATAATACAGTCAGACAGAAACTTGCAAGTCACTAGTAGTTCTGTTCCTATATATTCAGGGATCACCTTGCAGGGCTAGGTTAACCAAGAGGCAGACAGAGCATGTCCTTGGGGCCCAGAGAGACATAGAGAGAGGAGAACACCTAGGAAGAATTTAAGTTTTGTACCATTTCAAAAAAAATTATTTTAAAGTTTAGGATTTTTAAATTGCAAATAGTATGGGGAAATAGCATAATGATTTCAGAGTTTGTTTCTCTAATGATCAGTTATGAATGAACAGTTTCGTTGGTTTTTTTCCCCCAATCTGTCACGGACTGACATAACTGTAAATTTAAATAAAAATTAATTACTCAAAAAACAATTAAAAATAGATATATGTAAAATACAAGCCCAAACTTTTTTCATTATTAGATCCAAGTTACATAAAATTGCTCAAATGGCTATAAAGCTCTCCAAACACTCTCACTGCACACCAGAGCTGGTCTGCAGACCCCACTTGGAGTAGGGCAACTCTAAAAAGCTTAATTGAGCTCTGGTCCAGAATAATTACAGCAGTGAGTTGGTTCGATGTTTTTTTCTTTAATATTTTATTAGCCTGATTTTGCTACCGGTAGGACTCAAATCCCAAATCACTAATTTTAGACCTATTTTTCCCAGAATGCACTCAGCAAAGTAGATTTGTTAACCATACTTGATGCTTCATTTATCTGGTATTTCTCTCCTTCATTCAACATTTACTGAACACATCTCTGTGCCAGGCACTGCTGGGGACATAGCAGTAAATGGTATGGCCACTGCCCTCATAGGGTACTTCATCTAGTCAAGTCAACAGATGGTTACTAGCTGCTTTTTACTTCTTTTTGCCAGGAACTTTGAAACTTAACCTGCACAAGTTGCAATTAGGTCATCACTAGCTGGTGCTTTGTTAACGTGGTGTCTGGGTGCAGGAATATATAATTTAACATGCAGTTATCGGCGTTTTTGTAATTTTCAGCTCAGGGCCGAATAGTCTGGACTGGAGAGATTCTTTGGATTGCTCTGTCAGATGGGATAAATTTTTTTTTTTGCGGTACGCGGGCCTCTCACTGTTTGTGGCCTCTCCCGTTGAGGAGCACAGGCTCTGGACGCGCAGGCTCAGCGGCCATGGCTCACGGGCCCAGCCGCTCCGCGGCGTGTGGGATTTTCCCGGACCGGGGCACGAACCCGTGTACCCTGCATCAGCAGGCGGACTCTCAACCACTGCGCCACCAGGGAAGCCCTGGATAAATCTTTTTGCTTGCAAAATGAACAGTGAGCTTAAATGAACACCAGCAGTTTCAGAGCTGTTGCACCCAATTCCACACTTCCGACTCTGTTAGAACTTCCACTGATTTTAATGATGATGTTCAAAGATTCAGTCTGTTACACTTAGATGAGAACTGGGCTTATAAAATGCACCTGAAGCTGGTGGATTTTATTGGTAGGTATGGTAACGCCCATCACCTTGGGGGAAATACTTGTAATTGGCTTAACCCTTGCTGTTTGTGATTAATCACCTCTTCTGAAATAAGATGATTCAGGGTAGTCTGCCTAGTACTTCTGAAAACACACAGAAGGCTAGCTGGCTAGAGAACATAGTAAGTTTGAGTTCTTTATTCTACCTTTCCTTTCCAAAATCAGTAAGCTATATAGTTGTATTTAAGTATTCAAGGATAGTCTAACAATGGAATACAGCATTTTGAGATCGTTATGTACTTGTTTGTACTAACACTAGAGATCAGATCTGGAGCATCTCCTTTACACTGATGTGGGAGATTCGTGATGGCTCCATCTCCTACGGGAGCCACGCTATTTCCTCCATTGACATCTCGGTGTCCTCACTTGTGAAATAAGGTAACTGAACTTAAACCTTTCCAAGGTCTCTTTTGGTTTTCAGCTTATGAAAATTCCTTTTAAATTACTATTGAGTATCTATTAGATAACAAACAATGTGCTAGATGTTATGGAGAATATGCAAGAGAGGAACAAGATACTTTGATGCATTCATACTTACGTCCCATCCTAATAAGCATCTCGAGATAAAGATGCAGTATTTGTGCTTTGATTTTTGAGCAAAGTCACAGACATCTCAGAGATCCCTGATACTTCATCTCTTCTCAAGTGCCACAGTATTTCTGAGTGTCTGGGATGAGGCAGGGGATGGGTTAATATAGAGTTGCTAAAAGATTAATGGTTAAAAATCAAACACTTTTCTAGAAAATATAAATTGGCAGTTCCCTCCAAACCCCCAATTTAAAAATAATATGATAGGGTGTGTAAGATTATTAGTAACTAGAGGAATAAGATGGTAAGAATTTTTCACCTTCTAGACAGTTCTGTCAGTTTGGGTAAGTTAGGTTTGCTGAGATAACAGACAATCCCTGAATTTTACAGGCTTGTTACAACATGATTTTTCACTTAGGATGCAGTCCTCTATGGGTCTGGAAGATTCTTTGGGGCATCTGTTCTCTAGGCTGCAACTCAAGGAACCTACCATCTCGTAGAAGCAACATCTTGAAGATTTGACCTCCTTAGATGATGTGGCAGGGGGAAGAGAGAGCAGGCAGAGTTTTGCACCAGTTCTTGAATGCTTTTATCTAAAACTGACAGAAGTCATTTCCACTCACATTTATTGGCCAAAACAAGTCATCTGGCTCCAGCTAACTTCAAGAGGGTGGAAAGGTATAATCCTCCCCAGTACCTGGAAGGAGAGGAGAATTGGAAGTATTGGTGAGCAGTAGTAAGATTTACCAAAATTATCAAGTATTAAAAAAATGGGCAGAGTTATGAGGACACAGGCTCTTTTTGTACACTGATGGTGTATATGAATTGGTTCAGTTTTTATAGGTGATCATTTAAAACAATTAGTAAAATATACCATTGCTTGGATCCAGCAATTTTAGCAATATGACCCCAGCTAAACTTTACTGAGTCTTACTATGCACCAAGTACTGTGTTGAGGAATCTACACACTTTATTATATTTAGTGCTTACTTTTAGGAGATTATCCTAAGAAAATAAGTGGACATATGCATAAAAATTTTCACAGGGGGCTTCCCTGGTGGCCCAATGGTTGAGAATCTGCCTGCTAATGCAGGGGACACGGGTTCAAGCCCTGGTCTGGGAGGATCCCACACGCCACGGAGCAACTAGGCCCGTGAGCCACAACTACTGAGCCTGCGCGTCTGGAGCCTGTGCTCCGCAATAGTGAGAGGCCCGCGCACCGCGATGAAGAGTGGCCCCCGCTTGCCACAACTAGAGAAAGCCCTCGCACAGAAACGAAGATGCAACACAGCAAAAATAAATTAATTAATAAACTCCTACCCCCAACATCTAAAAAAAAAACAACATTGGTTGAAAAAAAATGCAAAAAAATTTTCACAGGAACTTTTTCCTTTAAATAAGAAGAGACCTGCATTAATAAGAGGAAACAACCTACATATCCACCAGGAAGGGACTAATTAAATAACATATGTACCCAATGGAGCACTATAACATGCATCTCTGTTCTTGTCCATTATCTATTACTGAGGGAAAAAAATTTACAAGGAAGCAAGTATAATATTGTCATATAAAAATATATATAGGAAACAGTTTGGAAAGATAAACACTTAATATTTTTTTAAATGTAGTACCCTCAGTGTTGTGAGATTACAAAATCCTGAATCTCTTACAACGAGGATGTGTTTCCTTTAAAATGAATATAAAGCAAATTTTATCTTAAAATAAATTGTAATCATTTGTTTTTTATTGCTTCAGTTCGCAAAAGGCAGCACCAAAACATTATGCACCTGTAAAAGACATATATAAGGTACTTTGCCTTTAAAAACCTGATCATCTTACAAGAAGACAAAGTGTTCATGTGTTTTAATTAGAAAAGAATATAAGATAGAACGGAATATTGCCCAATGTGTATGGTACAAAGGAATATGGTTGGAGGGGGTCAGAAATGAGACTGAATGTTACCTTGAGTTATCGAGAAAAACTTCATGGAAGAAAAACACAGTTTGAGTCTTGATAGCTGTGGTTGAAAAATTGAGGTGAAAGGGAAATCATGCAAAAAAAGTGCTATATAATGGTAGGAATTGACGTGGTGCTTAAGGCCAAATCCAGCTAATTTCAGAAGGTATTATCAGGGGTCAGAGTGAGAAGGGATTCTCCCATTACCTGGAACGTGCTAGATGTTCTACCATTAGAGATATATGCAGTTGTATCTGCAGGGGATCTGTTCTAGGACCTGCCTTGGACACCAAAATCCATGTATGCTCAAGTCCCATAGTTGGCTCTCGTTATCTATGAAAGCCACATCTGCTGATTAACCCATCTTCGTGAAAAATAATTGCATGAAAGTGGGCCTGTGCAGTTTAAAGCCGCGTTGTTCAAGGGTCGACTGTAAATGAAAACATTTTCTTGAAAGAGAAAACTTTAAGACTGATTCTGGTTTGTTAAGAAAATTAATGTCAGGAAGATCTCTCTTTTTTCTCTTTTTTTTAAGCTATTCTCTCAAAGAAAAAATAAGTTGAATACAATATGAGCCTTATATGAGTAAGAAAAAAGAATTATTGGCCTGTTTATTTAAACTAGCTTTTTCTTCTCTCTTCCTCCAGTGCACGTTCCAAGTAATCATATATAAAATACTTTCTGTATTACAAACTTAGTATATTATCTCCTGAAGAATAAAAGTCAATGTAATTTTTTTTTTTTTTTTTTTGCGGTACGCGGGCCTCTCACCGTTGTGGCCTCTCCCGCTGGGGAGCACAGGCTCCGGACGCGCAGGCTCAGCGGCCATGGCTCACTGGCCCAGCCGTTCCGCGGCACGAATCCGTGTCCCCTGCATCTGCAGGCGAACTCCCAACCACTGCGCCACCAGGGAAGCCCAATATAATTATTAAGAGTAAATTTCTTTTCACTTCTTGGACTTGGGAAAACTTCTGGCACTCAAGTGGAAAGGATTTATGCTCCTTATTGATTTCACAGAGAAACCACTTTTTATATTAAGCTATATTACATAGGGCCCTGGATTCAACAACAGATTTTATTATTCCTTTGGTTATGGACCTCTCAACTGTGAGTTGAAATCTTGTCCGGGTCCCAAGAGGAGAATTTTCTTGTGTCTTTTAAAGTCGATTTGAAAAAGCTGGAACACCTCCACCATGGAACTAAAATTCCTAAAAACATTTTTACCATAACGTTTATTAAAATGCCTCAGGTCAGAGCATTCTTTGTGGAGGATTTCTTTAAGTAGTAAGATAAATTTACTTCTTTATTTTTAAAATTAAAAAAAAATATTTTATTGAAGTGTAGTTGATTTACAATGTGTTAATTTCTGAGGTACAGCAAAGTGATGCAGTTACATATATATACCTATATATTTTTTTATATTCTTTTCTGTCATGGTTTATCACAGGATATCAAATATAGTTCCCTGTGCTATACCGTAGGAGCTCGTTTATCCAGTCTATATATAATAATTTGCATCTGCTAATCCCAAACTCCAACTCCCTCCCTCCTCCTCCCCTCCCCCTGGGCGACTGCAAGTCTATTCTCTATGTCTGTGAGTCTGTTTCTGTTAAGATAAATGTATATATGTGCCACATCTTCTTTATCCATTCATCTGTTGATGGACACTTAGGTTGCTTCCATGTCCTGGCTATTGTAAATAGAGCTGCAATGAACATTTTGGTACATAACTCTTTTTGAATTATGGTTTTCTCAGGGTATATGCCCAGTAGTGGGATTGCTGGGTCATATGGTAGTTCTATTTTTAGTTAGTTTTTTTTTTTTTTTTTTTTTGCAGTACGTGGGCCTCTCACTGTTGTGGCTTCTCCCGCTGAGGAGCACAGGCTCCGGACGCGCAGGCTCAGTGGCCATGGCTCACGGACCCAGCTGCTCCGTGGCATGTAGGATCTTTCTAGACTGGGGCACAAACCCACGTCCCCTGCATCGGCAGGCAGACTCTCAACAACTGCGCCACCAGGGAAGCCCCTATTTTTAGTTTTTTAAGGAACCTCCATACTGTTCTCCATAGTGGCTGTATCAATTTACATTCCCACCAACATTGCAAGAGGGTTCCCTTTTCTCCACACCCTCTCCAGCATTTATTGTTTGTAGATTTTTTGATGATGGCACATATATACAATGGAATATTACTCAGCCATAAAAAGGAACAAAACTGAGTTATTTGTAGTGAGGTGGATGGACCTAGAGTCTGTCATACAGAGTGAAGTAAGTCAGAAAGAGAAAAACAAATACTGTATGCTAACACATATATATGGAATCTAAAAAAAAAAAAAAAGAAAATGGTCAGAAGAACCTAGGGGCAAGATGGGAATAAAGATGCAGACCTACTAGAGAATGGACTTGAGGATACAGGGAGGGGGATGGGTAAGCTGGGACAAAGTGAGAGAGTGGCATGGACATATATACACTACCAAATGTAAAATAGATAGCTAGTGGGAAGCAGCTGCATAACACAGGGAGATCAGCTCGGTGCTTTGTGACCACCTAGAGGGGTGGGATAGGGAGGGTGGGAGGGAGGGAGATGCAAGAGAGTTGGGGACATATGTATATATATATATAACTGATACACTTTGTTAAAGCAGAAACTGACACACCATTGTAAAGCAATTATACTCTAATAAAGATGTTAAAAAAAGATAAATGTAAATAGTGTTCTGGTTGTAAACAAATGTTCTCTAGGCTTGTTCTCTAAACTAAATATATTGTAAATTATTCAGTTTAAACCTCAGCTCTTCTCTACCTGTAGCAATCACACAATAAACCTTTGTATGTTTCTTCAGTATTTTTCCCACTAGGACCTAATACTTGGCAGAACTGATTTGAAAAATATATTCAAGTCCCATACTTAATAGAAAAATATTCCACTGTATATCAGAAAACTGCTTAGACCTGAAACATTGAGCAGAACAATAAACAGCTTTGTTTGGTGATCTCACTTTTAAAGATATTGCTGCAATTATTTGAATATATAACTTTTCTTTTTTTCTCTTCTAAAGGAAAAATGAAAACAATACAAGTAACTTGAAATATTGAGTGTGATTTTCCTATTCCAATTTTAAATGTTCTCAAGGAAAATTAAATGGTGCTGATTGTAGCCCCAAGTTCCTGTTGTGCTACAGGGATAAATAATAAAAATGAAATATATTTTTATAACTCAGTAGCGTAACAGAGCTGCACTTGGCTCGACCACATACAAAGAAGCCTTGTTTTGGCTGCATTTTTCTGGGGATGCTTTCTCTATTTATAGGCTCTACAGTGAAGCCTTCTGGGGAATGATTACTCAGTGTAGCCACATTTCTGTCAAAGGATCTGGAAAAATAATAACAACAGAAAGAAATCTCTGGCATAAAACACACTAATCAATATGTAATGATATGGCTGGATCAATAACTTCTAATTTTCTAGGTTTGTAAAATGTCAATTGTATGAATGTATTAGCAGGTTAAAAAGTTTCCAAGTAGAACAAATGCGTAAATTCAAGAGAGTTTTTTTCAGTCTGTTTTATTCATGAATATCACTTTTTATTTCAGATAAAGTTTATGGTTAATAGCATCCTCAGTGTGCAAATATCACCCTGTCCGCATTTTTCTTTTCTAACAATAGAAGTCATGATTCCTCTTTCCCAGAGTGAAGAGTTTTCATTCACACTGTTTCATGATCCTGGAGAAAATATAAACATTTATGAGGTAGCAAGTGTCACAGCTTGTGAAGATGCAATGTCTTTTGTTTAGTCATTAAACCTCCCCCACACACTTTTTACATTTATAGAGATCAAACATTAAATAAAACGTTTCATATGTAAAATACTAGAAAACGATTTATCTCTGAAATGCTATAATCTCCTGTCATCTAGGTCCTGAGCTGGGTGCTCTGTGTGCATTTTAATTGGTGATTCCCATATTCTGGTTGGTGGATTTTCCCTTCTACCAGCCCTTCCTTTTTCTCTCCCTCTTTCCTATTTCATTCCTACTTTTTCGTTTCCTTCACCTTCCTTTCAATTTTCTTTTTGAGAACTTTAAGAAATTATTATAAAATTAGTTCATGCTAATTTTGGAAAATTTAAGAAAAATGGAAAAGTGTAGGATAAAAATAGGATTCCTCAAAATCAACCATCATTATACTTTCATATATTTTACTTCAACTTAAAAATATATATATATTTTACATCTTTATTAGAGTATAATCGCTTTACAATGGTGTGCCAGCCTATGCCCTACAACAAATCAGTTACACATACACATACGTTCCCATATCTCTTCCCTCTTGCGTCTCCCTCCCCCCCACTCTCCCTATCCCACCCCTCCAGGCGGTCATAGAGCATCGAGCTGATCTCCCTGTGCTAGGCGGCTGCTTCCCACTAGCTATCTACCTTACATTTTGTAGTGTATATATGTCCATGCCTCTCTCTCGCTTTGTCACAGCTTACCCATCCTTCACCCCATATCCTCAAGTCCATTCTCTACTAGGTCTGTGTCTTTATTCCTGTCTTACCCCTAGGTTCCTCATGACATTTTTTCCCCCTGAAATTCCATATATATGTGTTAGCATACGGTATTTGGCTTTCTCTTTCTGACTTACGTCACTCTGTATGACAGACTCTAGGTCTATCCACCTCATTACAAATAGCTCAATTTCGTTTCTTTTTATGGCTGAGTAATATTCCATTGTATATATGTGCCACATCTTCTTTATCCATTCATCTGATGAGGAAACTTAGGTTGTTTCCATCTCCGGGCTATTGTAAATAGAATTTTAATGAACATTTTGGTACATGACTCTTTTTGAATTATGGTGTTCTCAGGGTATATGCCCAGTAGTGGGATTGCTACTATTTGTAGGGTAGTTCCATTTGTAGTTTTTTAAGGAACCTCCATACTGTTCTCCATAGTGGTTGTACCAATTCACATTCCCACCAGCAGTACAAGAGGGTTCCCTTTTCTCCACACCCTCTCCAGCATTTATTGTTTCTAAATTTTTTGATGATGGCCATTCTGACTGGTGTGAGATGATATCTCATTGTAGTTTTGATTTGCATTTCTCTAATGATTAATGATGTTGAGCATTCTTTCATGTGTTTGTTGGCAGTCTGTATATCTTCTTTGGAGAAATGTCTATTTAGGTCTTCTGCCCATTTTTGGATTGGGTTGTTTGTTTTTTTGTTATTGAGCTGCATGAGCTGCTTATAAATTTTGGAGATTAATCCTTTGTCAGTTGCTTCATCTGCAAATATTTTCTCCCATTCTGAGGGTTGTCTTTTGGTCTTGTTTATGGTTTCCTTTGCTGCGCAAAAGCTTTGAAGTTTCATTAGGTCCCATTTGTTTATTTTTGTTTTTATTTCCATTTCTCTAGGAGGTGGGTCAAAAAGAATCTTGCTGTGATTTATGTCATAGAGTGTTCTGCCTATGTTTTCCTCTAAAAGGTTGATAGTTTCTGGCCTTACATTTAGGTCTTTAATCCATTTTGAGTTTATTTTTCTGTACGGTGTTAGGGAGTGATCTAATCTCATACTTTTACATGTACCTGTTCAGTTTTCCCAGCATCACTTATTGAAGAGGCTGTCCTTTCTCCACTGTACATTCCTGCCTCCTTTATCAAAGATAAAGTGACCGTATGTGTGTGGGTTTATTTCTGGGCTTTCTATCCTGTTCCATTGATCTATCTTTCTGTTTTTGTGCCAGTACCATACTGTCTTGATTACTTTAGCTTTGTAGTATAGTCTGAAGTCAGGGATCCTGATTCCTCCAGCTCCGTTTTTCGTTCTCAAGATTGCTTTGGCTATTCGGGGTCTTTTGTGTTTCCATACAAATTGTGCAATTTTTTGTTCTAGTTCTGTGAAAAATGCCAGTGGTACTTTGATAGGGATTGCATTGAATCTGTAGATTGCTTTGGGTAGTAGAGTCATTTTCACAATGTTGATTCTTCCAATCCAAGAACATGGTATATCTCTCCATCTATTTGTAACATCTTTACTTTCTTTCCTCAGTGTCTTAAAATTTTCTGCATACAGGTCTTTTGTCTCCTTAGGTAGGTTTATTCCTAGATATTTTATTCTTTTTGTTGCAACGGTAAATAGGAGTGTTTTCTTGATTTCACTTTCAGATTTTTCATCCTTAGTGTATAGGAATGCCAGAGATTTCTGTGCATTAATGTTGTATCCTGCTACTTTATCAAATTCATTGATTAGCTCTAGTACTTTTCTGGTAGCATCTTTAGGATTTTCTATGTATAGTATCATGTCATCAGCAAACAGTGAGAGCTTTACTTCTTCTTTCTGATTTGGATTCCTTTTATTTCCTTTTCTTCTCTGATTGCTGTGGCTAAAACTTCCAAAACTATGTTGAATAAGAGTGGTGAGAGTGGGTAACCTTGTCTTGTTCCTGATCTTAGTGGAAATGGTTTCAGTTTTTCACCGTTGAGGATGATGTTGGCTGTGGGTTTGTCATATATGGCCTTTATTATATTGAGGAAAGTTCCCTCTATGCCTACTTTCTGCAGGGGTTTTATCATAAATGGGTGTTGAATTTTGTCAGAAGCTTTCTCTGCATCTATTGAGATAACCGCATGGTTTTTCTCTTTCAATTTTTTCATATGGTATATCAGGTTGATTGATTTGTATATATTGAAGAATCCTTGCATTCCTGGAATAAACTCCACTTGATCATGGTGTATGATGCTTTAAATGTGCTGTTGGACTCTGTTTGCTAGTATTTTGTTGAGGATTTTTGCATCTATGTTCATCAGTGTTATTGGCCTGTAAGTTTCTTTCTTTGTGACTTCTCTGTCTGGTTTTGGTATCACGGTGATGGTGGCCTCGTAGATGTGTTTGGGAGTGTTCCACCCTCTGCTATATTTTGGAAGAGTTTGAGAAGGATAGGTGGTAGCTCTTCTCCAAATGTTTGATAGAATTTGCCTGTGAATCCCTCTGGTCATGGGCTTTTGTTTGTTGGAAGATTTTTAATCACAGTTTCAATTGCAGTGCTTGTGATTGGTCTGTTCATATTTTCTATTTCTTCCTGATTCAGTCTTGGCAGGTTGTGCATTTCTAAGAATTTGTTCATTTCTTCCAGGTTGTCCATTTTATTGGCATAGAGTTGCTTATAGTAATCTCTCATGATCTTCTGTATTTCTGCAGTGTCAATTGTTACTTCTCCTTTTCCACTTCTAATTCTACTGATTTGAGTCTTCTCCCTTTTTTTCTTGGTGAGTCTGGCTAATGGTTTATCAATCTTGTTTATCTTCTCAAAGAACCAGCTTTTAGTTTTATTGATCTTTGCTATCATTTCCTTCTTTTTCATTTATTTTTGATCTGATTTTTATGATTTCTTTCCTACTGCTAACTTTGGGGGGTTTTTTTGTTCTTCTTTCTCTCATTACTTTAGGTGCAAGGGTAGGTTGTTTATTCAAGATGTTTCCTGTTTCTTAGGGTAGGATTTTATTGCTATAAACTTCCCTCTTAGAACTGCTTTTGCTGCCTCACATAGGTTTTGGGTCGTCGTGTCTGCATTGTCATTTGTTTCTAGGTATTTTTTAATTTCCTCTTTGATTTCTTCAGTGATCACTTCGTTATTAAGTAGTGTATTGTTTAGCCTCCATGTGTTTGTATTTTTTACAGATTTTTCCCCTGAAATTGATATCTAGTCTCATAGCGTTGTGGTCAGAAAAGATACTTGATACAATTTCAATTTTCTTAAATTTACCAAGGCTTGATTTGGGACCTAACATATGATCTATCCTGGAGAATGTTCCATGAGCACTTGAGAAAGATGTGTATTCTGTTGTTTTTGGGGGGAATGTCCTATAAATATCAATTAAGTCCATCTTGTTTAATGTATCATTTAAAGTTTGTGTTTCCTTATTTATTTTCATCTTGGATGATCTGTCCATTGGTGAAAGTGGGGTGTTAAAGTCTCCTACCATGAATGTGTTACTGTCGATTTCCCCTTTTCTGGCTGTTAGTATTTGCCTTGTGTATTGAGGTGCTCCTATGTTGGGTGCATAAATATTTACAATTGTTACGTCTTCTTCTTGGATCAATCCCTTGATCATTATGTAGTGTCCTTCTTTGTCTCCTCTAATAGTCTTTATTTTAAAGTCTATTTTGTCTGATATAGAATTGCTACTCCAGCTTTCTTTGGTTTCCATTTTCATGGAATATCTTTTTCCATCCCCTTACTTTCAGTCTGTATGTGTCTCTAGGTCTGAAGTGGGTCTCTTGTAGACAGCATATATATGGGTCTTGTTTGTGTATCCATTCAGCCAATCTGTGTCTTTTGGTGGGAGCATTTAGTCCATTTACATTTAAGTAATTATCGATATGTATGTTCCTATTCCCATTTTCTTAATTGTTTTGCATTTGTTATTGTAGGTCTTTTCCTTCTCTTGTGTTTCTTGCCTAGAGAAGTTCCTTTAGCATTTGTTGTAAAGCTGGTTTGGTGGTGCTGAACTCTCTCAGCTTTTGCTTGTCTGCAAAGGTTTTAATTTCTCCATCAAATCTGAATGAGATCCTTGCTGGGTAGAGTAATCTTGGTTGCAGGTTTTTCTCCTTCATCACTTTAAATATGTCCTGTCAGTCCCTTCTGGCTTGCAGAGTTTCTGCTGAAAGGTCAGCTGTTAACATTATGGGGATTCCCGTGTATTATTTGTTGTTTTTCCCTTGCTGTGCTTAATATGTTTTCTTTGTATTTAATTTTTGACAGTTTGATTAATGTGTGTGTTGGCATATTTCTCCTTGGATTTATCCTGTATGGACTCTCTGTGCTTCCTGGACTTGATTAACTATTTCCTTTCCCATATTAGGGAAGTTTTTAACTATAATCTCTTCAAATACTTTCTCAGTCCCTTTCTTTTTCTCTTCTTCTTCTGGAACCCCTATAATTTGAATGTTGGTGTGTTTAATGTTGTCCCAGAGGTCTCTGAGACTGTCCTCAGTTCTTTTCTTTCGTTTTCCTTCATTCTGCTCTGCAGTAGTTTTTTCCACTATTTTATCCTCCAGGTCACTTATCTGTTCTTCTGCTTTAGGTATTCTGCTATTGATCCCATCTAGAGTATGTTTAATTTCATTTATTGTGTTGTTCACCTTTGCTTGTTTCATCTTTAGTTCTTCTAGGTCCTTGTTAAATATTTCTTACATTTTGCCTATTCTGTTTCCAAGATTTTGGATCATCTTTACTATCATTATTCTGAATTCTTTTTCAGGTAGACTGTCTATTTCCTCTTCATTTATTAGGTATGGTGGGTTTTTATCTTGCTCCTTCATCTGCTGTGTGTTTTTCTGGCTTCTCGTTTTGCTTATCTTACTGTGTTTGGGGTCTCCTTTTTGCAGGCTGCAGGTTCGTAGTTCCTGTTCTTTTTGGTGTCTATCCCCAGTGGCTAAGGTTGGTTCAGTGGGTTGTGTAGGCTTCCTGGTGGAGGGCACTAGTGCCTGTGTTCTGGTGGATGAGGGTGGATCTTGTCTTTCTGGTGGGCAGGTCCATGTCTTGTGGTGTCTGTGGCCTTATTATGATTTTAGGCAGCCTCTCTACTAATGGGTGTGTTTATGTTCCTGTCTTGCTAGTTGTTTGGCATAGGATGTCCAGCACTGTAGCTTGCTGGTCGTTGAGTGAAGCTGGGTGCTGGTGTTGAGATGGAGATCTCTGGGAGATTTTCTCCATTTGATATTATGTGGAGCTGGGAGGTCTCTTGTGGACCAGTGTCCTGAAGTTGGCTCTCCCACCTCAGAGGCACAGCACTGACTCCTGGCTGCAGCACCAAGAGCCTTTCATCCACACGGTTCAGAAGAAAAGGGAGAAAAAGTAGAAAGAAAGAATTAGTAGAAGTAGAAAAGAAAGCAGGAAAGAAAGAAAGAAAGAAAGGAAGGAAGAAAGAAGAAAGAAAGAAAGGAGGGAGGGAGGGAGGGAGGAATGAAGGAAGGAAGGAAGGAGGGAAGGAAGGACAAAAGAAAGAAAGAAGATAAAGTAAAATAAACTAAAGTAAGATAAAATATAATAGTTATTAAAATAAAAGTAATTATTAAGAAAAAAATATATTAAAAAAAAAAATGGACAGATAGACCCCTAGGAGAAACGGTGGAAGCAAAGCTATACAGACAAAATCTCACACAGAAGCATACATATACACACTCAAAAAAAGAGGAAAAGGGGAAAAAATCATAAATCTTGCTCTCAAAGTCCACTCCCTTAATTTGGGATGATTCGTTGTCTCTTCATGTATTCCACAGATGCAGGGTACATCGAGTTGATTCTGGAGCTTTAATCCGCTGATTCTGAGGCTGCTGGGAGAGATTTCTCTTCTTTGTTCACACAGCTTCCGGGGTTCAGCTTTGGATTTGGCCCCGCCTCTGCATGTAGGTCCCCGGAGGGCATCTGTTCTTCGCTCAGACAGGACAGGGTTAAAGGAGCAGCTGCTTCGGGGATTCTGGCTCCCTTAGGCTTGGGGGGAGGGAGGGGCACGGAGTGCGTGGCGGGACTACAGCGGCAGAGGCCATCTGGACGTTGCACCAGCCTGAGGCACGCTGTGCGTTCTCCCGGGGAAGTTGTCCCTGGATCCCGGGACCCTGGCAGTGGCGGGCTGCACAGGCTCCCCGGAAAGGGGGTGTGGATAGTAACCTGTGCTCACACACACGTTTCTTGGTGGTGGCAGCAGCAGCCTTAGCGTCTCATGCCCGTCTCTGGGGTCTGCTCTTTTAGCCGAGGCTCGCGCCCGTCTCTGGAGCTCCTTTAAGCAGCGTTCTTAATCCCCTCTCCTCGCGCACCAGGAAACAAAGAAGCAAGAAAAAGTCTCTTGCCTCTTCGGCAGGTCCAGACTTTTCCCCGGACTCCCTCCCGGCTAGCCGTGGTGGACTAACCCCCTGCAGGCTGTTTTCACGCCACCAACCCCAGTCTTCTCCCTGCGCTCCGACCAACCTAAGCCTGAGCCTCAGCTCCCAGCCCCGCCTGCCCCGGCGGCTGAGCAGACGAGCTTCTTGACCTGGTGAGTGCTGCTTGGCACCAATCCTCTGTGCCGGAATCTCTCCGCTTTGCCCTCCGCACCCGTGTGGCTGTGCTCTCCTCCGTGGCTCTGAAGCTTTCGCCCTCCGCCACCCGCAGTCTCCGCCCGCGAAGGGGCTTCTAGTGTGTGGAAACCTTTCCTTCTTCACAACTCCCTCCCACTGGTGCAGGTCCCGTCCCTTTCCTTTTGTCTCTGTTTATTCTTTTTTCTTTTGCCCTACCCAGGTATGTGGGGGAGTTTCTTGCCTTTTTGGAGGTCTGAGATCTTCTGCCAGCATTCAGTGGGTGTTCTGTAGGAGCAGCTCCACGTGTAGATGTATTTCTGGTGTATCTGTGGGGAGGAAGGTGATATCTGTGTCTTACTCTTCCACCATGTTCCCCTCGTCCCCTCAAACAAATATTTTGTTTTACAAATTTGGCACAATACTAAACATTCAATTTTATATCTTTCACTTTTTCACTTATGCCACATATCTTATAGTTTTATTAAACACTTTTTAAAGTGTTACTTAAATTATTTGTCCCCACAAAAATATACCATTTATTAAAAGCTTAGAAAAGCTTGCATCATTTCATAGTTTACTCTCATTTCTCTTATAATTTTAATCTTTTCCTCTCACTTCAATCTCTATTTGAAAGTATATACAAGTCTCTCTCACATTAAACACATCATTTTGTAATTGTATACCTCGCTCTAAATTTCTGCCCTTTCTCCTTCTCTTGGGAGTCAACCTCTCAGTCACTTTTAAAACCATTCTATTCAGACTTCAGCCTCCATTGGTCTATACAGCTTGCTCTGGAAAATGGCACCAATGACAGCTGGTTCACCCAACTCACTGGTTTCTTTGCAATCTTATCTGTGTCATATTTTTTTGGAGGGCTGCTCTTCCTCTCCCTACCCCTTGGTGTGTTAGTGCCCCCCAGGGGTCTGTCCTGGCTCTTCTTTTCAACCTTTGCACTCTCATCCTCTCCCGTGATTACTACCACAACCCATATATCCATAACTCTCAATTACAAAATTCAGATCCAACTTTCTTTCTATTGGCTATCACTTATTTGCTCCTTAGGCAGTTCCGACTCTTCATGTCCACATGCTATTATTCTCTTTCTCTCTGCTTTATTTTCTCTTAGATTCCCTTTCTTACCTTCCTGGTTCCAGAGTCAGAATATTGGGAATCATCCTTGCTCCTTTGTTGTACCCATCTCATCCCCTCTGTTCAAATCATAAAGCTCTGAAAGGAGCCACCATCACTTCACCCATGTCTGTTCCTCCTCCCCTCCCCAAAGCTACTGCTTCAACTCAGTCTTGTGACATGTCAGCCTGAGTACTCCCAGCCCCATTGCTTTCTTCCTCCTTTTCACTAATGCTAGTGATCTTTGATCTGTTTGCCAAACACCTACTTGAATTTCAAAACTTAGACTGAAGGTCAACCCTATAAAAATTTTCCTGACTTTCATCTTTCCAAAGTAAAATTGAATACTCTTTCCTTGTTGATATTTTTGCTGTACTGTGCATATACTTTTCCAGGGCAATTACAATCATAGTGTATTTACATTTCTTTGTCTCTGCATTAGATTATAACACATTATAAGGCAGGGATCATGTCTTTAAAAGCATGTCTTTTTTGTCCTTGTATTACTTGTACCTGGAACATAGGAGATATGTAATAAGTGGTAAATGAATGAAAAATGGCTAGGCTTATAATATTTAATCTTTTCATTTATTTATTTAGAATATTTTCAATTTACTGCTTATATTTAATTCTGTAAACCATATCATAAATCTTTATTTGAATTTTGCATTCTTTCCTATGGATAGAAATAATCCCTGAAGTTTAATTACTGGGACAAAGAATAGGAATATTTTGAAGATTCTTGATACATATTGCCCAAATATGTATCAAAATGTTTGATGTTTTTAACAGTTTAATTCCAATTTTAATAAATATTTGTTTTTAAACAATAGCATAGTGAAATCATAAATTAAAAAAAAAATTCCTGGTGGGGAGCTATTTTGGGGTTGGGTAATATACAGTTTTTATTTGCAAGCTGACAGTGACATGCTGAAGTTGGTAATATTAAATGATCCTCTATTTCCCAATGCCATGGAAAGTATGGAAGGTAGCATTTAATGAAAGCCAAATAGGCAATGTACAAAAGCTTAAGTTTTTTCCTTTGTCACAGTCTAATACATTTCTAGTGGACTTTGATTATGAAGAAACAGTGCAAGGCCTACATTTTTAACCTTCCTTTCTGAATAGACTATGATTCAACTTAAACTGCTTTTTAAAAGTTCAGTATGTGCATCTGGGGAGTTTGTTACCCCTGTGCTTTACAGAAAGGTTGTGGGAATTAATACGTTTATTGAGCATTATGTGCCTTTTGGATGAAAGGTTTGGTATAAACTCTAGTATTGTTATTTAAAAGCAAACTTCTTTGGGGAAAGAAAAAAGGCTTCCACAGTAACTTTTGATTAAAAGTTATGTACTCCAGTACTTTTTTCCAAAGGCGATCTCCAAGGAAGCCTTGAAAATTGTACACCTTGCCATCTGCTAATATGATACAACACAAAAGAGAAGTGATACGGACTCATTTTTGTTCACCTATTTTAAGCCGGTATGGTCTTGATTTGATCTCAGCTCATCTTAGCCACCCTGAGTTTATTGTGTTTTACTTATGGTTTGAATCATTTCTTGATTGATTTTATTGTTTAATTGGAACTGAATTAATGTGGCTAATTCCCTGGCAGACCTTTCTCTCTCTCTCTCTCTTTTTTTTTAACAGAGCAGATCCCATGTGATCTGGAATGCATGGGGTTTTGGTAGCTATGGTAACCACATCATAAACCTTGATGGATGGCAGGTGCTTTAAGCACTTCCACTATTAGAACCTTATGGGCCCTCTGTGTGTTCAGCTAAGAATGACATTTGCCCACAGGGATTATAAAACGAAAAGAACTTTTACTCTTGATTTGGCAGTGAGGAGATAACAGACACGTACTAACTAGGACATAATGAAACTGGATGAGGATTACTCTGATAACTACTACTAAAAGGGAGAAACTGGGGCTAAAGCAGAGTGTAGTATAAATGGCAAATCAGTGTTACCTCTCTCTACACTGTAAGTGCATCTGGTAACAAACACTGTGTTTGTATGTTATTACCTGTGAGTCTTGACATGTTGAGTCATGTGTGGGTCAATAAATCAAGTTTAGGAAGGAATTATAAGTCCAGAACTTTTGAAAATTGTAATATGTTTACTTGAAAGATGGGAAAGAAGACATTTATTAGGTTTTTGATGACTTGGGGAGTGGGAATGAGGAGATGGTCGATAACCTGTTAGATGACACAATAGGGATTCAAAATCACTCAGATGAACTGAAGGTGGTGTAACCCATGAAAATGTGGTTAGAGTTAGGCATAAAGCTTTAAGTTAAAAGAGAAGAGCACAGTGGTCACACTCAAGGAGAAGCATTTTAGAGAGATATTGAATATGCAAGGGAGGCTAAAAATAAGCAGGAACCCATAACAGAAAATACTGTATTTAGGAGAATAGATCACTGAGTGCTATTTAATAAATCAGGAATTTCAGAAACTGGTGCGATTGAGTAGAGTAACAAATACAATACATGAGGTCGTTCCAGAGGGCTGCAGTAGTACAGGGTTAAAAGGAATATGCAAAAAGGAAAATTAACATTGGCCTTCAGAGAGCGTTCTTTGGTTGCTCAGAATGCCTGATTAGCTGTTCCCTAGGTTAAAAGAAACAAACTACAAATGGAGTACGAGAAACAAACTACAGGTTGATGACTCTGGAAAAGTCATCAAGACATTTCTAGGCAGTGAATTCTGTTACTTACTAGAAACCCTTTATTGGGAGAGATTTTGAAATTACTCCCTTTAAGGGTCTTTAAAAGCAAGATGGTAATTTTGTTGTGAGAGGTAGCATGATGACTAAGGCTGTAATGGGCTCTGTGCTTCTAAAATCCTCTTCAATCATCTTGAAAATACGGTTTCCTTTCTGATGGAGGAAACATAACATTCTCAATTATCTCTATGGAGTTGGCCTGTAAAATTCCATGGAGGGCGAATACACTTAGTCGAATCCATCATTTACTCAAATGTTCTAAGTCTCAGGAGATTTCAGTGGACCCCAGCATTGTGGTAAAATATCCTCTTTGGACATCCTAATTAACTAGAGTTGGTAAATTTTCCTTTTACCTCTCTCCTTATAACATTTTCCACATTTAGTTTAGGCATTTATATAAGAAATACATAAAAATTTCAAGCTCTGTCATAATTTGAATAATTAGAATAGTTTTTCTGGCAGTTTAAAAAGTTATAAAAAAGACTAAGGTGGCTTGGAGTCAATATAGTATTTTACTGGACTTCGTTTTTTCTGTTGCTTACAATTATTCGGAGCATTTTGGTCTTAATTAGCATTATGTTGGCTTATGGAACGTAAGATACTCAAAGTAGCTGAAGTAAAAAACAATAATTTATCAGTAGGCAATGAGAAAACCTCATGGAACTAAAGGGCGACAAGTACAGCTGAGCCTCACTGAAGGGCTGGACTCAGGAACTGGAAACATGTTAGGTACACAGCAATCCCCCTATACTCCCTTTTTTCTATGTACCTAGTGTCAAATGTAGACTCTTTTTATACGACCAAGGTAACTGATTTTGAGTTCCAATGTCAAATTCTTCTGAGAGACATTCTAATAAGATCATTTGGATCAGCTGTGGCAGGAGAGTCCAGGCATGTGGCAGTGGCTTCTCAAAGTGTGGCCCTTGGATAATCACCTGGCCATTTGTTAGGAATGCAAATTCTTGGACCAGATCACAGATCTCTGAATAAAAAATTCAGGAGGTGGGGCTCAGACATCTGAATTTTAGCAAGCCCTACAGGTAATTATGAGGCACTCTGAAGTTTGGAAACCTCTGTAGGGTGACCAGCTTATTTGGTTTTCCCTCCTGGTCTGGGCATTAAAAGTCCATCATGGAAACTCCTCAGTCCAGGACAAACCAGGACAGTTGGCTACTCTGTTCCTTAGTATGGGCTGTAGGAGCAGGTGCTGAGATGCAGGATACACGTGCTAAGGGGGCCTGGGAAGTTCTCTTAGGCAGGGGTGTAGGAGTGGTAGAAAAATAATTATAAATTGGTATTTAAAGCGAACCCCTCATTTTAATTGTATTTGCGCAACCCTTCCAATTTAACTGGAAAAAATTAGTTATTAAAACAACCATCTTTAAGATATTGTAGTGTACCCTAGTGTATTCTCTTAACTTTCCTCTTTTATGTTTTTAAAACATGATGAGCCTTGTGAGAGCACCAGAATCACAACTAACTGCTGAACAGTCATCGACAGGAAGACGCTGGAACTCACCAAAACAATACCCCACATCCAAAGACAAAGGAGAAGCCACAATGAGATGGTAGGAGGGTGCAATCACAATAAAATAAAATCCCATAACTGCTGGGTGGGTGACTCACAAACTGGAGAACAGTTATACCACAGAAGTTCACCTACTGGAGTGAAGGTTCTGAGCCCCATGTCAGGCTTTCCAACCTGGGGGTCAGGCAATGGGAGGAGGAATTCCTGGAGAATCATACTTTGAAGGCTAGTGAGATTTGACTGCAGGACTTTGACAGGACTGGGGGAAACAGAGACTCCACTCTTGGAGGGCACACACAAAGTAGTGTGCACATTGGGACCCAGGGGAAGGAACAGTGACCCCACAGGAGACTGAACCAGACCTACCTACTAGTGTTGGAGGGTCTCCTGCAGAGGCAGGGGGTGGCTGTGGCTCACTGTGGGGACAAGGACCCTGGCAGCAGAAGTTCTGGGAAGTACTTCTTGGTGTGAGCCCTCCCAGAGTCTGCCATTAGCCCCACCAAAGAGCTGGGTAGGCTCCAGTGCTGGGTCACCTCAGGCCGAAAAACCAATGGGGAGGGAACCCAGCCCCATCCATCAACAGACAAACGAATTAAAGTTTTACTGAGCTCTGCCCAACAGAGCAACACCCAGCTCTACCCACCACCAGTCCCTCCCATCAGGAAGCTTGCACAAGCCTCTTAGATAGACTCATCCACCAGAGGGCAGACAGCAGAAGCAAGAAGAACTACAGACTTATAGCCTGTGGAAGGAAAACCACATTCACAGAAATATAGACAAAATGAAAAGGCAGAGGACTTTGTACCAGATGAAGGAACAAGATAAAACCCCAGAAAAACAACTAAATGAAGTGAAGATAGGCCACCTTCCAGAAAAAGAACTCAGAATAATGGTAGTGAAGATGATCCAGGACCCTGGAAAAGAAAGGAGGCAAAGATTGAGAAGATGCAAGAGATGTTTAAGAAAGACCTAGAAGAATTAAAGAACAAATACTTAGTAGAATTAAAGAACAAACAAACAGAGATGAACAATACAATAACTGGATGAAAAATACACTAGAATGAATCAATAGCAGAATAACTGAGGCAGAAGAATGGATAAGTGACCTGGAAGACAGAATGGTGGAATTCACTACTGAGGAACAGAATAAAGAAAAAAGAATTCAAAGAAATGAAGACAACTTAAGAGGCTTCTGGAACAACATTGAACACAACAATATTTGCATTATAGGGGTCCCAGAAGGAGAAGAGAGAGAGAAAGGACCTGAGAAAATATTTGAAGAGATTATAATTGAAAACTTCCCTAACAAGGGAAAGGAAATAGCCACCCAAGTCCAGGAAGCACAGAGAGTCCCAGGCAGGATAAACCCAGGGAGAAACACACGGAGACATAGTAGTCAAATTGACAAAAATTAAAGACAAAGAAAAATTATTGAAAGCAACAAGGGAAAAATGACAAGTAATATACAAAGGAACTAGCATAAGGTTAACAGTTGATTTCTCAGCAGAAACTCTACAAGCCAGAAGGGAGTGACACATAAGGTGAAGAAAAGAAAGAATATACAACAAAGATTACTCTACCCGGAAATGATCTCATTCAGATACGACAGAAAAATCCAAAGCTTTACAGACAAGCAAAAGCTAAGAGAATTCAGCACCACCAAACCAGCTTTACAACAAATGCTAAAGGAAATTCTCTAAGTGGGAAACAAAAGAGATGAAAAGGAACTACAAAAACAAACTGATAACAATTATGACAATGGTAATAGGAACATACATATCAATAATTACCTTAAACGTAAATGGATTAAATGATCCAGCCAGAAGACACAGGCTTGCTGAATGGATACAAAAACAAGACCCATATATATGCTGTCTACAAGAGACCCACTTCAGACCTAGGGACACATACAGACTGAGGGTGAGGGGATAGAAAAAGACATTCCATGCAAATGGAAATCAAAAGAAAACTGGAGTAGCAATACTCATATCAGATAAAATAGACTTTAAAATAAAGAATGTTACAAGAGACAAGGAAGGACACTACATAATGATCAAGGGATCAATCCAAGAAGAAGATACAACAATTATAAATTTGTAGGCACCCAACATAGGAGCATTGCCTCAATACATAGGGCAAATGATAACAGCTATAAAAGAGGAAATAGACATTAACACAATAATACTGGGGGACTTTAACACCTCACTTACACCAATGGACAGATCATCCAGACAGAAAATTAACAAGGAAACACAAGCTTTAAATGACACAATAGACCAGATAGATTGAATTGATATTTATAGGACATTCCATCCAAAAACAGCAGATTACACTTTCTTCTTAAGTGCACATGGAACATTCTCCAGGATAGATCACATCTTGGGTCACAAATCAAGCTTCAGTAAATTTAAGAAAATTGAAATCATATCAAGCATCTTTTCTGACCACAACACTATGAGATTAGAAATCAATCACAGGGAAAAAACCGTAAAGACCACAAACACATAGTAACATATGTTACTAAATAACGAAGAGACCACTGAAGAAATCAAAAAGGAAATCAAAAAATACCTAGAGACAAAGGAAAATGAAAACACGACGATGCAAAACCTATTGGATGCAGCAAAAACAGTTCTACAAGGGAAGTTTATGGCAATGCAAGCCTACCTCAAGAAACAAGAAAACTCTCAAATAAACAATCTAACCGTACACCTAAAGGAACTAGAGAAAGAAGAAAAAACAAAACCTAAAGTTAGCAGAAGGAAAGAAATCATAAAGATCAGAGCAGAAATAAAGGAAATAGCAACAAAGAAAATAGCAAAGATCAATAAAATTAAATGCTGGTTCTTTGAGTAGATAAACAAAATTGATAAACCATTAGCCAGACTCATGAAGAAAAAGAGGAAGAGGACTCAACTCAATAAAATTAGAAATGAAAAAGGAGACATACGATGAACACCGCAGAAATACAAAGCATCATAAGAGACGTCTACAAGCAACTCTATGCCAATAAAATGGACAACCTGGAAGAAATAGACACATTCTTAGAAAGGTATAACCATCCAAGACTGAACCAGGAAGAAATAGAAAATATGAACAGACTAATCACAAGTAATGAAACTGAAACTGTGATTAAAAACCTTCCAACAAACAAAAGTCCAGGACCAGATGGCTTCATGGGTGAATTCTGTCAAACATTTAGAAAAGAGTTAACATCTATCCTTCTGAAACTCTTCTAAAAAGTTGCAGAGGAAGGACCACTCCCAAACTCATTCTGTGAAGCCACCATCACCCTGATACCCAAACCAGACAAAGATACTACCAAAAAAAAAAAAAAATTACAGACCAATATCACTGATGAATATAGATGCAAAAATCCTCACAAAATACTGGCAAACAGAATCCAACAACACATTAGAAGGATCATACACCATGATCAAGTGGGATTTATCCCGGGGATGCAAGGATTCTTCAATATACGCAAATCAATCAATGTGATACACCATATTAACAAATTGAATAAAAACCATATGATCATTTCAATAGATGTAGAAAAAGCTTTTGACAACGTTCAACACCGATTTATGATAAAAAATACTTCAGAAAGTGGGCATAGAGGGAACCTACCTCAACATAATGAAGGCCATATACGACAAACCCACAGTCAACATCATTCTTAATGGTGAAAAACTGAAAACATTTCCTCTAAGATCAGGAACAAGACAAGGGTGCCTACTCTCACCACTATTATTCAACATAGTTTTGGAAGTCCTAGCCATAGCAATCAGAGAAGAAAAGCAAAATAAAAAGAATACAAATTGGAAAAGAAGAAGTAAAACTGTCACTGTTTGCAGATGACATGATACATAGATAATCCTAAAGATGCCACCAGAAAACTAGAATTAATCAATGAATTTGGTAAAGTTTCAGGATACCAAATTAATGCACAGAAATCTCTGGCATTCCTATACACTAACACCGAAAGTTCAGAAAGAGAAATTAAGGAAACAATCTCATTCACCATTGCAACAAAAAGAATAAAATACCTAGGAATAAACCTACCTAAGGAGGTAAAAGACCTGTACTCAGAAAACTATAAGAGACTGATGAAAGAAATCAAAGCTGATACAAATAGATGGAGAGATATACCATGTTCTTAGATTGGAAGAATCAATATTGTGAAAATGACTATGCTACCCAAAGCAATCTACAGATTCAGTTCAATCCCTATCAAATTACCAATGGCAATTTTTACAGAACTAGAACAAAAAATCTTAAAATTTGTGTGGAGACACAAAAGACCCTGAATGGCCAAAGCAGTCTTGAGTGAAAAAAATGGAGCAGGAGCAATCAGACTCCCTGACTTGAGACTATACTACAAAGCTACAGTAATCAAGACAGTATGGTATTGGCACAAAATCAGAAATATAGATCAATGGAACAGGATAGAAAGCCCAGAGATAAACCCATGTACCTATGGTCAACTAATCTATGACAAAGGAGGCAAGGAGATACAATGGAGAAATGACAGTCTCTTCAATAAATGGTGTTGGGAAAACTGGACAGCTACATGTGAAAGAATGAAATTAGAACACTCCCTAACACCATACACAAAAGTAAACTCAAAATAGATTAGAGACCTAAATGTAAGACTGGACATTCTAAAATTCTTAGAGGAAAGCATAGGAAGAACACTGTTTGACATAAATCACAGCAAGATCTTTTTTGTTCCACCTCCTAGAGTAATGGAAATAAAAAGAAAAACAAAGAAATGGGACCTAATGAAACTTAAAAGCTCTTGCAAAGCAAACAATAAACAAGACGGAAAGACAACCCTCAGAATGGAGAAAATATTTGCAAATGAATCAATGGACAAAGGATTAATCACCAAAATATATAAACAGCTCATGCAGCACAATATTAAAAAACAAAAAACCCAATCCAAAAATGGGCAGAAGACCTAAATAGACATTTCTCCAAAGAAGACATACAGATGGCCAAGAAACACATGAAAAGCTGCTCAACATCACTAATTATTAGAGAAATGCAAATCAAAACTACAATGAGGTACCACCTCACACCAGTTAGAATGGGCATCATCAGAAAATCTACAAACAACAAATGCTGGAGAGGGTGTGGATCAAATGGATCCCTCTTGCACTGTTGGTGGGAGTGTAAATTGATACAGACACTATGGAGAACAGTATGGATGTTCCTTAAAAAACTAATGATTGAATTACAATATGACCCAGTAATCCCACTATGGGGAGTATACCCAGAGAAAAACATAATTCAAAAAGACACATGCACCCCAATGTTCATTGTAGCACTATTTACAATAGCCAGGTCATGGAAGCAACCTAAATGCCCATCAACAGACAAATGGATAAAGATATGGTACCTATAGACAATGGAATATTACTCAGCCATAAAAAGGAATGAAATTTGATCATTTGTGGAGGTGTGGATGGATCTAGAGACTGTCGTACAGAGTCAAGTAAGTCAGAAAGAGAAAAACAAATATTGTATATTAACACATATATGTGCAACCTAGAGAAATGATACAGATGAACTGGTTTGCAGGGCAGAAATAGAGACACAGATGCAGAGAACAAATGTATCGACACCAAGGGGGAAAGTGGTGGGTGGTGGTGGTGGTGGGATGAATTGGGAGATTGGGATTGACATATATACACTGATATGTATAAAATAGATAACTAATAAGAACCTGCTGTATAATAAAATAAATAAAATTCAAAAAACAAATCATGATGAGTGCTCCAAAGTTAGCTTATCAGAGTATCTTATAGAATGTTAAGTTTCTAGGGTTTTCTTTGTGTTTGCCTACTCCAAAAGGTAGATAGGAAATTGCCTGTATTAACCACCATACCAGTGGTGAATAGATAGAAGTTACAGCTTCTCTTGTTTTGAAAATACAAGGTCAAAGTCATACATTTATAAATTACTTTTACTTTGGGTGAATCCAAATTTCATATTAGAGAACTCAAGCAAGTCAGGGAAGTACTGTGTTGCCATGGATTGTCAAACGTATTCCATTATTGAGCTCACTCAGGGGAAGGGTATATTTCATTGTTTGTTGTTTCCAGAAGTTGTCGACTCAAGGACTCAAGGGAGTTATCATCCTACAGTAAATCAAAAACCTCTAAATACCTTTATCGTAATGAAAAAAGTCTTTCACAATGGAGAGTTTGAAAGATGTAAAAGTTATTCTCTGTCACTGAGATTTTATGGGGAAAGCTGGTTCTAAGCACTACTTTTCTAAGCTTTCTAATAAATCAACTATTGAAAACATTTAAAGTGTCAATGTGGCATAGAAATTATCCCCGTAGAAAATTATGACTTATTTTTTGCTTTTCTATTGCTTCGAGAACACTTTACAATATTGCCAATGCCTGCTACTCCTCTAAACCCTATAGCAGATGTGAACAGCATCATATATTGGAAAACATGATGGCTGTGCATTCATAAAAAAGTCTTATAGAACAAAATGCATTAATGTTTCCTAGCTGCATTGGGATTTATAGTAAATCACCAGGAATCATATTCTGTGGGATTTAAAAGAGACTTAGAATCTCTTGATTTAAAAAGACTTAAAAGGGAGCAGCTCTGGGGATTTATAGTTTTCAAATTTGCTAATACTGAAAAGTGTTATTATTCTAGAAAGTCTTTATTAAGCAGAATAAATAACACCTCTTATCTTTCCAGAGGGAAACTAACTTCTAGGAGGAAGGTACTATGTAAGGAATAAATGTTGCTTTCACATTCCATTCAATCAAAGAAGCTGGCTAATGACACGCTAAAGTTAGTTTCTTTTAAGAGGGCCATTGGTGAGGGCTCATTTATCCTTGTTTGATATATGAGTTAATCTTGGATCAAACAAAGTTTGGTAGGTAAATCTATATCAATTTACGGAGTAATTATTCCACAAACACCTTGTAGTGAAATATTAAAGTGTTTTGATATTTCTTAACCTTAGGATAGGTTAAGTTTCCCGGAGGGAAGCTAGTCCCGTATTTCTAAAGTGCTTTAATTATGCACTTGATTCTAAACAAAGACCTGAGAGAACATTTCTACTTTTTCATTAAATTACTGAGTTGGAAGAGAATTTAGACCATTAGGTTCAACTTCCTAATTTTACACATGAGAAAACTGGAACTATGGCTTGGCCAAGGTTACAGGGTGCAAGGTGCTTATCGCATGGGGAAAACACTGATGGTTAAATTTGATCTAACCGAAAGTGACTTATGTGAATTTCCCCCCAATTTTAGCCTATTGTTTGGAAAATGAAAAGTTTAGTTTGGGAAAATGAGGCTTTAGAATTTAATGGTGTAATATGTATAAATTTGATAGTGTCATATCAGATATGTACAGAATAGAACTCTGTTCTTTTCTAATAACTTATTTTCCTCTTTGAGTCTTCATTACTACTCATCAGCAGAAGATTGAAAAATTATTTTTTAATTGAAGCATAGTTGATTTACAGTATTTTATTAGTTTCACGTGTACAACATAGTATTTCAAATTTTTTTTTAACATCTTTATTGGAGTATAATTGCTTTACAATGGTGTGTTAGTTTCTGCTTTATAACAAAGTGAATCAGTTATACATATGTTCCCATATCTCTTCCCTCTTGCGTCTCCCACCCCCCCATCCCACCCCTCCAGGTGGTCACAAACCACCTAGCTGATCTCCTGGTGCTATGCGGCTGCTTCCCACTACCTATCTGTTTTACATTTGGTAGTGTATATATGTCCATGCCACTCTCTCACTTTGTCACAGCCTACCCTCCTCCCTCCCCATATCCTCAAGTCCATGCTCCAGGAGGTCTGCATCTTTATTCCCATCTTAACCCTAAATTCTTCATGACATTTTCCCCCTTAGATTCCATATATATGTGTTAGCATACAGTATTTGTTTTTCTCCTTCTGACTTACTTGACTTTGTATGACAGACTAAAGGTCTATCCACCTCACTACAAATAACTCAATTTCGTTTCTTTTTATGGCTGAGTAATATTCCATTGTATATATGTGCCACATCATCTTTATCCATTCATCTGTCGATGGGCACTTAGGTTGCTTCCATGTCCTGGCTATTGTAAATAGAGCTGCAATGAACATTTTGCTACATGACTCTTTATGAATTATGGTTTTCTAAGGGTATATGCCCAGTAGTGGGAATGCTGGGTCATATGGTAGTTCTATTTGTAGTTTTTTAAGGAACCTCCATATTGTTCTCCATAGTGGCTGTATCAATTTACATTCCCACCAACAGTGTAAGAGGGTTCCCTTTTCTCCACACCCTCTCCAGCATTTATTGTTTCTAGATATTTTGATGATGGCCATTCTGACCAGGGTGAATGATATCTAATTGTAGGTTTGATTTGCATTTCTCTAATGATTAATGATGTTGAGCATTCTTTCATGTATTTGTTGACAATCTATATATCTTCTTTGGAGAAATGTCTATTTAGGTCTTCTGCCCATTTTTGGATTGGATTTTTTTTTTTTAATTGAGCTGCATGAGCTGCTTGTAAATTTTAGAGATTAATCCTTTGTCAGTTGCTTCATTTGCAAATATTTTCTCCCATTCTGAGGGTTGTCTTTTGGTCTTGTTTATGGTTTCCTTTGCTGTGCAAAAGCTTTGAAGTTTGATTAGGTCCCATTTGTTTATTTTTGTTTTTATTTCCATTTCTCTAGGAGGTGGGTCAAAAAGGATCTTGCTTTGATTTATGTCATAGAGTGTTCTGCCTATGTTTTCCTCTAAGAATTTGATGGTGTCTGGCCTTACATTTAGTCTTTAATCCATTTTGAGTTTATTTTTGTGTATGGTGTTAGGGAGTGTTCTAATTTCATACTTTTATATGTACTTGTCTAGTTTTCCTGGAAGCAGTTATTGAAGAGGCTGTCTTTTCTCAACTGTATATTCTTGCCTCCTTTATCAAAGATAAGGTGACCATATGTGCGTGCATTTATCTCTGGGCTTTCTATCCTGTTCCATTGATCTATCTTTCTGTTTTTGTGCCAGTACCATACTGTCTTGATTACTTTAGCTTTGTAGTATAGTCTGAAGTCAGAGAGCCTGATTCCTTCAGTTCCGTTTTTTGTTCTCAAGATTGCTTTGGCTATTCATGGTCTTTTGTGTTTCCATGCAAATTGTGCAATTTTTTGTTCTACTTTCGTGAAAAATGCCAGTGGTAGTTTGATAGGGATTGCATTGAACCTGTAGATTGCTTTGGGTCGTAGAGTAATTTTCACAATGTTGATTCTTCCAATCCAAGAACATGGTATATATCTCCATCTATTTGTATCATCTTTAATTTCTTTCATCAGTGTGTTATAATTTTCTGCATACAGGTCTTTTGTCTCCTTAGGTAGGTTTATTCCTATTTTATTCTTTTTGTTGCAATGGTAAATGGCAGTGTTTTCTTGATTTCACTTTCAGATTTTTCATCCTTAGTGTATAGGAATGCCAGAGATTTCTGTGCATTAATTTTGTATCCTGCTACTTTACCAAATTCATTGATTAGCTTTAGTAGTTTTCTGGTAGCATCTTTAGGATTCTCTATGTATAGTATCATGTCATCTGCAAACAGTGACAGCTTTACTTCTTCTTTTCCGATTTGGATTCCTTTTATTTATTTTCCTTCTCTGATTGCTGTGGCTAGAACTTCCCATACTATGTTGAATAAGAGTGGTGAGAGTGAGCAACCTTGTCTCGTTCCTGATCTTAGTGGAAATGGTTTCAGTTTTTCACCACTGAGGATGATGCTGGCTGTGGGCTTGTCATATATGGCCTTTATTATGTTGAGGAAAGTTCCCTCTATGCCTACTTTCTGCAGGGTTTTTATCATAAATGGGTGTTGAATTTTGTCAAAAGCTTTCTCTGCATCTATTGAGATGATCATATGGTTTTTCTCCTTCAGTTTGTTAATATGGTGTATCATTTTGATTGATTTGCATATATCGAAGAATCTCTGCATTCTTGGAATAAACCCCACTTGATCATGGTATATGATCCTTTTAATATGCTGTTGGATTCTGTTTGCTAGCATTTTGTTGAGGTTTTTTGCATCTATGTTCATCAGTGATATTGGCCTGTAGTTTTCTTTCTTTCTGACTTTTTTGTCTGGTTTTGGTATCAGGGTGATGGTCATCTTGTAGAATGAGTTTGGGAGTGTTCCTTCCTCTGGTATATTTTGGAAGAGTTTGAGAACGACAGGTGTTAGCTCTTCTCCAAATGTTTGATAGAATTCGCCTGTGAAGCCGTGTGGTCGTGGGCTTTTGTTCGTTGGAAGATTTTTAATCACAGTTTCAATTTCAGTGCTTGTGATTGGTCTGTTCATATTGTCTATTTCTTCCTGATTCAGTCTTGGCACGTTGTGCATTTCTAAGAATTTGTCCATTTCTTCCAGGTTGTCTATTTTATTGGCATAGAGTTCCTTGTAGTAATCTCTCATGATCGTTTGTATTTGTGCAGTGTCAGTTGTTACTTCTCCTTTTTCATTTCTAATTCTATTGATTTGAGTCTTCTCCCTTTTTTTCTTGATGAGTCTGGCTAGTAGTTTATCTATTTTGTTTATCTTCTCAAAGAACCAGCTTTTAGTTTTATTGATTTTTGCTATTGTTTCCTTCATTTCTTTTTCATTTATTTCTGATCTGATCTTCATGATTTCTTTCGTTCTGCTAACTTTGGTTTTCTTTTTTTCTTCTTTCTCTCATTGTTTTAGGTGCAAGGTTAGGTTGTTTATTCGAGATGTTTCCTGTTTCTTAAGGTAGGATTGTATTGCTATAAACTTCCCTCTTAGAACTGCTTTTGCTGCATCCCATAGGTTTTGGGTCGTCGTGTCTCCATTGTCATTTGTTTCTAGGTATTTTTTAATTTCCTCTTTGATTTCTTCAGTGATCACTGCATTACTAAGTAGTGTATTGTTTAACCACCATGTGTTTGTATTTTTTACAGATCTTTTCCTGTAATTGATATCTAGTCTCATAGCATTGTGGTCGGAAAAGATACTTGATACAATTTCAATTTTCTTAAATTTACCAAGGCTTGATTTGTGACCCAAGATATGATCTATCCTGGAGAATGTTCCATGAGCACTTGAGAAAAATGTGTATTCTGTTGTTTTCGGATGGAATGTCCTATAAATATCAATTAAGTCCATCTTGTTTAATGTATCATTTAAAGCTTGTGTTTCCTTATTTATTTTCATTTTGGATGATCTGTGCATTGGTGAAAGTGGGGTGTTAAAGTCCTCTACTATGAATGTGTTACTGTCGATTTCCCCTTTTATGGCTGTTAGTATTTGCCTTATGTATTGACGTCCTCCTATGTTGGGTGCATGAATATTGACAATTTTTATATTTTCTTCTTGGATCAATCCCTTGATCATTATATAGTATCCTTCTTTGTCTCTTGTAATAGTCTTTAAGTCTATTTTTTCTGATATGAGAGTTGCTACTCCAGCTTTCTTCTGATTTCCATTTGCATGGCATATCTTTTTCCATCCCCTCACTTTCAGCCTATATGTTTCCCTAGGCCTGAAGTGGGTCTCCTGTAGACAGCATATATATGGGTCTTGTTTTTCTATCCATTCAGCCAGTCTGTGTCTTTTGGTGGGAGCATTTAATCCATTTACATTTAAGGTAATTATCGATATGTATGTTCCTATTCCCATTTACTTAATTGTTTTGTGTTTGTTATTGTAGGTCTTTTCCTTCTCTTATGGTTCTTGCCTAGAGAAGTTCCTTTAGCATTTGTTGTAAAGCTGGTTTGGTGGTGCTGAACTCTCTCAGCTTTTGCTTGTCTGTAAAGATTTTAATTTCTCCATCAAATCTGAATGAGATCCTTTCTGGGTAGAGTAATCTTGGTTTTAGGTTTTTCTCCTTCATCACTTTAAATATGTCCTGCCAGTCCCTTCTGGCTTGCAGAGTTTCTGCTGAAAGATCAGCTGTTAACCTTATGGGGTTTCCCTTGTGTGTTATTTGTTGTTTTTCCCTTGCTGCTTTTAATATGTTTTCTTTGTATTTAATTTTTGATAGTTTGATTAATATATGTTTTGGCATGTTTCTCCTTGGGTTTTTCCTGTATGGGACTCTCTGTGCTTCCTGGACTTGAGTAACTATTTCCTTTCCCATATTAGGGAAGGTTTCAACTATAATTTCTTCAAATATTTTCTGAGTCCCTTTCTTTTTCTCTTCTTCTGGTACCCCTATAATTCGAATGTTGGTGTATTTAATGTTGTCCCAGATGTCTCTCAGACTGTCCTCAGTTCTTTTCATTCTTTTTTCTTTATTCTGCTCTGCAGTAGTTATTTCCACTGTTTTATCTTCCAGGTCACTTATCTGTTCTTCTGCCTCAGTTATTCTGCTATTGATCCTTTCTAGAGTATTTTTAATTTCATTCATTGATGTGTTGTTCATCATTGCTTGTTTCTTCTTTAATTCTTCTAAGCCCTTGTTAAATATTTCTTGCATTTTCAGTATTCTATTTCCAAGATTTTGGATCATCTTTACTATCATTATTCTGAATTCTTTTTCAAGTAGACTGCCTAGTTCCTCTTCATTTGTTAGGTCTGGTGGGTTTTTACCTTGCTTCTTCATGTGCTGTGTTTTTCTGTGTTTTCATTTTGCATATCTTACTGTGTTTGGGGTCTCCTTTTCCCAGGCTGCTGGTTTGTAGTTCCCATTGTTTTTGGTGTCTGTCCCCAGTGGCTAAGGTTGGTTCAGTGGGTTGTGTAGGTTTCTTGGTGGAGGGGACTAATGCCTGTGTTCTGGTGGTTGAGGCTGAATCTTGTCTTTCTGGTGGGCAGGCCCCCGTCTGGTGGTGTGTTTTGGGGTGTCTGTTGCCTTATTATGATTTTAGGCAGCCTCTCTGCTAATGGGTGGTGTTGTGTTCGTGTCTTGATAGCTGTTTGGCATAGGGTGTCTAGCAATGTAGCTTGCTGGTCGTTGAGTGGAGCTGAGTGTTGGTGTTGAGATGGAGATCTCTGGGAGATTTTTGCTGTTTGATATTACGTGGAGCTGGGAGGTCTTTTGTGGACCAGTGTCCTGAACTTGGCTCTCCCACCTCAGTGGCACAGCACTGACTCCTGGCTGGAGCACCAAGAGCCTGTCTTCCACACGGCTCAGAATAAAAGGGAGAAAAAATAAGAAAGAAAGAAAGAATGAAAGAAAGATAGGAAGGAAAGAAGGAAGAAAAGAAAGAAATAGGATAAAATAAAATAAAGTTATTAAAATAAAAAATAACTATGAAGAAAAAAATTTAAAAAGAAAAAAAAAAGGAAAAAAGAAAACCGGACGATGGAACCCTAGGACAAATGGTGAAAGCAAAGCTGTACAGACAAAATCTCACACAGAGGCATACACATACACACTCATAAAAAGAGGAAAAGGGGAAAAAATAATATATCTTGCTCCCAAAGTCCACCTCCTCAGTTAGGGATGATTTGTTGTCTATTCAGGTATTCCACAGATGCAGGGTACATCAAGCTGATTGTGGAGATTTAATCCGTTGCTTCTGAGGCTACTGGGAGAAATTTCCCTTTCTCTTCTTTGTTCGCTCAGCTCCAGGGTTTCAGATTTGGATTTGGCCCCGCCTCTGCGTGGAGGTCGCCTGAGGGCGTCTGTTCTTTGCTCAGGACGGGGTTAAAGGAGGAGGTGATTCGGGGGCTCTGGCTCACTCAGGCCGGGGGGAGGGAGGGGTACGGAGTGCGGGGCGGGCCTGCGGCGGCAGAGGCCGGAGTGACGTGCGTTCTCCCGGGGAAGTTGTCCCTGGATCTCAGGACCCTGGCAGTGGCGGGCTGCATAGGCTCCCGGGAGGGGGTTGTGGATAGTAACCTGTGCTCGCACACAGGCTTCTTGGTGGCGGCAGCAGCAGTCTTAGCGTCTCATGCCCGTCTCTGGGGTCTGCGCTTTTAGCTGCGGCTCGCGCCCGTCTCTGGAGTTCCTTTAAGCAGTGCTCTTAATCCCCTCTCCTCGCGCACCAGGAAACAAAGAAGCAAGAAAAAGTCTCTTGTCTCTTCGGCAGATCCAGACTTTATCCTGGACTCCCTCCTGGCTTTCCGTGGTGCACTAACCTCTTCAGGCTGTGTTCAGGCTGCCAACGCCAGTCCTCTCCCTGCTCTCCAACCAACCGAAGCCAAAGCCTTAGCTCTCATCCCCGCCCACTCTGGCGGGTGAGCAGACAAGCCTCTTGGGCTGGTGAGTGCTGGTTGACACTGATACTCTGTGCGGGAATCTCTCCGCTTTGCCCTCCGCACCACTGTTGCTGTGCTCTCTTCCGGGGATCCGAAGCTCCCCCTTCTTCCCCCTGCAGTCTCCGCCCTGAAAGGGGCTTCTAGTGTGTGGAAACCTTTCCTCCTTCACAGCTCCCTCCCACAGGTGCAGGTCCTGTCCCTATTCTTTTGTCTGTTTTTTCTTTTGTCTTTTGCCCTACCCTGGTACGTGGGGACTTTCTTGCCTTTTGGGAGGTCTGAGGTCTTCTGCCAGCGTTCAGTGGGTGTGCTATAGGCGTTGTTCCACGTGTAGACGTATTTCTGGTGTATCTGTGGGGAGGAAGGTGATCTCCGCGTCTTACTCTTCCGCCATCTTCTCCAGAATCTCCCCATTTCAAGGTTTTTATAGATTTTACTCCACTTAAAGTTATAAAAAGAAGATTCAAATTTTTGTTTTTATTTATCTTTAATTAAAAAAAATTTATTGGAGTATAGTTGATTTACAATGTTGTGTTACTTTCTACTGTGGAGCAAAGTGAATCAGTTATATATATGCATATATCCACTCTTTTTAGATTCTTTCCCCATGTGGTCATTACAGAGTATTGAGTAGAGTTCCCTGTGCTATACAGTAGGTCCTTATTAGTTATCTATTATATATAGTAGTGCGTATATGCCAATCCCATTCTCCCAATTTATCCCTCCTCACCTTTCCCCCTTGATAACCATAAGATTGTTTTCTACATCTGTGATTCTATTTCTGTTCAAAATTTTTATTTCTACATATTCCAATCCCTTCCAGCTTAAAACTGAATTGTTCTCAAGTCCATCAGATTCAAATATATTTTTAGTGTCCAGTTTGGGTATAGTTGACTCAGTCACCGCTGGGTTCCCAACACTTCAGCTGAACGGTTTTTCTGCCTGTCTCTGAGCCTCCATCCCTCCTTCCTCATCGTCCCCTAGCATCAATGACATCTGTAGTCTGTAGGAATACACCTGCCGCGAGGAGAGGTTTGGCCTGGATGTGCTTGTCCAAGTCCTGGCTTTTGGTACAGACCATATCTCACCACTGGCACCCTAGAAGGTGACTCTTTTGGTTACCCTATTCATAAGGCTCTTTAGCTAATTGTGAGATACCCAATGCTTCTAGGATATCCATGCCACAGCCAGTGCGTGTGTGATTCACGGCTTCTTGTGGGGCTCAGTGCCTCCATAATTCATGCACTCAGTCACCATTTAAAGAAGATTCTCTGGCTACAGAAAACCACCCCTGCTGAATCCTTTCCACATCTGAACTGGAAAGAGAGAGCAGACCCAGGCAGCACACAGGCCCCTTCTTTCCTTACCTCTTCTTGTTTAGTTGTGTCACACTGCCATTTCTCTATGGTTCTCCTTTCTTAGTGCCCAGCACCAAAGGGACCATCTGTGGGTTTTATCCCATAGCCAACTCCTATGGGAACAAGGAAACCACTGGATTTTCCAAACCCTTAATCTTCAGGTCTCCCAAATTTTATGGCTAGACTTTTTGAGTGCCATCTTCTATTGGGTAAGGATAAACACTTTCCTTCTCCAAATTCTCCAGGTTCAAACATCCATTTATCTCACTTTTTTTTTTAAATTGAAGTATCGTTAATTTACAATGTTGTGTTGTTGCAAGTATACATCAAAGTGATTAAGTTATACATATATATATATTCTTTTCCCTTATAGGTTATTACAAGATACTGAACATAGCTCCCTGTGCTATACAGTAGGTCCTTGTTGTTTACCTATTTTATATATAGTAGCATGTATATGTTAATCCCAAACTCCTAATTTATTTCCCCTCACCCCTCCCCGGCTATCCCCTTTGGTAACTGTAAGTTTGTTTTCTATGTCTCTGACTCTATTTCTCTTATGTAAATAAGTTCATTTTTCAAGATTCCACATATAAGTGATATATGGTATTTGTTTTTCTCTGTCTGACTTACTTCACTTAATATGATAATCTCTAGGTCCATCCATGTTGCTGCAAATGGCATTATTTCATTCTTTTTTGTGTCCATTTATCTCTTGAGTTGGTTAAGACCAAAGGATTCGTACTGACTCATTTGCATCTTTGATGGATTTAGGGCCTAATACTCTGTGCTAAAATCATATTTGAATTTATGTATTTTGGAATGTGTTATTTTATTAAAAATTTTTTTTGTAGACAGCAGTTTCTGAAGTAATCTATATCCTTTTAATTTAGCCACCAGAGGAGGGAAGAAATCAACAGGGATCCTGGGAGAATAAAAGGAGATTTTACTGATATTTATCCCTAGTTTCCTGTGGCTTTGGATGATCCAGTACATATCAGCAGAGAAAGAGTAACCATCTGATATAACTGCAAAGATTTTGGGGCCTGCACACTTAATACCAGTCATTGATTAAGCAGTTTGGAAGACAGTGGGGAGAACCTAGAATTTTTCACTTTATTTCATGGAACAACTTTGAAAGATGAAAAATAGGTAGGTTTAGACATTAAGGGAGTGTTTTTCAAACACTAGCAAAACTACATTAAAAGTGGATCTTGTCCCTATAAAAGGATGGCTGACTCACCAGAACGATGCCTTTGACAACTCATGGCCAACATTTAGTGTGCTCTTACTATTGGCCAAGCCGTGTTCTATTTTATGTGTATTAAATAATTTAGTCCTCACAGCTCTTTGAGGTAGCTTTGTTATATTACCCCTTGTCAGTTTACAGATGAGGTGATTAAGGCCCAGTGGGGTTAAGGAACTCGCTCAAGTATGTCAGATGGAAAGTGTGCACCTAACCACTCCACCATACTATTGGCTTCTCAAAGATACCATTAAATCTAACCATCAGGATTCCTTATACCAACCCGAAAGTTAGGTGTTAAGAAGGCAGCATGTCATCCTACAGTGTGGTTTTCTTTGCTGGACTGGACTGAGTTGCCCCATGTTTCTCCTATCTCAAGAGGGTGGTGACACTGTCATCTGCCTTCCCTGGGCATATTTTGAAATATGATTCTGGAGCCCATACAGAGTTAATTCAGCAGGGGGGGCTGGAGTTCTGAGATCTGCATACTTACAGTGGTGCCCTCATGGTTCTGATGTAATGCAGGTTTCTTTCTGGATCTTGGTCTTTTCTCTGAGTGCTGAGTCTCTAGTTTTGATCCTTATGCAATGCTTTTCCACATATTTCAGGCAGAGGGAACAGCAGTGCAAAGGCTCTGGGGTGGGGTGGGAATAAGATTTTCATGTTTAAAGATCAGGAAAAAGGCCAGTGTGGTTGGGACTTGGTGAGAAGTGGGAGAGGAACAGAAAATATGACCATAGGGGTCAGACCACATAGGGCCTCTAGGCTATGGTATGGGGTTTGCATTTAATGCCACATAAAATGGAACACCATGGAGACTTAAATGAATGGCTGATATGGTCAAATTTAAAGTCTTAACCATCACATGAAATTCAAGCATGTTTTTCAAAGTAAAACATTTTCACTAGGCTCTCCATCTAAGAGGAGATAGGCATCTGGACTGCTTTTCTGAAGATAATTGTTTCTTTAGATATTTCTTTCCACAAAGTTATTTTTATCTCATGTTTTACATGTACTATCATAGGTCATTCTACTGAAAAATTGAGACAGCTATTTCTTAATTCTTTTTGCTTGGTTTTTAACATAAATTTTAAAATTCTCTGCATTAAAATTCACGTTCTTGAATTTGCTGTATTCGTTTTTTATTCCTGCTGTAACAAATTACCACAAATGTAGTGGTTTAAAATAGCACAAATTAATTTTCTTGCAGTTCTTTAGGTCAGAAGTCTGACACAGGTCTCGCTGGGCTAAGATGAGGGTGTCAGCGGGATTGCATTCCTTTCTGGGGGGCTTCAGGGGAAATGCTTTTCCTTCCCTTTTCCGGCTTCTGGAGGCCACCCATTCCTTGGCTCCTGGCCCCCTGCCTCTACCGTCAAAACCAGCAATGTTCATCTTTCTGATTGTTCTTCTGTAGTCACATCTCCCTTTGACCCCTGCTGGTAAAGTTTCTCTGCTTTTAAGCATCCATGTGATTAAGCAACACTCAGATAACCCAAAATAATCTCCCTTTATCTCAAGGTCCTTAATTTAACCACACTGGCAAAATCCCATTTGCCGTGAAAGGTAACACATTCACTGATTTTAGGGACTAGGATGTGGACATTTTTGGGGGTGGCATTATTCTCCCTACCACACTGTTGCTTCTTTTAGAAGGAAATTGCCTTTAGATTGAAATTTTTATAAAAAATTCAGTGCAACATAAAAGTTAGAAGCTGGTTGGTTGGTTTTTTTTTGTGTGTGTGATACACGGGCCTCTCACTTTTGTGGCCTTTCCCATTGCGGAGCACAGGCTCCAGACGCGCAGGCTCAGAGGCCATGGCTCATGGGCCCAGCCGCTCCGCGGCATGTGGGATCTTCCTGGACTGGGGCACGAACCCATGTCTGCTGCATCAGCAGGTGGACTCTCAACCTCTGCGCCACCAGGGAAGCCCTAGAAGCTGGTTTGAATCTGGCATTCTGAATGGTGATTTTTCAGTGAGGTTTTCTTCTTTTTCTCTATGAAATCAACAAAATATTTCATCATTTTCTGAAGCCTTTACAAGCCCTGTTATGCCTTAAATGTGTACAGAAACTTCCATATTACACATAAATTGTTTTTCTTTCAATTGTTTCCTCTCCAAGTATTCTTTCCTTTTATTTGTGAATTATCTTGATGTCAAAGCATTTCTCAACTTGACATTTTCTTTCCAAAGTTTTAGGCTTCCAGCCTAAAATAAAAGCACAGACTTTTTATTGCTTTATAGGAGAAATGCATCACAAAGTTGTTTTTATTCACTATCTGGTTACTTCCCTTTCTGACACCAACATCATTTTAATCTCTAAAAAGTGCAGATGTTTCATATAACATATAGTCAAAAGAGGTCATAGATAAACAATTAAAATTTTATTGGTGTTCTTGGCTAAGTGTCGGCTTTAAAAATGAATAGATTTATGTTTATCCGATTTAAACATATACAGACATACACATGTATATATTTTATGAACTTTCACTTGTAATCTTTTCTCATTGTCTTATCACCTGGCAGCTGACTACCTATGAAATAGACTGCCAGGTACTTAGAATTCTACTGAAAGTTTAAATACAGGTGGAAAGGATTTGAAACATATTATTATCAACCAATATATTATAATCATCAATCCTTTTGTTGTTATCTATTTCCCAAGACTGTACAAGCCTGTTCTATCAGAGTTCTTATTAACTCTTCCACATAAGGATTTGCATTTAGCATTATAGCTTTTTAAGCAAATTTTAAACTTGAGAATTACATGACAGTACATGTGTATGTCTATTCCACTTAGTAGGAAGGACCAAAAAAACTTCACAGGTTTTGTCATTTAATTTGCTCTGTCCCCACATTTTTGTAAATGTTATGGCTGTTCCTTGACAAGTCTCTAATTTTTCAAACAGAATGACTATTCACAAGAGAATTTCAATTTTCAGCACTTGGCTTTTAATTATTTTTTCTTCTTAAATATGCAGCTTAAACTGTGAAAATGCCAGTTTGAACTTCACCTACTCAAATTCAAATATCAACCAAAGTTTCCTTAACGCTCGTGGTATTTCATCTTTGCTAAAATCTCTACTACTTTTATGTCACATTCGGGAAACTCTGCCCTGCCTACTCTTCAGCTCGAGGGGTAGGAGAGTCTAGTTTCTGCATCATTTTGGAGACTACATTTTTCTCATCCCAGTTTTTCTGCCTTTGTTTCCAATTTTGAATTATGGTTAAGTTCCCTTGCAGATTGGTGATATATTCTGAATCCCCCAGGAGGTAGGGTGTGTGTCGGGGACAGCTGATAAATGATCATTGATTGGCATCATCATTAGTGGGGCCACTGGGGAAGCTGGGTTATAGGAGTAGCTTTTAGAAAATCTGTTTTCTTAATCTCTGGATTAAAACATATGAATCTTTTGAAAGGTATGTTTCAATATAAACTAACTTAATTTAGGAAAATATCCAGGACTATAAAATAGTTACGTGGTAAATTTGATATGATGTTACTGCTCAGTTTGTGAAAATATTCAGGTCAACTTACACCAATTTGAAAACATTGTATTTGCTGACAAATGGCACAATATATCATAGGCCTAAAAATTGGTTTATAAAACAATCTAAACATTGCATGCAGAGTCAAGATATTTTAAGGATGTGCTTGAGGGAATGCACACCTCCATTTCACGGGAAAATAAAGAACTCAGTGCTAAGGAAATTGATGTTATGCTAGGAAGTTCCCTATCTGAAATATGTATACAAGTTATGAAGGGGAAAAGAAAGCCATCTGTCTAACACATGACTTCTAAGTATTGGAAACAAAAGTCTAGACTATAATGGATATAACTCAATATTTAAATTCTTCCATTAACAATCTTAAGGTAATTAATTCTTAAATATGTGAGAATTGATTGGGTGAAGGAAAGTGTGATTTGCTGCAGAGTATTTCAAGTTGAATACAACATGGCCTGTGCTTTCACGGCCATTTAATTGGAGAGAAAAAGCATGCATGGAAGTAATTACTGAGATAGAGAGTGTTCACGGCCTTAAAAAAGGTAGAGCTCAAATATTGTGGGACTTTAGAGGATAAACAGTTACTTTTTTTTTTTTTTTTTTTTACATGTCGAATAAAAATAAATTTATTGAAATAATCGTATGGCTTTTATTGTTTACATTTTTAATAATAAATTTTTTTTTTAAACATCTTTATTGGGGTATAATTGCTTTACAATGGTGTGTTAGTTTCTGCTTTATAACAAAGTGAATCAGCGATACATATACATATGTTCCCATATGTCTACCCTCTTGCGTCTCCCTCCCTCCCACTCTCCCCATCCCACCCTTCCAGGCTGTCACAAAGCACCGAGCTAATATACCTGTGCCTTGCGGCTGCTTCCCCCCAGCTATCTACCTTACTACATTTGTTAGTGTGTATATGTCCATGACTCTCTCTCGCCCTGTCAAAACTCACCCTTCGCCCTCCCCATATCCTCAAGTCCGTTCTCCAGTAGGTCTGTGTCTTTATTCCTATCTTACCCCTAGGTTATTCATGACATTTTTTTCCCTTAAATTCCATATATATGTGTTAGCATACGGTATTTGTCTTTTTCTTTCTGACTTACTTCACTCTGTATGACAGACTCTAGTTCTATCCATCTCATTACAAATAGCTCAATTTCATTTCTTTTTAAGGCTGAGTAATATTCCATTGTGTATATGTGCCACATCTTCTTTATCCATTCATCCGATGATGGGCGCTTAGGTTGTTTCCATGTCCTGGCTATTGTAAATAGAGCTGCAATGAACATTTTGGTACATGACTCTTTTTGAATTTTGGTTTTCTCAGGGTATATGCCAAGTAGTGGGATTGCTGGGTCATATGGTAATTCTATTTGTAGTTTTTTAAGGAACCTCCATACTGTTCTCCACAGTGGCTGAACCAATTCACATTCCCACCAGCAGTGCAGGAGTGTCCCCTTTTCTCCACACCCTCTCCAGCATTTATTGTTTCTAGATTTTTTGATGATGGCCATTCTGACTGCTGTGAGATGATATCTCATTGTAGTTTTGATTTGCATTTCTCTAATGATTAATGATGTTGAGCATTCTTTCATGTGTTTGTTGGCATTCTGTATATCTTCTTTGGAGAAATGTCTATTTAGGTCTTCTGCCCATTTTTGGATGGGGTTGTTTGTTTTTTTGTTATTGAGCTGCATGAGCTGCTTGTAAATTTTGGACATTAATCCTTTGTCAGTTGCTTCATTTGCAAATGTTTTCTCCCATTCTGAGGGTTGTCTTTTGGTCTTGGTTATGGTTTCCTTTGCTGTGCAAAAGCTTTGAAGTTTCATTAGGTCCCATTTGTTTATTTTTGTTTTTATTTCCATTACTCTAGGAGGTGGGTCAGAAAGGATCTTGCTGTGATTTATGTCATAGAGTGTTCTTCCTATGTTTTCTTCTAAGAGTTTGATAGTTTCTGGCCTTACATTTAGGTCTTTAATCCATTTTGAGCTTATTTTTGTGTATGGTGTTAGGGAGTGATCTAATCTCATACTTTTACATGTACCTGTCCAGTTTTCCCAGCACCATTTATTGAAGAGGCTGTCCTTTCTCCACTGTACATTCCTGCCTCCTTTATCAAAGATAAGGTGTCCATATGTGCGTGGGTTTATCTCTGGGCTTTCTATCCTGTTCCACTGATCTATCTTTCTGTTTTTGTGCCAGTACCATACTGTCTTGATTACTGTTGCTTTGTAATATAGTCTAAAGTCAGGGAGCCTTATTCCTCCAGCTCCTTTTTTCGTTCTCAAGATTGCTTTGGCTATTCGGGGTCTTTTGTGTTTCCATACAAATTGCGAAATTTTTTGTTCTAGTTCTGTGAAAAATGCCAGTGGTAGTTTGATAGGGATTGCATTGAATCTGTAGATTGCTTTGGGTAGTAGAGTCATTTTCACAATGTTGATTCTTCCAATCCAAGAACATGGTATATCTCTCCATCTATTTGTATCATCTTTAATTTCTTTCATCAGTGTCTTATAATTTTCTGCATACAGGTCTTTCGTATCCTTAGGTAGGTTTATTCCTAGATATTTTATTCTTTTTGTTGCAATGGTAAATGGGAGTGTTTTCTTGATTTCACTTTCAGATTTTTCATCATTAGTATATAGGAATGCCAGAGATTTCTGTGCATTAATTTTGTATCCTGCTACTTTACCAAATTCATTGATTAGCTCTAGTAGTTTTCTGGTAGCATCTTTAGGATTCTCTATGTATAGTATCATGTCATCTGCAAACAGTGACAGCTTTACTTCTTCTTTTCCGATTTGGATTCCTTTTATTTCCTTTTCTTCTCTGATTGCTGTGGCTAAAACTTCCAAAACTATGTTGAATAAGAGTGGTGAGAGTGGGCAACCTTGTCTTGTTCCTGATCTTAGTGGAAATGCTTTCAGTTTTTCACCATTGAGGATGATGTTTGCTGTGGGCTTGTCATATATGGCTTTTATTATGTTTAGGAAAGTTCCCTCTATGCCTACTTTCTGGAGGGTTTTTATCATAAATGGGTGTTGAATTTTGTTGAAAGCTTTCTCTGCATCTATTGAGATGATCATATGGTTTTTCTCCTTCAATTTGTTAATATGGTTTATCACATTGATAGATTTGCGTATATTGAAGAATCCTTGCATTCCTGGAATAAACCCCACTTGATCATGGTATATGATCCTTTTAATGTGCTGTTGGATTCTGTTTGCTAGTATTTTGTTGAGGATTTTTGCATCTATGTTCATCAGTGATATTGGCCTGTAGTTTTCTTTCTTTGTGACATCCTTGTCTGGTTTTGGTATCAAGGTGATGGTGGCTTCGTAGAAGGAATTTGGGAGTGTTCCTCCCTCTGCTATATTTTGGAAGAGTTTGAGAAGGATAGGTGTTAGCTCTTCTCTAAACGTTTGATAGAATTCACCTGTGAAGCCATCTGGTCCTGGGCTTTTGTTTGTTGGAAGGTTTTTAATCACAGTTTCAATTTCAGTGCTTGTGATTGGTCTGTTCATATTTTCTATTTCTTCCTGATTCAGTCTTGGCAGGTTGTGCATTTCTAAGAATTTGTCCATTTTTTCCAGATTGTCCATTTTATTGGCAGAGAGTTGCTTGTAGTAATCTCTCATGATTTTTTTTATTTCTGCAGTGTCAGTTGTTACTTCTCCTTTTTCATTTCTAATTCTATTGATTTGAGTCTTCTCCCTTTTTTTCTTGATGAGTCTGGCTAGTGGTTTATCTATTTTGTTTATCTTCTCAAAGAACCAGCTTTTAGTTTTATTGATCTTTGCTATTGTTTCCTTCATTTCTTTTTCATTTATTTCTGATCTGATTTTTATGATTTCTTTCCTTCTGCTAGCTTTGGGGTTTTTTTGTTCTTCTTTCTCTAATTGCTTGAGGTGCAAGGTTAGGTTGTTTATTCGAGATGTTTCCTGCTTCTTAAGGTGGGCTTGTATTGCTATAAACTTCTCCCTTAGAACTGCTTTTGCTGCATCCCATAGGTTTTGGGTCGTTGTGTCTCCATTGTCATTTGTTTCTAGGTATTTTTTTATTTCCTCTTTGATTTCTTCAGTGATCACTTCATTATTAAGTAGTGTATTGTTTAGCCTCCATGTGTTTGTATTTTTTACAGATCTTTTCCTGTAATTGATATCTAGTCTCATGGCGTTGTGGTCGGAAAAGATACTTGATACAATTTCAGTTTTCTTAAATTTACCAAGGCTTGATTTGTGACCCAAGATATGATCTATCCTGGAGAATGTTCCATGAGCACTTGAGAAAAATGTGTATTCTGTTGTTTTTGGATGGAGTGTCCTATAAATATCAATTAAGTCCATCTTGTTTAATGTATCATTTAAAGCTTGTGTTTCCTTATTTATTTTCATTTTGGATGATCTGTCCATGGGTGAAAGTGGGGTGTTAAAGTCCCCTACTATGAATGTGTTACTGTTGATCTCCCCTTTTATGGTTGTTAGTATTTGCCTTATGTATTGAGGTGCTCCTATGTTGGGTGCATAAATATTTACAATTGTTGTATCTTCTTCTTGGATCGATCCCTTGATCATTATGTAGTGTCCTTCTTTGTCCCTTTTAATAGTCCTTATTTTAAAGTCTATTTTGTCTGATATGAGAATTGCTACTCCAGCTTTCTTTTGGTTTCCATTTGCATGGAATATCTTTTTCCATCCCCTTACTTTCAGTCTGTATGTGTCTCTAGTTCTGAAGTGGGTCTCTTGTAGACAGCATATATAAGGGTCTTGTTTTTGTATCCATTCAGCCAATCTGTGTCTTTTGGTGGGAGCATTTAGTCCATTTACATTTAAGGTAATTATCGATATGTATGTTCCTATTTCCATTTTATATATTGTTTTGGGTTCGCTACTATAGGTCATTTCCTTCTCTTGTGTTTCGTGTCTAGAGAAGTTCCTTTAGCATTTGTTGTAAAGCTGGTTTGGTGGTGCTGAACTCTCTCAGCTTTTGCTTGTCTGTAAAGGTTTTAATTTCTCCATCAAATCTGAATGAGATCCTTGCTGGGTAGAGTAGTCTTCGTTGCAGGCTATTCTCCTTCATCACTTTCAGTATGTCCTGCCACTCCCTTCTGGCTTGTAGGGTTTCTGCTGAGAGATCAGCTGTTAACCTTATGGGGATTCCCTTGTGTGTTATTTGTTGTTTTTCCCTTGCTGCTTTTAATATGCTTTCTTTGTATTTAATTTTTGACAGTTTGATTAATATGTGTCTTGGCGTGTTTCTCCTTGTATTTATCCTGTATGGGACCCTCTGTGCTTCCTGGACTTGATTAACTATTTCCTTTCCCATATTAGGGAAGTTTTCAACTATAATCTCTTCAAATATTTTCTCAGACCCTTTCTTTCTTTCTTCTTCTTCTGGAACCCCTATAATTCGAATGTTGGTGCGTTTCATGTTGTCCCAGAGGTCTCTGAGACTGTCCTCAGTTCTTTTCATTCTTTTTTCTTTATTCTGCTCTGCAGTAGTTATTTCCACTACTTTATCTTCCAGGTCACTTATCCGTTCTTCTGCCTCAGTTATTCTGCTATTGATCCTATCTAGAGTGATTTTAATTTCATTTATTGCATTGTTCATCGTTGCTTGTTTCATCTTTAGTTCTTGTAGGTCCTTGTTAACTGTTTCTTGCATTTTGTCCATTCTACTTCCAAGATTTCGGATCATCCTTACTATCATTATTCTGAATTCTTTTTCAGGTAGATTGCCTATTTCCTCTTCATTTGTTAGGTCTGGTGGGTTTTTATCTTGCTCCTTCATCTGCTGTGTGTTTTTCTGGCTTCTCATTTTGCTTATCTTACTGTGTTTGGGGTCTCCTTTTTGCAGGCTGCACTTTCGTAGTTCCCGTTGTTTTTGATGTCTGTCTCCAGTGGCTAAGGTTGTTTCAGTGGGTTGTGTAGGCTTCCTGGTGGAGGGGACTAGTGCCTGTGTTGTGCTGGATGAGGCTGGATCTTGTCTCTCTAGTGGGCAGGTTCACGTCTGGTGGTGTGTTTTGGGGTGTCTGTGGCCTTATTATGATTTTAGGCAGCCTCTCTGCTAATGGGTGGGGTTGTGTTCCTGTTTTGCTAGTTGTTTGGCATAGGTTGTCCAGCACTGTGGCTTGCTGGTCGTTGAGTGAAGCTGGGTGCTGGTGTTAAGATGGAGGTCTCTGGGATATTTCCACCGTTTAATATTATGTGGAGCTGGGAGGTCTCTTGTTGACCAGTGTCCTGAAGTTGGCTCTCCTACCTCAGAGGCAGAGCCCTGACTCCTGGCTGGAGCACCAAGAGCCTTTCATCCACACAGCTCAGAATAAAAGGGAGAAAAAGTAGGGAGAATTAGTAGAAGTATGAGTAAAGAAAGAAGGAAAGGAGGAAAGGAAGGAAGGAAGAAAGAAGCAAAGAAGGAAAGAAAGGAGGGAGGGAGGGAGGAAGGAAGGAAGGAGGGAAAGAAGGAAAAAAGACAGAAAGAAAGATGATACAGTAATAATAAAATAAAGTATAATATAGTTATTGAATTAAAAAATATTTAGAAAAAAAAAAAGGGATGGATAGAACCTTAGGACAAATGTTGGAAGCAAAGCTATACAGAGAAAATCTTACACAGAAGCATACACATACACCTTCACAAAAAGAGGTAAAGGGGGAAAAATCATAAATCCTGCTCCCTGAGACCACCTCCTCAATTTGGGGTGATTCGTTGTCTAAAGGAGGGAAGGAAGGAAGGAAAGAAAGAAAGAACGAAGGTAAAGTATAATAAAGTTATTACAATTAAACTTAATTATTAAGAAAAAGAATTTTTAAAAAAAAGTCATGGACGGATAGAGCCCTAGGACAAATGGTGGAAGCAAGAGTATACAGACAAGATCTCACACAGAAGCATACACGTACACATTCACAAAAAGAGGAAAAGGGAAAAAAATCATAGATCTCGCTCCTAAATCCCACCTCTTCAATTTGGGATCATTCCTTGTCTATTCAGGTATTCCACAGATGCAGGGTATATCAAGTTGATTGTGGAGCTTTAATCCGCTGCTTCTGTGGCTGCTGGGAGAGATTTCCCTTTCTCTTCTTTGTTCTCACAGCTCACAGGAGCTCAGCTTTGGATTTGGCCCTGCCTCTGCGTGTAGGTCGCTGGAGGGCGTCTGTTTTTTCGCTCAGACAGGACGGGGTTAAAGGAGCCGCTGATTCGGGGCCTCCGGCTCACTCAGGCCGGGGGTTGGGGGATGGGGGAAGGAGGGGCACTGTGTGCGGGGCCGGCCTGCGGCGGCAGAGGCAGCGTGACGTTGCGGCAGAGGCTGGCGTGACGTTGCACCAGCCTGAGGCCCGCCGTGCGCTGTCCCGGGGAAGTTGTCCCTGGATCCCGGGAACCTGGCAGTGGCGGGCTGCACAGGCTCCGCGGAAGAGGGGTGTGGAGAGTGACCTGTGCTCGCACACAGGCCCCTTGGTGGCGGCAGCAGCAGCCTTAGCGTCTCCCGCCCGTCTCTGGGGTCCGCGGTTTTAGCCGCGGCTCGCGCCCGTCTCTGGGGTTTGCGCTTTCAGCCGCGGCTCGCGCCCGTCTCGGGGGCTCGCGCCCTCAGCCGCGGCTCTCGCCCGTCTCTGGGGTTCGCGCTTTTAGCCGCGGCTCGCGCCCGTCTCTGGAGTTCCTTTAAGCAGCGCTCTTAAACCCCTCTCCTCGCGCACCAGGAAACAAAGAGGGAAGAAAAAGTCTCTTGCCTCTTCGGCCGGTGCAGGCTTTTCCCCGAACTCCCTCCCGGCTAGTCGTGGTGCACTAACCCCTTCAGGCTATGTTCAAGCCGCCAACCCCAGTCCTCTCCCTGAGCTCCTTCCAAAACCAAAACCCGAGCCTCAGCTCGCAGCCCCGCCCGCCCCGGCGGGTGAGCAGACAAGCCTCTCGGGTTGGTGAGTGCTGGTCGGCACCGATCGTCTGTGCAGGAATCGCCCCGCTTTGCCCTCCGCACCCGTCGCTGTGCCCTACTCCGCGGTCCCGAAACTCCCCCCTCTGCCTCCCGCAGTCTCCGTCCGCGGAGGGGCTTCCTAATGTGTGGAAACTTTTCCTCCTTCACAGCTCCCTCCCACTGGTGCAGGTGCCGTCCTTATTCTTTTGTCTCTGTTTTTTCTTTTGCCCTACCCAGTTACGTGGGGAGTTTCTTGCCTTTTGGGAGGTCTGAGGTCTTCTGCCAGCCTTCAGTAGGAGTTCTGTAGGAGTTGTTCCACGTGTGGATGTATTTCTGGTGTATCCGTGGGGAGGAAGGCGATCTCCGCGTCTTACTCTTCCGCCATCTTCAAGGTCCCCCCTAAACAGTTACTTTTAACTGATTCTAGAAAAGCTTAGTGGAATTGGTATTTGAAACGGGCTATGAAGGTTATTTACAAATCTGGGCATTCAGAAGGAACAGTACAGGGGAGGCTTGGAGCGTGGAGAGTAGAGGATGTAGTTCAGCAGAAAGTGTGGAAGGACAGAGTGAAAAATAGGACACGTGGCCCAAACTGACACTCCTGCTGCATCGCATCTGAAGACATATTTTCATTGGCTTGAAAAGTATCAACTTTTCTTTTGAATTAGTTTCCTAAATTTAAAAACCAGGAGATTTTATATAAGTATATCGGTTTCTGGCTTCTCTTGAAACATCAGGCCCACATTGTTCCCTGGCAGGGATCAGCTGGAACGAAAGAGCAGCCTCTTCAGATGGCGCTCATGGCCTCCATTGGTTTTTCTGTCCCAACACCTGCCTCACCTCTGTTGGGTTTGAGGTCACACTACCAAGTTAAGACTAGATCGTGGAGAGTCTTGTATGAACGAATTAGAAAATTTAACATTTTTGGTGTTTTTTTTTGGTTCAAAATTTTTTTTTTTTTTTTGTGGTATGCGGGCCTCTCACTGCTGTGGCCTCTCCTGCTGCGGAGCGCAGGCTCAGTGGCCATGGCTCACGGGCCCAGCCGCTGCGCGGCATGTGGGATCTTCCCGGACCGGGGCACAAACCCGTGTCCTCTGCATCGGCAGGCGAACTTTCAACCACTGCGCCACCAGGGAAGCCCCAAAATGGTTTTTGAGCGAAGGAATGACATAACCAGAACACTGTTTCAGATAGATCCATCCAGAAGCTCTATTTTAGGTGGATTTGGAAAGTGAGAAATTAGAGGTGGAGAGAAAAATTAGGAAGCTACACAAAGTAGGTGAGATACAACGAGGGTGAAACTAGGAGAGGGGCCAGGTAGAGAATTATGAAAGTGGAATTTGTAAGATTTTGTGACTGTTCATCTATGTGAGGTTTGAGACAGGGAAGAATTCAAGGGTCTTAACTTGTCTCCACCTCTCTTGCCCACATAGCGCCTCCGTAGTGTTGATTTGTATTTAAGGGACATCAGAGCAAACAACCCTATGAAACTTTGGGGTTTATTTATTATAAATATGCTAAGGATTTTGTTCACACATTATGTAGAATCTCTTCACAATTACCCACAGGGGAATTTTTTCTCTGGTCTTGGTACTAGAAATGTGAATGTATATATTGAAGAACTATGTGGTTTTCTTTGTCTGGACACTGTGAACTGTGTCACTACTTGTACCCATCCTTTCTCTTTGGCTGATATAGGAAGCTCAGAGCCAAATATATGACGTATTTTTTTTTTTTTCTGTTCTTCAGCATTTTTTTAGCATTTATTGGAAGCTTTTTTTTTTTACATTTTATTTTATTTTTTAAAAAACATTTTATTGGACTATAGTTGATTTACAATGTTGTGTTAACTTCTGCTGTACAGAACAGTTATACATATACATATATCCACTCTTTATATGACGTATTAATTTGACTACAAGCACTTTGTGTGCTAACTTTATTCTTGGCTCCATCTTAAGTTTTTTTTTTTAAACTTTAAACATACTTTTTTTAAAAAATGTTTTTTTTTAAATTAAAAGAATTTCCTTCTCTGTTTTATTGTCTTTACTACTAATTCTAAAGTATTTATGTAATTATCATGGAATTTTAAGTTACCTTATATCTTTTTACAGAATAATCTAGAGTAAAAATGATATATTATAATCACATGTTTAAATTAAGCCTGAATTTCCCCTTTTATGGCTTTGTAAAGATTAAATAGAAAAGTATCTGGATTTGATAAAAAGTAAAATAAGGGAAATATTTTATGGGGATTCTCAAGGTTTGAAAATCTAGGGCAAATTCATTGACTCAAAGACAAGCCAAGAAATGTTACTCAGAAATGGGAAAATATTACAGGTATGTTATCAAGTTCATACCTGGTTAGAAAAAAGAATCTTACTTCATTTATAAGAGACTATCTAAAAATACGCACATTCTAACATCAAGGTGGTATTCATTCTGATTTGTATATAATTCTATCCTGGAGTTATGTCTGAAAAAAGTTTTCCAGACTTGGGGAAAAAAAAAAAACCAAAAACTGTCTTTGCCTATGACTCAAAAGTCGATTAAGGACTCTAACCGACTGAAACATCTTGCTAATAAGCAGATAATAGTCTGGTAGTTCTATTCCTTGAATTTTTTTGCTTGGATTTTCAAACAATTACCTATGTTCTTTCAGCATATTTTTGACATTCTGAAATTACTGACACAAACGAGAGATGCTTCTTATCCTTAGAATGGAAAGAGGTTGAGAGTATGATGAAAACGTTCACAGCAAAACATTTATGTAGACTGAAAAAATGCAACATGCATTTTTGATTTATATAAGCAAAGTAATTTCACTTTTAAAGACTGGAAAAAGTGTTATTGCCTATTTTATTTGAAATTAATACCTCTGATATTATTACAGATTGGAGAGAAAAGCATTAGACTGGAAGTCAGGCTTATTCCAGATCAACCTTCAATGGGCTCAATGACTTTAGGCAACTTGGTTAATCTATCTGCAATTTACTTTTTTCATTTCTAAAATGGCACAGTGTCTTTGAACTAGGTGATCTCTTCCAATTCTAACATTGTATAACTTTCATCTCTATTATCCATATGTGGCTAAAAGATTCATGCAGGACAAGTCCTCTCTATGCATAAAGAGGTCCTTTTGGTTTGAGGCTTTCATCTTTTAAGAGCTTCCTTTTGGTTTTACATGTCTCTTTGCTTTGTGCCTGCCTATTTTAAATTTGACTCTATCATTGACATCTCATAAAGTGAGTGGAAATAGATCATGCTGAGGAGAAGGAAGATTGATTAAAGAAAAAGATCAATAAGGGAAGAGGAATGTGTTGAAGCTGAGAAAATAGTTAATCAAGAGAGTAGGAAGAGAGGGTTGAGGATCATAGCCTCAAAACCTTTTTGATTTGGGAAATATTTCTGTATTTTATCCCTTTATTTAGAATTAACTATTTGAATAAATTCCCTCAGACCATTTCTATGTGTCAAGGACCATGGGTCAAAGATGTTTGGCTCATTTTATTTTCTTTTTGCTTATTTTATGTCTCTTATTGACTTCTGAAAACAAATTTGTCTACTCTCAATTCAGTGAATCTGTTCATATTTGAATCTATTCTTGTTAAATTTTTAGAGCTGATTCCTTTTTAAGAGTCATGATTAAAACCCCACTTAGCTTCTGGAACATACCCTCTCTTGTTTCTCATTCGACCTCCCTGACAATGCTTTTCCCTCTCCTTTGCTGGTTCCTTCTCATCTTTGGGAAGGACTTTAAACATTGAACTGCTCCAGGACTCCCTCCTCAGGCCTTGTACCATCTTCATCTGCTCTGATCTTTAGGTGGTCTCATCCAGTCTTCTTGTATTACATACCATCTATATGCCGAAAACTCTTAATTGTCAGAACTCCCATAGAGACCCTGAGAGAAACTTGCTAACTATACAAAACTGGTTTATTAAACTTGCTAGGCAAGGGTCTTGACAAAACCTCAAGTGCTTCTCAAAAGGAGGACATAAGGAAGGGCACTTAGAGGGCTTTAAGGGCTGGAGTTAGTCATCTGGTAGTTTTAAGATGGAAGCATGTGTGTCTGGGCAGGGGTTGGTCAGAATTGAGTGAGCTGCTATTCAAATGCCTCCTTGTCAGAAAGGTATTCTTTGATTATACTACGTAAAATAGAGCAACTCTATTCCAACTTTATATTCACTCAAACTGCTTTATGATTCATAACACTTCTCAGTTTGGCATATTTTATATCGATTTCCTTTTTAAATTTTTATTCAAACAGAAAGTCACAAAAATTATAATCATCCTCATCAGTTCACTCAGTCCCATGTAATTAATTTTTTTCATCTTGATCTTTTGTTAGCACTTTTATGAATTCATCAGTTTTCCATTAGAGTTCTGAAAATGCTTATTCATTCAGTTCAGCAGTATAGTCAGTTACCAGAAACCTGTACTTGTCAGAGTCTTTTCCACGAATTCCTTGAAGATGAAACCCTTTTATAGGAATATATTTGCAAAAGCATCAGAGTACACCCAGAACGGTCTGTAAATGACAAAAGACATAAAAATGACCACTATTAAAGATTTGATGAACGTTCATAATAATGCAATTGACAAGGAAATTTAGTTATTTCAGGGATATACATTTTAAAGTAATAACTAGAATTATGACTTATAACATTATACCAGAACATATAAGATTTTTAGGAATTTCATGTAATGTCTGAAACATTTATATTAACATATTTCCATACAAATGACCCAATGAAAGTTTAGTATTGGTTGTTTTGTTTGTTTGTTTATATTGCAGGTTCTTATTAGTCATCAGTTTTATACACATCAGTGTATACATGTCAATGCCAATCACCCAATTCAGCACACCACCATCCCCTCCCCACTCCCTGGTGTCCATACGTCTGTTCTCTACATCTGTGTCTCAACTTCTGCCCTGCAAACTGGCTCATCTGTACCATTTTTTCTAGGTTCCACATACATGCATTAATATATGATATTTGTTTCTCTCTTTCTGACTTACTTCACTCTGTATGACAGTCTCTAGATCCGTCCACATCTCAACAAATGACTCAATTTCGTTCCTTTTTATGGCTGAATAATATTCCATTGTATATATGTACCACAGCTTCTTTATCCATTCGTCTGTCAGTGGGCATTTAGGTTGCTTCCATGACCTGGCTATTGTAAATAGTGCTGCAATGAACATTGGGGTGCATGTGTCTTTTTAAATTATGGTTTTCTCTGGGTATATGCCCAGTAGTGGGATTGCTGGATCATATGGTAAATCTATTTTTAGTTTTTTAAGGAACCTCCATACTGTTCTCCATAGTGGCTGTATCAATTTACACTCCCACCAACAGTGCAAGAGGGTTCCCTTTTCTCCGCACCCTCTCCAGCATTTGTTGTTTGTAGATTTTCTGATGATGCTCATTCTAACTGGTGTGAGGTGATATATCATTGTAGTTTTGATTTGCATTTCTCTAATGATTAGTGATGTTGAGCAGCTTTTCATATGCTTCTTGGCCATCTGTGTGTCTTCCTTGGAGAAATGTCTATTTAGGTATTCTGCCCATTTTTGGATTGGGTTGTTTGTTTCTATAATATTGAGCTGCATGAACTGTTTATGTATTTTGGAGATTAATCCTTTCTCCGTTGATTTGTTTGCAAATATTTTCTCCCATTCTGAGGGTTGTCTTTTCATTTTGTTTATAATTTCCTTTGCTGTGCAAAAGTTGTGACGTTTCATTAGGTCCCATTTGTTTATTTTTGTTTTTATTTCCATTACTCTAGGAGGTGGGTCAAAAAAGATCTTTCTGTGATTTATGTCAAAGAGTGTTCTTCCTATGTTTTCCTCTAAGGGTTTTATAGTGTCTGGTCTTACATTTAGGTCTTGAATCCATTTTGAGTTTATTTTTGTGTATGGTGTTAGGGTGTGTTCTAATTTCATTCTTTTACATGTAGCTGTCCAGTTTTCTCAGCACCACTTACTGAAGAGACTGTCTTTTCTCCATTGTATATCTTTGCCTCCTTCATCATAGATTAGTTGACCATAGGTGCATGGGTGTATCTCTGGAATTTCTATCGTGTTCCATTGATCTATGTTTCTGTTTTTGTGCCAGTACTATATTGTCTTGATTACTGTAGCTTTGTAGTATAGTCTGAAGTCAGGGAGTCTGATTCCTCCAGCTCCGCTTTCTTCTCTCAAGACTGGTTTGGCTATTTGGGGTCTTTTGTGTCTCCATACAAATTTTAAGATGATTTATTCTAGTTCCATAAAAAATGCCATTGGTAATTTGATAGGGATTGCATTGCTTTGGGTAGTATAGTCATTTTCACAATATTGATTCTTCCAATCCAGGAACATGGTATATCTCTCTGTCTGTTGGTATCAGCTTTAATTTCTTTCATCAGTGTCTTATAGTTTTGTGCATACAGGTCTTTTGTCTCCCTAGGTAGGTTTATTCCTAGGTATTTTATTCTTTTTGTTGCAATGGTACATGGGAGTGTTTCCATAATTTCTCTTTCAGATTTTTCATCATTAGTGTAAGGAATGCAAGAGATTTCTGTGCATTCATTTTGTATCCTGCAACTTTGCCAAATTCATTGATTAGCTGTAGTAGTTTTCTGGTGGCATTTTTAGGATTCAAACAGTGACAGTTTTACTTCTTCTTTTCAAATTTGTATTCCTTTTATTTCTTTTTCTTCTCTGATTGCCATGGCTAGGACTTGCAAAACTATATTGTATAATAGTGGTGAGAGTGGACATCTTTGTCTCGTTCCTGACCTTAGAGGAAATGCTTTCAGTTTTTCACCATTGAGAATGATGTTTCTGTGGGTTTGTCATATATGGCCTTATTATGTTGAGGTAGGTTCCTCTATGCCCACTTTCTGGAGAGTTTTTTTTTTTTTATCATAAATGGATGTTGAATGTTGTCAAAAGCTTTTTCTGCATCTATTGAGATGATCATATGGTTTTTATTCTTCAATTTGTTAATATGGTCTTTCACATTGATTGATTTGCGTATATTGAAGAATCCTTTCATCCCTGGGATAAATCCCACTTGATCATGGTGTATGATCCTTTTAATGTGTTGTTGGATTGCTAGTATTTTGTTAGGGATTTTCCATCTATATTCATCAGTGATACTGGTCTGTAACTTTCTTTTTTTGTATTATGTTTGTCTGGTTTTGGTATCACGGTGATGGTGGCCTCATAGAATGAGTTTGGGAGTGTTCCTTCCTCTGTAATTTTTTGGAAGAGTTTGAGAAGGATGGGTGTTAGCTCTTGTCTAAATGTTTGTTAGAATTCACCCGTGAAGCCATCTGGTCCTGGACTTTTGTTTGTTGGAAGATTTTTAATCACAGTTTCAATTTCATCACTTGTGATTGGTCTGTTCATATTTGCTCTTTCTTCCTGGTTCAGTCTTGGAATGTTATAACTTTCTAAGAATTTGTCCATTCCTTCCAGGTTGTCCATTTTATTGGCATAGAGTTGCTTGTTGTAGTCTCTCAGGATGCTTTGTATTTCTGCAGTGTCTGTTGTGACTTCTCCTTTTTCATTTCCAATTTTATTGATTTGAGTCCTCTCCCTCATTTTCTTCATGAGTCTGGCTAATGGTTTATCAATTTTGTTTATCTTCTCAAAAACACAGCTTTTAGTTTTATTGATCTTTGCTATTGTTTTCTTTTTTTCTATTTCATTTATTTCTGCTCTGATCTTTATGATTTCTTTCCTTCTGCCAACTTTGGGTTTTGTTTGTTCTTCTTTCTCTAGTTCCTTTAGGTGTGAGTTTAGATTGTTTACTTGAGATTTTTCTTATTTCTTGAGGTAGTAGCTTGTATAGCTATAAACTTCCCTCTTAGAACTGCTTTTGCTGCGTCACATAGGTTTTGGATCGTCGTGTTTTCATTGTCATTTGTCTCTAGTTATATTTTGATTTCCTCTTTGATTTCTTCAGTGATCTCTTTGTTCTTTAGTAATGTATTGTTTAGCCTTCCTGCGTTTGTGTTTTTACATTTTTTTTCCGTGTAATTGATTTCTAATCTCATAGCGTTGTGTTCAGAAAATATGCTTGATATGACTTCAGTTTTCTTAAATTTACTGAGGATTGATTTGTGACCCAAGATGTGATCTATCCTGGAGAATGTTGCGTGCACATTTGAGAAGAAAGTGTAATCTGCTGCTTTTGGATGGAATGTCTTATATTAATTAAATTTATCTGGTCTATTGTGTTATTTAAAGCTTCTGTTTCCTTATTTATTTTCATTTTGGGTGATCTGCCCATTGGTGTAAGTGAGGTGTTAAAGTCCCCCAGTATTATTGTGTTACTGTTGATTTCGTCTTTTATAGCTGTTAGCTGTTGCCTTATGTATTGAGGTGTTCCTATGTTTGGTGCCTATATATTTATAATTGTTATATCTTCTTCTTGGATTGATCCCTTGATCATTATGTAGTATCTTTCCTTGTCTCTTGTAACATTCTTTATTTTAAAGTCTATTTTATGTGATATGAGTGTAGCTATTCCAGCTTTCTTTTGATTTCCATTTGCACAAAATATCTTTTTCCATCCCCTCACTTTCAGTCTGTATGTGTCCCGAGGTCTGAAGTGCGTCTCTTGTAGACAGCATATATATGCGTCTTTTTTTGTATCCATTCAGCAAGCCTGTGTCTTTGCGTTGGAGCATTTAATCCATTCACGTTGAAGATAATTATTGATTTGTATGTTTCTATGACCATTTTCTTAATTGTTTTGGGTTTGTTTTTGTAGGTCCTTTTCTTCTCTTGTGTTTCCCACTTAGAGAAGTTCCTTTAGCATTTGTTGTAGAGCTGGTTTGGTGGTGCTGAATTCTCTTAGCTTTTGCTTGTCTGTAAAGCTTTTGATTTCTCCATCGAATCTGGATGAGATCCTTGCCGGGTAGAGTAATCTTGGTTGTAGATTCTTCCCTTTCATCACTTTAAGTATATGATGCCACTCCCTTATGGCTTGTAGAGTTTCTGCTGAGCAGTCAGCTGTTAACCTTATGGGAGTTCCCTTTTATGTTATTTGTCATTTTTCCCTTGCTGCTTTCAGTAGTTTTTCTTTGTCTTTAATTTTTGCCAATTTGATTACTATGTGTCTCAGCAGTGTTTCTCCCTGGATTTATCCTGTATGGGACTCACTGTGCTTCCTGGACTTGAGGTGCTATTTCCTTTCCCATGTTAGAGAAGTTTTTGACTATAATCTCTTCAAATATCTTTGGTCCTTTCTCTCTCTCTTCTCCTTCTGGGACCCCTATAATGTGAATGTTGTTGTGTTTAATGTTGTCCCAGAGGTCTCTTAGGCTGTCTTCATTTCTGTTCATTCTTTTTTCTTTAGTCTGTTCTGCAGCAGTGAATTCCACCATTCTGTCTTCCAGGTCACTTATCCGTTCTTGTGTCTCAGTTATTCTGCTCTTGATTCCTTCTAGTGTAGTTTTCATTTCAGTTATTGTATTGTTCATCTCTGTTTGTTTGTTCTTTAATTCTTCTAGGTCTTTGTTAAGCATTTCTTGCATCTTCTTGATGTTTGCCTCCATTCTTTTTCTGAGGTCCTGGATCATCTTCACTATCATTATTCTGAATTCTTTTTCTGGAAGGTTGCCTATCTCCACTTCATTTAGTTGTTTTTCTGGGGTTTTATCTTGTTCCTTCATCTGATATATAGCCCTCTGCCTTTTCATCTTGTCTATCTTTCTGTGAATATGGTTTTTTTTTTTTTTTTTATGCGTTACGTGGGCCTCTCACTGTTGTGGCCTCTCCCGTTGCTGAGGACAGGCTCCGGACGCGCAGGCTCAGCGGCCATGGCTCACGGGCCCAGCCGCTCCGCGGCATGTGGGATCTTCCCAGACCGGGGCACGAACCCGTGTCCCCTGCATCGGCAGGCGGACTCTCAACCACTGCGCCACCAGGGAAGCCCTGTGAATATGGTTTTTGTTCCACAGGCTGCAGGATTGTATTCTTCTTGCTTCTGCTGTCTGCCCTCTGATCTCAATTTCCTTTTTATTCTTGGACTCCTCCCACTGTTATGTAAAGCTCCACTAGGACAGAGTTCTTACCTATCTGGCTCACCACCAGATCCCTAGCACTTAGAACAAAGCCTCACACCTAATAAGTTTTTAGTGTTCCTTTGTGGAATAAATGAATAAATGCTGCTGTTAATTAATGCTAGTGTAATGACTACCTTTAAACTTTTAATTATTTAGTAATTATTTCTCAGTTTAAATATGTAACTAGATTTGAAGCCATTTCTAAGGCTGCAAACAGTTGGTCTCCAGCAGAGGCTCATCTTTTAAGCTTGTCTAGGTTTGTGGCTGGGGTGTCCCTTTTCAGATGGTGACAGTTCCAAGTGACTAGTCCAAGACAGTGGTTAGTGGACGTGAGGGATGTGTCATCTTGTTTTTTTATTTATATAAAACTCGGTATAGAAAGGGGAGCAAATGGCATTTCTTTTTTTCTTCTTATTTTCTTTCCTTTCCTCATTTCTATTTGCCTCCCTCCCACAAATCACCTTCCTTGCTCTTTTTTCTTTTTTTCGTAAGGAAGCTTAGCTCTTTTTACTTACCCCTCGAAAAACAATTTGATCTAATTTTAATACAGTGGAAAAAGATGAATCACTGATTTTGATTTCTGCCAAACTTTCCAGAAGTCTCTCAAAGCCATGTTTCATAGTCAGTATTTATTTGCATAAACTTACAACAAGCTTTTAAATAGATAAGCAATGGGATGTGTGCTACGAGTGCTCTTATTTGAGAATGAATGACGTGTGTGAGGTTAAATTTCATTGTGTATGGTGTGTCCATGTGATGATTTGTGCGGGTCTTCTGAAGCAAGATCTTGGGTCAGGAGATCATATGACAGCTAGAATTGTACCTGAGGCTTTGAAGAAGCTTAGGATGTGCATCTTCCTATTTTTTTTGGTAAATTTTCTTTTCATTTTTATCAATGTAATACAGAGGTTAAAAAAATTTTTTAAAGTACCAAGAGGCTTATAATGTTTAAAGTAGCAACAGCAGCTGCCCCTGCTGCACTTGCCACTCTTCTCGCAAGTCTCAATCTCCAGTGATAGCTGTTTTGAATGCTTAACAGATTTTTTTCTAGTGTTTAACTTTACTTGTAAAAATAATATGCCTATATCATTGTTTCTTGATGTATCAATGCTAGATTCTACCTTTTGACTTTCTGTTATGTTAGGTAAGCATTTAGCTCTCCTACATCACCCTTCCAAATCTCTTCCCTTAACCGTCCGATAGAGTTACAGCATAATAAAACAATAATCATTTACATTAACATAATTCTGCCAATATTATTCTCTGAAAGCCAAGTAGTATATTATGATTACATTTCCTTTCTTCAACTTTTTGCTTCTCCTATAGTTACCGCTTATCTAATTCATTTTTTTCCCTGTAGTTAGCAATTACCTAATTCACTTCTTGATGGTTATCTTTAATTTTTCAAATGCTTTACCAGATCTCTCATTAGAGCCATAGAGTTGAATAATTCCAAGCAGTATCATTCACCCTGGAGTTGTGTAATATTGTGGTATTGTAAGCCTATCAGTAGTTTTTCTCCTAGTCCCCTGCTGCATTTCCATATAAACTTTAGAATCAGCTTGTAAGTTTCTACAAAGGAAGTCTAGCTAGAATTTGTTTTGGTTTGCATTAAATCTATAAATCACTTTGAGAAGTGCTGACATGCTGACACCTTAATATTTAGCCTTCTAGTCCCTGAACAAGGTATGTCTCTCCATTAATTATGTCTTCTTTATTTTTTCTCTGTATTGTTTTGTAGTTTTCAGTGTAGAGGTCTTACACATCTTTTGCCAGATTTATCTATAATGATATTTAAATGATATTGTTTTAAAATTTCTATTTCTAATTGTTTGAGATACAATATAGAAATACAATTAACTTTCCTGGCATCCTGCAACTTGCTAAACTCACTTATTAGATTATAAGAATGTACTTATTATAAGAGCATTTTTGTAGATTTCATTGAATTTTACATGTAGATGATCAATGTTGTCTGTGAATAAAGGCAATTTTAAAATTTCCAATCTGGATGCCTTTTATTTCCCATTCTTACCTTATTGTACTGTCTAGAACAGCTAGTGTGTTGACTAGAAGTAGTGAGAGTGAACATCTTTGTGTTGTTCCTAATCTTGGGGGTGGAGCATCCAGTCTTTCATCGTTAAGTATGTTGGTGATAGGTTTTTTCATAGACATCCTCAGTATGCTAGAGCTATTATGAGGAATAGATGTTGGATTTTATAAAATGCTTTCTCAGTATCTACTGAAATTATAATATGTTTTTTCTTTTTGGTTCTTTAGTATGATGAAATATACTGGTTTTAAAATGTTAAACCAAGCTTGTACTCTTGGGCTAAACACCACTTAGTTATGATAATTTATAGTTTTTAATATATCATTGATTTAATTTTCTAAATTTCTGTTTAGAATTTTTGCATATAATTTCATGAAAAATATGGTCTGTATTTATTTTTTCTTGTTTTATCTCTATTAGGTTTTAGGATCAAGGTAATGCTGGCCTCACAGAATGAATTAGAATGTATTATCTTCCCTTCAATTTTGTAGAAAATTTTGTGCAGAATTGGGGTTTTTTCCTTAAAGATGCTTCCAATTTCATTATTTCATCAGAGAAGTAATCTGGATCTGGAATTTTCTTCATGAGACAAATTTTAATTAGAAAATTAAATTTCCTTAATAGATTTGGTACTGACATTATCTAGCTCTTCATGGCGATCTTTGTTACTTGGAGACATTCAAGGAATTTTCCATTTCATTTACATTTTAAAATTTACTCACGTAAAGTTATTCATAATATTACATTGTTATTCTTTTACTATATGTATACTTTATAGTGACGTCACCTCTCTCATCACTGATATTGGCAATTTGTGTTTTACCTCGTTTTATTCTGAGCAGTCTGGCTAGGCATCTGTGAATTCTATTGATCTTAAAGTGTATTTCCTATAGGCAGCATAAATTGGGTCTTGCCTTATTTAACCAATATGACAATCTCTGACTTTCAATTGGTGATATTTGTATTTAATATGATTATTGATATGGTTAGATTTAAATTCATCACCTTATGATTTGTTTTCTATTGTTTTATTTGTTCTTTTTCCCCTTTTCCTCTTTTTATTTCTTTAGATTTAATTGAGTATTTTTCATGATTCTATTTTACCCAACTTTTTGACTTATTAGTTATAACTTTTAAAATTTTTGTTATTTTAGTGCTTGCTTTAGGGCTTATATTACAATGTACTGTCAAGTGGTAGTATACTGTGTATACTGTACTGTACAGTACAAGATCCTTACAATGGTGTACTTCCATTTCTCCCCTTCTGACCTTTGTGCAATTGTTGTCACATATTTTACTGTTATGTTTATTATAAACTCCACCATGCATTATTATTCTTTTTGTTTAAATGCTTAATTATCTTTAAAAGAGACTTAGGTAATAAGATTTAGACATATATTTACCCAGATAATTCATATTTCCTGTGTTCTTCATTCTTTTGTGTAGATCCAGCTTTTCATTTAGTATCATTTCCCTCTACCTGAAGGGATTGCTTTAATAATTTTTGTAATTGAGTCTGCTGGGAATGAATTCTTTCAGCTTTCATATATCTGAAAATGTCATTATTTTGCCTTCATTTTTGAGAGATAATTTTGCTGGATGTGGAATTAGTCTTCTAGCATCTAGTGTTGTCTATTAAGAAATCTGTTTATATTTTAATTCTTGTTAAATGTTCCTCTGGAAGCTTTTAGGATCATGTCTTTATCTCTGATGCCTGGAAAAGTTAGAATGATGTACCTTAGTATCTATCTTCTTGTAAGGGGAATTTCCTGACCTTTCTGTCTAGAGACTAGCAACCTTTAATTGTGGGAAATTTATTTCCTTCACAATTTTCACTCTTCTAATATTTCTCTTCTGTCTCTCCTACAAGTATTAATTCAATGTTAGCTTCCTTGATTGACTGTCTATGACTTATCACTTCCCCTTTTAAAAAGAAAAAAACTTTGAGTGTGTGTGTATTTGTGACTTACTTTTTTTCTGGGCAATATAATTCCTAGCAGTTTTCTATATTTTGTATTCCTTTGTTTATGGATTTTTTTTGCTGTTATCGGTTTAATGTTCAGGAGTTCTTTCTGACTTTAAAATTTTCTTTTAAACATTCTTTTCTCATTTTTCTTTTTTGTACCATGCTTTTATTTTCTTTTTTTCTATTTTAGTATATTCTATTTTTTTATGTTTAGAACTTTTCATTGTCTGTTTTGTCTGCATGGATGCTTTTTTTTTTTTTTTTTTTTTTTGTGGTACGTGGGCCTCTCACTGCTCTGGCCTCTCCCATTGCAGAGCACGGGCTCTGGGCCTGCAGGCTCAGCGGCCATGGCTCACAGGCCCAGCTGCTCTGCGGAATGGGGGATCTTCCCAGACCGGGGCACGAACCCGCGTCCCCTGCATCGGCAGGTGGACTCTCAACCACTGCGCCACCAGGGAAGCCCTGGATGCTTTTTTACTGTTTGCTTATCCCTTTCATTTTGGTGTCATTCCTAAATTATCAGTGATCCTTGCTTGGCTGTCCTTTCATATTTAAGAGTGAGACACTACAAGATGAAAGGTTATCATTTGAGTATTTGAGGGGCATATCTTCATGGCAAGGTGCTCTTTGGAGAACCACTTTACTTGGGCACACCTACTTGTCCATGTGGAAAGATATATTTATATATTTTCCCCAAGGCAATTTATTTTCTCTAGAAAAGAATCTTTCAATTTTCTTCATGGGAAGAATAGTCTGGCTACAAGTTTGTGGGAAACTAAAAGGGGAATTGGAGGGCCTCCCATGATTCATATGCAGACTTCTTTTCAGTCTCATGTTTCATTTTGCCCTTTACTGTACCTGATGTCCTTAAGTCCCAAACTTCTTCCTTTTTTTTCTTCTGAGAATAAAGCTGCAAGCTCTTATCTGAGATGGGCTGGGTTATACAAGTCAGCCAGTATGGGGGTGTTATATAACCCCATGTGATGGAGAGGAACACTGGAGGTCTGAGCTCCACATGCAGTTGTCAACCAATTCTGTATTGTAGCCCTTAGTCCCTTCCACTCCTCTGTGGTACCCAGAGTCACAGTACTGCTTTCTCAGAAGCAAATCAGCTTGCTTCTTAGAGGTATCTCCTGCAGGTGCTTTAGGCTGTAGCTTCCTCTATGCACTGAATCAGTTTCTACTCTTCCATTCTCTTGAATATTCTTTATTTTTTTATTAGAGTATAATTGCTTTACAATGTTGTGTTAGTTTCTGCTGTACAGTGAGTTGAATTTATATGTATACATATATCCCCTCCCTCCAGGGCCTCCATCCCCCACCATCCCACCCATCTAGGTCATCACAGAGCACCGAGCTGATTTCTCTGTGCTATATAGCACGTTCCAACTAGCTATCTATTTTACACATGGTAGGGTATTTATGTCAAACCTAATTTCCCAATTAATCCCACCCTCCCCTTTTCTGCCGTGTCCACACGTCTGTTCTCTACATCTGCCTTTCTATTTCTGCTCTTCAAATAGGTTCGTCTGTACCATTTTTCTAGATTCCACATATATGTGTTAATATACAATATTTGTTTTTCCCTTTCTGACTTACTTCACTTTGTATGACAGACTCTGTGTCCATCCACATCTCCACAAATGACCCAATTTCATTTCTTTTTATGGCTGAGTAATATTCCATTATATATATGAACCACATCTTCTTTATCCATTCATCTGTTGATGGACACTTAAGTTGTTTCCATGTCCTGGCTATTGTAAATAGTGCTGCAATGAATGTTGGGGTACATGTGTCTTTTTGAGTTATGGTTTTCTCAGGGTATATGCCCAGTAGTGGGATTGTGGGTCATATAGTAGTTCTATTTTTAGTTTTTTAAGGAACATCTGTACTGCTCTCCACAGCGGCTATATCACTTTACATTCCCACATTCTCCAGAATAGATCACACTTGGGGTCACAAATCAAGCCTTGGAAAATTTAAGAAAATTGAAATCATATCAAGCATCTTTTCCAACCACAACACTATGAGATTAGAAATCAATTACAGGAAGAAAACTGTAGAAAACACAAACACATGGAGGCAAGCTGCACTGTTAAACCAAGTGATTACTGAAGAAATCAAAGAAGAAATGTAAAAATATCTAGAAACAAATGACAATGAGAATACAACGATCCAAAACCTATGGGATGCAGCAAAGCAGTTCTAAGAGGGAAGTTTATAGCAATTCAAGCTCACCTCAAGAAACAAAAAAAATCTCAAATCAACAATCTAACCCCACACTTAAAACAACTAGAGAAAGAAGAACAAAGAAAACCCAAAGTTAGTAGAAGGAAAGAAATCATAAAGATCAGAGCAGAAATAAATGAAATGGAAATGAAGAAAACAGTAGCAAAGATCAATACAACTAAAAGTTGGTTCTTTGAGAAGACAAATAAAATTGACAGACCTTTAGCCAGACTCATCATGAAAAAAAGGGAGAGGTCCCAAATCAATAAAATTAGAAATGAAAAAGAATAAATTACAACTGACACCACAGAAATACAAAGGATCATAAAAGACTACTACAAGCAGCTCTATGCCAACAAAATGGACGACCTGGAAGAAAAGGACAAATTCTTGGAAAGGTACAGCTTTATAAGACTGAACCAGGAAGAATTGGAAAATATAAACAGACCAATCAAAAGTAATGAAATTGAAACTGTAATTAAAAATTTTCCAACAAACAAAAGTCCAGGACCAGATGGCTTCACAGGCAAATTCTATCAAACATTTAGAGAACAGTTAACACCCATCTTTCTCAAACTCTTCCAAAAAATTGCAGAGGGAGGAACAATCCCAAACTCGTTCTATGAGGCCACCATCACCCTGATACCAAAACCAGACAAAGATATCAGAAAAAAAGAAAATTACAGACCAATATCACTGACGAACATAGATGCAAAAATCCTCAACAAAATACTAGCAAACCGAATCCAACAACACATTAAAAGGATCATACACCAATGATCAAGTGGGATTTACCCCAGGGATACAAGGATTCTTCAATATATGCAAAAAAAAATCAATGTGGTACATCATATTAACAACTTAAAGAATAAAGTCTATTGAATATTCTTATCTGCTATCTCTGCACTGCTGTTCTCATTATCCACGTGGGTTCATAGTTGTAGGTTTGTTTTTTGTTTTTTTATTTTAAAAGAATCATGTTCAAGCCTTCACTGGCATTTTGATTGGTTTCTTTTAAAAGACTGCACTAAAGTTGAGTTAGGTTTAAATTGCCGTAAAGACTTCTGGCTATGTTTTAAAGGAATCCAGTCTAAGAAGGGGCAGAGAAGAGGTTTTCCTCATCCTCTTCTACATGTTAGGCTTTGTACAATGCACGTAAACCTTCTTTGTATGTTAGGCAGCTTATCTCCCTTTTAAAAGTAAGGAAACAAAGGCTTGTTAGTAAACCTTCTCCAGGCTATATAAGAAAGAACCCAGCTTTATGAGCATTATAGTTTCAGATCATTCTCTTTATACTAGTGCTTCTCAACTCCTAGGGTAGCCCAGTTTGTCTGGGACCATCCTTGTTTTGTCATAGAAAGTCCACATGCCTGGAAACTCCTCAGTCTGAGGCAAAATGTGATGTTTCTGGTTGTACGTTAAAATCATAACAGAGGTTTTCAAAAAAAAAAAAAACAAATTCCTGGGTCTCATCTTCCCAAGAATCTCATTTAATGACTCTGAGGTGGGACCAGAATTATTTGATTCGAATGTTCAAAACACTACCTTATACCATGCTGCCACTCAGGAGGTCAATAGACTGAATTCCATCATCTTTTAATCCCTAGCTGTTAATGTAAACCATTAAGTCCAGGGGTTATCAGTATATATAGCATAACAAAGGAGTAGCCTCTAGACAGGTGTTGTTGGCCAAACTGGCCTGCTGCCAATTTTTGTAAATAAAGTTTTATTGTAATACAGCCACACCCATCACATTGTCTATGGCTACTTTCTTGTTATTGCTATAGCTGCAGAGTTGAGTAGTTTGAGACTATTGGATCCATAAATCCTGAAATATTTACACACTGGTGTTTTACATAAAAGATTTTCTGACTCCTGCTCAACCCTAACATGACTCAAAACCCAACCCAACCCAAACCAAACCAAATGAGGCCCACCATATTATAAGTGCCACTGGGCACTCAGCAAAAGAATTCTGGTTCTAAGCCCTGAGGTGGAAAGGGAGTTGTGAAATGCCTTTCAGATTTAATGTGTGCACGTATAACCTGGGGATCTGGTTAAAATTCAGATTCTGTTTCAATAATGTGGGGTGGGACCAACACCCTGCATTTCTAACAAACTTGCAAGTGGTGCTAATATTCCTTCTCCAGGGACAACAGTTGGAGAAGCAGGGATGTAGGCCACTGGCTGCTTATCACAGTAAAGGGAGAGGTCACCTAAAGCCACACGACAACTGATTGCCACAATAAAAAGAGCTACTGCCTATTGACCATGTCTATGATCCAGGTAAGACAAATGAGGAAGAACACCCTAGTGTGGGAAAGAAGCAGGTCTTTAATGTCACTTTAGAACAGTGGCTCTCACAGTGTGTAGCAGCGACATCACCATCAGCATCAGGATGCAGCATCTTAGGTGATGAGCTTCATATCCAACTCTGGACTGGGAAATCCTGGAAAGGCACAGGTTGCTGTGCTTAAGGTGGGATAAGTCAAATAATGAAAATTTCCCTATCTGCCAGGGACAGTTTCCCTCTGATACTCTGAAGGAGGGTAATGGGATTGGGAATGTCATGCAGACCTGAGGTACCACAAGTTTCTGACTAAATCAAAGAAACTGCAGCCCTACCCAGAGTAAAATAATACTTTTTTAGCCAAAAGATAAGAAAGCTCTGGGTACCTAATTTTGCACTTGAATCTGTTTTGTTGTTGTTGATTTTACTTTAAGTTGATGGTATCTCCTATATCTTTATTTAAAAAATTAAATTACAAATATGTGTTTAGAGTAGAAAATTAGAAATAAAAAAAATTGAAATCAACCATAATCATATAAAATGCCAAGATAAACATGCCTATTTTCCCAAGCCTTTACCTAAACTGGTTATTACACATTTTGAAAACAAATTCAGTAAATGAAAAACTGTATCTCATTTTTTTAATTGACATTACTTCAACATGGGAATATTGTTTATAAAAGTAATGTGCACCCATTTAAAAACAACCAAACAATTCAGAAGTATATACCATAGAAATTTAGTTTCTTTAAATCCTAACAACTTGGTGTATAAACACTGATAGGTGTATAAATACCTGTTTACATAAATAGACTCATTATTCTGTAGCCTGCTTTGTTTAAGCCAATTACTTTTTTTTTTACATCTTTATTAGAGTATAATTGCTTTACAATGGTGTGTTATTTTCTGCTTTATAACAAAGTGAATCAGTTATACATATACATATGTTCCCATATCTCTTCCCTCTTGCGTCTCCCTCCCTCCCACCCTCCCTATCCCACCCCTCCAGGTGGTCACAAAGCACCGAGCTGATCTCCCTGTGCTATGCGGCTGCTTTCCACTAGCTATCTATTTTACATTTGGTAGTGTATATATGTCCATGCCTTTCTCTTGCTTTGTCACAGCTTATCCTTCCCCCTCCCCATATCCTCAAGTCCATTCTCTAGTAGGTCTGTGTCTTTATTCCTGTCTTACCCCTAGGTTCTTCATGACATTTTTTTTTCTTAAATTCCATATATATGTGTTAGCATACGGTATTTGTCTTTCTCTTTCTGACTTACTTCACTCTGTATGACAGACTCTAGGTCTATCCATATCATTACAAATAGCTCAATTTCGTTTCTTTTTATGGCTGAGTAATATTCCATTGTATATATGTGCCACATCTTCTTTATCCATTCATCCGATGATGGACACTTAGGTTGTTTCCATCTCCGGACTATTGTAAATAGAGCTGCAATGAACATTTTACTTTTTGATCAGATAGACTTGGATTTGAATAGCTGTGCCATACATTGGCTGGGTAAACTTGGAAAAGTTATGTAAATTCTCTCATGCTCTGTAAAATGCACCAATCATATAGATGTGTATATTGTATGTATAAATGTATATGTATATATATAATATATGCCTATGCCCCAACTTATCTTTTGCATTTCTAGTTACAGTTATGCTTCTAATTTTATGTGATCAAATCAATTCAATTATTTTTAAGTATTTTCTTTAAGGTTTGGTGTTCTGTTTTCCATACCTTTTTAGTATAGAATATGCACTATTAATGTTTATGTTGATGTTTTGATAATGAGTTTTTTTAGTTTTTGGAAGAGTCGAACTTCCTGGAATTTTAAGTTCCACCTAAGGAGACTTGATTTTCATCCTTTTATTACCAGAAGGATATACACAGCAATACAGCTGATATGTTTTCAGATTATAGATCTGAGGTCCTTGAAGTCCTGCTAGAGCTCCAAGGTGGGTCCTTGACAGATGTATCTTGGCAATTCCCACAGAAGCTTATAAGTAATTGGTATATTTTTCAGAATTTAAGACATACCATGTCCTCATTCCAAGCACACTTAATCCAGAAGTATTTAGAAAATGCTTTACTGTAAGGAAATGTGGATTTGTTGACAGCCTCGTGATCTGGCTGCCTCCTGGAGAAATACTATGGTTATTTTAAATGGGACTGTGATGCTGAAACGGTGGAAGCAAGGAAAGATACCTTGATCTTCACCACCAATTTCAGGCCAAGAGATTAAAAGTGAAGGATGCTGCTGAAGGTCTGAGTCAGAGCGAAGCAGCACTTATCTGTACCACAGCTTTTATCTGTCATCTTTTATTGGCCAAGCGAAGATGCTGCAAATGAAAGCATTTGGAGCCACTGTAATGATAGACCATCAACAGTACAGTTGAACTTGCTTTAACCTTGGTGGTTTCTTGCTATTCCTTTGTCAGTCAAGGTATTTGACACCATGTCCTTTAGTTATTTGAAGTTACCTTAATACCACCTTGTTAAACTTTTCCTTTCATTGCTAGTAAAACATTTTCTTTTTTTTAAGGTACGTGTTTTGGTATAGAATTCTGAGGAGAACCTTATTTACTAAATTATTCTATAAAAATAGCATATATATTACCTAAATTCCTAATAAAATTTTCAACACCTACTGCTTGCCATTTGACATTTTCACCAACATGAGCATTAAGTTTCTGTTAAGTTTTAAGGGTTTTCATGTGACCTATAGCCTTGGATGTTAATAACTTTGTTTAAATGCACATTGCAAACTTGCAAGGAAAACAAATCAAAGTAAAAACTATTTCTCTTGTCACTTGAGATGCACAAAAATCTTTGACAATGGTTTTAGTGTACAAGGAAACAAGAATCACTGAAATCATGACTAAGCAAAAGCTACTAATAAGCAAGAACACTTAGTGGTAATGAAAACATTTTCACTTGAAGTACTTATAGCTTGCAAGTTATTAAAGCCAAACCATTACCCCTTATTATCTACTCAAACTTTTATTATCTGTTCAATATACTGCATTAGGGTTTGTGGAAAGAGTGGACATATTTTATAGTTTCATAAATTCTTCTGGTTTTATTTGTCAATATTTACTATTTTGAGATGCCATATTTTTATTAGCCTAGTGCAATTAACTTTCAACAGCATCTTTAAATTATTATCTGTGCTGCAATAAAAAAAGGTAAGCATTTATTATTACTGTCTACTCTCTCTGTTAAATCTACTCAACGTTTAAATATACGACATTGACATATTCTGTAAAGAAGAAAATAAATCTTCACTCACACCATATCTAATGGATATGATTTTGTGATTCTTAACAATCTTTGTGTGTTTGATATATATAACTTGCCTTTAGGGGTTATTTATGCTCGTGAAATCTTAACCAACGTTATCTCTCAGACCTTCCCTAACTAGGACTTGTAAAGAAGTAAAAAAGAAATATCGTTCATAACAATGAGCACAGTGAGTTAGCTGAGGAGGTCAGTCAGTTACAACGTGTGGGCCTCATCTACTCGGCTGCCTGTGAGCACAGCCACGCTCATTTGTGTACGTATTGTTTATAGTTGCTTCTGTGCTACTTTGGGAGAATCGACAGAGAAGTTGTGACAGAGATCTATGGTCCACAAAGCCAAAAATATTAACTATCTAAATTACAGAAAAAGTTTGCCACTCCCTTAGTTTGATTACGTTTTTGGAAGAGAGTTTACTTGGCCACCAAAAGTTATACTTTTGGAGTGCTACGTTCTATTTATTTAAAAAAATTGGTATTTATTTTTCTGTTTTTGAATGGCCAATACATGAATATGGTGTAAAATTTAATATGTACAAAGGGAGGAAGCCCTTCCTTTGAAAAGGAAGCCTCTCCTCCACTCTTTGATTTTCTGTTTCCCTTCTGAAAGACCACCATTGTTACCTGTTTCTTGCTGTGTCTTTTTAGAAATATTCTGTCTACATAAACTTATATGATTGTGATCATACTTTTGAACAGATAACAATATATACATTCTTTTCTGCATTTTGCTTTTTGAAAAAAATCTTAACGACCTTAGAGATTGTTCTACAATTGTACACATAGAGCTGCCTTTTATTTTAAATAACTAATAGTATTCCATTATATTGTTTAATTATAATTTAGTTAGCACCTTATTAAGGGACGTTTTGTTTATGGCAGTTTTTGCAATTATAAAATTCTGCAAAATTTCTTTTGGTCTATATATTTTTATGTTCATATATATATGTGCAAATATATCTCTAGGATAATTTCCTGGAAGTGCATTCCACACCTCAAGCATATGTGTGCTCAAATAACAAATGTTGGCAAGGATGTGGAGAAGAGGGAACCCTCCCACACGGCTGGTAGTAAAGTAAATTGGTAGAGCCGCTGTGGAAAACAGTATGGAGGATTCTCAAAAAACTAAAAAGAGAACTACCATATGATCCAGTAATTCCATTCCTGGGTATATATTTGAAAAAAGCAAAAACACTAATTCGAAAAGACATATGCATCCCAAAGTTCATAGCAGGATTATTTACAATTTCCAAGATATGGAAGCAACCTATGCCCATCAACACATGAATGGATTAAGAAAGTGTGGTGTATATATATATATACACAATGGAATACTACTCAGCCATAAAAGATGAAATTTTGCCATTTGCAGTGACCTGGATGGACTTGGAGGGCATTATGCTAAGTGAAATAAGTCAGACGGAGGAAGACAAATACTGTGTGATATTACTTGCATGTGGAATCTAAAAAATACCACAAACAAATGGATATAACAAAAAAGAAACAAACTCACAGATGTAGAGAACAAACTAGTGATTACAAGTGGGGAGAGGGAAGGGGGGAAGGGCAACACAGGGGTAGGAGAGTAAGAGGTACAAACTATTAGGTATAAAATAAGCTACAAGGATATATTATACAACAAGGGGGATATAGTCAATATAATAACTATAAATGGAGTATAACCTTTATAAATTGTGACTATATTGTATACCTGTAAGTTGTGTAATATTGTATATCAATATATTTCAATAAAAATAAATATAAATTAAAAAAGGATATGTGTGCTTGAAATTTTTTTGATAAATGTTGCCATATTGCCCTCTACAGAGTAGGTACCGATTTACAGCCCTGCCTAACAAAGTATTATATAAGAACACCTGTTACTACATCCACATGCCAGCATAGAGTGTTCTCAAACTTTTTGATATTTTCTTTCTGGTAGAGAAAAAAATGTATCTTGTTGTAGTTTTAATTTACATTTATGTTGTAATGAGTGAGGTTTAGCACATTTTAATATATTATAAGCCATTTGTTTTTTCTTTTCTGTGAACAGTTAATGTTGCTTAATTTATTATTATTAAAAGAATTTCCTTTTCGTGTTATGAGCCTCTCTCTCTTCCCTCTGGCTTTAACAAACAAACGCACATTTTCCTGGAAGTCGAGTGGGTTGGCCACTCTCAGTTCTGTCACTTGAAGGGGACTGCTTCTGAGCTTCTGAACTGGGGAGTGTTGTTTCTTAATTCCTGTCATAATTTTGTTACTGTATAAAACACACAACCTTCCTTTTAGGGACCTACAATTTAACACATCTCTATATCTATTGCACATTATGAGTCACTATGAAAGAGAGGATAGCTTTCAATATACAGCAGTAAATTTAAACATATTTTTATCATGGAAATATTTTTTTAACAAAAGTCTTTTGCACATATCTAAATATATAAAACAAATTTGTTTGAAAAACAGATTTTAGAAGAAACCACTTACAGTCTTATCAAGTTGAATATCATAAACTCTTTATCACCTCTAAAGAGCTCAAATCAATCCTTGTAGGAGAATGAGGGCTTGGTTGCCAGAAGCAGCAGTGAGGAGGTTTTCGCATATAAGTACCATGCCCAGAATCTGGTGAGTGACCTGATTGAATCCCCAGATCTAATCTGACACCTGGAGAACCCATTTATCTCAGCTTAATTATCAAGGAAAAATAATCAAGCTTTCTAGATCTGAAGTAACTTACTGATTGTGAACAGATTATGCTGATTAATTTTGGTAAAAAAAATAGTGTGCTCAGATCAACCAATGTAAAAGTAAAATAATCATTTATGGTAGTATCTTCTAAGTATTCTGTTCATTAGGTCTGATCATCCAATTATATAGGTGTACAATTTGCAACTAATTCATATTGGAGGATTTGCCATGGATGTTCTTGGCTGAAAGTTAGCTGCTATATTTACAGTTGGGTCTAATGGAACAAGATGGGTCTCTAACTGGGCTAGGCTTGTCCCCAGGCTCATATGCTTCAAGGTGAATATGGTACTTCTTTCTGGAGTGTCAATTTTTCTTGAAAAAAATTTTTATTAATTATAAAATCACATACTTAATACAGTTAATTATTTAATTAATGTAAAATTATGTGTGTGTGCATATGTGAATGTGTGTGTGTATAAAGAATAGAGAAAGCAATTGTGAAAATGTTAAACAAGTGTGTATCTAGGTAATGCATTTCCACCTGGAGCAATATCCTTCTTGGGAGGCCAAAAAAATAGTCCTTTTAGCTATAAAGTATAGGTATACATGCAGTACATAAGCAGATGCATAATGTATCTGTAGTATTAAACCTTTGGGTGTGGGTTGGCAATTAGGAAAAAGTGTCTAAGTTTGCCCTAGGAATGTGCTATTGAAAAAAAGGTTTAGAAACACAGTTCTAGGTGAAGGGCATATTCTTGTTTATTGTACTATTCTTGCAACTTTTCTGAAGGTTTGAAATGGGATCGTGATGAAAATTTGTTTCCATCCTTCTTCTTCACTAGATAATGCTGGGTATGATATAGATATAATTTATAATTAAAGGTGGGTAAACATTTTTAAAACTGGCTTTAATGGTTTTATTGTAAGCATAAATAGCAAAACTCCTTATTGACCAATAGTTGCTGGTTGATTTGAGAGCCTAGAGAGAGAGAAAATGACGCAAGGGCACAACTGGAAGATTGGGTGCCTAAGATGGGCAATATGGTGCATGTTCCCTGCAGGTGAGCCAAAAGAGCCATACCATGTAATGCTCATGTACTGAAAGTCAGAGTAAAGGAGCAGAGTGTGAGTTCCCTGGATGTCTACAGATGCTCTACGCTATTTCTTCTGAAATAGTTTTGCTTTTTTTGAACCAAGTGCTTAAACTTTCGATTATGCACTAAAATATTAATTCCTACAGATCAGTTCAACTTGCTGCAATTACACCCGAACATTTTGCCTACATTTATATTACTGTGTCATAGGTCCTATTTTTTTTTTTTTTTTTTTTTGTGGTACGCGGGCCTCTCACTGCTGTGGCCTCTCCCGTTGCGGAGCACAGGCTTCGGACGCGCAGGCTTAGCGGCCATGGCCCACGGACCCAGCCGCTCTGCGGCATGTGGGATCCTCCCGGACTGGGGCACGAACCTGTGTCCCCTGCATCGGCAGGCGGACTCTCAACCACTGAGCCACCAGGGAAGCCCCATAGGTCCTAATTTTTATTAAGCTGGTTCCTGATTGACATGATTATCTCCCAAATCTGTATCTGTGAGTGTGTGTACTGTGGTTTTAAAGTCATTCTTCATTTTACCTTCTTAAATTACAATTGTTTAAAATCAATTCTTCAACTGGTGACAACATTTGGTGGGGAAAAAGAAATACTTTGAAGTACAGATTTAAGCCATTAAAAATAAAACAGATAATGGGAGAAAATTCACAGCAGCCAAAAATCAGCAAGTGTGAAACAAACCTGACATTGTTTCTAAAACTCATAATTAAGCTTGGGAATAATTAATATGTTAGCATCAGGCCAATTGTAACTACTGAATAAAGTGTCAGATAAAAAAGTAGAATATATTTAAATTTTAAAATTTAAAATTAAATTTTAAATATGGGATTATCATCACAGAAAGCCTAAGCCTTGGTATTTATAAAAAAGAAAATAAATCTCCTCTTTAGTGGCAAATGTATGAGTTTATTACTCTTGCAGTAACATTTACAAACCATGAAAACTTAGAAGAAAAACATTCTCAAAGGAGAAATATCCTGCCAGAAAGACTATAATAAAAAGTCCAAATAGTAAAAGAAAGGTATTTTAAAAATTCTTCTAGTCAGTTTCAGCTTCACCTTGAAAGGTGACACGCCTGTGATTGGAATCACTATATGATGGAAATGGCTGAATCTATTTTGGATCAAAACCAGGCAGCCAAGCTAACAAAAATAGTCCCTTATGAAGCATTGCCTACTCTAATTTGTTCAAAAGTCATGCTTTCATTACTGATTCAGAGACTGAGGTTCACTTGGTTGGATAAAAGCATGGATAATAATAGTTCGACTTTTAAAATTTGGCTGTGTTTGCTATACTTATAACAATGTCTATGAAGAGAGGTTATTTTATAAAGTTCAATAAGTGAACTTTAAATGTTCAGTAAGGGATTTTTAATAAAAACTGCCCAGACGTGTGCACAGATGGGCCCCATCTATAAAAGGAAGAGATGCTTTAGGAACCTTCAATACACTGAAGGCCACCTCTTCATTTACACCCTACCTCAGACAGTCTGCCTCCTGACGTTTTCCTTGTGAACCAGGGTTGGGGGAAAGGAGGTGGGAGGGACAAAATTATGTATTTTAGGAAAATAGTTATTTGAATGCTAAGCTTTGTGGATAACTTTATAATGAAAGAGGTAATGTAGAAGGCTTTCTGTATCATACTATAGAAGGGACTTGTCAAAATTCAAGGTTCATGTTTTTCCTCCAGTATAAAAAGACGTTAAGACAAGTGTAAAGGTTGGATGGCTAAAGTGAGTGAATCTACTACTTATTTAATTTAGTGTGGCTGAATCCACTCAACCAACAATTGTGAAGAAAGGCTGTTTTGCTGCAATAATAAAAGAGATTTGAGAGTTAGACACAGACAGTTAATTATGGGAACTATGAGTTAGTTGAGATCCTAGAGCTGTAGAGAGAATTAATAGAGTTAATGAACATAAAATTAAATGCCTAACACAAAGTAGGTATTCCCAAAAGATAGGTGGTTCATTTTATGCATGTTAAAAATGAAACATTAATGAAGTAAAGGACATAATTATTCAACTTCAGTAAAAATATCATTGCATGAGTGTTTTTCGGAGGTAAAAGGACATCCGTGGACCTGAGTGACCTGACTTCTTAGAAGATATAGATATCAAAATTTTTATTACTGGTAGCTGAAAAATTGTGTGGCATACAACCGTTGGTGTGCTGGAGGTACTGTCTCTGGCTCATAAGAATCAATTGTAAAGTTTTCAGAAACTTTCGCAAGCTGGTTGACATCCCATTGGTAGCTTGAAATCATCCATGGTGGGAATACTTATCGGCAAAAGCAAGATCTTAGGACATTTTTCTCTTTCCTTTTAGAAGGTGGTTGATAAACATTTACAAGTACACCATTGTATACAGCCTCAAATTCTGGACTTTCCTTCTTTGTGATTGACTTGGCATTTAGCAGTTAAAAAAAGTATTATTTTTATTCTCATATTTTTAAATAGGAGTTTAAAAAATGTAATGATGTCAAGCAGGAGAAAAGAAATTGAATGCTAAATTAATATGTGGTGCCTCTTGTATTAATTTATCCCATTTTCTAAAATTGATACATATGACTGTGTATACATTAATAAGAAAGATGGTAAAATAGGTAACCAACAAGGACCTACTGTAAACTAAATAAATAAATAAGAAAGATGGACTTATTTTTCCTGATGGTAAATAATTTAAAATCTTTTCTTAAAATGAAACAAACATGAATTCATTATAGGGTAAAAACTATATTTATAAATTCTTAAACTAAAATGAGATAATTCAAAAATTTTTTGCATTACGGGTGAGCTCATTCTAGTTTTGCCTTTGTAACTCTTGAGAAGCCTTGATTATTCTTTTTGGCTATTAGATAGTTTTCCAACAAAATACTTAACAAAAACAGATATACATCAAATAAGGAAATCACCTAAAACCCAAATATGTAAGAATATAGTGTGAAAGTAAATTTTGTTTACATATACACACAAACACACACACCAAATAGCCTTCTTTATGAGGACCTGCAATTTCCTATTGCAGCTGTAACAAATTCTCATAAACTGGGTCTCTTAAAAACAAATGTAATTATCTTACAGCTTGAAGTTCAGAAGTGTAAAATTAGTTACCTTGAGCAAAAACCAAGGTGTTGGCAGGTGTTGTATTCCTTCTGTAGGCTCTAGAGGAGAATCCATTTTCTTGCCTTTTCCAGCTTCTAGAGTCACTGCATTCCTTGGTTAGTGGCTCCTCCCTCTGTCTTCAAATGCAGCAGTGTAGTAATATTTTCAAATCTTTCCCCCCACTGCCCCCGCCTCTGATCTCTGCTTCCATTGTCCCATTGCCTTCTCTGATTCTGTCTTCCTCCCTCTTTTCCCTTATAAAGACACTTGTGATTGCATTGTAGTCACCCAGATAATCCAGGATAATCCTGCCATCTCAAGATCCTTAATTTGGTCCCATCAGCAAAGTCCCTTTTGCCATATAAGGTAACATATTCACAGGTTCTGGAGAATTTTTGGATGGCCATTATTCTCTCTAACACAGTCTGCCCTCTGGCCCCCAAAGATTCATGTTTGTCCCAGTTGCAAAGTATATTTATGCCATTCCAAGTTCCCAAAAGTCTAAATCCATTAGAGCATCAACTCAAGACCAAAATCTCATCTAAACCTCATTAATGCAATGTCTAATTTTGTAAGTAAGGAGTTTGTTTTTATGAGGGCGATGTAAGTCAGAGTATATTAAGTAGGGGAGTGATATGATCTTATTTGCATTTTGAAAAGATGTCCCTGGTTGTAGTACAGGGAATAAATTTCATGTGTGCGTGTATATATGCATGCACGTGCTTGTGTGAAGGGTACGAGAGAGGGGGTGCTCAAAAGTGGACATTGGAAAGTCAGGAGGCCCTTATAGAAGTCCCAGTAAGACTAGAAGGTGACTTGGATCAGGATGGCATCAATGAGAAGGGACGGAACAAGTAGATCTAGGTTATTTTTTGGAGTTAGAACTGCAAGAACCCATGGGAAGACCACAAACTGTGGGAGGGCTGGGATGAGACCGAAATCCAGGAATCTTCCTAGGCTTTTTGCATTAGGATTTGGGTGGAGCCACTTACTGAAATGAAAAAGACTAGGGAAGGATTGGATGTGGGGTCTGTGTGTGTGTGGGTATGCAAATATTTTTCTTTTGAGCATATGGTACATTTGAGAAATATATTAAGCATTTAGAGGGAAATATCAAGCAATCTGTGGAATATGAGTCTAATTCAGTGGCAAGGCCAGGACTAGAGATCTGTATTTTTAAAAATTTTATTGATGTATACTTGATTTACAATGTTGTGTTTAATATCTGCTGTACAGCAAAGTGACTCAGTTATACGTAAGTATATTCTTTTTCATATTCTTTTCCATTAGGGTTTATCACAGGATATTGAATATAGTTCCCTGTGCTATACAGGAGGACCTTGTTGTTTATCTATCTTATGTGTAACAGTTTGCATCTGCTAATCCCAAACTCTCAGTCCTTCCCTCCCCCACCCCCTCCTCCCCCTTGGCAACCACAAGTTTGTTCTCTATGTCTGTGAGTCTGTTTCTGTTTCATAGATATGTTCATTTGTGTCGCATTTTAGATTCTGCATATAAGTTATATCACATGGTATTTGTCTTTGTCTGACTTACTTCACTTAGTATGATAATCTGTAGGTCCATCCATGTTGCTGAAATGGCATTATTTCATTCTTTTTTATGGCTGAGTAATGTTCCATCATATATATATATATATATATATATATATATATATATATATATATATCTCACATCTTTATCCATTCATCTGTTGATGGACATTTAGGTTGTTTTCACATCTTGGCTATTGCAAATAGTGCTGCTATGAACATAGGCGTGCATGTATCTTTTTGAATTATAGTTTTGTCTGGATATATACCTAGGAGTGGGATTGCTGGATCATGCTTCAACTTTATTTTTAGTTTTTTGAGGATGCTCCATACTGCTTTCCATACTGCCTGCACCTGGAGATCTGTATTTAGGAATATTTGGTCTATAGAAAACCATGGAACTGGATAGAATCATTTCCAGAGAGGGGGTGGATAAAGCATGCTTAGGCATTCTGACCATTTTCTAACCAGAGAGGCAAAGGTAGAGTTTGGGTTTGAGTTGAGACAGTGATGAGAAATCCCTTAGGTGGTGACAAGAATTTCTCAGGCAACACATTTTATCCCAGTTTAAAGAGTTTTAATGGAAAAATTATGCTTTGTTTATAACTGGACAATTTCCCTCTATGTACAGAAATTCATGGCTGGCTGTCTTCATGGGTAATGATTCTCAAACTTTTAAAGCCATGGACCTTTTGGGAAGGTCAAAGGGACCTTTGGTCCCCTAAACTTACAACTGTTACTTTCCAGTGGATGATAACTTCATGAAAACAAATGACTAGAGAGAAACAAAATAGAGAAAGTGCAGGAAGCCTGTTGATAGCAACTTATGTAAAGTACTTATTAACTTTAGCACTATTTTATGGAACAATATAATTAAAACAACCTACTATCTTTTAGTAAATTGAATGCTAAATCCTCTAGCAAATGGTTAATTTACTTTATAAGGTTCTAATAATTAAGAGGTTATTAGTAAGTAGTCCAAACACCTTTTATGTAAAGTTATAAAAGTGCTTGTTATTCATCTGTAGGCACCTAAAAATGGATTTAATATTTTAACTAGAGAATCGCTGGTCGAAGGAAGGGCACTGGGCTGCCAGGCTGTTCATCATCTCTCATCTATGATGTTCCTTGCATTATAGGGTCCATGGCAATACCTTTTTTCATAATGTCTATCCTCTGGGCCAATGCTACTTGTAATGAAAATTCCTTCTTTTGATTCCATAATCTCTTAATGATAGTTGAAGTTGGTAGGTTCTATGTTGTAAGCATGCAGTTGTAAATTTGCTCTGTTTCAATGGTAAGACTTTTGTTGGTTTTGGTGGAGTACTTGAGGGATTTGTAGATTACAGATGCATGGCCCATGAATCCCTGGTCTCTTTAAAGCTCTACCTTTGTTTCGACAACCTGGTGTTGAAACACCATTCCTCATTCCTCCTGTTGATGGGGGATGCGCTGGAGGAGTCACTGTTCCTCTCTGGAGGCTGCTAGTAGGATGTTTAGACTTCCCCTCTGGCATCCGTGTGTGCCATCTCTGCCCAGGACTTTCTGGGATTGAGACTTTACATTTTCCTCCCCTGTGAAAAGCATTTAAGGGGTTAAGTGCTTAAAGGTTTAGGGGAGGTGACAGTAAAACTTGCTTTTTAGAAATGTATCTGGTGAGTGTGTGTTCTTTATATAGTTTCAACTTCATAAAAAGAAAAATAAATTGTTCTTAGGTCCATTTTGTAACTAGGATATTGCCTTCAAATAGATGAAAGCCCTCCGCAACCACAAAGCTGAGGTTCCAAAACAAAACCCTAAACAGAAAAATTCAAGATTGGGTAATTTACATTGCCAGAAGGGAAGGGAGGATAGGGAGACCAAGGTCACAGGAGAACAAATGAAAGCTCTTATGTTTGCTGTGTTTATTAAAATAAATCTAATGCAATAAATGAAATCAGGATTACAGGAAATTTAAACATGCTAAATTAGTAAGAACTGGAACTGTTCAATTTTCTATACCTTATTTTTGTTCTTAGAAATTGATAGGAATTCCTTCTTCCAGGATTTTAATGAGATCTTTATATGTGAATTTCTGTGTTGCAAAAAATATGTGTATTAAATGGCACTGTAACGTGTGTGATGTGTCTTGTGATTGTTCTGTTTCTGAATGACTCAGTTTTAATTTCAACTTTCTGGGTCCTTTCATGAGCTCAGAGACCAATTATTTAGATGTTGGAGATAGAAAAAAAAAAGGCTGGAAACTTTATTTAGCATAGCTGGTTGGGGATTTTCTAAGTTCTCTAAGGAAGACACATTCTTAATTCTGTTCATGATCATTTCAGGCTAAACTATGCAACCTTTCATCTCTTTTTTGCACAGCGCTTGGATCACTCACTCCAAATAGAGTGTGGGTACTTTGATGCTTCCAAACCTTCATTGGCAAAGCCCTCCAGCTCTTTCTTCTCTTTTACTTGACTTTTTTCCTTTCATTTTCCAACTCCCAAATATTTCTAAAGTAAGAGTGCAAGTTTGAGTCCTGGAAAAAAATTCACACTCTTGAGAAAGATATATATGGAAATAATTCCATCTAAATTAACAATTCTTAGTTGAAAGGTGAAATAAGTCTTCAGAGTTGAAAAGACACGGATCCGAGGCATGGCTGTGCCACTATGTGGCCTTGGGAAGTTATTTAATTTCTCTGTCCACCAGTTTTTTTAAATAATAATATGCTTTTCAGACAGAAAGTACTAAATTAGTTTTACACAAAGAATATTTAATACACTGCCTGGGATATTAATGCTCAATAGGTCATTAATATTGGTTACAATAAATAATACATGTATATATGTGTATGTGTATATAACATGTGTTATATAAGATTAAGTGGACATTTAGAGGGACACAGTTTCTTTTGCAATGTCATTTTTTTTATCTTGAAGACACCTCTGTTTGAATTACGTTCTAAGCACTATCACCTTACTTCAAATCAGTTATGAATACATCAGTTATTAATTTAGCTACTGAAATGGCAAGCCAAGGGGGGAGGAAAATGAGCCTTTCTTCAAGTTATGGTGGCATCACAGGAGGAGCTGGTTAAAACAAATGTGTAAGGACTGGTGCAAAAAATGAGTTTAGAAGTGGTCAATCTTGGGGTTTAAGGATGTGAAATAATCACACTCCTCAACTCAGCTCTCAAACTATAGAAGGTCAGCACTACAGGTAAAGCAGAATTGCAGAACACTGCATGGGCTCAAGGCCAAACTGAGCTTCCATTTCCAATCCTTTGATACAGACCACTGGCAGGTCTTCCCTGTCAATGAGGGTGTCCTACATTTCTGCATTTCTGTTTGCCATAGGATTGGGTAAACTAAGAGGAGAATAATGCTTGACAGAGAGAGAGAGAGAGAGTGGGTGAATTGCATAAGCAGAAACCAGGGAACACCTAGTTTATGGATGGAGGCAGGAGCAGGGGAAGATGTAGTGATGCTTTTGTTGCTTCCCTCATGGTCAATATTAATTGGGAAGAACTTCTGTAGTTGTTTTGTTTCATACCTGGCTGATGCCGAGAATGTCTTTGGACAATGCTTGACAGAATTAATTTATGAGAATGCTCCACAATTACTGGTTCTCTAAGATCTGAGGATGAAGAAAACATGCTTCAGTACATTTGTTGGGGTGAATTTTTTTTTTTTTTACATCTTTATTGGAGTATAATTGCTTTACAATGGTGTGTTAGTTTCTGCTTTATAACAAAGTGAATCAGTTATACATATACATATGTTTCCATATCTCTTCCCTCTTGTGTCTCCCTCCCTCCCACACTCCCTATGCCACCCCTCTAGGTGGTCACAAAGCAACGAGCTGATCTTCCTGTGGTATGCGGCTGTTTCCCACTAGCTATCTATTTTACTTTTGGTAGTGTATATATGTCCATGCCTCTCTCTCGCTTTGTCACAGCTTACCCTTCCTTCTCCCCATATCCTCAAGTCCATTCTCTAGTAGGTCTGTCTTTATTCCTGTCTTACCCCTAGGTTCTTCATGACATTTTTTCCCCTTAAATTCCATATATATGTGTTAGCATACGGTATTTGGCTTTCTCTTTCTACTTACTTCACTCTGTATGACAGACTCTAGGTCCATCCACCTCATTACAAATAGCTCAATTTCGTTTCTTTTATGGCTGAGTAATATTCCATTGTATATATGTGCCACATCTTCTTTATCCATTCATCCGATGAGGAAACTTAAGTTGTTTCCATCTCCGGGCTATTGTAAATAGAGCTGCAATGAATATTTTGGTACATGACCCTTTTTGAATTATGGTTTCCTCAGGGTATATGCCCAGTAGTGGGATTGCTGGGTGATATGGTAGTTCTATTTGTAGTTTTTTAAGGAACCTCCATACTGTTCTCCATAGTGGCTGTACCAATTCACATTCCCACCAGCAGTGCAAGAGGGTTCCTTTTTCTCCACACCCTCTCCAGGATTTATTGTTTTTAGATTTTTTGATGATGGCCATTCTGACCGGTGTGAGATGATATCTCATTGTAGTTTTGACTTGCATTTCTCTAATGATTAATGATGTTGGGCATTCTTTCATGTGTTTGTGGCAGTCTGTATATCTTCTTTGGAGAAATGTTGATTTAGGTCTTCTGCCTATTTTTGGATTGGGTTTTTTGTTTTATTGTTATTGAGCTGCATGAGCTGCTTATAAATTTTGGAGATAAATCCTTTGTCAGCTGCTTTGTTTGCACATATTTTCTCCCATTCTGAGTGTTGTCTTTTGGTCTTGTTTATGGTTTCCTTTGCAGTGCAAAAGCTTTGAAGCTTCATTTGGTCCCATTTGTTTATTTTTATTTCCATTTCTCTAGTAGGTGGGTCAAAAAGGATCTTGCTGTGATTTATGTCATAGAGTGTTCTGCCTATGTTTTCCTCTAAGAGTTTGATAGTTTCTGGCCCTACATTTAGGTCTTTAATCCATTTTGAGCTTATTTTTGTTTATGGTGTTAGGGAGTGATCTAATCTCATACTTTTACATGTACCTGTCTAGTTTTCCCAGCACCACTTTTTTGTTTTTTTTTTTTGCTGTACGTGGGCCTCTCACTGTTGTGGTCTCTCCCATTGCGGAGCACAGGCTCCAGACGCGCAGGCCCTGCGGCCATGGCTCACGGGCCCAGCCGCTCCGCAGCATGGGGGATCTTCCCGGACCGGGGCACAAACCCACGTCCCCTGCATCGGCAGGCAGACTCCCAACCACTGCGCCACCAGGGAAGCCCCCCAGCACCACTTTTTGAATGGCTGTCCTTTCTCCACTGTACATTCCTGCCTCCTTTATCAAAGATAAGGTGACTATATGTGCGTGGGTTTATGTCTGGGCTTTCTATCCTGTTCCATTGATCTATCTTTCTGTTTTTGTGCAAGTACCATACTGTCGATTAATGTAGCTTTGTAGTATAGTCTGAAGTCAGGGAGACTGATTCCTCCAGCTCTGTTTTTCGTTCTCAAGAGTGCTTTGGCTCTTCAGGGGTCTTTTGTGTTTCCATACAAATTGTGCAATTTTTTATTCTAGTTCTGTGAAAAATGCCAGTGGTAGTTTGATAGGGATTGCATTGAACCTGTAGATTGCTTTGGGTAGTAGAGTCATTTTCACAATGCTGATCCTTCCAATCCAAGAACATAGTATATCTCTCCATCTATTTGTATCATCTTTAATTTCTTTCATCAGTGTCTTATAATTTTCTGCATACAGGTCTTTTGTCTCCTTAGGTAGGTTTATTCCTAGATATTTTATTCTTTTTGTTGCAATGGTAAATGGGAGTGTTTTCCTTGATTTCACTTTCAGTTTTTTTCATCATTAGTGTATAGGAATGCCAGAGATTTCTGTGCATTAATGTTGTATCCTGCTACTTTACCAAATTCATTGATTAGCTCTAGTAGTTTTCTGGTAGCATGTTTAGGACACTCTATGTATAGTATCATGTCATCTGCAAACTGTGACAGCTTTACTTCTTCTTTTCCAATTTGGATTCCTTTTATTTCCTTTTCTTCTCTGATTGCTGTGGCTAAAACTTCTAAAACTACGTTGAATAAGAGTGGTGAGAGTGGGCAACCTTGTCTTGTTCCTGATCTTAGTGGAAATGGTTTCAGGTTTTCACCATTGAGGACGATGTTGACTGTGGGTTTGTCATATACAGCCTTTATTATGTTGAGGAAACTTTCCTCTATGCCTACTTTGTGCAGGGTTCTTATCATAAATGGGTGTTGAATTTTGTTGAAAGCTTTCTCTGCATCTATTGAGATGATCATATGGTTTTTCTCCTTCAATTTGTTAATATGGTATATCAAGTTAATTGATTTGTGTATATTGAAGAATCCTTGCATTCCTAGAATAAACCCCACTTGGTCATGTTGTATGATCCTTTTAATGTGCTGTTGGATTCTGTTTGCTAGTATTTTGTTGAGGATTTTTGCATCTAGGTTCATCAGTGATATTGGCCTGTAGTTTTCTTTCTTTGTTACATCCGTGTCTGGTTTTGGTATCAAGGTGATGGTGGCCTCGTAGAATGAGTTTGGGAGTGTTCCTCCCTGTGCTATATTTTGGAAGAGTTTGAGAAGGAGAGGTGTTAGCTCTTCTCTAAATGTTTGACAGAATTCGCCTGTGAAGCCATCTGGTCCTGGGCTTTTATTTGTTGGAAGATTTTTAAACACAGTTTCAATTTCAGTGCTTGTGATTGGTCTGTTCATATTTTCTATTTCTTCCTGATTCAGTATTGGCAGGTGGTGCATTTCTAAGAATTTGTTTCTTCCAGGTTGTCCATCTTATTGGCATAGAGTTGCTTGTAGTAATCTCTCATGATCCTTTTTATTTCTGCAGTGTCAGTTTTTACTTCTTCTTTTTCAGTTATAATTGTATTGATTTGAGTCTTCTCCCTTTTTTTCTTGATAAGTCTGGCTAATGGCTTATCAATTTTGTTTAACTTCTCAAAGAACCAGCTTTTAGTTTTATTGATTTTTGCTATTGTTTCCTTCATTTCTTTTTCATTTATTTCTGATCTGATCTTCATGATTTCTTTCGTTCTGCTAACTTTGGTTTTCTTTTTTTCTTCTTTCTCTCATTGCTTTAGGTGCAAGGTTAGGTTGTTTATTCGAGATGTTTCCTGTTTCTTAAGGTAGGATTGTATTGCTATAAACTTCCCTCTTAGAACTGCTTTTGCTGCATCCCATAGGTTTTGGGTCATCGTGTCTCCATTGTCATTTGTTTCTAGGTATTTTTTAATTTCCTCTTTGATTTCTTCAGTGATCACTGCATTACTAAGTAGTGTATTGTTTAACCACCGTGTGTTTGTATTTTTTACAGATCTTTTCCTGTAATTGATATCTAGTCTCATAGCATTGTGGTCGGAAAAGATACTTGATACAATTTCAATTTTCTTAAATTTACCAAGGCTTGATTTGTGACCCAAGATATGATCTATCCTGGAGAATGTTCCATGAGCACTTGAGAAAAATGTGTATTCTGTTGTTTTCGGATGGAATGTCCTATAAATATCAATTAAGTCCAACTTGTTTAATGTATCATTTAAAGCTTGTGTTTCCTTATTTATTTTCATTTTGGATGATCTGTCCACTGGTGAAAGTGGGGTGTTAAGGTCCTCTACTATGAATGTATTACTGTCTATTTCCCCTTTTATGGCTGTTAGTATTTGCCTTATGTATTGAGGTGCTCCTATGTTGGGTTCATAAATATTTACAATTGTTATATCTTCCTCTTGGATCGATCCCTTGATCATTATGTAGTGTCCTTCTTTGTCTCCTCTAATAGTCTTTATTTTAAAGTCTATTTTGTGTGATATGAGAATTGCTACTCCAGCTGTCTTTTGGTTTCCATTTGCATGAAATATCTTTTTCCATCCCCTTACTTTCAGTCTGTATGAGTCTCTAGGTCTGACGTGGGTCTCTTGTAGACAGCATACATATGGGTCTTGTTTTTGTATCCATTCAGCCAATCTGTGTCTTTTGGTGGGTGCATTTAGTCCATTTACATTTAAGGTAATTATTTTTTTTTTTTTTTTAAACATCTTTATTGGGGTATAACTGCTTTACAATGGTGTGTTAGTTTCTGCTCTACAACAAAGCGAATCAGCCATACATATACATATGTTCCCATATGTCTTCCCTCTTGCGTCTCCCTCCCTCCCACTCTCCCCATCCCACCCTTCCAGGCTGTCACAAAGCACCGAGCTAATATCCCTGTGCCTTGCGGCTGCTTCCCCCCAGCTATCTACCTTACTACGTTTGTTAGTGTGTATATGTCCATGACTCTCTCTCGCCCTGTCAAAACTCACCCTTCCCCCTCCCCATATCCTCAAGTCCGTTCTCCAGTAGGTCTGCGTCTTTATTCCTATCTTACCCCTAGGTTCTTCATGACATTTTTTCCCCTTAAATTCCATATATATGTGTTAGCATACGGTATTTGTCTTTTTCTTTCTGACTTACTTCACTCTGTATGACAGATTCTAGGTCTATCCATCTCATTACAAATAGCTCAATTTCATTTCTTTTTAAGGCTGAGTAATATTCCATTGTGTATATGTGCCACATCTTCTTTATCCATTCATCCGATGATGGGCGCTTAGGTTGTTTCCATGTCCTGGCTATTGTAAATAGAGCTGCAATGAACATTTTGGTACATGACTCTCTTTGAATTTTGGTTTTCTCAGGGTATATGCCAAGTAGTGGGATTGCTGGGTCATATGGTAATTCTATTTGTAGTTTTTTAAGGAACCTCCATACTGTTCTCCACAGTGGCTGAACCAATTCACATTCCCACCAGCAGTGCAAGAGTGTCCCCTTTTCTCCACACCCTCTCCAGCATTTATTGTTTCTAGATTTTTTGATGATGGCCATTCTGACTGGTGTGAGATGATATCTCATTGTAGTTTTGATTTGCATTTCTCTAATGATTAATGATGTTGAGCATTCTTTCATGTGTTTGTTGGCATTCTGTATATCTTCTTTGGAGAAATGTCTATTTAGGTCTTCTGCCCATTTTTGGATGGGGTTGTTTGTTTTTTTGTTATTGAGCTGCATGAGCTGCTTGTAAATTTTGGAGATTAATCCTTTGTCAGTTGCTTCATTTGCAAATGTTTTCTCCCATTCTGAGGGTTGTCTTTTGGTCTTGGTTATGGTTTCCTTTGCTGTGCAAAAGCTTTGCAGTTTCATTAGGTCCCATTTGTTTATTTTTGTTTTTATTTCCATTACTCTAGGAGGTGGGTCAGAAAGGATCTTGCTGTGATTTATGTCACAGAGTGTTCTTCCTATGTTTTCTTCTAAGAGTTTGATAGTTTCTGGCCTTACATTTAGGTCTTTAATCCATTTTGAGCTTATTTTTGTGTATGGTGTTAGGGAGTGATCTAATCTCATACTTTTACATGTACCTGTCCAGTTTTCCCAGCACCATTTATTGAAGAGGCTGTCCTTTCTCCACTGTACATTCCTGCCTCCTTTATCAAAGATAAGGTGTCCATATGTGCGTGGGTTTATCTCTGGGCTTTCTATCCTGTTCCACTGATCTATCTTTCTGTTTTTGTGCCAGTACCATACTGTCTTGATTACTGTTGCTTTGTAATATAGTCTGAAGTCAGGGAGCCTTATTCCACCAGCTCCTTTTTTCGTTCTCAAGATTGCTTTGGCTATTCGGGGTCTTTTGTGTTTCCATACAAATTGCGAAATTTTTTGTTCTAGTTCTGTGAAAAATGCCAGAGGTAGTTTGATAGGGATTGCATTGAATCTGTAGATTGCTTTGGGTAGTAGAGTCATTTTCACAATGTTGATTCTTCCCATCCAAGAACATGGTATATCTCTCCATCTATTTGTATCATCTTTAATTTCTTTCATCAGTGTCTTATAATTTTCTGCATACAGGTCTTTCGTCTCCTTAGGTAGGTTTATTCCTAGATATTTTATTCTTTTTGTTGCAATGGTAAATGGGAGTGTTTTCTTGATTTCACTTTCAGATTTTTCATCATTAGTATATAGGAATGCCAGAGATTTCTGTGCATTAATTTTGTATCCTGCTACTTTACCAAATTCATTGATTAGCTCTAGTAGTTTTCTGGTAGCATCTTTAGGATTCTCTATGTATAGTATCATGTCATCTGCAAACAGTGACAGCTTTACTTCTTCTTTTCCGATTTGGATTCCTTTTATTTCCTTTTCTTCTCTGATTGCTGTGGCTAAAACTTCCAAAACTATGTTGAATAAGAGTGGTGAGAGTGGGCAACCTTGTCTTGTTCCTGATCTTAGTGGAAATGCTTTCAGTTTTTCACCATTGAGGATGATGTTTGCTGTGGGCTTGTCATATATGGCTTTTATTATGTTTAGGAAAGTTCCCTCTATGCCTACTTTCTGGAGGGTTTTTATCATAAATGGGTGTTGAATTTTGTCGAAAGCTTTCTCTGCATCTATTGAGATGATCATATGGTTTTTCTCCTTCAATTTGTTAATATGGTTTATCACATTGATAGATTTGCGTATATTGAAGAATCCTTGCATTCCTGGAATAAACCCCACTTGATCATGGTGTATGATCCTTTTAATGTGCTGTTGGATTCTGTTTGCTAGTATTTTGTTGAGGATTTTTGCATCTATGTTCATCAGTGATATTGGCCTGTAGTTTTCTTTCTTTGTGACATCCTTGTCTGGTTTTGGTATCAAGGTGATGGTGGCTTCGTAGAAGGAATTTGGGAGTGTTCCTCCCTCTGCTATATTTTGGAAGAGTTTGAGAAGGATAGGTGTTAGCTCTTCTCTAAACGTTTGATAGAATTCACCTGTGAAGCCATCTGGTCCTGGGCTTTTGTTTGTTGGAAGGTTTTTAATCACAGTTTCAATTTCAGTGCTTGTGATTGGTCTGTTCATATTTTCTATTTCTTCCTGATTCAGTCTTGGCAGGTTGTGCCTTTCTAAGAATTTGTCCATTTCTTCCAGATTGTCCATTTTATTGGCATAGAGTTGCTTGTAGTAATCTCTCATGATTTTTTTTATTTCTGCAGTGTCAGTTGTTACTTCTCCTTTTTCATTTCTAATTCTATTGATTTGAGTCTTCTCCCTTTTTTTCTTGATGAGTCTGGCTAGTGGTTTATCTATTTTGTTTATCTTCTCAAAGAACCAGCTTTTAGTTTTATTGATCTTTGCTATTGTTTCCTTCATTTCTTTTTCATTTATTTCTGATCTGATTTTTATGATTTCTTTCCTTCTGCTAGCTTTGGGGTTTTTTTGTTCTTCTTTCTCTAATTGCTTGAGGTGCAAGGTTAGGTTGTTTATTCGAGATGTTTCCTGTTTCTTAAGGTGGGCTTGTATTGCTATAAACTTCCCCCTTAGAACTGCTTTTGCTGCATCCCATAGGTTTTGGGTCGTTGTGTCTCCATTATCATTTGTTTCTAGGTATTTTTTTATTTCCTCTTTGATTTCTTCAGTGATCACTTCATTATTAAGTAGTGTATTGTCTAGCCTCCATGTGTTTGTATTTTTTACAGATCTTTTCCTGTAATTGATATCTAGTCTCATGGCGTTGTGGTCGGAAAAGATACTTGATACAATTTCAGTTTTCTTAAATTTACCAAGGCTTGATTTGTGACCCAAGATATGATCTATCCTGGAGAATGTTCCATGAGCACTTGAGAAAAATGTGTATTCTGTTGTTTTTGGATGGAGTGTCCTATAAATATCAATTAAGTCCATCTTGTTTAATGTATCATTTAAAGCTTGTGTTTCCTTATTTATTTTCATTTTGGATGATCTGTCCATGGGTGAAAGTGGGGTGTTAAAGTCCCCTACTATGAATGTGTTACTGTTGATCTCCCCTTTTATGGTTGTTAGTATTTGCCTTATGTATTGAGGTGCTCCTATGTTGGGTGCATAAATATTTACAATTGTTATATCTTCTTCTTGGATCGATCCCTTGATCATTATGTAGTGTCCTTCTTTGTCCCTTTTAATAGTCCTTATTTTAAAGTCTATTTTGTCTGATATGAGAATTGCTACTCCAGCTTTCTTTTGGTTTCCATTTGCATGGAATATCTTTTTCCATCCCCTTACTTTCAGTCTGTATGTGTCTCTAGTTCTGAAGTGGGTCTCTTGTAGACAGCATATATAAGGGTCTTGTTTTTGTATCCATTCAGCCAATCTGTGTCTTTTGGTGGGAGCATTTAGTCCATTTACATTTAAGGTAATTATTGATATGTATGTTCCTATTTCCATTTTATATATTGTTTTGGGTTCGCTACTATAGGTCATTTCCTTCTCTTGTGTTTCGTGTCTAGAGAAGTTCCTTTAGCATTTGTTGTATAGCTGGTTTGGTGGTGCTGAACTCTCTCAGCTTTTGCTTGTCTGTAAAGGTTTTAATTTCTCCATCAAATGTGAATGAGATCCTTGCTGGGTAGAGTAGTCTTGGTTTCAGGCTATTCTCCTTCATCACTTTCAGTATGTCCTGCCACTCCCTTCTGGCTTGTAGGGTTTCTGCTGAGAGATCAGCTGTTAACCTTATGGGGATTCCCTTGTGTGTTATTTGTTGTTTTTCCCTTGCTGCTTTTAATATGCTTTCTTTGTATTTAATTTTTGACAGTTTGATTAATATGTGTCTTGGCGTGTTTCTCCTTGTATTTATCCTGTATGGGACCCTCTGTGCTTCCTGGACTTGATTAACTATTTCCTTTCCCATATTAGGGAAGTTTTCAACTATAATCTCTTCAAATATTTTCTCAGTCCCTTTCTTTCTTTCTTCTTCTTCTGGAACCCCTATAATTCGAATGTTGGTGCGTTTCATGTTGTCCCAGAGGTCTCTGAGACTGTCCTCAGTTCTTTTCATTCTTTTTTCTTTATTCTGCTCTGCAGTAGTTATTTCCACTACTTTATCTTCCAGGTCACTTATCCGTTCTTCTGCCTCAGTTATTCTGCTATTGATCCTATCTAGAGTGATTTTAATTTCATTTATTGCATTGTTCATTGTTGCTTGTTTCATCTTTAGTTCTTGTAGGTCCTTGTTAACTGTTTCTTGCATTTTGTCCATTCTACTTCCAAGATTTCGGATCATCCTTACTATCATTATTCTGAATTCTTTTTCAGGTAGATTGCCTATTTCCTCTTCATTTGTTAGGTCTGGTGGGTTTTTATCTTGCTCCTTCATCTGCTGTGTGTTTTTCTGTCTTCTCATTTTGCTTATCTTACTGTGTTTGGGGTCTCCTTTTTGCAGGCTGCAGGTTCGTAGTTCCCGTTGTTTTTGATGTCTGTCTCCAGTGGCTAAGGTTGTTTCAGTGGGTTGTGTAGGCTTCCTGGTGGAGGGGACTAGTGCCTGTGTTGTGCTGGATGAGGCTGGATCTTGTCTCTCTAGTGGGCAGGTTCACGTCTGGTGGTGTGTTTTGGGGTGTCTGTGGCCTTATTATGATTTTAGGCAGCCTCTCTGCTAATGGGTGGGGTTGTGTTCCTGTTTTGCTAGTTGTTTGGCATAGGTTGTCCAGCACTGTGGCTTGCTGGTCGTTGAGTGAAGCTGGGTGCTGGTGTTAAGATGGAGGTCTCTGGGATATTTCCACCGTTTAATATTATGTGGAGCTGGGAGGTCTCTTGTTGACCAGTGTCCTGAAGTTGGCTCTCCTACCTCAGAGGCAGAGCCCTGACTCCTGGCTGGAGCACCAAGAGCCTTTCATCCACACAGCTCAGAATAAAAGGGAGAAAAAGTAGGGAGAATTAGTAGAAGTATGAGTAAAGAAAGAGGGAGAGGAGGAAAGGAAGGAAGGAAGAAAGAAGCAAAGAAGGAAAGAAAGGAGGGAGGGAGGGAGGGAGGGAGGAAGGAAGGAAGGAGGGAAAGAAGGAAAAAAGACAGAAAGAAAGATGATACAGTAAAAATAAAATAAAGTATAATATAGTTATTGAATTAAAAAATATTTAGAAAAAAAAAAAAAAAAAGGGACGGATAGAACCTTAGGACAAATGTTGGAAGCAAAGCTACACAGAGAAAATCTTACACAGAAGCATACACATACACCTTCACAAAAAGAGGTAAAGGGGGAAAAATCATAAATCCTGCTCCCTGAGACCACCTCCTCAATTTGGGGTGATTCGTTGTCTAAAGGAGGGAGGGAAGGAAGGAAAGAAAGAAAGAACGAAGGTAAAGTATAATAAAGTTATTACAATTAAACTTAATTATTAAGAAAAAGAATTTTTAAAAAAAGTCATGGACGGATAGAGCCCTAGGACAAATGGTGGAAGCTAGAGTATACAGACTAGATGTCACACAGAAGCATACACGTACACATTCACAAAAAGAGGAAAAGGGAAAAAAATCATAGATCTCGCTCCTAAATTCCACCTCTTCAATTTGGGATCATTCCTTGTCTATTCAGGTATTCCACAGATGCAGGGTATATCAAGTTGATTGTGGAGCTTTAATCCGCTGCTTCTGTGGCTGCTGGGAGAGATTTCCCTTTCTCTTCTTTGTTCTCACAGCTCACAGGAGCTCAGCTTTGGATTTGGCCCTGCCTCTGCGTGTAGGTCGCTGGAGGGCGTCTGTTTTTTTGCTCAGACAGGACGGGGTTAAAGGAGCCGCTGATTCGGGGCCTCCGGCTCACTCAGGCCGGGGGTTGGGGGATGGGGGAAGGAGGGGCACTGCGTGCGGGGCGGGCCTGCGGCGGCAGAGGCAGCGTGACGTTGCGGCAGAGGCCGGCGTGACGTTGCACCAGCCTGAGGCCCGCCGTGCGCTGTCCCGGGGAAGTTGTCCCTGGATCCCGGGAACCTGGCAGTGGCGGGCTGCACAGACTCCGCGGAAGAGGGGTGTGGAGAGTGACCTGTGCTCGCACACAGGCCCCTTGGTGGCGGCAGCAGCAGCCTTAGCGTCTCCCGCCCGTCTCTGGGGTCTGCGGTTTTAGCCGCGGCTCGCGCCCGTCTCTGGGGTTTGCGCTTTCAGCCGCGGCTCGCGCCCGTCTCGGGGGCTCGCGCCCTCAGCCGCGGCTCGCGCCCGTCTCTGGGGTTCGCGCTTTTAGCCGCGGCTCGCGCCCGTCTCTGGAGTTCCTTTAAGCAGCGCTCTTAAACCCCTCTCCTCGCGCACCAGGAGACAAAGAGGGAAGAAAAAGTCTCTTGCCTCTTCGGCCGGTGCAGGCTTTTCCCCGAACTCCCTCCCGGCTAGTCGCGGCGCACCAACCCCCTCAGGCTATGTTCAAGCCGCCAACCCCCGTCCTCTCCCTGAGCTCCGCCCAAAACCAAAACCCGAGCCTCAGCTCGCAGCCCCGCCCGCCCCGGTGGGTGAGCAGCAAGCCTCTCGGGTTGGTGAGTGCTGGTCAGCACCGATCGTCTGTGCAGGAATCTCCCCGCTTTGCCCTCCGCACCCGTCGCTGTGCACTACTCCGCGGTCCCGAAACTCCCCCCTCTGCCTCCCGCAGTCTCCGCCCGCGGAGGGGCTTCCTAGTGTGTGGAAACTTTTCCTCCTTCACAGCTCCCTCCCACTGGTGCAGGTGCCGTCCTTATTCTTTTGTCTCTGTTTTTTCTTTTGCCCTACCCAGTTACGTGGGGAGTTTCTTGCCTTTTGGGAGGTCTGAGGTCTTCTGACAGCCTTCAGTAGGAGTTCTGTAGGAGTTGTTCCACGTGTGGATGTATTTCTGGTGTATCCGTGGGGAGGAAGGCGATCTCCGCGTCTTACTCTTCCGCCATCTTCAAGGTCCCCCTCAATTAAGGTTTATTACAAGAATATTATCTGATAAGTAATAGGTCAAAAATCATTTGTTTTCTTTTTTCTTCTGTTGATTTTTCTGTTTGTACTGGTAATTGTATTTGATCCTGGCTGGAAGCCGCCCAGATGGGTGGTGGCTGGGAGCTGAGGCTCTGGCTTCGGAGGTCAGATCCCAGGGAGAGGACTGGGATTGGCCGCGCCAACACAGCCCGAAGGGGGCCGGTGCACCACAGCCAGCCGGGAGGGAGTCCGGAAAAACGTCTGGACCTGCCCTCTATTTGACACGTTATTTTTCTATGCCTCAGTTTCCTTATCTCAGACACGTTGAGCTTAGTTTCCACACAAAATTTCAGTCAAGCGAGGGTGATACTACTTTAAGTTTCTATTAGTTCTTTATCGTTCCTAAAGCTCTTTCAAAGCCTGGCCAATGCCGGAAAGCTCCTGAGGAAACCCACAAAAGCTCCGACTTTTGAGGGCCGTCGCTGCAGTCCCAGCACAGGCTCCGCAGACTTAAGGTAATTATTGATATGTATGTTCCTATTCCCATTTTCTTAATTGTTTTGGGTTCGTTATTGTAGGTCTTTTCCTTCTCTTATGTTTCTTGCCTAGAGAAGTTCCTTTAGCATTTGTTGTAAAGCTGGTTTGGTGGTGCTGAACTCTCTCAGCTTTTGCTTGTCTGTAAATGTTTTAATTTCTCCATCAAATCTGAATGAGATCCTTGCTGGGTAGAGTAATCTTGGTTGCAGGTTTTTCTCCTTCATCACTTTAAATATGTCCTGCCAGTCCCTTCTGGCTTGCAGAGTTTCTGCTAAAAGATCAGCTGTTAACCTGATGGGGATTCCCTTGTGTGTTATTTGTTGTTTTTCCCTTGCTGCTTTTAATATGTTTTCTTTGTATTTAATTTTTGACAGTTTGATTAATGTGTGTCTTGGCGTATTTCTCCTTGAATTTATCCTGTATGGGACTCTCTGTGCTTCCTGGACTTGATTAACTATTTCCTTTCCCATATTAGTGAATTTTTCAACTGTAATCTCTTCAAATATTTTCTCAGTCCCTTTCTTTTTCTCTTCTTCTTCTGGAACCCCTATAATTCGAATGTTGGTGTGTTTAATGTTGTCCCAGAGGTCTCTGAGACTGTCCTCAGTTCTTTTCATTCTTTTTTCTTTATTCTGCTTTGCAGTAGTTATTTCTACTCTTTTGTCCTCCAGGTCACTTATCCGTTCTTTTGCCTCAGTTATTCTGCTATTGATCCCATCTAGAGTATTTTTAATTTCATTTATTGTGTTGTTCATCATTGCTTGTTTCATCTTTATTTCTTCTAGGTCCTTCTTAAATGTTTCTTGCATTTTGTCTATTCTATTTCCAAGATGTTGGATCATCTTTACTATCATTACTCTGAATTCTTTTTCAGGTAGACTTCCTATTTCCTCTTCATTTGTTACGTCTGGTGGGTTTTTATCTTGCTCCTTCATTTGCTGTGTGTTTTTCTGTGTTTTCATTTTGCGCATCTTACTGTGTTTGGGGTCTCCTTTTTGCAGGCTGCAGGTTCATAGTTCCCGTTGTTTTTGGTGTCTGTTCCCAGTGGCTAAAGTTGGTTCAGTGGGTTGTGTAGGCTTCCTGGTGGAGGGGACTAGTGCCTGTGTTCTGGTGGATGAGGCTGGATCTTGTCTTTCTGGTGGGCAGGTCCACGTCTGGTGTTGTGTTTTGTGCTGCCTGTGGACTTATTATGATTTTAGGCAGCCTCTCTTCTAATGGGTGGATTTGTGTTCCTGTCTTGCTAGTTGTTTGGCATAGGGTGTCCAGCACTGTAGCTTGCTGGTCGTTGAGTGAAGCTGGGTGCTGGTGTTGAGATGGAGATCTCTGGAAGATTTTTGCCATTTGATATTATGTGGAGCTGGGAGGTCTCTTGTGGACCAGTGTCCTTAAGTTGGCTCTTCCACCTCAGAGGCACATCACTGACTCCTGGCTGGAGCACCAAGAGCCTTTCATCCACACGGCTCAGAATAAAAGGGAGAAAAAGTAGAAAGAAAGAATTAGTAGAAGTAGAAAGAAAGAAAGAAACAAAGAAAGGAGGGAGGGAGGGAGGAAGGAAGGAAGGAGGGAAGGAAGGAAATAAAGAAAGAAGAACAATTAAAATAAAATAAAGTAAGATAAAATACAATAAAGTTATTAAAATGAAAAAATAATTATTAAGAAAAAAATTTTTCTTTAAAAAAAAAAAAACACAGACGGCTAGAACCCTAGGACAAATGGTGGAAGCAAAGCTATGCAGACAAAATCTCACACAGAAGCATACATATACACACACAAAAAGAGGAAAAGGGGAAAAATCATAAATCTTACTCTCAAAGTCCACCTCCTCAATTTTGGATGATTTGTTGTTTATTCAGGTATTCCACAGATGCAGGGTACATCAAGATGATTGTGGAGCTTTAATCCGCTGTTTCTGAGGCTGCTGGGAGAGATTTCCCTTTCTCTTCTTTGTTCTCACAGCTCCTGGGGCTCAGCTTTGGATTTGGCCCCGCCTCTGCGTGTAGTTCGCAGGAGGGCGTCTGTTCTTTGCTCAGACAGGATGGGGTTAAAGGAGCAGCTGCTTCGGGGACTCTGGCTCACTCAGGCAGGGGGGAGGGAGGGGTACGGAGTGCGGGGCGAGCCTGCGCGGCAGAGGCCGGCGTGAAGTTGCACCAGCCTGAGGCGCGCCGTGCGTTCTCCCGGGGAAGTTGTCCCTGGATCCCGGGACCGTGGCAGTGGCGGGCTGCACAGGATCCCGGGAAGGGGGGTGTGGAGAGTGACCTGTGCTCGCACACAGGCTTCTTGGTGGCGGCAGCAGCACCCTAGCGTCTCATGCCCGTCTCTGGGGTCTGCTCTTATAGCCGAGGCTCGCGCCCGTCTCTGGAGTTCCTTTAAGCAGCGCTCTTAATCCCCTCTCCTCATGCACCAGGAAACAAAGAGGGAAGAAAAAGTCTCTTGACTCTTGGCAGGTCCAGACTTTTCCCGGACTCCCTTCCGGCTAGCCGTGGTGCCCTAACCCCTTGCAGGCTGTGTTCACGCCGCCAACCCCAGTCCTCTCCCTGCGCTCCGAGCGACTGAAGCCCAAGCCTCAGTTCCCACCCCCCACCCGCCCCGGCGGGGGAGCAGACAATCCTCTCGGGCTGGTGAGTGCCGGTCGGCCCTGATCCTCTGTGCGGGAATCTCCCCACTTTACTCTCCGCACCACTGCTGCTGTGCTGTCCTCCGCGGCTACGGAGCTTTCCCCCTCCGCCACCCGCAGTCTCTGCCCACGAATGGGCTTCCTAGTGTTTGGAAACTTTTCCTGCTTTACAGCTCCCCGCCACTGGTGCAGGTCCTGTCCCTATTCTTTTGTCTCTGTTTATTCTTTTTTCTTTTGCCCTATGCAGGTACGTGGGGGGTTTCTTGCCTTTAGGGAGGTCTGAGGTCTTCTGCCAGCGTTCAGTAGGTGTTCTGTAGGAGTTGTTCCACGTGTAGATGTATTTCTGGTGTATCTTTGGGGAGGAAGGTGATCTCCGCATCTTACCTATCTGCCATCCTCCCGTCGTCCTCCCCTAGGGTGAAATTTGAGATGATCAGAGTATGAGGTACAGTATGGGAATGCAGTTTACCGAAGTATTTTGAGTATGTTAGAGGAACACAGAAGAGTGGGATACATACCTAGAAAGGAGGAGTAGAAGGACTCCTATGACAAACCAGTTGTGTTACTTTTGCTGCTTTTTGGGAGCACAGGACTCAGCAAAAGTGCAACATTGTGACTGTGGAAGAGTCATTACAAAAGGTTTAAGACAGGGGGCATTCACAGAGAGGTGCCATCCTTGAAGGACAATTGTAATTACCTTACAGTGTCACATGTTCTGATCATCTCCAATCAAAACAAACAAAACTGATTGCAGTTCCCTGTTCTTAAATCCTTCGGTCATTCTCTCATGCTGCTCAGTCACACACCTATCTCTTTCTCCATTTGAATCCATTCTGTTTTCTGTCAGCATCTTTTCAGGAGACAAAATAATTTTCCACTTTTTTATGCAGGGAAATTTAGCTCACTTTTTCCGGTGCAAACAGCCAACTCAGCTGTGGGACTCCCTCTGCTGAGCAAAGATTTGGACAAAGCTCCAAAATGACTATTTGCCAGATCCTCAATAAACTTAACAGAGCCTGACACCCTCCACAAATGTGTTGGGGAGAAGAGGAAGGTTTCATTCCTCCACTTATAATTCAATAATCCCAGAAAGGAGAATTTCAAAAGGATTTTCAAAAGGAGTTTTGGTATCAAATAATACTAATGCAAAACCAGAATTTGATTTTCTTTTTTTCAAAATGACAAAATTTTCTTGGATTATTGGTCTGCTCTTAGTAATAGGTTGTAAAACGTTCTTAACTTATGCAGAGTTTATCTAGATAACAAAGATTCTATATCTTACCAGAATAATCTTCTGTGGTTTATGTTGACCGTTTTACTTCCTTGATTATTTAAGAAAACAAAGACTTCTCTCATCAAAATTCTCTACAATCATATGTTTATGTTTATTTAAAAATATTTTGTTACTACTTTGAAATGAGTTGCTAAGTATTGTCTTTCAGGTACACATGATCCAATTCCTGTCTGAAGTGTTCAAATCTCCTGACAGCTTTTGAATTTTTTCCTTTCCAAAATTGAGTCATATCTCTTGCACCTGAAATTGTCTTTGATATTTCTAAGAGGGGCCTTTGGAAAATCACAAAGGATTTATTCTTTCACCTTGTAAAAAGAATGGTGTTAGAAATTGTTAATCTGGGGGGATATGTTACTATTGATGAGCTGCATGGGAAGTGTTGTCAAATCCAAAGAGATGTTTAACCATTCCTAGGTTATATTTGTATGGTTCAGTGTTATAAAAACAAAATATTTCAGAAATTATATACTGTATGGGAAGGTCTAGAGATTTGCTAATCCTGTGTCCATGAGATATTTTTATTTATCAGGGTACTGGTGCTGCTTTGCCTGATATTAGACAGCAGTATAGGGTTATCATATTTTCATAACATAATTTCAGTTACGTAAAAAAATATTTCACGTCATAATGTCAGTTATATTTTAAAATACCAGCTTGGTCTAGATTTACTTTTTAACTTGAATTTAGCATCTCATATGCCAGTGGCTTTCAATGGGGGATTTACATCACTTGCTTAAGGAGTTTTATTAATGTATGGATCTTAGGAACTACTCTGGACTTAGACAGTCTCTTTATTTGATATTCTTGATATTTTCTTAATATATTCTAACTTGATATATTCATAGTAAATTATGTCTCAGGATTAATATATGTTATATCTGAAGATTTTTTCCTTTGTAAAGATTACGTTTATCTATTTTTAAAAATTAGGTACAATACCTGCTCTTCTTTGAAAATGGGATAATGATTATGTTTACAGATATGTTGTCTAAAACTTTTTAGATTGACTTTTATCTAGTTTTACATGCCATAGAAACAACCAAATTTCTTTTCAATTGCATTAGTCTTATAATGAACTCTCATCAGATCTTTCTCTTTTGAAAATTATCAGTAATATATTAACCACAGCTATTTTAAATCTTTTGTCATCTAGAAATAGTTTTTTGTTTGTTTTTCTTTAATACTTTCCTAAAAGCACTTGCAATCAGCTATAGGCCAGAGCACTTTGTTTTCAATAAAGGATTCTTTTATAGGTCCAAGGAAAAGGACTATACACAGTACATTTGGGCATAGGCTTCTTCTTTTTTTTTTTTTTAAGATTTTAATTCATTTTAATATGTTATACTGAGACTTATCGGGAACATGAGTAAGAAAGTAATATTTTTGGTAAAGTTCTTGGACTAAATTCTTTTTATGTGTCATACATAAAGCTAATTGGAAATTTTTTTTTTTTTTTTTTTTTTTTTGTGGTACGTGGGCCTCTCACTGTTGTGGCCTCTCCCGTTGCGGAGCACAGGCTCCAGACGCGCAGGCTCAGCGGCCATGGCTCACTGGCCCAGCCGCTCTGCGGCATGTGGGATCTTCCCGGACTGCGGCACGAACCCGTGTCCCCTGCATCGAAAGGCTGACTCTCAACCACTGCGCCACCAGGGAAGCCCAGAATTATTTTTTAAAGTAATTAATTAATGAATTTTTGGCTGCATTGGGTCTTCATTGCTGTGCACAGTCTTTTTTTAGTTGTGGCGAGCCGTGGCTACTCTTTGTTGTGGTGCACAGACTTCTTATTGTGGTGGCTTCTCTTGTTGTGGAGCATGGGCTCTAGGCATGTGGGCTTCAGTAGTTGTAGCGCATGGGCTTAGTTGCTCCGCGGCATGTGTGATCTTCCCGGACCAGGGCTTGAACCCGTGTCCTCTGCATTGGCAGGCAGATTCTTATGCACTGCACCCCCAGGGAAGCCCGATCAATATATTTAAAAAAATTTATATTGGAGTATAGTAGGTATACGGCAAGGTGTCTCAGTTATACACATATATCCACTGTTTTAGATTCGTTTCCCATATAGGTCATTACAGAGTATTGAGTAGAGTTTCCTGTGCTATAGAGTAGGTCCTTATTAGTTATCTATTTTATATATAGTACGGTGTATATGTCAGTCCCAATCTTACAATTTATCCCTCTCCCCCTTTTCCCCCTTGGTAACATAAGTTTGTTTTCTGATGGCATCATTTAAATAAATTTGAGATCAGTGGCTGAGTCAGGATTTTTAGAATTCTAGCTGAGAAGCTGATAGGTTCATGAGACTGCTGACCCAAGATCAAGCAGAATGAGAATTAGTTATACAAGACTAAATGAACTGATCAAGGATGATTGTGGATTTTGTTTGGAATATTGTTGAGATTTTAATGTTCTATTTTCTGGATATATAAAGAATCCCATTCCCTTTTCTTCAAGTTATGTATAATGCATTACTCTTTAGTAGGCTATGCTCTTGTAAACTGAAACTTTTGTCAATTATATCTTTTTCCCCTTGAAGAATACTGCTAGTATTCTTATTTTCAGGACAATATAATTATTTATACAGTCTCAGTAAGAATCTGTTTTTCTCATTATGAGGACATAATTGAAGTCATTGGTAACTAAGTTCTTACCTGGAATGTCATATTTGATAATGATGCTCATTTAATCAGATATGACCAGCTACTTTTAAAGAACACAGTTTGACTCTATGGAGCCAGTTCTTACAAAGCCCTCCTGGAAAAAACTAGCCTGGTACCTGCTTTTGAGGTTCCCAACCTCATAGATGTGTAAGGAAGTCATTTCCTGGTTGGCCCAGTGAGAAGTAAAGGGTAAATTCCGCAACTGGTTTGTTTATACACTGCATATTCTAAAGAAAGATTTGGTCCTTGCCCTGGCTCCTGAGCAGTAAACTCTCAGCTTTGGAATATCCTGGCTGCTAAGAGGGTCTATTTACCTGGGGGACCACAACCATATCACATACTCTATGCTAACAGTGGGACTTCTGGTGGGGACCTTGGGCCATCATGTGGTATCAGCTTCAACACTGGAGGAGCTGGAGGCTAAGGTCAGTTACACAGGCGGTCAACCCTGCCTATGTGACTGACCCCGATAAAGACCCCAGACACCAGGCTTGGATCAGCTTCCTTGGTTGGCAACACTCTTATGAGTTGACACCCACCATTTCTGGGAGGATTAAGTTGTTGTCCATAGGACTCCACTGGGAGAGGACAACAGGAAGCTTCTACCTAGTGTTTCCTGGACTCTGCCCTATGTACTTCTTCCCTTTGCTGTTTTTAGTCTACATCTTTTTTTTGTAATAAACCACAGCTGTGAATATAATGGGTTTTCTGAGTTCTGTGAATCCTTTTAGTGAATCACTGAGCCAGAGAGTGTTCTTGGGGATCCCAAACACCACCCAGGAAACTTGGGATCTTTCAGGAACCTCAAGAGGAGAATTCTCACAAATTTTTTTTTCTTGTAAATTTTTGATTACTACTGGTGAGATCTGATGGGGAGTTCTTGTCTTGGCTTAGGTGTGATAAAGAGAAATTTTGTGTTTCAATGGAAAACTATGCATTCTCTGTAGCACACACTTTTGTTCATTGTCTTTGAGCTATTTTGCACCTCTTTTATTTTGTATATTTTATAATTTATTTTGTATATTTTATAATTTATTTTGTATATTTTATAATTTATTTTTATTAAAGTATAGTTGATTTATAATGTTTCAGGTATACAGCAAAGTGATTCAGTTATATATATATTCTTTCAGATTCTTTTCCAGTATAGGTTATTACAAAATATTGAATATAGTTCCCTGTGCTATACAGTAGGACCTTGTTGTTTATCTATTTTATATATAGTGTGTATCTATTAATCTCAAATTCCTAATTTATCCCTACACCCCTCCTTTCCCCTTTGGTAACCATGTCTATTTTCTAAGTCTTTGAGTCTATTTCTGTTTTGTAAATCAGTTCATTTGTATCATTTATTTAGATTCCACATATAAATGACATCATATCATATTTGTCTTTCTCTGACTGACTTACTTCACTTAGTATGGTAATCTCTAGGTCTATCCATGTTGCTGCAAATGGTATTGTTTCATTCTTTTTTCTGGCTAATATTCCATTATACATATATACCACATCTTGTTTAGCCACTCATCTGTCAATGGACATTTAGGTTGCTTCCATGTCTTGGCTATTGTAAATAGTGATGCTATGAACACTGGGGTATTTTGCACCTCTTTTAAATTGTTGGTAAATGATGGCTATGCAAACTCTTTCTTTTCTATAGAGATTTAATTGATTTTGTCTCCACCTATAGATAAACCAGTTTTGGTACCAAATCATAAACTGGACTGAATCTTGCTACCTTGCCCAAATTGTCAATCATTACCAAATATTCAAATCTTCCATTCCCTTCAAATCTGGCTGCGATTCATCAAAGTTTTCAAATTTTTCTCACTTCCTGGCTCAGCGTCATTGTGAACTAAAATCCCTACTAGGACTCTAGGTTGCCTGGCAGCTGGCCCTTTTCCCCAGGATCTGAAGAAACTCTGGAGCCTGGAACTTGACATAATCCTGTACACCTGGGCTTCCCTGGTGGCGCAGTGGTTGAGAGTCCGCCTGCCGATGCAGGGGACACGGGTTCGTGCCCCGGTCCGGGAAGATCCCACATGCCACGGAGCGGCTGGGCCCGTGAGCCATGGCCGCTGAGCCTGCACGTCCAGAGCCTGTGCTCCGCAACGGGGGAGGCCACAGCAGTGAGAGGCCCGCGTACCGCAAAAAAAAAAAAATCCTCTACACCTCAGCAGGCCATGCATAGTCCCGAAGTCTCCCTGGACAAGCCACTGCCTGGGCCACTTTGGAAGTCTGGTGACATGTTCTGGTCATGCATGCTCTTATATGAGAGGTAACTCAGACTGTGCATAACACCAAGAGCAACACCATCCTAGCTCAAGAGCTTCACAGAACTCAGTGAGTGGAATATGTAACTGAAAGATTTTCCTCCACTGATCTGTTGAAATCCAATGAACTGGTTACTTTCAGTGCAGGGTTCAACTCCTGGCTCTTTTTACAAAACAGTCTTTTACATCAATATATCTCTTTTTCATTTTAGGCATCCCTCTTTTAAGATGGCTTATCTCCAGAACCTTAAAACAATGGACTTTTGCCATCTCCTCTCAACAAAGAGTTTTCCTCTTTTATAGGAAAATTGCCAACAAGAGTCCTCCAGAGACTATTCTTTAGACCCTGTTCCGTCCCACTCAGGACGATTATGATCTCATCTGAGTTGTTCAGCAGCAGATAGCGTTCATCTTGATGAAAGGGGGAACTGACAAAGCTGAGCTTTACCTGAGTCCTGTGTCCCTGGGAAGCAGCCATGATTAAGAAATCTCCATTCTTCTATATTCCTGAAATGCTTAATGCAAAGGACTACTTTGTCCTTGCATATTTCAAAATAAGATCCACTTCTATCTTTTCTCAGTTATAGAGGTCTTGAGTTAATCTTTTCTAGAGCTCAGGGATGACCCCAGCTGACATTGTTTTACATAATCCATGTAACGATGCCAGTTTGTTTGGTCACTCTATACATTTTCAGAGAAATGTAGGTCTGTAAGATATAGACCACTCTCCTGCTAAGAGGAAGAATAGCTGACTTGCAGCTTTGTTCCCAGGAGGTAAAATTAATAACCACAACAAAAGGTGGTGACTCCTTTCAAGGCCCATCATAACAGGTAAAATCATAACAAGTCAATAAGAGAACTGAGATTTCCAAGCAATCAGCTTGATGTACTATATCACATAAATTTATATCTCATAAGCTATAGGTTATAAATGTAGTTTTAACAGCTGCAGCCTTTACAGAGTTCTTAAAAGCAAGGTGATTAACACTTTGCAATATTTGAACAAAGGCAAGTGTTGACTTTAGTCCTCTTATTGCCTTAAAAACAAGGTGAGGAATTTGTTTTCATAATATGGAACCACAAGCAATATTAATATTTAACATTTCTCTGCACATTCAGAGTTATCTTGTCTCTAAAGTATGGTATTCTCCTGACTTTTTATATACGTGTGGCTATCTAAATGCAGATTATTTTTTTTTCAGTTAGACCTTGCCCCATTCAATTACACAGCCAGGCAACAGATACTGTACTCATCTCCAGGATAAATTCCCATTAGAGAGCATGAGATTGAATTTACACTACAGCTTGAGCATTCCTAGCACAGATTATACTTGCGAATTTACAGCACATACTGTTTCACACGAGATGACTGAATTTCAGATGCATTACAATAAAGCTGCTTCCTTTTGTGTCCCCAGTGCCTTTGCGGACCTGGAACATTCACAGCAACCTGTACTTTGGTATTAACCTTGATTTAAAACAGTTCCTGACGTTTAGATTCTAAAGAGTTCGGGAAAAGTTATGTGCACAAAGTTGGTTAGCAGTGATGAGAGCTTTGACATGTAAATCCTCCGTCAAAATTTTGAAATTATTGCCCCAGTGAATTCACCCAAATGCCCACCACTTTCAAATGTAATAGAAAGTGGTGACTACTATTGTTGCACTTTTCACCAAGAGGGGATTGCATTGTAATGTGCTGCAAGGAGAGAGAAATATACTAGACATGCTTAAATAACTTTTAGTGGCCTAATGAGATGGAGAAGGGAGTGTATTTAATTGTGTAGGGAGCAGCTACATCAGTACTCTTCATATGTAGAGAGGAGAGGGAGTATGTGTGTGTTTGTGCTTGTGTGTGTGTGTACAGGGGTGCATAAATGTCAGTCAAGCTGTACCTGGGATAATAGATGATTTTTTAAACATATCTATGACCCTCACAAAAAGTAGGGTCAGAACAATGAAAGATTCTATTTATACATTTCTATAACACATTTAAAGGGAGAAATGCTTTGATTAAAAAACAAATCTTCATTTACTTAGTCATGTATATAGAATTTAAATAATGCAGATTTACCCTTTTTGTTCCCAGTCTACAAGTAATGTTGTACAAGCTCAGCAGTTACACAATAATGTAATATTATTCTCTGCAAATTTTCAATAACTCATCTATATTGCAGATTAGGCAGAAATAAAAGCACAGAGGAAAAAGATAGCTATGAGGCGTTTTACTTTCTTGTGATAATTTGGCAAAGTCACGTAGATTGATATTGACAAAGCAAATCAATGATTATGGCACTTGTTATAGTTCTCTATCATTTCTACTTTCTTTTACCCCTTATCTCAAAATTTCCTTTTCCCCAAACACAATAAATTTTTGTGCTCCACCAGTTTCTGAGCTCACTACAAATATTCTAGAAATGCAAACATATTTGATATCTCCATCATTGAATTTATGGTGTATAAATTCATCTGGATTCCCAAAATTTGGTCATCAAACATTGCCCTCTGTGGTTATTCCAGATTTTCACAAACTCTCAAGTCTCTACTCAGCCCCCAGCTTCCTCTCACTTAGGAGATTCTCATCTAATTCAGAGAGAAAATGGTGGTCAGTTGGGTTCCCTGTCTCAGCTTCATGCAGCTGCACTCTTATTTCCTTCCCTACAGGATCAACTAATGAGATGTTTCTCTATTCAAGGCTAATATTTTAATTTATCTCTCTCTCTTGTATTTGTAATAAGACAATCATATCATCCTCAAATAATAACTCCCTTATTTTCCTTTTCAATGTTTATGGCTCACTCTTCTCCTGTCTGGTTTTGCAATGACTAATAATCTCCAGGATAATGTTAAATAATAGTGTTTCTGAATTTAATACAGCCTCTTTTAATATTTCACCATTAGGTAGGATGTTTTCCTTCAGTTAATATTCTTTTACTTTATTTATGCTTGTTTGATTTTTCCTTTTTATGGCTTCTCTAATTGAATTCTACTTTGTACATTTTTTTTTGTCTTCTTACTTTTTATTAAATTCATTTTCATCCACCTATTTTCTTCTGGATGTTATTTGAGCTACATCACGTAGGTTTTGACATGTAGTGCTTTCATTGTCATTTGTTTTTTAAAAAAGTTTATAATTTTATTTAGAATGAAGTTTATAACTTCCTAGAGGATGGATGTGTGTGTGTGTGTGTGTGTGTGTGTGTGTGTGTGTGTATGCATAGGAAAGGGAGTCTTATATTCTAGTTAGAATATATGTCCTGCATAATTTTTATGTTTCCAAGTTTAAAATTTTGCTTGTTATGTGTGTTTAGCAGATGTTTTAAAAGCTTATTATTGTTTAAGATCTATTAGTTAACTGACTCCTTCCACTGAGTTCATAATAATGACTAAATCTCTGCTCTTAAAATTCTTCCAGGACTTTGGGATCCTCTTCTAGATATGCAGTCCCTCCTCTTTGAAATTGCCAAGGCTCTTGAAAGAGTGACCACTTGCTGGGTCTGCTTCTGAATTTCCCATTCTCTCTTTAATGTATTGCAGTCTATCTTTCATTCCCCAAAGGCACACCCAGTAACCAATAATTTCATAATTTGCCACATACAGTGGACCCTTCTCAGTTCTTCTCTGCCAGTTTGGTGTCAATTTGTAGCCACATTTTGGAAAGTAAAGCTTTATAATCGATTGTCCATTCTAAGAACATATATACTCTTATATGTCTCATTTAAGAGAGAGATTATTTAATTTTCATAGGGCTTAAAACAATACTGAAGTAACAGGAAATGGAGAAGAGATAGTTGATATATTTCAGTTGGAGAAATAAAGGAGTCAAATGTTAAAACTTATCTATCATCCTAGATTTAATCTGAGTTACTGTAAAATCCTTGCTGCATGGTTGTGGATCTTTGTGAATGAAGTGAAGTAGCATTCTGGCTCCACACTGCCACACATCTCCCTGCTTCGTATACTTTCACGTCATGTTTATTGAAAGCAGAGGGCAGAGGCAAGGTTGGAAGTTTGGGTCAGTCTGACAGATCCTTAGCCATGTTTTGTCCTTTAGCACAGGAGCTTTCTCAGATCAGAGTACCGTTGTTTCCTCAGCTTCATGATGATTCCATTTGCACTGTCCCTGGAACTGTCACTGGAAAACCACAGCTTGCAGGTGCTCTTCTGAAGTCAAGTTCCTCGGTGCCAGGACTGTTGTGGGTTGGTGCAGAACACAGAGAAGGACCAGAACTAGGTGTGTAAGACACCGCGAGGTCCAACTTCCAGGTTGGAGTTGTTACTGAACTCAGGTGAACTTAGCTGCTCGCTGCTCAAAAATCAATAATTTGAGGGGCAAATGTCAGTAGAAAGGAAAGGTGCTTGAATCAGAAAAGCTGGCAATCTGGGGAGAAAGTGGACTTGTGTCCAGAGACCAACTCTGAAGGTTCTGCTCACTCATGACAGTTTTTTGTTTGTTTGTTTTGTTTTTTGCCGTACGCGGGCCTCTCACTGCTGCGGCCTCTCCCGTTGCGGAGCACAGGCTCCGGACGCGCAGGCTCAGCGGCCATGGCTCACGGGCCCAGCCGCTCCGCGGCATGTGGGATTTTCCCGGACCAGGGCACGAACCCGCGTCCTCTGCATCGGCAGGCGGACTCAACCACTGCGTCACCAGGGAAGCCCCATGACAGTTTTTAAAGAGGAAAAAGGAGGAAGAAGAAAAACGAAGTGAATCATCGAGGCAGGAGGTTGGGCTCTGCATCCTTCTCCATTGAGTGCAGACTGGCTGACTCTTTCCTCAGATGTTATCTTGCCTGCACGATCTACCTGCAGGATTGCTAAGGGGGCTGTTGAGTATAGAGAGCTAGTTATTTCTTTTTAACTGGTTAATTCTTCACTCTTACTTCTTTTTATCTAAGATAAAGAAGCGACAGGTGTGCACTCAGGAGAGCATAAGTCAGGAGTTAGATTAACTGGCCTAGTGATCTCAGTCCTATAATCAGGTTCTTTTAAGGTTAGAGGGGAGCAGAAATGGGCATACAGGACAGGGGCAAAAGAGCTGCTTTCAGATTGATGCCTTGGGATTAAGCAGAGGAGGACCAGGAGGAAACAGAAGGGAGTTCAGAAGTCTGGGCACAAATTTAGGAAACAGAGTCACACAGGTGAAACAACTGGGGAGAGCAGGAAGAAGAATAGGTACCAGCAATGAAGAAATTCTGGATTCTTCAGCAAATTTCTCATCTAGCCAGGAGCTTATTATGTGTTTGCTGCTTAGGTAGAAAGGAGACATGTACCACCCCCCTCTCTCCACAATGTGCAGGGTGTAGGAAGGGAGTGAACAAGCAGAGACTAAAGGCAGAGCTGGAATTTCAGTGTTTTCTGAGTTCACTTTGAGAGCAGCAGCTCTCATTTCTTTCTTTTCTTCTCATGACCCTTGAAGAAGCAGAGGTCATTTTTACATAAATTTCTCTCCCTTTGAATGCAGAAATGTTGATGGAATTTTTGAAGATGTTAATTTTAAGTGTTTCACATACCCAAATAGCATAAACAACACGTGAATTGGATTACCATATGGAAAATGAGAAGTTTTTTTCTCCTTCTTACATGGAAGTCAACAGGATGCAGAAAAATTTACTGTTCCTTGTTGCTGCTGTTTTGCACATTAAAAATAATAGAGATAAGCAAAGTTGGGGTCAAGCTGGGCTTCTTTTCTTCAGTCCTTTCCTTTCTCAAGGTTGCTGTGTTACTCTTTCAGGATAGACTTGAAAAGCATCTGCTGACATTTGGAAAAAATGAGTTTCTTTGTTATAAATCATAGAAGCACGGTGTTTCTTTTTAAAATTTTTCTTGCAGAAAGTGAGAAAACAGAAATTTACCAGGTTAATATGAGATTTAACAAAGTCTTTGATAGTTAACATCTCAGTGTTTAGATCATAGCTCCTTGCTTCTTTTCTTTCTGGGGAAATAATCATCAACCTTGAAGTTGGAACATGGTGCAAAAGGTGAGGCTGAATTCATGGCCTGGGAGATGCAGGCTGTAGAGAAGGACGCTGCTGAAATGTATATGTGGATGAGTGTGTTTTTGTTATAATTTTTGGTGATATATATAATTACCTGTAGGTTCTTCCTGCCCTTTTCCCATTTTCTTATCCCAACTTTTTCCAGCTCAAGATGGTTTCAAGTGGCCATTACACTTTTGGGTTCAGTGTAATCATAAGAGGGCAACGTGGCAGTCATAATGGAAGTGACTGTGGGAATAGAGACATTTTAATTTTATCTTTGTGGTGCTGCAACTTGCTATATGTAAACCATCTCTCAAAGACTGCTTCTTGTTCTGATTTCTCAGGATCTTTTTAAACTAAAAAGTGTAATATTCAACAGCAAAACAAGAATTTATTGATCATCTACTATGTGCTTGGCATATTTGTTAGAGTTAAAATTATCTGAGAGGCAGTCGTGGTCCCTTTTATTGGAGTTAACCTGTCAGTATTCTGTGACAGAACCATGTGGGTTATCCTGTCCTAAATGGCAGCCACTTGCCACATGTGGCTGTCGACTGAAAAAAAACCAAAAAACCAAAACCCAAAAAATGCAGAACATGATAGCTGTGAGTTCAGTTTTATTTGAGGCTTACTGAGGACTATAGCCCAGGAGACAGCCTCTCAGATGGCTCTGAGGAACTGCTCTGAAGAGATGGGGTGAGGTCAGTATATATATATATCATTTGGTGAAGCGGGTACATGTAATCAAGCACACTTCTTGTTAGAAGGTTGCCGCAAGTCGTCACCAGGAGCCCGTCTCTATTAGTGATTTTAGTGCTTTTCTAGGTATGAGAAGATGTAAGAAACGGGGTTTACAAAATTTTCTCCTGAAAATATCTAACTATCTGCTCAGCCAGATTTTCCCAGAGCACAGAGAGCCTCATTCCTGATCTCTGTCCCGAACTCCTTTCATGGGGTGTTGAAGGTCAGTGACTGCCGTGGCTAATGACCTAATCCTTGTACAGCCTGATGGCGAGTGACATTCTTTAGTTGGCAAAGCCAATAAGCACTTGAACTGTAGCTAATATGAACTGAGATGTACTGCAAGCATAAATTACACACTGGATTTTGATGAATTAGTATAAAAAATGTAAAATACCTATTAATATTTATATTGATTACCCATTCAAATAATAACATTTTAGGCATATTGGGTTAAATATTCTAGCAAAGTTAATTTCACCTACTTCTTTTTACCTTTTTAAATGTAGCTAGTAGACAATATAAGATTATATAGGGGTCTTGTATTATATAGCACTGATCTAGGGTGTTCATTAAAATAGTGTGTTCTCATATTCTGTTCTCAGAGATTCTGAGTCTGGTCTAGGGTTAGGAACCAGGAATCTGCTGCATTTTAAAACAAGTATCCTAGATGTGATCTGAGGACTAAACTTTGAAAAATAAAACTGGAGCACAGGATCGTCATAGAGATGCACAACTGAGTAGTAAGTAAGGAGATTGCCTTAGTCCATTGGGTCTACTCTATCAAAATATCTGAGTAGCTTATAAAAAACAGGCATTTATTTCTCACAGTTCTGGAGGCTGGAAGTCTGAGATGAGGGTGCCAGCAAAGTTAGGTGAGGGCCCCTTTCCACGTCGCAGACTTCTTGTTGTGTCCTCACATGGCAGAAGGAGCTAGGGAGCTCCCTGGAACCTTTTTATAAAGACACTAATCCTGTTCATGGGGGCTCTGCCCTCAGGACCTAATCGCCTCCCAAAAGTTCTGCCTCCTAATACCATCATCTTGGGCATTAGGTTTTCAACATATGAATTTGGGGGGGGGACACAAACATTCAGATCACAGCAGTGCTTAAATAAAGAATGATAAAGGCTGCAATGGGAAAAAAGTCCAGTGAAAGTACAAGGCTATGTAGAGACATTTGACTGGGGGGAGGCAAGTCAAGATAGGTTTTCCAGAGAAATAACTGACTCCTAATGCTGAGGAGGAGTTAATTAGGTGAAGGTGGGGTCTTTATTCCAAACAGAGGGACCAGTGCAAAAGTCAGAGGTGAGAGGGAAAGAGCTTGCGCTCAAAATTTATAGTACAGTTGAGAGAAAGAATAGAGTTTCGGAGGAGTAATGATTCTAGAAAAATAAGTGTGACCCAGTCATGAAGGACTTATAAGCTGTGGTAAGGGGTCTGGATTCTTTTCTTAAGATAATGAGGTCAAAGTAAAGAAATTTTGAAGAATGGAGTGACATGATAAAGTGGATGGTGGGAATGTCTGTGGGCAGTGATATATCAGTTACAAGGCTGTCATGGAATCCAGGTGTAAGGATAGTCACTGAAATTAGCAGGCATAGTGAAGAGAAGGAGAAATTAAAAGGATTTGAGGAACATTTAGGAAGAAACGTCAATAGGATTTGAGATTGATAGGACGTGGGAGGAGAAGATAGATGGTGGAGTCAAAGATTACTTCAAGTGTGAAAATGCTAAAAATATCTACACAAAGAGTAAAAAATACATAGTCATTTAAGGTGATAGTTTTTAAGATTAAAATCTCCCTTAGAAAAGTTTTTGTGAGAATGAGGGAAATAATATATATGAAATTTTAAGGTGTTATGGTAGAAATTTCTTTGCGGCCTTAATGTCAGGCAGAGCTATGCCTCCTCTTCATCTTTTGTTTTTCACTGAGACCGAATCTTCTGATTTTGTCTCCTCTTTGTTGTGATGACTTGGAAATGTAAACCCAAATTTGTGGCCCTTTTTAGGCCTGTACATGACAAAATTGTTCAAATTACTGTGCTCTAATTTTACTAGTGGAATTACTATTTTTCTCCTCTTAAATTCCTGTCACTCCTATACTCTCAATTAATTTATTCTTGTGTGTTTTATACAATATTAAAACAACCTAATTTTGTGTGCATGTGAACAAAGCAAGGTGTAAATAAACATGGAATGATTTGACCTTGGGAAAATGATGCTGTACAAACTAACATGTGATTATAAAAAGTGCATTTCTAAACTGTGAAAATTAAGAAGCACAATGATAAAATTCCTTGGAAACTACAGATTTTACTTTGCTTAATCTATGATATTTATCATTAATTAAACAACAAGAATTCCTGTACTTCTTGCACATAGAAGGTCCTGCTAGGCTAGAAGTAAAGGCTACTGTCCATGCTCTCAATGGGATTTTCAACTTGTTTTCCTTTGTACATGACTTGTCAGGTATGAGTTCGTGAATTTAATTTATTTACTTTTTCTATAATGTGCATTCCCCAAAGATGCTTTCCATTACCTAACAATCACATCGAATCTAGCTTTCAATAAAAGTTCTATCAATCTCTTGCATTGATCTTTTTAAACCGAGTAATAAAATTATGCATTGTTTTTCATATCTTTGCAGTCACATGGGGAATTTATTTTATATAGAGTAATAGGACTTGGCAGTTATATGATAATTTCTATTTTTTGCACTTATTGTCTTCTACTCCAGTGAATTACAGAGTTCTGGAGAAATTGCTTTGAGGATTTCTTTCTAAGCTAGGAAAGAGTATATATCCCAAACCAAATTATAAGGTGTTTCCTTAACTTTTTCATTGCAAGCTTTTAAAATTGGTATGGAGCATTGTTGTAGAGAAGTTGAAATTGGTTCTGTGCTTTAACTTTTATTTTATTGGCAAAGCATAACCATTCATTATAAGGTAATGGGTGTGGGTTCAAACTCCTTCCCTGGTTTCCATAACACCCCACACTCCTTGCTTACTCCCATCTCTCTGGCTATTCCTCCAAGCTTATTTTGTTGACTCTCTTCTCCTTCCTCAGCTCTAAATTTGGCATTCTTGAGGGCTCAGACCTTGTCCTTTTTTTTCTTTTTCCTTCTCTGTCTACACTGCCTCCTTAGGTGACCTGTTCTAGCTCTCTGGGTTCAAATGCATCTATATGTGGATGACTCCCAAATTTGTGTCTTCAGCCTTAGCCTTTTCTTGAGCTCCAGACTTGTGTCTCCATTTGTACTTCCCACAAGCACCTCAGATGAACAAGTCCAAAAGAGGACTCTGGATTTCCTGTCTTCCAAACGTGTCTTCCCAGTCTTCCAAACTGTCTACCCAGTTGCTCAGACCAGACTGAAAGGCCATTTTAAATTCCTCTCTTCCTCCATGTTTAAATGATGAGGATAGTGATAACTAACATTTCTTGAGCACTTTAGTCTGTGCCAGACCCTCTCCTGAGGACTTCAATTCTATGAAATAGGCACAGTAATTGTCTTCATCTCACAGATGAGAAAACTGAGATACAAAGTTTTGTAACTTGCTCGGTTAAGTGGTGGAGCTGAGGTCCCATCCAGGAGAAAGGCTGTTTGGTCTCCAGAGTCTACCCAGAATTTGTCCACTTATCTCTATTGTCACTGCTAATAATGTAGTCTAAGTCACAATCCTCTCTCTGCTAGACTACCTCAACACTTCCAACTAGCTTGTGTTCTTGGTCCAATCCAAACCACTGTACTGCGGTCTTTTCTTATGCAAGTCAAGTTGAAACACTGCCGTGACTTCCCACGGAGCTCAAAACCCCCTCCCAAAACAACAAAAAAACTAAGCTTCTCCCAGGGTCTACAAGATCCTACACGATTCACTTTCTAACCTCTTCAACTTCACTTGAACCATTCTTTTTACCCTCATCCCCTTGACGCCACTCACACTGGTCTTTTTAGTTTTTGAGAAAAGAAAAGTTGTTCATACCTCAAAGCCATTCTACTCGCTCTTCTCTCTGGCTGGAATAATTTTTCCTCGGATTGTTTAATGTGTGTGAGGCTCTTTCCCCTCATTCTGGTTTCATCTCCATTGTTATCTCCTTAGAGTCAATGCCCCAACCATACGTAACCCCTGTACACCCCTCTGGCTTGACTCACAGGCTATCCCATTATTCTGCCTTGTTTTCTTTAGAGGACTTAATAGTGTCTGATAATATGTATGGTTTATTGTCATTGTTTACTGCCTCACCCTTGACTCTAACTAGACTGTAAACACTGTTGGTAGGATCTCTGTCAATAGGCTCACTGCAGTATCATCAGTCCCAGAATATTGTCTGGCACAGAGTAGGCACTAATAAGTATTTGTCTTTGAATACTTTTTCTTTTCCTGAGAAGTTGTCCAACCACAGGTAACTGACTGCTTTGGAGCTTTTGTAGCTTTGTGGCCTGGATAAAACAGTGTCCTTGACACATCATCCCCAAGGAATTTTCAACTATATTGAAACAATTTATAATTGCCTTGTCAGCTTTTCAAAGATGCATCTCATCAGAGCTGGGACTATGAAAAGCTGAGTGAAGCACACGCACTGGGTGCCAAAAAAACTCAATGATCAAAATAAATAATATTTTAATATAATATAAATATCTTAAAAATGCACTATTAAAAAATCAAATTGGCAAGCAGTGGCCGAAACAAAACTGTGCCTGCCTTTGTCAATAAAGTTTAAAGTTTACACTGGACTCCGATATCTATGAGGGTAGAGACCTTGCTTTGTTCACCACTCCTTTTCCAGTGCCTGCTTAGAACAGTACTGGAGACATAGTAGGCATTCGATAAATGTTTCATGAATTACTGAATAAATAATTTTTATCTCAACGTTTTAAATAGTTATGAATATCTACCATGGGTAAAATGCTGAGTTTTTTTACTATGATCTAAAATAAAGTTTGAGAAATGGCCCCTGCCCTCAAGATGGATCTCAAGATCACAAGCTAAACTTAAGATTATAAGACACTAGCCAAGACAAACCTGATCTTCAGGTTTCTGTGCTACTTTGAAGGATTTGTTTCTCTCTCAATGTCCTATATTGATACTTTTTTTTTTTGGTCTCTTAAAGTCCATCGTTCTTCCTTCTATCTTGCTTTTTTCCCCCCATTTTCTACTTCCCAGGGCTAGTGTAATATAGTCAAATGTGGGGAATGGTGAAAAGGGAATAGTAGACAAAATGACTTTCTTTCTGGAGTTGATCCTGCACAGGTGAAAATGCTCAGCCCCAGGCCATCAGAGAGTGCTCATTCCTCTAACTGGATAATTTTCTAGTCCTCAACATCCGTTCTGACACTCTTTGACACAGCTGAACCCTGCACACTAACCACATTTAAAGCTGAATCATTTCACTACACAGAGATACAGGAAAAGATTATAGTATTGGTGATTTGTAGCCTTTTACCCCCACATACATAAAGATCTATTCTTAAAAAAATTATTATATTTGACTTTACATATGCGGATATACTTGGAGACCTTTTTCCATCATCTGAAGCCTAAACTTCTCTTACCTTAGAAGGTAAGATTGTTATTTCAGTTCAGTATTTTCTAGGCTGTTAGAATTCTTTGTTTTCTATCATGACATTTGACAGCAAAGCATCATGTATTATTATCAACTCAAGGGTAAATTAATCCTAACAGTTTTACCTGCTGTGATTCCTACTTCTGTCACCTTCCTCTGAGAGGGAGAAGGTGAAATAAATAAGTATCAAAGTACCTATGTAACTAGTAGAGTTAAAAATATGCTGAGTTGATAGTGAAGTGATGAGGGAATACACTGCTCTAGGGAAGGTAAATTAATGCAATGTTTATCAGAAAAAAATTGGCAATATATATAAAGAGTCTTAAAATGGTCTAAATCATACCCCGCAGTTACACTTTGGGGATTGCATGCTATCAAAATAATACAAAATGCAGAGAAGTGTATCTGTACAAAGACAGTTGCCATTGCATTAACTGGAATGGTGAAACATTGGAACAATCTAGATGTCCAACAAGAAATAAACAATTGGTAAAAAAAAATTATGATAAAACCTGGTAACTGACTAGTAGGGTACATATCAAAATGATACTTCAAAGATTTTCCTAATCGCAAGGGAAAATATTCTGTGAAAGAGCCAAGGTACAAAATTGTTATCAAGTTAGGTCCTGAGTAAGTGAAAAAAGAATTACATAGACAGATTTCACCTAAAGTGAGATCTGTCAAAGAGGAAATAGTGATCTGGTTGATGAATTAATAGATAATGTTTTTATTTACAGTTTTATATATTTTTATTTTTTCTACAGTAAATATAGGCCATGTTGATAATTGGGAGAAAAAATGTTTTCCTAAGTGCAGTGGCTCCTCCTTTGGTTTGGAACTCCCTGGAGCTCTGCTCCAGTTGTGATCACATCCAGAAACTTAAAATTTCTCAGCTGCCTAATAAACCAGAGAGCAGAATGATCTGGATGATTCATCCAGGATTTGGCTTGAGCTGCTGTGCTCATCACACGGTCCTCCTGTTCCTGAGCAGCAACTGTGAGGTTTATGAGCCCTGGAAGTGTTAGCAAGTTAGAGCTGGAATTAGCTGCATTCTGATCTCTGTTACACAGATGTGGCTTTCATTGATTTTTATGGGAGATTTGTGCACATAATGAAGAGAAAAATGTCACTGATTTAATGTAGCTTGAGCAGTAACCCTTTACTAATGTGACTCCTTCAGTAGGAGGCAAACATGTTCTCATTTTTGTATTTTTAGTTATAGAAAAACATTGGCTTAGATTCCTTTCACTAAGGAAGCCCCAATGACTTCAGATCAACCTAGGCACTTATATCTGAGTCATGTTATTATTTGCTTTCCACTGGCTCAAACATTTAATCATCTCAGTTATAAGTGAATGAAACCAAGATATGTATTGTGTTCCATCTCTCTCCCCTCCTACCAATTTGGGTTAGACAAAGGTTTCTCAAACTTGGCATTATTGGCATTTTGAGATGTATAATTTTTGTCATGAGGGACCATCTTGTGCATTGTAGGATATTTAGCAGCATTCCTGGACTCTACCCACTAGGTACTAATAACACCACTTTCCTACAGTTGTGACAATAAAAGATGTTTCCAGACCTTGCCAAGTATTCCCTGGGGGTCACAATCTCTCCTAACTGAGAACCACTAGGTTAGATGAAGTACAATAAAAAGCAAGTTAAAGAGAACACAACAATTTAAAATTCCAAACATGTTATTAAAATCACTAATGCTCTTTCTTGTTTAGGAAATTATTCAGGATAGCTAGAAAGAAACCTCCAAAATTAAATAAAAACACAGAAACAAATAACCATAAAGAAAAGATTGATAAATTGCACTTCATCAAAATTTTTTTAAAAACTTCTGCTTATCAAATGACTGTTAAGAAAATTAATAGATCACAAATTTGGATAAAATATTTACAAAACATATATCTGGCAAAGAATTTATGTGCAGAATGTATAAAGATTTCCTACAACTCAATAGTAAAAAAGAGCTAATGCTAAAAATGGGCAAAAGACATGAACAGATACTTCAGAAAGGAATGTGTACAACAGTCAGTAAACACATGAAAACATGCTCAACATTATCAGGTATTAGGGAAGCACAAATAGAAACAAAAGTGAAATGACACTACCAATCTACAGAATAGCTAATGTTAAAAAGGCCAACAAAAAATCTGGGCAAGTATATGAGAAGGTGGAACTGCTAGATTTGGGAATATAAGTAGTATACTCCAAAGGGACCCTTTGGAAAAAGGTTTGGTGATTTCTGAAAGGTTAAACATATATGTGTCCTATGACTCAGCAATTATACTCCTAGATATTTACTCAAGAGAAATAAAAACATATTAAAAAAAAGTCTTGTACAAGAATGTTCATAGCATGTGGTTGATTATACTCCAATATCAGACACAACCCCGTATTCATCAACAAGAGAACAGGTAAACAAAACAGGGATATTCACACAGGGCAGATATTCTGCAGTAAGAAGAAGGCTGCTTATACACACAACAACGTGAATGAATTTCACAGATATTTTGCCAAGTGAAAGAAGCTGTATACAAAGCTTATTTATGTAATTAAATTTTTATTATGTAATTAAATTCATTTAATTATGTTTATTATGTAATTAAATTCATTTAAATTTTAAGAACAGGCAAATCATAACTATTTTGAGAACTAGTCTATGGTAAAACAAATAAACAAACAAACCCAGAAAAGCATGGGGATTAACTGAGATGGGGCATAAGTGAACTTTCTGGAGTAATGGAAATATTTTATATCTTGATAGGAATGGGGGTTAGTGGGTGTATCCATTTGTCAAAAATTCATCAAATTGTACCCTTAACATTTGTTCATTACGTTGGATCTAAATTTTACCACCCCTCAATATCCCCCTGCCCCCAAGCTACTGAATTCTAATAATAGGTTTGCTTGCCACAGAGGTATGAGTTAGTGGTTCTGAAATTCCTTTTAGGGTAGTATAAGCTTGAGAAAAATGAGTAAATATATTGAGCATAATGGAAACCCAGTATCTAAATGTTGGAGAAGGGAGTTACAAATAGGGATAGATGGAAGACTAGAATGCACCCTGTGGTGCTGAATTAGATTTGGAGGTATTAAAATGAACTCATTGTGTGTATACATTATATATGTCTTCTCTTTTCTAGGTTTGTACACTGAAGAGGCTTAGAAGCAATGCCATTCCAGTAGCAGTGAGTACACCTAGCACCCATTTCTTGGTTACTAAACACTGTTCTCTAAAAGAAACCAGAGCTCCTTGGAGAAGTTGTTGATATCAAGGGCCAATGTGGGGAAAATATAAGATAAGCCTGAGATATCTTGCTATGCTAGAAAGTAGGAAATACTTAGAGAATGATGGGGACTTGTCAAAAAGACACGGGCACCAACTTGAAGGGGCTCCCTACTGGCTAAATCTGGGACAAATTGGGCTTCTAAATTAAAAAAATAAAAGATAATAATAGATTTTTTTTATTGGAGTATAATTGCTTTACAGTGTTGTGTTAGTTTCTGCTGTACAGTAAAGTGAATCAGCTCTATGTAAACATATATCCCCTCCCTCTTGGGCCTCTCCCACCCCATCCCACCCATCTAGGTCATCACAGAGCACCGAGCTGAGCTCCCTGTACTATGCAGCAGGTTCCCACTAGCTATCTATTTTACACATGGTAATAAAATAATAATCCAGGAGTCCATAACGATATAAGTAAGAAATAAATAAAAAAATAAGGAACAAGAAAAGCTCTTCCGTACAACAGAATGTTAACAAATAAATATAGAAGGAATTATGGAGTTAGGATATCTTCAGTAGGTATTAAAACTAGTAGGTAAAGTTTTTGAGGAATGGGAAACTTACATTACTTCAAAGATTCTGTCACAAATCGTCTATTGCAAACTGAATAATGGTAACTTTGGAGTTACCATGCTATGGAGAAAATGCTATGGAGAAAATGGGTATACCACCTTCACCAAGTTATCAAGGTTAACCTCACCTATAAGGAGACATACAGACATCAAGTGGCTTTGTATACAATGCAATGAGAAGGACACAACATCACTTCTATGGTATTTCTGCCCAAAATGCATATGTTGAAGTCACTCATGAGGAAACCTCAAATAAACTCTGGTATTTATTGCTTCAAAAGTCTCAAGTCAAGAATGACTGAGATAGGCTAAGAAATATACAAGAAACTAAAGTGTTATGACGTGAGTTTAATGTGAATCCTGGACTGAGAGAGAGAAGAAAATATAGCTACAAAAGACTTTATTGGTACAATTTATGAAATTTGAATATCAACTATGGATTAAAAAATTAAACAAATTTCCTGTTTTTCATAATTATACTGCTATGTAAGAAAATACTACTTTTATTTTTTTTAAGAAATGAAGGTTTTAGAGATAAAGAGGCATTTCTTCATCTTGCTCTCAAATGATTCAGAAAAAAATTTATTCACACACATTCACACATATGTGTGTGCGTGTGAGAGAGAGAGAAGATGATAAAGCAAGTGAACAAAATATAAACAATTGATGAATCTGGATATAGAAAATACTGGACTTTCTTGCAGGATTCTCATAATTGTCTGTAAGTTTAAAATATCAAAATAAAAAGTTTCAAATAAGAAAAGGAAAACAATGCAAAAGATAAATAAGGGTAGTAAAGTTGAATTGCAGTAAGTAGGTGTATTTGTTTCTATGGCAGTGTAACAAATTATCCCAAACTTAGTTGCTTAATAAAACACAAACATTTATTATCTCACAGTTTCCATGGGGCAGGATTTTAAGTTCAGCTTAGCTCAGTGTCCCACAGGGTTGCTATGAAGATATTGGTTGGGCTGCGTTTTCATTCAGAGGCTTGACTGGGGAAGGGTCTGCTTCCAAACTCATTAAAGTTGTTGACAGAGTTCATTTCTTTTTGGTGTATGACTGACAGTCTCAACTTCTTATTAGTTGTCAGATGAAGATTATTGTCAGATCCCAGGGGGTGCCCATAATTCCCTGCTGTGTGGTCCTCTCTGTAGGCAGTTCACAATGTGGCTGTTCACTTCTTGAAGCCTAGCAGAAGAGTGTCTTACTCCAGTGTGCTTAGACAGACTCTTACATAACATAACATAATCAAAGGAGTGACTGTCCATCCCTTGCCATATTCTATTAGTTAAAAACAAGTTACAGGACCCTTCCATGCTCTAGGGAATAGGGTTACACAAAGGAGAGGGCACCAGAAAGTGGGAATTACTGGTGGTACTCTAGAGTTGGTCTACCACAGCATGAAATTACCAAGTCAAATAAATGTGATTCATCCATTTCTATATAGTTTTCTATCTTCAATTTAAACTAAATTAAGAAATGGTAAAATTGTTTTCTAAGAACTATTGATGTTATATATTTGAGAGAAACAACTTTAGACACTGAAGAAAATGTTATCATTTTTTGGTATTCACTCAGAATCTTTAGAACATGTTTCCTTATGTTTCAGAAATATTTTACATGATCAATCCTGCCTACTAAAGGTGTTCTGTCATAAATACTGTACACCAAATATGTCTGAATTTTTTTCTAGTCAATGACGGGATTGCATTTCCCTGTCCCTTTTCTAGTTGGGTGTTATCTTGTGACTTGTAGGTATAATCGGGTGACTTGCTTTGATCAACAAAATGTAGGTGGGAGCTTTCATTGCATATATGTCCATTGGCATATTCATCTTTATCTGACTCAAAATCTTTGAAAAAATATGTCACAAAGGAGCTCCTGTCAGCCTGGATCTTTGAATGATTGCAGTGGGCAGAGTCTCCATACTGAAATGAGAAATGAATTCTTGTTGTGTTAGGTGACTGCTATTTTTAGCTTTTTTTATTATTGCAGCCAGACCTAGTCTATCCTGACTGGTATGGACATTTGTTGTCAGAATTGGCATGCCACTATAACAAGACCCTAAGTTATGTAGTGTTGATTGAATGGTTAGTTGACTGACGATAAGGAAACAGAAGCTAACAGCGTGGTGATTCGTCACATTCAGGAAGGAAATATTTGGTAAAACTCTCACCTAGGGAGCAGATCATGTCCTTAGTGATTAGTATGCTAGATAGAGTAAGAGGTTAGAGAGTAGGATGTGAGCTTTGCATGTTGGTGAGGAATAGCAAGAAAACGATGATAATTTTGATGTACAGCTTCAGGGACCATGCCACCCAATATCAGCAGTGCAAACTACAGGGCTTGTATCCAGTGAACGCGGCACAGCGTTCTTCCCTGGAAGAGTCCCACTCTGTAGTTTGGGAGTTTTTTCTGCCTGCAGAGACTTGAATCCTGACCTTCTGGTTCTCAAGTTAGTTCTGGAAGTTACCTAAAGTTATTCAATAAATTTCATTTCTGCTTAAGGTTGCCTTGTGTGTTTTGTCATTAGTCAATGAGGATGCTGACTAACGCAGAAAGTATGCCTGCTTTCGCATTCACTGAGACATTTTTACAAGCACTTACTATGTGTCTGGTACTGGGCCAGATCCTGAAAATACAATTGTGAACATGACAGGCGTGGACTTTGACTTCAGGAAGCTCTTTAAATTTGTTTGTTTTTGCAAATATTTATAAATTTTTTGTAGGGGTGGAAAATTTTTATTTTTCCTTTACCCATTTTAGGTTCTCCAACTGGGGCCCAGTAAAGTAAAGTGACAAAAGTCAGATTAACAACAGAAAAACAAATGTAAGTTTATTAACATGTGCATTACCCATATACATGGGGGCACTTACTGATGAGTAAATCAAAGAGATGTTTAAAACTTGGGCTTTTGTAGCATCTTAACAAAAGAACAACAAATTTTTAGAGAGGTGACAAGACAAAGGAAAGAGACCTTCAGTTTCTAGGGTAGCAAATTGTGGGAAGATAAATAATTTGGGGAACAAATGGAATATAGTTATCCCTTGGTATCCACGGGGATTAGTTCCAGGACTCCACCCAGATACCAAAATTTGTGGTTGCTCAAGTCCCTTATACAAAATGATGTAATATTTGCATATAGCCTACTCACATTCTCCTGTATACTTTAAATCATCTCTAGATTACTTATAGTACTTAATAAAGTGTAAATGCTATATAAATAGTTGCTGCTGTGTGGCAAATTTAGGTTTGCTTTTTGGAATTTTTTGGAAATATTTTCAGTTTGAAGTTGGTTGAATCTGTGGATGTGGAAACCACGGATATGGATGATTGACTGTATAAAGGTTAGTTGTAAAGATTGTTATGTAGGTTCATTTGGTGATATCTCTGTGTTGATAAGGGTCTAGAGTTGTCTCCAGTGGTTAACTTTTATCTTCCTGGTAGAAAGGGGAGGAGAGACATCTTTACAAATTTTATGTCCCGCTTGTATGCAAAACAGAGGAAGGGTAGAGAGCATTTTTTCATATCCAAATCATTTTAATTGCCTTCAGCTCAAAATAATCCTTATACCAAAGAGGCATATTTTGGGGTGGCATATTCTGCTACCCTTCATTATATTTAATGCATTCCAATAATGTATACCACAAAGCTACTCATTCTGAGATACTATTTCAGAAATAAATATGTATATCTGTTATTTATATGACATTTCATAATGGAAGCTATTTTCATTTTAACTCAAAGATTAAACCAGAAATATAAATAAGCAAGAAAACATTTTTATAGCTTGTATAATTTTTTTTTTTGTTTTTAATGTTAAGTCTAATATACTTTTGTTATACTTATCAGATGATTTTATTTCTTCTAGGAACACTGTTTCACCACTCAACAGTGAAACAATACCTTTTAAAAGTTAGTGCTAATTCTTGAGTTTGACACCAGATGCTTCATTTTGAGAGAACTATGGCAAGAACAAAATAAAAATTTGTATCTTTTAAATATATCTCCTCTTAGCTGTTTGCTTCATATTCTGTTTTTTTTGTTTGTTTGTTTGGTTGGTTGGTTTTTTTGTTTTGTTTTGTTTTTTGCGGTATGCGGGCCTCTCACTGTTGTGGCCTCTCCCGTTGCGGAGCACAGGCTCCGGACGCGCAGGCTCAGTGACCATGGCTCACAGGCCCAGCCGCTCCGCGGCATGTGGGATCTTCCTGGACCAGGGCACGAACCCGTGTCCCCTGCATCGGCAGGCAGACTCTCAACCACTGTGCCACCAGGGAAGCCCTCTATGTTTTTAATTTAAGGAAATTAAAAAATTAGACTTTCTATAGCAATTGGAAAGTTTGTTTATACACAGCTGCAAATTATATTTGACAAATGGAAAATAATATTTCATCAGAAGCTATGTTTTGCAAATAGCGTATGCTTTCCTGGAGTTTTAACTGAAACTTTAATTATTTTTTTCTATAAACATGACGGTGCATTTAAGGGGTAATTAACAGGAAATCATTTACCTAAGTTAAATCTCTTGGATAAGTGTGATTTCAAATCCTTGGGAGCTGAATTTTTATAATCAGGATTAATTAATTTCTCAGGAAGGGATGTATTTGCCTAAGAAACATTAACTACTGAACATGAAGTGTGGATTTCAGAGGTAAACCTTCGATATGAAGCTCCACAAGCACATTCCAAATCATTAGACGTGATTTATATGGGGACTTCTAGTTGTAGTTGTCTTTGGAAGCTGCATTCCAAATGGGAGATGGAAATAAAGCTTAAGATTTCCCCCCTAGGAACACTGTAGAGCAGGGAGGAGGGGCAATAAAGGGATAAGAACACTTGGTCTGGGATCATGGGATCCGGCTCTGCTATTAAATACCTTTCTTTTTCTTACCTGTAAAATGAATGAATTGGATTATATGACCTCCAAAGTTCCCCTGAGCTCTAAGTTCTGTGACTATGAGACAAATAGGGTAGAAACAATAAAAATAATTTATACTTCTTTAAGCTATCAATTGAAAAGGAAACTAAAAAATAGGGCTGTACAATGAAAAACTTTGACTTCTTCGTGGATGTTTCTTAGAATTCTTTGGTGCTTGTACCACTGGTGTTGATTACATGAAAACAATTACCTTGGGTTTAATTTATTAATTTCACAGCTAGAGAAAACAAGAACTACCCCACTCAGATAAATGGAAAGGAATAAAGGGAACAGAGCCAAAGATAAAAATGAATTCTCAATTCTAAGAGAGAATTTTTGGTGAGTCAATTCTGTAAATAAAGCTGACACTCTTTGATTGATTTAATATATGAGGGAGCTAAGGGTAGAAAGGATCTGACTCATTGTCTGGAGTGAAAAGTAGAAAAATTAGAATTATTTTTGAAAGAAAAAAAAAACCCGTTTTGGAGTCTGGTCATGACTGGTTTGGGGTGGAATTTTGTGACCTGAATAAAGAGTTGGTGGTTATTGTACTCAGTGTGGTTATAAATGAATTGGCTCCTTATAGGTAACACAAGAAGTGGTTAAAGTATTTGTCTTAATGTGTACAACTTGTTAATATCTCTGCAAAGGAAACGGCCTTAGTGTCCCTACAAATTTTTTAATGCTCTGAACTAACCTCTAATATTGTCTTCCTTTCTCCCTATGTTATTCGACTGCTCCAGCTGTGAGCGTCTCAAATCCTGGTCCTTCTCTGCCACTAGCATACAGCCTCTCCCTTAGGAATCATTGCCAGCCTTCTCACAAACTGTGCACCTGAACTCATATATGATTGGAACCTTTTAATATGGAAAATGCTTGAAATGAATGATCCCGGTGAGAGTTCCTGCCATGTCCCCTTGCTGCAAGCAGAGGTCTTATTTTTAAGCTCTTTGAATGCAGTCTCTTTTATTAGGTTCCCTGGGTATAGTGGATGCTTAATAAATAATGATGAAGGTTTTTAAATCTCATTTTACAAATGAGAAGTCAGAAGTGTTTTGGCCGATGTGGATTAACAAGTCATCTAGTGAGTCAAACCTTATCCTCAGGATCCCCACAGAGTATATCCAGTTTGACCTGAGGTGCAACATCAGGTGAGTAGATAAAATGAGCATATTTATCCAGCACAGGATGGAAGAAATAGACTTTCCAAAACGGTAAAAATGTTCATAAATGAAGAGATTTTTATTGTTAGTGGTAAGGAATAGAAAAATGTGCGATGTTATGATACAACTATGGAATGTGCATAATAAATATAACAGTAATTATTTGCTTTACAAAATAAACTGGGACTGAATATTGTGGTGTTATTTAAGGATAGTACTGTCATGTGAGAAGTGAAAGCAGAAAAAAATAATCTGTAGACTATTTTGCATGAGTATAAAATCAAATTAAAAAATCGGAACTTCCTATAGGTAAGACACTCTGCTCTATACTATAATAGAACAGTCTATGGGCGGAGAGATGATATTCAGGGAGCTTATAGTACATGGGGTCAGGCATGGAGTGGACTAGAGAAAATTATGAGAACAAAATAAACAGATGTCTTTATTTCAAGCTTGATTAAGATAATTATCATTAATAATGGAGTGTAATAAGCATTCTAAGGAGAAAGAGACTGTACACAGCCAGGAGAATTAGAGAAAACGTTGCAGAGGATTCCAAGATGTATACATTTTCAATAGACCAAAATAGAGATAGAGATGGTTGCATTTTAGATATAGGAATCAACTCTCTTTCATTCTTCTATAACAAATTGTTAAGCATCTACTGCATACCTGCCTGGTGTAGAAAATGGCATCCTAAAATGAATAAACCTTATTTCTGATTCTAGAAACTTCCTACCCGGGCAGACTTGTCTTATTGGATTTGTGTTCCAGGAGGGATCCTTTCTGCTACTGGAGATCAATGTTCTAGTGGTGCTGTTAGTAATTTCAGTGGGAAAAATCCTTCCAGTTCTTACCCACAACTTCTTCATAAGATGATTGGAGAAACCTCAACCTTTCTTTCCAATCTATATCCCAACTCACTAGTTTTCCTCAGATCCAGTTACTTTTCACTGATGGAGATATGTAATGGGAAGGTAATGTTTTTGAAGGCAGACCTTTTACAAAAGTGTGAGCCATGTGAATGTTCTTTCATTCTGACTTCCCTCCAACCCTACTTCTCCCTTCTTTCTCGAGAACCCTGATTTCAGACCCATGGAGTCTGGTACACTGCCATCTCTTAGGAAGTTTCACTTCTCACTTAAGGAGAACTTTCTGTCTCTTTCTGAACATCCTGATAGCTTGTGAATGCAAGAGACTGATACTCCTTTTATGATCAGGGTGTCCTATTCAGCTCAGGCTGCTGTAACAAAATACCTTAGACTGAGTGGCTAAAACAACAAACATTTATTTCTCACATTCTGGAGGTGAAGAAATCCAAAATCCAGGCACTGCCAGATCTGGTATCTGGTGAGAGATCCTACTTCCTGGGTTGTATGTGGATGGCCTCCTTTTTGTCGTTTCCCCACATGGCAGAGAGTGGTAGCAAGCTCTCACGTCTCTCCTTATAAGGGCACTAATCCTATTCATGAGGACTCCACCTTCATGGCCTAAATACCTCCCAAAGTCTCCACCTTCTAATACCATCACACTGGAGGTTCAGATTTCAACATATGAATTTGGGGGGACACATGCAGTCCATATGATGACTCCAAAGGCAGGGTAGGTGTTTTAGTAGGCTTCAGCCCTGTGTTAGAAGGTGACGGTATGACCTAAATTATATTCACTTTTCCTCCCAGTTAACCAAGAAGAAAGCACGTTTTTTTTTAGTCTGAGCATCCTTTTTTTTCTCCAAGAAAAATATATCTAATATATGGAAGGGATATTTCCCCTGTTGGCATGACTTTAGCCCTGCCCTTTGTGAAATGACAACCCTGTAAATATTTAATTTTTAAAAAAACTTTATTTTATTTATTTATTTTTGGCTGCATTGGGTCTTTTTTGCTGCATGTGGGCCTTCTCTAGTTGCAGCGAGCGGGGGCTACTCTTTGCTGCAGCGTGTGTGCTTCTCATTGTGGTGGCCTCTTTGTTGTGGAGCACGGGCTACAGGCACGTGGTCTTCAGTAGTTGTGGCATGTTGGCTCAGTAGTTGTGGCACGTAGGCTCTAGAGCACAGGCCCAATAGTTGTGGTGCACGGGCTTAGCTTCTCCACAGCTTGTAGGATCTTCCCAGACCTGGGAACGAACCCGTGTCCCTTGCATTGGCAGGTGGATTCTTAACTACTGCGCCACCAGGGAAGTCCTCCCTGCAAATATTGTGATGGGGGCACTGGACTCCTAGGTCTTTTTTATATTATAAGAGTCACCATTCTTGCTCTAATTGGCTCTCTCTTGGCCATTTTGGATGAGTGGTTCCAACTCTGTTTAAGTGCTTTCTGAGTCCAAATCTCCCTTGATAGAAGGAACTTGTAACAGTGTATATGTGCATACGTTTATGGGGAGGTCACTTTCTTTCTGAAAAGCTTAATATGGGGGAAGTGTTAAAAGAAAGCTCGTGTGTCTTGGACTAGAAGTGAGCTTGATTATTAAAATACCAAAATGAATTTGCTGTCAGGTAGTCATCTATTAAGAGATTACACAACATAAATTACAGTGTATACACAGATTGCACAGTGTGGGATCAGGTAAGACCTAAGGGATTAGTTAGCCATCACTTTTGAAAGGCGGTTCAGCTGCTATCCAGGTTTCAAATACATCTAATGCAAAGGAGTGTGGAGAGGAATTTTCCTGAAAAAGGAATGTAATGTTAAATGGTGTACCCTATATATAGTTCCACACCATTTTACTCCCCCGGGAAAGATGACATTTGTTTTAGGGAGGTAGATTTGAATAAATTTGCCTCTTTGGGCTGCTAATCAGTATGCAGAATTTTAGCCAAGAAAAGCCAATTTCTCTCCTATACTTTTAACTCTCTTGGAAAGTGTTGGGGTTTATACTTCAACTGCTCAGGTAGCCTCCTCTCCTCATTTTGACAGATGGTGAATAAATACTAACAATTCTTTATTAGAGGCACATCCCTGCTCTTGTATTAATGAATTCCATAGCCATGGGGCCAGCTTCCTACTCAGGTGTAGATTACAAGGTCTGTGTAGCCACAGTGAATCTCCTAGCTTCCAGATTTATCCACAGAGGGGCCTCTCCACTCTCCCTTGTCTCATTTGTCAAGGGCCCTTCATTCTCCTACTGGCTTTCTGTCTCATGGCCCTACTGGACCACTCACACATTTGGTGGTTTGCTGGAAGGATTCACAGATTTCAGCGTCATACTCTCATATTCACAGTTCAGATTTATTAGAGAAGCACAGTAAGGATACACAACCAGATCAGAAAGGGGGTAAAACATAGTAGGCAGAGTCTGGAGAAATCCATGTGCAGGCGTCCTATGCCTTCTTCCTCCTGGGAGGGGTCGCACACAGCACACTCTCCCTCTGCAATAAAAGTACATCCACATATGTGCAATGTGTCCGCCTAGGGAAGGCTGCTTGTGACTGATTTCAGGGTTTTCACTGGGGGCTGATCACAGAGACACCCATGCCCAATAAAATTCCAGACTCTAATACAGAAAAAGGGTGGGTGCTCACCATAAAAAACATTTTTTGTACAATTTAAGTAAGCTGGCACAGCAGTCTAACCTTACACTTAGTGAACATTTTAAAAGCCATGTTCCCAGATGCCAGCCAAGGGCCAGCCTTGAAAGCAAGAACTTCTAAAGAGAGCAGCCTCAGGGAAGTTGCATTAGCTCTTTCCTGCAAACTTTCCTACTTCAGTTGCTTTGGAAGCAATGATTTATTTTGAGTCCTGAAGACATATATGATGTCTGTTTGTTAACTTCACTGATCCTCAGTTTTCTCACCTGGAAAATAGGTTTGGAATCCAGTTACCAGTGATTTGGCCCAAAACTATTTAATTCAAAGCAATTGGTTATAAAGTAGGTGGATTTTATCGGAAATGAATGCCTTCTAAAAATTAGTTCAGGACGTTTATGCTCAAGTGCTTTGTAAACTATATGTTGAAATGTTCTCCAAGATATTATTTTTTATTCCTACTTTTTCGGCTCCCAGCATGGTAGACCATGGCCTTCTCCAGACAGTTCTGAGCTCTGTGTGTGCTCTGGGGACTGGAAACTCTGAATGGCAGAGGGGCTCTTGCAGGACTGCTGTAGTGTGACCTTTGTGGAGAAATTGACACCACTTTGTGCCTCACCTGTTTTACTTTAGAAATAACACAAAGGAAGCATCTAATCTCAGTTTATAGGGTAACAGTTAGAAGCACAGATTCTAAGTCTAGATGACCTCAGCTAGAATCCTAATTATTCCACTGACTGGCTTTTTATCCTGGGCAAATGACTTAACCTCTTTGAGCTTCAGCTTCCTTATCTATGAGATGAGATAAAAGCAGCAATACTTTGGGTTTCCTGAGCTTTAAATGAACTGATACATATAAAGTACTTATAACAGTGTCTGGTGCTTGGTAAGTTCCTTATAAATGTATACTATTATTAATATCAACTTTATCGATATCTTCAACATTGTATTGTGTAAGAGAAAGAAAATAGACTTTTGAGTCAGAGAGATCTGCATTCATTTCTGGCTCAGCCCCTTATTATCTGTATGAATTTGGGAAAGTTACACAACCTCTCTGAACTCTCTGCTCCCTAGATAAGAAAATGGGAATGATCTTTATCTGGCAGGGTTTTATGTGCTTAGTGTTAGAAATACTTTAAATAAAGCGGTCAGCACGTAGTAGATACTTACTAAATTATTGTTGTTTATTGATTCATTCTGTAACTATTTATAGAGCACCTATTATGGGTCAGGCCTTATTCTGGACTTTGGAGAGATGGTATAGAATAAGCCAAGTCCCTGCTGCTTGCTGCTGACCTGTGTGAGGAAAGACACATGGTAAATAAATAAACTCATTCCTATATATTTGAATATCAGATAGTGATAACTGCAATGAGGTGAAAAGCCCCAGCGAGATGGTAAAGCCAGGTGAGGCAAGGAGAGTAATTCGAGACTGAGATTGGTTTTGGATAGGGTGAGGATGGGCAGTCATTATGAGAAAGTGACATTTATGTAGACGCTAGAATAAGGTGAATTAGGGAGAGGTGCAGAGACCGGGGAGGAAAAGTGTTCCAGGCAAGTGGAATAGCAAAGGTAAAGGCCCTGAGGATGGGAGAAAGCTTGGCATGTGTGAAGAACAGTAAAACACCCAACATGACAGGAGAATGGTGAAGGGGTTCAGAGTGAGCCTTCCCCAAATGTGCCACATTGGTGTGTGGATTATTTTGAGCTGAAGGCAAGCAAGATTCACAGGCTCAAGAAAAACTTTACCTGTCCCTTAACTACCTGAAAGAATTTAGATAGGGCACCTGGCCCAGAAAAAGGGCTGTTACTAGAGATAATTTTTATCTGAATGACCTATCTGTATGGCAGAACAAACATCTAATTACCAAAATTCTTATTGTCCTGTGAGTTGCCCTTTTCCCCTTTGAGGCCCAGGTCCCTATCCCATTCCTTAGCTCAGGATGACATAGCTGCCCAACTTGACCTTGGGCCCCATATCCTTATGGGGCCTCCATACATATATAATTGAACTTGTTTTTTTTTCCTACCAATCTACCTTATTTTAATTTATTTATTAGATCAGCCTAAGAACCATAAAGGGTAGAAGAAAAATTTTTCCTCCCCTATGGTGGTAAACAATGGGAGAAGGGTGGAGGTCAGAGAGACAAGGAGAGGACAGGTCAGTCAGGACCTGGCTACTAAGGGAGAAATGTTGGGTTTTCTTCAAAGAGGAATGAGGAGCCACTGCAGAGTGTAGACGGAAAGGCATAATCCAATCTTCACTTAAAACTCAGCTCAGTTGGTAGCAGGGCAAGGGAGAGCAGGTAGGAGTCTCTTTCAGAAAATGAGACAAATGATGGTGGCCAGGACTAAGTAGTAGAGATAAGATGCTGAGACTGCATGATTGCAAATATTATTACTAACGGTATTATTTATTTTAGCTTGTAATTACTAGTGTTGTTAGCCTAAGACAACTTTCATTTCATTTAGAGCAACAGAAATGCAAGTTAGTCTTTCCCTAAACAAGGTTTTTGAAGAGGTTTTTTGGTATTTTTGAAAGGGAAATATCCTAAAGGAGAAATGTCATGAAGTGGCCTTATTTTATTCCCATCACAGCTCTATGGGAGTGAGGCTCATTACTGTTGTGATTTCTCATATTTTACCCTGTTTGGATGTTTTTCTTTTGTCAGTATTTGATTGGCTTCTTTCATCTGTGATCCAGTGTCTGTATTAAATTCATTTGCTTCTCTGCTCCTTCTCAAGACTTTATTATGTGAAAAAAAAAGCCTGTGTTTACTGCTGATTTTCTGTTTTTTGTTTGTTTGTTCGTTTTTTGGGGGGGGAGGGGGGAGGCCATCTTCTTTAGCAGTGCTGCATAAGAAAGAATATTTAGCATTGGTTACCATGTGCCGGATCACTGCCTAGAGGGCTGGGTAGGAAAATGGTTCACCGTGCTTACCATGTAGGAATAAAGTTCAAGGAAACCTTTAAACGCCCAAACAGATCACTTGGGTAATACTAGAAAGCCACTCTTCAATGTCAAATATTACCCGAAGGCAGGAAACTACAGAAGTATACACATGCACGTACTTCAGAAAAGTCTTAAGAGCGTGGTGGACAGAAATAATTTTCCTTTGTGAGGAAACAGACCACTTTCTAGTCTGAAGGAGAAAACACAGAGTTGTTTTTCTTTTCTTTGAAGGGAAGTGCTGGAAGGTGAAGCTTAGTGCCTGCTCTGCGAAGTTTTGTGATGTATGTGGCAAGTCATTTCTCCTCTGTGGCTCATCTGTAAAATTAAAGGTTAGATTAAAAGATTTTGAAGGTCTCTTTGATCATAAATAGCCCTTGAGTTGGGCTGATGGCTTTTCTATTACTATTTACGTTAATACCTCTAGCTATTCCTGAACGCGGTTATTATTTTATTAAATCATTCATTCAAAAAGTAATTCTTTGACCCTTCCTTGTCTTAAAAATCTGCTGGAAATTTTAAAATATTTTCTGAGTAAAACATGGGTTTAATAAATGCCATAAAAATGTCTAGTTTCATATAACAAGACCATTTCCACATCTCCACAGGTGACCAAGAATAACAATATTTTACTGAAATTTTTCAAAATAGTCTTTAAAATGAATGTTTTCACCAGGTCATGTTCTTATGAATCAACTATTACAAGACTTTTGGAAAAGTTTATTAAAAACAACAATAGTGGCATCTGATTGAGTCTGCTTATTGCCAGTATAAAATATAGGTATTTTATAGACATCTCATTTCTTTTCCCCAGTAACATGTACATAAATATTGTTAATTTCTTTTTCAGAGGGGGCAACTGAATCGTAGAGTTTAAGCGTTTTGCCTAAAATGTTGTTTTCATTATAAACTCAAGTTCGACCCAATACGCATTCGTTGTACACAATGGCAAACAGTGCTGGTAACTAGAGGCAGAAAAGGAGAATGAGATGGGCTCAGGCTACAGGGAACTTCCAGTGTGGAAGAAGTGCTCCTGTCCCTGCCCTGGGCACTTCAGAACACTTAATCGTATTATGTATTTACTTTATTACCCATCTCTCCACATTAGAATGCGAGCTCGGTGGAAGCAGAACACACATTTTTTGTTGTTTACTCATTTATATCTAAAACCTTGAACAATGTTGGCTACATAGTAGCCACTTGAAATAGTATAGTCATTGAATGAATGAATGACTGGATGAACTGTCTATACTGTGGGGTGTACTGAACATTGATACAGCAGATTTTTAAGGGCGATGCTGTGGAAACAGTGCAAGGGGAGGTTAATTTTGACACATCATGAGGAAGACTTCACAGAAGAGGAGGTATTTGAATTGGATATAAAGCATAGGCAAGGAAAAAGCAGGTGTGGAAAGTTTAGGTCAGAGTGAGAGGACGTGTAATAATAGTTAACACTAATTGAGCACTTGTTCTGTACTAGGTACAGTTTTAAGCCTGTGTCACACACATCATCTCTTTTGATCTTTGCTGCCATGGGGAAAAGTAGATGCTTCATTATCACCCTGATTGGGGAATGGTAGCTATATAAGGTGGGTAGTAAACAGAAATAAAAAGGTTTATATTTTGGAACACTTTTTAAACCAGGATAAGGAATATGAACTTATTTCTGAAGGACATGAGGAACCATTTGCAGTGAGAATGGCTTCATCAAATCTATGACTGAGGGAGGTGACTTTGACATTGAGGTGATAGATGGTTTATAAGTTAGAGAAACTGCTACCAGGTAGGTCAGTAAGGAGACCATTTCCCTAATTCAGGAAAAGTAATTAAGATACGGCTTCTCCAAAGAAGATGAAAAAGAGAGAAGTGACATTTGAGGGACACTGTGGCCTTCGGATTGACAGAAGGTTAAGAAATCAACCATTACCCTGAGTTTTTAACACTGAGCGGTCCCTGGTTGGTATCAAAATTGGCAATACTTGAGAATAATCAGGTTTATAAAACATCTAACTGTATTTTTGGTTGTTTTGGGTAGGATATACCTTTTAGATCCTTAAGGAGGTGCTAGAATCACAAACTATTGAAGTTGTATGTGATCATAAATGTGATTTAATCATTTAATGCCTTCATTTTACATATGAGGAAACTAAAGTCCAGAACAGTAAATGTCCTCTTCTACAATCACATAGTCAATGGCAGAGGCTGACATTTGAAAATAGAGGTTTGGGACTTAAGAAAAGATGAAGGAATATTGATGTACATATGAATTTTGAACCCTGACAAATGTTATAGAAATTGACATTGCTATTTTTCAGATATTACAGGACACATAACAGAGTTTAATTTAAAATACTTCCTGAAGTACTTAGACAGGGAGAAGAGATGGGGTGGGGAAGAGTTTACCCTATATATTTTAGCAAAAATAAGTAAGAAAAACCAACAATCCAAACTCCAGAAAAGTGTACTTGTCTGTACACTAGCAGTTGTAATTCTCTGCTTAAGTGAAATTGTAATGTCATGAGGCAACTTTGATGTTCTGCATGGTTCATTAAAGCATAATTTTACTTCTATGAATTCTTGTACTGTTGCCCAAAGCAAGTTAAATATTTTGTGGGAACACAATCCTTACTGGTATTTTTTAGAGGTACCCTGTTTTACATAAGGCAAGGCATTTAACCAGCTGAATAAAATCTTAAATATAATAATAATCCTGGTTCAACACAGTTGTTTAACATGCTTCTGTTAGAATTCTATCTGATCCCATGCTCTGCAATGAAAATGAAGGAATATTCTACTTAATGTCCCTTGCCTTCATTAAGCAAAGTCCATCATTGAAAGTATTGGATAATCTCCTAGAAAAATTGTTCTTGGTATAGTAACAACCAATAAACAGCCCTGAAAGTACCTGGGGGAGTATCAGAACGGGGAAGAACGTAGTCTACTCCTCTGCCCTTGGGCATTGATGGGAGGTCCACGAATCATGACTGTGGGAGGGGGCTTGAGTTTTGCTATTTGGCCACCAGAACTGCTCTAAAATTTCTAATGAATTCCTTGTAGGCATACACTCCCCCCCCCCACCACCATTTTGGTTTAGGGGATCTCATTAACTATTATTATCAGAGCAGGTACTGTGCTTAGAAAGATGGTTGAATATGAAAGATAAAATATGCTTAGGGGTATATTGGGATATCTGTGTCCCTGAGGGAAATCCTTCAAGGTTGGAAGGATTGTATCTCCATTTTATAGATTAAAAACTCTAGAACTGAAAATGTGAGATTATTGATAGACTATTAAAAGCTTTCTTGGTTAGTAATTATATATTTAGAATACATGTTCTCATAATGAAAATAAAATCAATTGCTGGTAAGCCTAAAGGCAAAAAAGGCTAGTTGCCCTGAAGAATATATAAAGAGTGATTGTGAGAATTCAGTTAGTCATTTTAACTTTTACTTTGGTTGCAATAGAAGAAATACTGCATCTTAGATGAATTCAGAAGAAATTTATGAGTTGGTAACATCTCTGAAAGAAAGGTTCGTTAAAACCTGACATAATTAATAAGTAGATGTAGACTTCTTTCCCAGAAGATTTTTAAAGAGAATGATAGACAACTGTCTGGAATGATTTACATGTACTCTTGTTTAAGGATGTACAGGAAGAATGCAATCATTCTCTAGAATTATAGTGTTTTATTTCCAATTAAAAAAAACTGATGTAATAATCCCCCAAAATAATTTATAGGTAATTTTATTATATTTTTACTGGAATTGAAATATTTCTGGACTTTTCATACATGAATAAATGAATGAATAAGTGAATAAATTGTATAAAACCACACTAAGAAATGTTAGTAAAATATATACCATATGTGTACCAGGGAACTATAGCAGACTTTTACCTAGAATTTTAGGTCATCCAGACAACTCTATCAATTATACGTCTGAAAAGAGTTTTATGATTTATAAAACATTTTTCTTACTTATATGATTTTATTGCTGTTACATAGTAATACTATGATTTGGCTTGGGAAGCTGGTGACTGTAGCAGTTATTTAGCACCACAATATTGCTATATAACAAATAGCCACAAAACTGTAGTGGTAAATGATAATAACCATTTCTTGTTCATGAATCTTCGGTCAGTTAGACAACTCTGCTGATTGTAGCTGGGCTTGTTCATATGACTGGGTGTTAGGTGGCTGTTGGCTGAGCTAGGATGGACTGGGCTGGGACAAGCTGAGCAACTGGGCTCTGATCCACAAGTTTCTCATCCTCCGGGAGGCCAATCTGGGTATGTTCTCAGAGTGATGACAAGGGTGCAAGAGAACAAATGGAAGCACACAAAACCTCTGGAAAACTATGCTTAGAACTGGCACATTATTAATCCTAGGTCATTATATTGGCCAAATCTAGTCCTATAACCGAAACCCCAGAGGTTGAGTGGGAAGGCACCACCTGGTCAAAAGACATGGACAAGAAGAGGGAAAAAATTTGGACCATTTTTACAATCTACCACAGTGATCATAATACCCTGGACTCTCTTTAGAGACGAGGCTCAGAGAGAGTAAGTAACTTGCTCTTAGAATGGAGTTGAAAAGGATCTAAATCTTTTAAATTCTATTTCAAAGTTCTTTCCTTTCTCCCCAGTTGCACTTTCAGCGATCTAAACATTTGAAAGACAAATCTGCCTAGTGTTTGTTCTACGTAACAAATATTGATTTAGTAATTTTTTCCATTTAAAAAGCATTTTCAAATGCACTAAAATCACCTGAGATCATTCCTGGACCTCTCTGAGGTAGTACCAATATTATTTCCTAAAGGAAAACATTGAGGGGGATAAGTGATGTTTGAGAGTTCTTGTTTAAATCATTTTCACCCTAAATATACCTACTTTTCAAAAAGAAGTAAAGTGTAAAAAATGTAAAATGAGTGAGATTTTTATTTGTAAAGGGTTAACAATGAATGAAAATATATGGAGCCCTTTTAGCGAGATAGCCTTGATGAACCTAGAAGATATTAGATGTATAACCTCAGTTGTACAATTTGGGTTAAGTTCTTAGCCTAATTCCCTCTTTTTATAACTATTTGAAACTAACTTCAGGAAATAATTTTTACCCTCCTGAATTCATTCATTTACTTATTTTTATTTTCAGATGACTCATAATGTACCCCTTTCTTCAGAGTAAAGATTCTATTATGATGATTGAATCCTTGCTTATTCAGGCTGAGATGATATGAGGGCACAGAGGATGCAATCTGTTGGCGACCTGAGATTAAAAAAAAATCTTGAGATGTAAGGGGTCCTGGTACTGGTGAGAGCCGTGTTCATCTGGAGACTTTTTTCTTAATGTCCTCTTATGTCATTGGACACACAATTTCACATTTCTGGCAGTGTCTGTGGGTATGACGGTGAAGTGGAACAAGATTATGAAGTGAATATGCCTAATAGACTGATTATTTTTCTCTCCTAGCCTCAAGTTTAGGCATAATAACTACTATAAATTCCAATGACTGGCATCAAAGAGTTAATGAGGTCGTTTCCATAACTATTCATCTTCCTAAAGTGAAGATAAGCAGGAAGCCACTTCAATTGTCAAAATTAACTGGGGGCATCAATCAAAAGTTCATAGATTTTGAGATAATTCTATATTTAAACTCAATTTATTTTCCACAGGGGTACTCTAACCTGCCTAGGAGGCTTAATTAGGCTAACTGCCTGAAAAGCAGCATAAAACATATGGGTGGGTTCCTATTCAGAACTGATTTTATGAATATTCTCATAGCTCTTACAGAAAATGAATGAACTTTCAGGGATCTTCAACTAAGACTTCTTTTAGTAATTCCATAAGGGGAATGGAAGCAGCTTGGAAGGAATTGATCTTTTTAAAGTGGTCTTTATATCATGCTTTGCTGTTTTTATATCATGATTTGAACTATACCATGAACTCTGAGAGCATAAAAGGGACAGAGTACATTCAAGCGGTGTTTTTAAAGCTTCAGATCAAAACTGAAACGTCCAGGTTCCCAAGGGAATGCCACTCTGCCCTTGTACCTCCTGAAAATTTCAGTAAATCAAATATTTATTAAGCATTCTGACTTAAAGTCCCAGGGAATATAGAGATAAATAAAACACCATTTTATCCTCAAGAATCTTAGAGTAATAGATACATGCACAGTCAATTATAATAAATATTAGACTATAGTGAGCACTAAAGGTATAAATAAACAGAAGTGAGAGCATAAGGTAAGGAGTGACTAATTCTGCCTGATGAGATCAGTGAGGGCTTTGCTGAAATGTGTCCTTAGTAGTCAGGTTTTGTGGGTACACTGCAGAAACAGAATCAACCTCCACCCAAAACTTGGGTCAGATGTCAGGACTGAGATACACACAGAGGGTGTGAAAAGGTTTATTACTTATGTAATGAGACTTTTGGGGGAGAGCAGAGCAGGCTTTCCAAGCTGGTCAGAAAATGGCTTGTGAGAGCAAGGAAAGGAGACCGGTGTGGGTTTTCATTGTGGTTGGGGGGCTGGAGCTGGACACAGAGCAGGGGCTTACTTGGTTTGAATCTCTTGCTGGTCCAAGGTGAGGGCACCCATGCTTTCTTATCAGCTTTCCCAGTGGAAGGTCACATGGGCAGGAGGAAAGTTAAAAGCTGTCAGCAAACATCAAAAGTAGAGTCAGATTCTTTATTACAGCAAGGTTCCTCTGGATTCCATTCTATAGGGGCATCAAGAAAATATTCCATCATTTTCTGTTTTAATTTGAAACTTAAAGAAAAGTTTTTTAGATAGGTCACCATAGTAAAACAAAGCAAAGCAAAATACAGACCTTCATCTGTTTATATCACAGGCTGTGTATTTGTAGAAAATTCAAGCCAACCATCCTCACCTTGCTTCAAATCTGTCCTGTGTGGCTGCATCCCAACACCATCTGACCCCACCCTCCACGTCATCCCTTGCTATCACCACTTATTCCATGGATATCCCTAGTTCACTCAGAAATGGTACTCATTTGTTGTCTGCTTCTGCATACCACTTCCTGCCATTACCCCAGGAAACATTCACTATAATGACCATGACACAGCCAACACCTTAGCATAAGAGCTTTCTGGTTCTCTGAACCCTAAAGAGCTTCCCCTTTATCATTCCTCAGGTATCCACCCTCCAGGGACCACAGTGGATGTTGGCAACCTCCATACATATGCCTTCCGAGATCTTATACCTGGGTGCTCTAAGCTCTGACCATACCCCTTACCTCATTGCTTAGAGCCTCTTAGCTCTTGGCCTCTCTATTCTTTCCTTTCCTCCTCATCTGACACTCCCCTGTGGCTTCACTCCCTTCTAATTTAGCTTGTTCTCTCTAAAACATCCTTTTTTACTAATTCATTCATTTGTTTAACCACTATTTATTGAGCACCTATGAAGGGCAAGTCACTGTTTAGATACTGGAAACACGGTATTGCAAATAAATTTAAATTTATTATGGCATGTACGTATTAGGGAAAGAAGGCAGACAATAAGCAGATAAACAAGCAGATTTATAATATGTCAGACCGTGATAAGATTTATTGAAAATCATAAAGCAAATTAAGAAGGCTGGAGAGTGCGGGGGACAAGGGATTCGTGGTTACTTTATATACTAGAGTAGTCATGGCAGGCCTCACTGATGAGGTGATATCTGCTCAGAGACTTGAAGGAAATTAGGAAAGGAGCCCTTCAGATCCTGAAAGAAGCACTTTCTAGGAGCAGTAAAGAGAAAGTACACAAGCTCAGAGGCTGGAGTGTGCTTGGCTTTTTTGAGGACAGCAAAGAGACCAGTGCGTGTGAAGTGGAGTGAAAAAGAGGCGGTGGAGGAGAAGCATAGCTGGGGAAGTAGCTTGGGACCAAGTAATGCAGGGTCTTGCGGACTGTGGAAGGGTTAGGATAGAGGAACGGCTGAATCCAGCTTGATCTCACTCCTGTTGACATCACTGACGTCATCTTCCCTCTCAGAATTCTTTGCCCTGTTTCCTTTGGCTCATCTTTTGTTTTACGTGTTGGATCTTCCTCTAAGCGTATAGACATGACATGCGAAGGTCTATCCTATACTGAATAAACAAACTGCAAAAACAAAGACTTTACGTACGACCTGATCTTTCTCTTCCCCTTCATCACTAAGGCTCTCAAAAGAGTAACAGTAATTTACAGTCCCATTCACACTTGCACACCTTGTATTCATTATTCAATCCGTATAATCATATTCCACAAACGGAACCTGCTGTTGTCAAGGTTGTTGCTAAAATCAAAGGATATATTTTAGTTCTAATCTTACTTTCCTCTCTCTCTCTGGGTTTGAATTATTGACTACTCTCTTTTTGAAATTCTGCTCTATTGGTTTTTGAGGCATGATGTGTTCCCTAGCGTTCCATTTTTGTACCTTTTCTCTCCTCCACATTCTCTTCTCACAATGCCATTTCCTTTCATGGCTCTGTCATCTATATGCTGATAACTCCTTAATATATATCTTCAGGACAAGCCACTTAAAAAACAATTAGGTCCAGCCCATATATCAAAGTTTCTACTATCTACATTTGAATTTCTCAAAGGTACTCGAAACTCATTGTGTCCATATTTTACATTTTTTTTCTCCCACAAGTCACTTCTCTTCTTTTTCTACAGTTCCTAACCTAGTGATGAAGCCAAGAGTTAACCCAAGTTTTAAAAGTAGAGTTTATTCCAGCCCCTGGCTTCATTGGTCTGTAAGTCCTGGTGGTGCAACATATAGCTGATCCAGTTACTTCTCTGAGCAGTCTTCCTGGCCAGATTCTGTTTGTCCTTTCAGACTCTCAGTTGTCATCCCATTTGGAAATTTTTCTTTAGCACCTGGATCATCATCCTAGGCTAGAGTAAATAGCCTTCTTGCCTGCTTTTATCACTCCATTTCCACAGCTCTTTCAGGCACATAATATCCTCTTTGGTAATGATCTTGACACATGTATATCTGTGAAGATTGAGCAACTCGAGGGCAAAGAGTATGTTTTTGTCATCTTTGTATCTGTAGTGCTTATCACAGTACCTGACATTTTGTATACTGGATCAATATTTGTTGAATGGAGTTGACAATTGGCCTTTGATAAAGGGTGAGTGAGATTTCATAAGGTAGAAAACAAGGTGTTAATCAGAACTCTAATTAATAACGGATAATTCTAACTCAATTCTAACTGATACGTTAACGTGATACTAGGGTATTTCACAGAAGGGACATATACCCACAATTCAGGAAAGCAATAACCAGAGCAACAATGGGACCTGAGAAAGTGAAACCAGAGGTTTGAACACAATCAGGTTATTTTTATTTTCTCATCACTGTTTTTCTCTCTGTGTTGACTTCATCCTCTCAGGCAGTCTTTTCCCATGACCCTAGAATCACGAGTGCCTGGAGGTGTCTGCTGCACTCGATATGTTGACCACTGGACCAATGAATGTAACCAGTGTGAGGGGCAGGATGCTTAACTCAGCTTGGTATTAATTTCTACTGGACCAATAGTGTGACCTGTGAATTTGGATCTTTTTAGAAGACACTTCCCATCAGATAATGTGATGGAAGCTGGAAAGAGAGGGACCATTTTCTCAAAATAAGGAAGGAGACTAATGGTACTAGAAGAAGGGAAGTGTCTAGGCAGAAATTACATATACTTACTAATACTGGTAAAATTAGCTAAAGTTTTCTGGTACTCATTTTGTAACAGACACTGTGCTAAACAGTTTACATGAATTTTCTCATTGAATTCTCACAACTCCCTATTAGATGAATGTTTCAGAATTTTTTCATCAATAAAATAATGTCCAACTAAAAGTGGCTTAAATTTAGGACTTTATTTTGCTCACATAACCACAAGTACAGAGTAAGACAAGTGATTCCAGTATTGGTTCAACCGTGCAAAGGTGTCAGGGATGTTGGTTGGCTTTTCTCTAGTTCTGTTGGATTTCCATTCATGATCGCAAAATGGCTGTTACAGCTCCAATTTCACATCTTCACACAGCATGTTAAAATGTTAAAAAGAAACAAAGGCTTCCTCTTAGGCATCTTTTAGGAAGGAGAAAATCTTAACAAGAAAAACCCCTATACATTTCCCCTCAGAATGACAGGCCAGGATGGCATTAGATACTCATAACTGAGCAAGTGAAAATGGGAAAGCAAGCCCCTGGCATTTTCAGTCCCATAGCGAACTGCCTCTTTTCTGGCAAAAAAGACAACGGGAGGGGCTTCGCTGGTGGCGCAGTGGTTGAGAGTCCGCCTGTCGATGCAGGCGACGCGGGTTCGTGTCCCGGTCCGGGAGGATCCCACATACCGCGGAGCCGCTGGGCCCGTGAGCCATGGCCGCTGAGCCTGCGCGTCTGGAGCCTGTGCTCCACAACGGGAGAGACCACAACAGTGAGAGGCCCGCGTACCGCAAAAAAAAAAAAAAAAGAAAAAGACAATGGGAAAATGGCTGTCAGTAGTTTTTGCCTTAGTGTATAATATTATATAGGAATATTTTGGTAAAAACAATAGAGCATCGGACTAACAGTGAGTTAAACCGGAAGGACATTTCTTGTTACCCTAACAAGAAGTTCACAGCTAGGCAGTCTCCATATTGGTTCAGCGGCTGGCTCAGCTTTGTTACCAAGGACAGGCACTTTCTCTTTCTTTCCTGCCATCTCCGCTGCTGGTGACATCTACCATCTGATCACGTGGCTGCCGATCCTCCAAACATCATCTCTACACATGACATCTTCACAATCAGTAAGAAAGGAGTAGAGTGGAAAAAGACTGCCTTTCAGCCACTGTCTCTTTCGAGGAAGTAAACTATTTCTCAAAAGTCCCAAGCATTTTTCCTTTACATTTTATTTGCTTGAATTGGGTTACGTGCACTCCTTTAGACTTATTCCTGGCAATTGGGAATTGCTTGATGTGATTGGTATGGAAATAGTGGACAAAGGCAAGAATGTATGCAACATTATCCTGGTTGAAGTCTAGGGTAAGTGGAGGTTGGAAGTGGAATGAGGAATGCTGACTATTTGTCTCCTCTATGGAATCCTTTCTACGATACTGCCCAGTTGTTGGTTACTCAGATCCTATAGTTCCTAATTGTCAGCTCTTGATGGCCAGTGTTTAGCATAGTAAATATCTTCAGTTCTGTATTAGGGATTGTGCTGAGCAGTACAGAGACAAGGACGACCAGTCCTTTACCTTAAGGAGCTTGTATTCAGATATTAAAGAGAAAGCATGCATCTGTTCTGCCATGTATTTGAGTTCATAGTCTTCCTGCACTTTGTATTTTCTTCCTAGAAATGGTGTATGAAAGTTTATATGTTTAGAAATGTGTGATTTTCTTAATTATTACAAATTGAAGAGAGTTTGATCAAACAATAATGGTATTCCAGAACTTATCAGCTTTTCCGTGCTGTCTAAAGCTGTGTGAAAATTCAGTTGCTGGCTGGTGACTCTAATTGGCATTCACTTCAACAATGTCTAAGCAAGACAGTATTAATTACACGTGAAAAAGAGAATATTCTCTTATCCTTTAATCCAGCAGGTGGTCGTTGCAGTTGAGGGCAGGGATGAAGTTGTGATTAAAGCTGCACCTTGTTTAATCACTTTATTTTGAGGTAGAAACTGACAGATCTTACTTGCTAGATGTAGAGCGTTTCGTAAAAGATAAACCATGGACTCAATCCATGACTTTGCAAACTTCCTTTTCCTGTTGTGCAATACATATATACATACAGTACAATTTTATCAACTGTATTCCTTTCAACTCTTCCAACCAGTGGTGAAACTGAGGACCATAAAATAAGGACTAAATTAAGTTTCCAGTTACATGTATAGGCACTGATCCACACTCATTTTAGATACTGAATTGTAGCCTTCTCTTGGTTTCTCCTCTTATCTCTCCTACATTTCCTTCTGATTTTTTATTTCCGCCTGGGTCTTTTTCCACTGCCCATCCACTCAAAGTCCTTGCAGGACTCTGGCCTTCTTCCTTTTCTTTGAGTGATCTTACATATTCATGATTTTTACTACCCTTGATAGCTGAAGTCAGGCAGGTAATTAAATATATGAATTGGATCAGTGCAAACAACAGGAAATTATGAAGCCTGTGGCATTCTGGAAATGATGAAAGACACTTAAACTTACACTTAGGAAAATAAGTGTAACTTATTTGCAGATGAGTTCTGCCCTTAGCATCTGACTTTCTTTCTCCCAAATATGTGATCTCTCACTGGCCTCTCCCCAAAGCTTCAGTACCGCCTCACAAATTGTCTGCTGACTATTGCATAGGCTAGTGCCTCTCAAAACCCACTGCATTTTAGAATCACCTGGAGAAGCTTTTAAACATATTACCGCTCAGGATTTACATTGTTTAAGTTTCCCTGGTATTTAGAATTATTACCAATATTGATTTTTCTTTTGCAAAGTGTAAGCATTTCCTGTAATTTAAGGATGTAAATGGAAGATGATCAAAGTCATTTGTTTTAAAATTTACAAATACTATATAGTTCGGGCAATTCTTCAGTTTTTAGATCCTAGTTTTGTATTTGGTAAAAATTATAGTTTTCTATGATTTGTACTTTTCTAAATTTTAAGTGTTCTGTGAACAATCTTTGAATGCTCCTATATAAATATGTGCATTCTCTGATGGGTAAAAAAGTCTTTATTTTACCTTATATTGTGCCTATAAGTTACCTTATTTGAATCCTCTTTCTCCTAATTTTGCATGTGTTTTATCTGACCATTTTTGGAGACATGTGTGGTAAGTTTTCTTCTATGAATATTAATTTGTAAATTTATCCTTATAGTTCTAGAATTTTGTTTTATATTTGATGCTAGCTTTTTTGTTGCATAACAGTATTTGTAAAATTTTTGTGATTGTTTCTCCTATAACTTTAAATAATTTCTAGACATTGAATTCTATCTTATCGCAGCTGCTTTTTTCTCTTTTTGAGGGGTGGTGTGAGCATTTGTCTGGAGACATATATATATTTAAATTATACATATATTTCCTTCTCATTATTTCCAATCTATCTGTGTCATTTCTTTTAATTATCATCTCTTGTTATCAATCTACAGCTGGATTAATAGTTTTGAATCCAATGTGACAATCTGTATATTTATGATAGAATATTACCTATTCACTGGGTGGAAGGTCTAAGTAGACGTTTCTCCAACGAAGACATACAGATGACCAAAAAGTACATGAAAAGATGCTCAACATCACTAATTATCAGAGAAGTGCAAATCAAAGCTACAATGAAGTATCACCTCACACCAGTCAGAATGGCCATCATCAAAAAAAATCTACAAACAATAAAGGCTGGAGAGGGTGTGGAGAAAAGGGAACCCTCCTACACTGTTGGTGGGAATGTAAATTGGTACACCCACTATGGAGAACAGTATGGAGATTCCTTAAAAAGCTAAAAATAGGGCTTCCCTGGTGGCGCAGTGTTTGAGAGTCCGCCTGCTGATGCAGGGGACATGGGTTCGTGCCCCGGTCCAGGAAGATCCCACATGCCGCAGAGCGGCTAGGCCTGTGAGCCATGGCTGCTGAGCCTTCGCGTCCGGAGCCTGTGCTCTGCAACTGGAGAGGCCACAATGGTGAGAGGCCCGTGTACTGCAAAAAAAAAAAAAAAAACTAAACTAAAAATAGAACTAAAAATATGACTCAGCAATCCCACTCCTGGGCATATACCAGAGAAAACCATAATTCCAAAAGATACATGCCTTCCCAATGTTCATTGTGGCATTATTTATAAAGCCAGGACATGGAAGCAACCTAAATGTCCATCAACAGAGGATCGGATGAAGAAGATGTTGTACATATATATGATGGAATATTACTCAGCAATAAAAAAGAACAAAATAATGCCATTTGCAGCAACATGGGTGGACCTAGAGACTGTCACACTGAGTGAAGTAATTCAGACACAGAAAGACAAATATCATATAATACCGCTTATATGTGGAATCTAAAAAAAAGGTGTACAAATGAAATTATCTCCAAAACAGAAGTAGCATCACAGATGGAGAAAACAAACTTTGTTTACCAGGGGATAAAGGGTAGGGGGGAGGATAAACTGGGAGATTGGGATTGACATATACACACTACTATATATAAAATAGATAACTAATAATAACCTGTTGTATAGAACAGGTAACTCTTTTCTGTACTCTGTAATGACCTTTATGGGAATAGAATCTAAAAAAGAGTAAATATATGTATATGTATAACTGATTCACACCTGAAACTAACACAACACTGTAAATCAACTACACTCCAATAAAAATTTAAAAGAAAAAATAATATTACCTATTCATATATTTTATGTTTACTGATAATTTTGAATTTATTATTACTGCCATATGTTTTTGTCTTACCTATTTGTTGTGCTTACTTTACTTCTTCTCTTCCTTTTCTACTTCCTCCAGTCACTTCTTTTCTTCCCAGATGTTTATCTTAAAATTTTAACAAATCTATTTGAAACTTTACATTCCATGTGTTTAAAAAAACAGATGTTTGGAACTATATAATTAATATTTTTGGATCTCTCTATATTCTTAAACTATGTCTTGCTTTTTCTTGTATCTATTTATTTTGGTGAAGTACAATATTGAGTAAATTCTCAAGGAATTGTTTCAGAAGAGCTAATATACAATAAACTTTCAAAATGTCTTTAAAATTTTCTCAAACTTGTGTTTTGATAATATACTTCTATTTTACTTTTAGTATCCTTTAAAAATATAATGTCAATTTTTAGAAGAAACTGTTTTGTCTTTATGGATTGTTTTAGAATTTTCTCTTTATCCTTGGAATTCAGAAATTTCCCCAGGATATGCGTAAGGGAGGAAAAAGAATTTTCCCTCTACCCTTCTGAATTCTCGTCTGAGATCCCTGTAAAAAAAGACAGATTAATGAGAGAAAAACAAACAGAAGTTTATTAGTATGTATACCTTATGTATACATGAGAGATACCCAGGAAAAAGATGAGTAACTCTTCAAGGTGGCTTAGAACTCTAACTTAGAACTCTGGGAAAAATGAGTAACTCTTCAAGTTGGCTTAGAACCACCTTCAGCTTAAGAACAAAGAAAGAAAGCTGTGAGATAGGCCAGTTATGGGAAATTTACCAGTGAAAGTATGGTAACAAGGACAAGGTTTCCTGTGCAGATATAAATTAGTACCTTCTACCTTGATGAGATTCTTTTGTGATGTGGAGTCATCCTTCTTTTTCTGATATAGTGAGAGAGACACTTCTACAAATGGAGATTTCTGTTTTAAATGTAAATTTCCCTTACAAAATGGTAACTTCTTTGTTTTCAGAGCTTCTACTGCATCTGCTGTTTCTCAAAATAATCAGCTCAGAAAAATTCTTATGCCAAAGAGTTATTTTTTGGGGTGGCACATTCTGCTACCCTTCATTTGTCTAGGTAAATTTCTCTCAGTTACTTACAGAGCTCTTTCCATCTGAAGTCTTTAATCATTTCTTGGTCAGAGGAATTTTCTTCCATAGACTGTTTCTTTCCCTCCCTCTCTCTGGCTTCTTCCTGTGGAGCCCCTATTACTTTTATTGTGGACTTTCCAGATAATTATATTACTTTAAACTTTTCCAACTTTTTGTCCTTTTATATTGTATTTGAAGATTATTCTTGTGTTTGCTTCTTCAGCTGAAATAATTTATCTTGAGCTTAGACTTTTATACTATTTATTCTATTGATCTCTTGACTTTGCAAAAGAGATATATAATTTCTAAGAATTCTCATTTCTTCTTTTATTCATTCATTCATTTGTTTATTTTTTATGAATAGTTGATTTACAATGCTTCAGGTATAAAAAAAGTGATTATATATATATATATACTTTTTCAGATTCTTTTCCATTATAGGTTATTGCAAGCTATTGAATATAGTTCCCTGTGCAATACAGTGGGTCCTTGTTGTTTATCTGTTTTCTGTATAGTAGTGTGTATCTGTTAATCCCAAATTCCCAATTTATTTCCCCCCTTTCACCTTGGATAACCATAAGTTTGCTTTCTTTCTTTTTTTTGGAGTGTAATTGCTTTAAAATGGTGTGTTAGTTTCTGTTATATAAAAAAGTGAATCAGCTACACATATACATATATCCCCATATCCCGTCCCACTTGTGTTTCCCTCCCACTCTCCCTATCCCACTACTCTAGGTGGACACAAAGCACCGAGCTGATCTCCCTGTGCTATGCAGCTGCTTCCCACTAGCTATCTATTTTACATTTGGTAGTGTATATATGTCCATGCCACTCTCTCACTGCATCACAGCTTATACTTCCCACTCCCTATGTCCTCAAGTCCATTCTCTACGTCTACATCCTTATTCCTCTCCTGCCCCTAGGCTCATCAGAACCATTTTTGTTTTTTTTAGATTCCATATATATGTGTTAGCATACAGTATTTGTTTTTCTCTTTCTGACTTACTTCACTCTGTATGACAGTCTCTAGGTCCATCCACATCACTACAAATAACTCAATTTCATTTCTTTTATGGCTGAGCAATATTCCATTGTATATATGTGCCATACCTTCTTTATTGATTCATCTGTCGATGGACACTTAGGTTGCTTCCATGTCCTGGCTATTGTAAGTAGAGCTGCAATGAACATTGTGGTACATGACTCTTTTTGAATTATGGTTTTCTCAGGGTATATGCTCAGTAGTGGGATTGCAGGGTCATATGGTAGTTTTATTTTTAGTTTTTTAAGGAATCTCCATACTGTTCTCCGTAGTGGCTGTATCAATTTACATTCTCACTGATGGTGCAAGAGAGTTCCCTTTTTTCAACATCCTATCCAGCATTTATTGTTTGGAGATTTGTGGTAATGGCCATTCTGACCCGTGTGAGGTGATACCTTATTGTAGTTTGATTTGCATTTCTCTAATGATTAGTGATGTTGAGCATCCTTTCATGTGTTTGTTGGCCATCTGTATGTCTTCTTTGGAGAAATGTCTATTTAGGTCTTCTGCCCATTTTTTGATTGGTTTTTTTTTTTTTTTTGATATTGAGCTGCTTGTAAATTTTAGAGACTAATCCTTTGTCAGTTGCTTCATTTGCAAATATTTTCTCCCATTCTGAGGGTTGCTTTTCTGTCATGTTTATGGTTTCCTTTGCTGTGCAAAAGCTTTCCTCAGGTCCCATTTTTTTTTTTTTTTTTTTTTTTTTTTTTTTTTGCGTTACGCGGGCCTCTCACTGCTGTGACCTCTCCCGTTGCGGGACACGGGCTCCGGACACACAGGCTCAGTGGCCATGGCTCATGGGCCCAGCCGCTCCGTGGCATGTGGGATCCTCCTGGACCGGGGCACATACCCGTGTCCCCTGCATCCGCAGGTGGACTCTCAACCACTGCGCCACCAGGGAAGCCCCTTATTTTTATTTCCATTTCTCTTGGAGGTGGGTCAAAAAAGATCTTGCTGTGATTTATGTCATAGAGTGTTCTGCCTATGTTTTCCTCTAAGAGTTTTATAGTGTCTGGCCTTACATTTAGCTCTTTAATCCATTTTGGGTGTAATTTTTTGTATGGTGTTAGGGAGTGTTCTAATTTCATTCCTTCACATGTAGCTGTCCAGTTTTCCCAGTACCAATTATTGAAGAGGCTGTCTTTTCTCCATTGTACATTCTTGCCTCCTTTATCAAAGACAAGGTGACCATTTGGGTGTGGGTTTATCTCTGGCTTTTCTATCCTGTTCCATTGATCTATATTTCTGTTTTTGTGCCAATATCACACTGTCTTGGTTACTGTACCTTTGTAGTATAGTCTGAAGTTGGGGAGCCTGATTCCTTCATCTCTGTTTTCCTTTCTCAAGGTTGCTTCGGCTATTTGGGGTCTTTTGTGTTTCCATACAAATTGTGAAACTTTTCGTTCTAGTTCTGTGAAAAAGGCCATTGGTAATTTGATAGGGATTAGATTGAATCTGTAGCTCGCTTTGGGTAGTATAGTCATTTTCACAATGTTGATTCTTTCAATCCATGAACATGGTATATCTCTCCATTTGTTTGTATCATCTTTAATTTCTTCCATCAGTGTCTAATAGTTTTCTGCATAGAGGTCTTTTGTCTCCTTAGGTAGGTTTATTCATAGGTATTTTATTCTTTTTGTTGCAGTGGTAAATGGGAGTGTTTCCTTAATTTCTCTTTCAGATTTTTCATCACTAGAGTATAGGAACACAAAAGATTTCTGTGCATTAATTTTGTATCCCTCTACTCTACCAAATTCATTATTTAGCTCTAGCAGTTTTCTGGTAACATCTTTAGGATTCTCTATGTATAATATATCATCTGCAAACAATGACAGCATTACTTCTTCTTTTCCAATTTGGATTCCTTTTATTTCTTTTTCTTCTCTGATTGCTGTGGCTAAAACTTCCAAAACTCTGTTGAATAATAGTGGTGAGAGTGGGCAAACTTGTCTTGTTCCTGATCTTAGTGGAGATGGTTTCAGTTTTTAACCATTGAGAATGATGCTGGCTGTGGGTTTGTCATATATGTCCTTTATTATGTTGAGGTAAGTTCCCTCTATGCCTACTTTCTGGAGGGTTTTTATAATAAATGGGTGTTGAATTTTGTCAAAAGCTTTGTCTGCATCTATTGAGGTGATCATATGGTTTTTCTTCTTCAGTTTGTTAATATGATGTATCACATTGATTGATTTGTGTATACTGAGGAATCCTTGCATTCTTGGGATAAACCCCACCTGATCATGGTGTATGATCCTTTTAATGTGTTGTTGGATTCTGTTTGCTAGTATTTTGTTAAGGATTTTTGCATCTATGTTCACAGTGATATTGGTCTGTAGTTTTCTTTTTTGGTGACATCTTTGTCTGGTTTTGGTATCAGGGTGATGGTCGTCTTGTAGAATGAGTTTGGGAGTGTTCCTCCCTCTGCTGTATTTTGGAAGAGTTTGAGAAGGATAGGTGTTATTTCTTCTTTACTCTAAATATTTGATAAAATTCACCTGTGAAGCCATCTGTTCCTGCACTTTTGTTTGTTGGAAGTTTTGTAATCACAGTTTCAATTTCAGTGGCTGTGATTGGTCTGTTTATGTTTTCTATTTCTTCCTGGTTGTCTCAGAAGGTTGTGCTTTTCTCAGAATTTGTCCATTTATTTCAGGTTGTCCATTTTATTGGCATATAGTTCCTTTTAGTAATCTCTCACGATTCTTTGTATTTCTGCAGTGTCAGTTGCTACTTCTCCTTTTTCGGTTATAATTCTGTTGATTTGAGTCTTCTCCCTTTTTTTCTTGGTGAGTGTGGATAATGGTTTATCAACTTTATCTTCTCAAAAAACCAGCTTTTAGTTTTATTGATCTTTGCTATTGTTTCCTTCATTTCTTTTTCATTTATTTCTGATCTGATCTTTATGATTTCTTTCCTTCTGCTAACTTTTGATTTTTTGGTTCTTCTTTCTATAATTGCTTTAAGTGTAAGGTTAGGTTGTTTATTTGAGATGTTTCTTGTTTCTTGAGGTAGAATTGTATTGCTCTAAACTTCCCTCTTAAAACTGTTTTGCTGCATCCCATAGATTTTGGGTCATTGTGTTTTCATTGTCATTTGTTTCTAGGTATTTTTTGATTTCCTCTTTGATTTCTTCAGTGATCTCTGGGTTGTTAGTAGTGTATTGTTTAGCCTCCATGTGTCTGTATATTTTACAGATTTTTTCCTGTAATTGATATCTAGTCTTATATTGTTGTGGTTAGAAAATATATTTGATACAATTTCAATTTTCTTAAATTTACCAAGGCTTGACTTGTGACCCAAGATATGATCTATCTTAGAGAATGTTCCATAAGCACTTGAGAAGAAAGTGTATTCTGTTGTTTCTGGATGGAATGTCCTATAAATATAAATTAAGTTCATCTTTTTTAATGTATCATTTAAAGCTTGTGTTTCCTTATTTGTTTTCATTATGTATGATCTGTCCATTGGTGAAAGTGGGGTGTTAAAGTCCCCTACTATGATTGCGTTATGGTTGATTTCCCCTTTTATTGCTGCTAGCACTTGCCTTATGTATTGAGGTGCTCCTATGTTGGGTTCATAAATGTTTACAATTGTTACATCTTCTTCTTGGATTGATCCCTTGGTCATTATGTAGTGTCCTTCTTTGTCTCTTGTAATAGTCTTTATTTTAAACCTATTTTTTCTGATATGAGAATTGCTACTCCAGCTATCTTTTTCATATTTGCATGGAATATCTTTTTCCACCCCCTCACTTCCAGTCTGTATGTGTTCCGAGTTCTGAAGTGTGTCTCTTGTAGACAGCATACATATGGGTCTTGTTTTTGTATCCATTCAGCCAGTCTATGACTTTTGGTTGGAGCATTTAATCCATTTACATTTAATGTAATTATCGATATGTATATTCCTATTACCATTTTAAAAATTGTTTGGGGTTTGTTATTGTAGGTCTTTTCCTTCTCTTGTGTTTCCTGCCTAGAGAAGTTCCTTTAGCATTTGTTGTAAAGCTGGTTTGGTTGTGCTGAACTCTCTCAGCTTTTGCTTGTCTGTAAGAGTTTTAATTTCTCTGTCGAATCTGAATGAGATCCTTGCTGGGTAGAGTAATCTTGGTTGTAGGTTTTTCTCTTTCATCACTTTAAGTATGTCCTGCCTCTCTCTTCTGGCTTGCAGAATTTCTGCTGAGAGATCAGCTGTTAACCTTATGGGGGTTCCCTTGTATGTTATTTGTTTCTTTTCCCTTGCTGCTTTTAATATTTTTTCTTTGTATTTAATTTTTGATAGTTTGATTAATATATGTCTTGGAGTGTTTCTCCTTTGTTTTATCCTGTATGGGACTCTCTGTTCTTCCTGGAGTTGATTGATTTTTTCTTTTCCCATATTAGGGAATTTTTCAGCTCTAATCTCTTCAAATATTTTCTCAGTCCCTTTTTTCTTAATTCTTCTTCTTTTGGGACCCCTATAATTCAAATGTTGGTGTATGTAATGTTGTCCTAAATGTCTCTGTGACTGTCCTCAATTCTTTTCATTCTTTTTTCTTTATTCTGCTCTCTGGTAGTTATTGCCACTATTTTATCTTCCAGGTCACTTATCCTTTCTTCTGCCTCCATTGTTTTGCTATTGATTCCTTGTAGAGAATTTTTAATTTCATTTATTCTGTTGTTCATCATTGTTTGTTTGCTCTTTAGTTCTTCTAAATCCTTGTTAAATGTTTCTGTATTTTTTCCCTTCTATTTTTAAGATTTTGGATCATCTTTACTATCATTACTCTGAATTCTTTTTCAGCTAGACTGCCTACTTCCTCTTCATTTGTTTGGTCTGGTGTGTTTTTACCTTACTCCTTCATGTGCTGTGTGTTTCTCTGTCTTTTCATTTTTCTTAACTTACTGTGTTTAGGGTCTCCTTTTCACAGTCTGCAGTTTCATAGTTCCCATTGTTTTTGACATATTCCCCTAGTGGGTGAGGTTGGTTCAGTGGGTTGTGTAGGCTTCCTGGTGGAGGGGACTGGTGCCTGTGTTCTGGTGGATGAGGCTGTCTCTTGTCTTTCTGGTGGGCAGGACTGCGTGCAGTGGTGTGTTTTGGGGGTCTGTGACCTTATTATGCTTTTATTCAGCCTCTCTGCTAGTGGGTGGGGTTGTTTTCCTGTCTTGCTAGTTGTTTGGCATAGGGTGTCCAGCACTGTAGCTTGTTGGTCATTGAATGAGCTGGGTGTTAGCATTGAGATGGAGATCTCTGGGAGAGCTTTTGCCATTTGATATTACGTGGGCCTGGGAGGTCTCTGGTGGATGAATGTCCTGAATTTGGCTCTCCCATCTCCGAGGCAAAAGCCTGATAGCTGCCCAGAGCCCCAAGACCCTGTCAGCCACTCAGCCCAGAAGAAAAGAGAGAAAAAATAAAAGAAAGAAAGAAAGAAAAAATAAATTAAATAATTAAAATAAAAAATTTAAAAAATATAAAAAATAAAAAGTTAATTAAAAAAGAAAGAATGAAGAGAGCAACCAAACCAAAAAACAAATCCACCAATGGTAACAAGCACTAAAATGTATACTAAAAAAAAAAAAAAAAAATGGACACACAGAACCATAGGACAAATGTTAAAAGCAAAGCTATACAAACAGAATCATGCAGAGAAGCATACACATACACACTCAGAAAAAGTGAAAAAGGTAAAGAATATATATATATATATATATATATATATATATATATATAAAAGAAGGAGAGCAGTCAACTCAATAAACAGGTCTACCAATGGTAATAAGCTCTAAATACCAAACTAAGATAAATATAAAACCAGAAACAAATCAGATGCAGAAAGCAAACCCCAAGTCTACAGTTGTTCCCAAAGTCCACTGCCACAATTTTGAGATCATTTGTTGTCTATTCAGGTATTCCACATACAGGGTACATCAAGTTGATTCTGGAGATTTAATCCACTACTCCTGAGGCTGCTGGAAGAAATTTCCCTTTCTCTTCTTTGCACAGCTCCTGGGGTTTGGCTTTGGAATTGGCCCCGCCTTTGCATGTAGGTCGCCTGAGGGCATCTGTTCTTTGCCCAGTTGTGGGGAGAGGTTAAAGTAGCAGCTGATTAGGGGGCTCTGGCTTACTCAGGCCAGGGGAAGGGAGGGGTACGTAATGCAGGGCGAGCCTATGGCCGTAGAGGCTGGCATGATGTTGAAACAGCCTGTGGCATGCCGTGGGTTCTCCCGGGGAAGTTGTTCCTGGATCACGGGACCCTGGCAGTGGTGGGCTGCACAGGCTCCCGGGAGGGGAGGTGTAGATAGTGATCTGTGCTTGCACACAGGATTCTTGGTGTCTGCAGCAGCAGTATTAGCGTCTCCTGGAGCTCGTTTAGGCGGTGCTCTGAATCCCCTCTCCTCGTGCACCCCGAAACAATGGCCTCTTGCCTCTTAGGCAATTCCAGACTTTTTCCCGGACTCCCTCCCAGCTAGCTGTGGTGCACTAGCCCCCTTCAGGCTGTGTTCACGCAGTCAACCCCAGTCCTCTCCCTGGGATCTGAACTCCAAAGCTGGAGCCTCAGGTTCCAGCTCCCACCTGTCCCAGCAGGTGAGCAGACAAGTCTCTCAGGCTGGTGAGTGCTTGGTCAACACCGATCCTCTGTGTGGGAATCTCTCCACTTTGCCCTCTGCACCCCTGTTGCTGCACTCTCCTCTGTGGCTCCAAAGCTTCCCCCCTGCCCACCCCGTCTTCACCAGTGAAGGAGCTTCGTAGAGTGTGGAAACATTTTCTCCTTCACAGTTCCCTCCCAGAGGTGCAGGTCCCGTCCCTATTCTTTTTTTTTTTTTTTTTTTTTTTTTTTCTGAGGTATGCAGGCCTCTCACTGTTGTGGCCTCTCCCGTTGCGGAGCACAGGCTCCGGACGCGCAGGCTCAGCAGCCATGGCCCACGGGCCCAGCCGCTCCGCGGCATGTGGGTTTCTCCTGGACCGGGGCACGAACCCGCGTCCCCTGCACCGGCAGGCAGACTCTCAACCACTGCGCCACCAGGGGAGCCCCCCTATTCTTTTGTCTCTGTTTTTTCTTTTGTCCTACCCAGGTACGTGGGGGGGTTTCTTGACTTGGGAAGTCTAAGGTCTTCTGCCAGCGTTCAGTAGGTATTCTGTAGAAGCTGTTCCACATGTAGATGTATTTTTGATGTATTTGTCGGGAGGAAGATGATCTCCACGTCTTAATCCTTCGTCATCTTGAAGGTCCCTCTCCATAAGTTTGTTTTCTATATATGTGAGTCTATTTCTGTTTCATAAATAAGTTCCTTTGTATTATTTTTTAGATTCCACATGTAAGAAAAATCATATAATATTTGTCTCTCTCTGTATGACTAACTTAGTATGCTAATCTCTAGGTCCATCCATATTGCTGCAAGTAGCATTATTTCATTCTTTGTTTTAATCACTGCTTCTTTATCATAGGAGCCTCTTCTCCTTTTCCTTCTTCTCCTTATTTTCCTCCTCTTCCTTCTCCTTCTCAAATTACTCCTCTTTTTTCTTCTTTGTAAGACTCCAAAATCTCTGAATATATTCATTATACTTATTGAATGTTTTATTTTTCTTAAATCTTAAAGTTTCCTCAGAAGTTACCTTTTCTCTTTGCGGTGTTTGGTACCACCTGTTTGTTTCCCTCAGATGTTTGGTGATTCTTGGTTGTTTGTTTACATAGATGAGGATTTTGCTTACTGCTAGTAGCTGGTTTATATTTCTAGAGCCCCAGTGAGAATTCTATTCTTCTGAGAGTGAAAGCAAATTCTGTTGAGTGTGAGGGACAGGGAAATTTTTCAGCTGTAGGAGAGGAGAAAGTTTTCCCTGATCCTCCAAGAGTCCCTGGTTGGATCTAAAAATTAAACTGACAAAGATGGATTAACAAGAGAAAAGCATACAAATTGTTTAGTGTAAGTTTTACATGACATGGGAGCCTTCATAAGGAAATGAAGACCTGAAGAAATGGTTGGACCTGAGTGTTTTTATGCCAGGTTTGATGAAGAGTGGAAAGTTATGGTGAATTATGATAAGACAAAGAGTACAAGGTAAGTGCAGTAAACTGAGGGAAACTGAGCAAGTCCTGTTCATTTCTATTCTTCTTGGCATCACTCCATCTTAGAGATACGGGTGTTCCTTCCCTCCAGGTATAGAGAGGGTAGCTCTCACATGAAAGTCTTATGACCTGCTTCAGGGGAGAAGATGGGGGGAAATTCAAAGAGACCTTCCTGCTTTTTCTGTTTTCTCAAACTCCTTCACCTTAAAATATTCAAAATGCCAAGATGCTGTATTTTGGAGTAGTATGTCCTGAGCCCCATCACAGCATAGTCAGTTTTCCTTCAGAGCAGAGGTCACAAACTACCCACTATCGTAACAATTGGGAAATTTCATATGAAATTAATGATTTCAACTTTTTTTAGAAAATATGAAGCTCTAGAAAATCTGGGCCTGTGTTACTGAATGGAAACAACTGGCTTGAACTAAGTTGAGCCTGTCCTTGAGATGTGGCCTGTGCCCCTGTTTGTCACAGTCCCCATCACTCCCTAGTCTACTCCTTTTCTAGACCACTACTCCTTTGATTGGGAGCAATTTTAGTGTTCTTTTGGGAAGATCTATTCTTTGGAAGAGATTCTTTTCCCCAAAGAAATTATAGTAATAAAATACTAATCGGTTATAATAATTTCACCTATTACTATATAAGGATTTACTATTTGGCAAGCATTATGGAAAGTATTTACTATTATAGTTAATCCTAACAGCTTCCTAGCTGAATAGTTGATTAGTATTTTAATGATACCATTTTAAAGATGGGAAATAGGAGGCTTAGGATAACGCTGTTGAGGAGTAGGAGAGGTAGAATTTGAACCCAGGTCATTTGATACCAACACTTGGGCTGTTAACCACTATACCAAGCTGTCTTTTTATTCAAGATTATTGCTTCCTTTACGTTTTTCTGTATTTGCAATATAGCTTTTTAGAAATTTCACACTGTTCTGTCTGTGGTTGACACCTTCCCTAGTTTTCCCAAGCTGAAGTTTGTCTTTGGGGAAGGACCCACTGGAAGTGGAGCTTGATCAGTTATACAAATTGATGTCTCTGTTTCTAATTAAACAATACTTCTTGATGGTGGGGAGTTTGTCTTATGTATCTTTAGATCCTTTGACACTCAGCACAGTGCCTGGCTGGTAATAGACATTCCACACATGCCTAATTTGAAAACAGCTGCCTTTGTTTCTTTCATCTTTTTGAATGACAATGAGAAATGTTTTATAGTATACATATGTTATATACTGTTAAAACAAATGTTTTCAGACCATTTAAATCAAACCATATTTCTTGAAATTTGTTGCAGTTTTTTCCCTTGATATATGCAGTTTTTGAGCTTTAATACTTTCATTTAGGCTGTTTGTTCAGTTATATATCCAGTTATCTATATTTCATACATATATTTCAAATATATCATATATATGTCTCCTTTCATTCAATAAAAATGTATTGATCAGGTGCTCTACATAAAGCAATTACTCTTGTTGGCCCTGGAAGAAAGGAGCTCACAAGCTAATAGTAGAGAGAAAACTTTTACAGAAAAAATTATGATAGACATTAAAATATACAAGGAGAGAACAGATAAAGGGCTCTGGAAATTCTGGAGAGAGGGGTAGTGAAAAGGTACTGAAAACCTAATATTTATTGGATGGATCTCGAAGGATAGGAAGAACTTAAACATGCGGTGGTATCAAGGTTCATTGATTTCTTGTAAAGTAATGCTATTAATATACTTATACATACATATATATAAATATATATTATAAATGTCACAAATATTTATATATCATATATTTTTATATATCTGGGTGATATCCAAATACCTACGTGAATCTTCTTTTTAACACTGGTTCTCTATTCAATGAATTTCCTTTTGAAGTGTAAAATGCTATGAGCATCCTTGAAAAGACGGCTTAGTGACTCCTCTTAGGCATTGACTCATTCAGGACTAGAATTGTTTTTTTACGTTTAATGCAGTTAATATCTCAGTATGTTTTCTAAACACCAATATATATATTTACTTTCAAGTCTATTGCTTTCTCCTGTAGCAAAATAGTGATACTGTTTTATTAATTTGAGTCTAAAATTATTGCTTTCTTCATGCTATTAAATCAAACTTCTCCATGACACATTTTTTCATTTCACTTCCAATACCACATATATTATGTAGTGGAAGAATTTTTATAAACAAGGGCCTTAAATCACTTCTGAAGTGCACAATTAGAAGCACTGTTAATAGAATTAGGTTGAAGTTTTCCCTCTTGACATTGGTTTACATGGTTTTCAAATATATTTTTTTCCAAAGAGGCATTCTCCAGGATTGTAGTTCATCTCTTTTTTTTTTAATAGCAAGCCCTGTGGCTGCATCATCCCTGTGGTCCATTAATCTCTTATTGCATTACCCTGAAATTGTGTTGGCTATAAGTAATCATAAACTATCAGCTTTGAAAAGCTAACATTTGTTAGCTTCACAGGCATGAAAACACTAGTGATAAGTGAGGTTGTTAAAAAGTCAAATTAAATGTTAATTGATGCAAGGTCACAGAGCAGTAAGGCACTTAAGAGTTTAGATGTGGGCACTACCTTTATCAGACTTGACAAATCATCCTGAAGAGTTTCCATAGATATCTGCCTTTATATTTTCCTCCACCACCATTTTCCAAGTAAGCAAGTTACAATTCAAAAATAGGTAAAATACCACTCTTGCCAAGTGTTTACATAGACTCATAAGAAGCCATAGGCAAGATTCTGATTCTGCTATGTACATTTACAATGCTTTATTTTAAGCAGTGAGAGGATCTAAGAAAAGAATCAAAGAACAGACTATCCTAGAAATTTGCATAAGGAGAAAAGAACATACACACTCTTGGGGAATTAAAGAGAAGATTCTTTCTTAATCATCTCATACATTTAAATTACCCAAATTTGCATAAATGCTGAAGTGTGAATTGTTGCCTTAAAAAGAAATAAATCCGATTCCTTTCAGACCATTGCTAATTATTCTTGGCTAATATGATAAAGTTAAAGGCACAGAAAGTCTCTGATACTCCTGAGTTGCCTTCTCCAGAATGCTGACATGAGGCGTGGTTTGCTTCGATTCCCTGGTTGATACACAAAGAAGTAGGATGAAATACTGTGACTAAAATAGTTTTGTTTTCTTGGATCTTGGGTTGCTGGTAGATTACAAAAAAGGGAAAGTGTTCTGGCTGGCTCTAGAGGCATTATACTTTTTGGAAGTGGCTAGTGACGACTAAAAAAAAACGCATGACCTGAGAGCTGTGAGTTCAGTTTTATTTGGGTTTTACTGAGGACTATAGCTTAGCAGACAGACTCTCAGATAGCTCTGAGGAGCTGCTGTGAAGAGGTGGCAGGGGGAGGTCAGTATACATATGATTTTGGTGAAAGAGGTACATGTTATCAAGCACACATCTCAATAGAAGGTTGGTGCTAGTCACGAGGAGCAGATGTTTCCATTAATGATTTTAGTGCTTTTCTAGGTGTGAGAAGATGCAAGAAATTGGGTTCATAAAATTTTCTCCTGAAAATATCTAACCATCTGAAAGCCTGCTCTGCCAGTTTTTCCCAGAGCACAGAAAGCCTCATTCCTGATCTCTGCCCAGAACTCTTTTCAGTGTGTGTTGAAGGTCAGCGACTGAAGTGGCTATTGACTTCATTCTTGTAGAGCCAGATGGCCAGTGACATTCTTTAGTTGGCACTTGCTAATTACAGATGTGTTTTTGCTAAATTTTCTTATTATTAGGACTAGTTCAGAACCTGGTATAGATTTTAGATTCTGCTTAATACCTTTTAATGTGCCGGTTTTCACAAACTATCTACTTAGGAGGTAATGGCAAATGCTATGTTAAAAAAATAAAGGATCTAAGGTTTTTGAACTACATTTCAATGACTGTATCTATTGATTTTTGACTCATTTTGTATATAGAATTTCCTACGGTCACAAACAGAAATTCCTCTCGCATATCCACTTGCAAGGCAGCATGAACAGAATATCCTGACCTGAGACTGACACCTATTTATAGGATTTATGAGAGTTAAGGATTTTCTTAACTGCTTGGAAGATTTTGACAGCTTAGTACTGACTTGTCACTTGAAAACCTTGTTTTCCTGGTAGTGTTTTCTTTCTTCTCCACTGGAAATTTATTTGAATTCATGCTTTCCCCCAAAGTAGAAGAACTTCAGTAAAGCATAGTCTTTGCTGGAAAGAAGTCTGAGAGGCCTCAAGCTACTAAGGAGAAGCAGTTTGTGTTAGAATGTAAGCACTGAGAAATTAAGTTGAATTCAATGGATATTGTTGAGTGTCCACCTTGTGCTTTACTGGGCAGACACAGAAGAAATCTAACACACATTTTCTGCCTTGAAGACTGCAATAGTCTATCTGAAGAGGGAGGGTGAATGAAGGTAGTAGGGGGCCTCTCTGTATACTTGTTCATGTAGGGGGTGTGGTGGAGGGGAGTGTAGAGGGGGAAACTCTGCTTTTGTTCTGTTTACCAAGCCAGGTGTGTGTTTGAGTCTAAATCTGCTCCAAAAGGCAAATAACTAATCTATTAATTAGGGTGGTGTTAGCTGTTGTAACAAGCATTTTCCAAAGTTTCAGTGACTTAGAATAAATGTTTATTTCTGGGTTACAAAACCATCCAATTTACATTTCTGGTCTGTAGATGGCTTTCCTCCATATAGTGATTCTGGGACTGAGTCTCCTTGCATCTTGTGATTCTACTGTTCTTACCAAATGATTTCCAAGGTCACTGTGGTTGTCCACTTCAAGCCACGTAGGGGAAGAGAGCATGGAGGATCATTGGTAGGAAGTGTATAAGAGCGCAGGAACACATCAATTCTGCTTATGTTCTATTGGCTAGGACTCAGGGGAATGCCACATCCAACCTCAGGAGAGAATGGAAAACATAACCTGGCTGTGATCTCAGGAAGAAGAAGAAAAGGTCCAGTGAACAGTTGGCTAGGCTCTGCCACATTCTGCTCTTCTGGTTACTTATTAGCTATATCAATGTCTGTAACTCTATGTCTACATCTGCATGTATATCTATATATCTATATATATTGATAGCTGTTTCCCAATCTTCTATTTTAGGAACAGCTATGTCCCAGAGCAAGTATCTAAGTTAATTTTGCTTTGGTCTCAATATTGTTTTAACACAGGGGCAAGAAAATATGCCTGGTCTCAGTATTATATAAACAGGGACAAGAAATTATGCCCATACACCTCCCAAAGGAGACAACATAGTTGTTGATCCAAGTTCAGGATCTCATTGTTATGTAGCATCCTCTTTTATAAATCTAGATGTAGGTCCATGTTTTCTTGTGATCTGTGAGCTAAAAAGCAAAACTAAAACAAACTATTCACCCTTCTCACCTCACACCCATGGTTCCACACAAGTCCCATATACAATGACAAAGCAGAGACAAAATAACACACTAGAAAGTTCCATTACCCAAATGGAATATTGGGAAAGACACAGTTGTCTCTGGTCCACAACATTAATGCTTTCTAGCGGAAGGCACGGCGAAGACCCTCTATTTGAGCTTTGGAGGATATTTGTTAGATTTTGATTCTGTTCCTTGGAAGGAACTCCCTTGTCCAACATTATCTAGCGCTCTTGTTTCCATTGGACAAAAGATTCTTCCTTGTCCGTTATCCTCCATGGCCACAACAAAAGTAGGAATTGAGGAGTATGCCCTCCTTGGGAGCTGTACAACTTTACAGTCAGTTTGTGCTGGTGCAATTTTATTGTGCTCAAGTGATGTGTTAAGTCTTAAAGAAATCAAAGAATTTTTAAACCTAGTCCAGAGTTTCTTTGGCAATGTATTTGTCTTAGGGATATAGTAGGCTCCTGATCCATTTGTTTTGAGTAGGTTCTGATGCCAGGAATCATTCCCAAAGTTCTTTCCTAGACATAGTTCTCTGATCTGTTTTGTTTCTTTTACTTCTTTGCTCTTAAAAATGGAAACCAACATAACTTCTTGTTCCCATGGAATGTATTACTGAGGCCAAGCCCACTTTCCTGTCTCTGTGTTAAAAATATTGAGATCAAGCAAAAAACAGTTAGGTGCTTTCTCCAGGATGTTCGTGCTCCTGAGAGATATACTGTAAAACAACTAAATCAGCCATATTTCACAGCTTACTCATCAAGGCCCTTACCTTGCTGTGCCCAGCAGTCCAAAGCTATGAAAATCTCAAAATGAATTTTATTTAACAAACAACTAGAATGAATTTTATTTTTTAAAATTTTAAATTGAAGTATAGTTGATTTATAATGTTGTGTTAATTTCTGCTGTACAGCAAAGTGATTCAGTTATACTTATGTATACATTCATTTTTTAATATTCTTTTCCATATGGTTTATTACTGGATATTGAATATAGTTTCCTGTGCTAAAGAGTAGGACCTTTTGTCTCTCCATAAAATGAATTTTAAATATATATTGGCCATTGTTTATTCTCAGGATTGGTTGGAGGTTTTCCAGCCAGACAGCTGAGCTATGGTGGTGGTGAAATAACTGCTTGATTTTCATTTGCTATCTCTCCAGTGATGGAGCACCCATCTTGCTAGAGATCTCATTTAAGAGATTTTCAAGGCCTTGTTACTTATTGACAAACTTCATGGTCTCTAAAGCAAAACCCTCAATCTTTGAGAAAGAAGGAAAGCACAAATGGAATTCTAAAATGAAACATTTCAAAGTTCTCAGAACTTTGAACTTCCATGGTCTAAAGTATTTCAACCGATCTTAATGATATTGTGATGCACTTCTTTTCACATTCATTGACTTTTTTGTTATGGGTTAGAAACAAGCTGATTCATGAATTTAGGAATATTACCTTTAATCCTAGTCTCTGCCCTGTTGTAAGCAGACATAACCAAATACTGCATAGTATTTATGCAGTGAATTCAGGCTTATCATCACCAGGTATAGCAGATTTTCCTCAACACCCTCCCAAGCAAACTTTGCTTAACTTAAAATTGGAGATTTGGTTTTCTGGAAAAGATGTCAAAGATAGGTAGTCCTGGGGGCTTCCCTGCTGGCGCAGTGGCTGAGAATCTGCCTGCCAATGCAGGGGACATGGGTTCGTGCCCCGGCCCGGGAAGATCCCACATGCCGTGGAGCGGCTGGGCCCGTGAGCCATGGCCGCTGAGCCTGCGCGTCCGGAGCCTGTGCTCCACACGGGAGAGGCCACAACAGTGAGAGGCCCGCGTACCGCAAAAAAAAAAAAAAAAAAAAAAAAAAGATAGGTAGTCCTGGAATTCTTATGGAATACACATTATCAACCACCTGTTAACGATTATCACGTTAGTAAATCTTTGAAGGGTTGATCCTTGATTTATATCTACCAGTTTAAGAGATATAAACCATCTGCAGCTCATTGGAAGATTCCTAGCCAAAGGCTTTAAGATGATAATTCTTAGGTATCCTCCAGAAGCAGATACTTTTTTAGAAGAGAGAGATATGTGGATCAAGCTGACAACTATCAAAACATAAAGTAGACTGCTTCTACCCAAGACCCACAGAACAAGATTCAGCTGACTAGAGCCACAGGTTATCATAATTTAATCTGCATGCCCTTGTTCTTTATTTTCTCCAGCTATTTTATATATTCTATGCTGCTTTAAGTTTCAGGATTTGCTGACATTCACTTGTTATCCTTTAACTATGGTGCCAATGAAGTCCATATCATAAATACTGTTCTTTGTATCACTAGCAACTCCTTGGTATGTGTTCAGTGGCTGGCTATAATTTTCTTGTGGTTTGGCTAAAATATAAATCAGACCAACTTAATACTATTAATACCAGTTCTTTCTAATAAATTAGCCAGTATATTGGTTGATTGAACACACCTTCTAAGCAACTTCTTAGATTGTAAACAATGCAACCAGCCAGACAGCCAAAAGTAAAAGCTCTTAGATATCACATCTAGGATAGGAGGGTTCTATCTTTGTTAAACCAACATCTAGGAGTTTCTTAAAGTTCAAAACCTTCACAGAAATAGAGTTTAGAATATGACTATATAACAAAACTTTCACAGAAGTAGAGTTTGGAATATGACTAAGAAAAATACAGTATACTAGGGAAAGCCACGTACTATGGATGGAGTTTTTTCCCACCCCAAATTCATATGTTGAAGTCTTAACTCCCAATGTGTTGGTACTTGGAGATGGTGGTCTTTGGGAGCCAATTAGGTTTAGATGAAGTCATGAGGGTGGGGCTCTTGTAGTGGAATTAGTGCCATGATAAGAAGAGACATAAGAGTGTTTCTCTCTTTCTCTCTCATTCTTTGTGACATGTGAGGACATAAGAATTATCTGGCTATCTGAAAGCCAGGAAGAGAGCTTTCATCAGAACCCAACAATGCTGGCACCCTGATATCAGACTTCCAGTCTCCTGAACTGTGAGAAAAATAAATTTCTGTTGTTTAAGCCACCTAGTCTATGGTGTTTTGTTATGGCATCCCAAGAAGACTAAGACACCACTTCATTTTAACAGACCTGCAAGAAGGTTTACTTCTTAAGCTTAACCTCATGCTGTTTTACTATAGCTCTAATGGATGATCTACCTAATTTAAATCTCACGGTCTGACTCCAATCCACTCTTAATGAGTAGCACTAGAAGTTACAGAATAATTAGGCAACCCACAAGGGTATTTTGGCTCAAAAGAATGCTGGGTAACTCCCAACAAATGGTATTGGATTTGTGCATGAAAAGTTTATTGGTTACTACCTGCAAAACTGGACGAGGGTCTGATTATCTTAGTAGCTGTTGCCTATATTCAGGACAGTACCTGATATCACTATGGACCTGTTTTGATATGCCATTTTTCCTCTCTTAAAAAAAAAAAAAAAGAAAAAGAAAAAAACCAAAAAGAAGTCTTTAGGTAAATTAGTTAAAAAAGAAGATAAACCAAGTCTCAATTTGCGACTCCAAAATTTAACTCCTAAAAGGGAATTTTAGGTGTCTTTCTTCTGTCCTCAAGTCTCCTCATTTCTTGCTTTACAATGCATGGGGGTGGGGGCATGTCCTACATGTGATAGCTCACAGATTGACAGGAGAGCATTACAGTGCCACTAAGGCTATATATGTCCTTGCCTAAGAAGTTTGTGACACCAGATTGGTGTTGATTCTGAACAGAGTTGCCCTAGATATTATATCATTCTCTTTAACCTTATAGGCATTTCTGGAATTCTTATTATTTTTAAAACATCTGGGAACAAATAACTAAATTATGTACTACAGGCTCTTCACATTGGTAGTTAGATCTATTCTCTTGCTTTAATTTAGGCACTCTTTACTCTTGACTTAGAAGTGGATTATAAACTCTGATCATAATCCTTTTCTTAATATTTGCCTGTGTCCTAGCGCTCAAGTGTGTTATCTCCATAGTCTTAAATGCTGATATATATATAGCCATTTTTTTCTGTCAAATGATCCAATAGATCATCATCCAACAAGGATACTTAATACATGACCATGACCCATCAAATAGCAATGTGCATTTGGATTGATCCTGATTCCGGATGACAGTCTACCCTCTGGAATAGACTGGCTGGAGAATGACCAAAAGTAGGAACTGATAACTGACACCAACATAATATCTTGTCTCTATGTTAAACAATTAGTTAAACCATTCTTTCCTCTGCCTGAGGATATATAGCCCTGTCCTCATTTAAATATTACTGAGACCAAGCACAAGTTAGTTACTTGTTCCAGAAAATACTTTCCTGGAATATAAGACTATAAAGCAACCAACATGCTCATTAAGAACAACAGCTTGTTTATCAAGGCTGCTTCAAGGCCATTGCTCCACTGTGCCCACAAATCCAAAGCTAGTATGTCATAGTCTGTCCATTCTGAACCTGATCCCTGCCTTTCAACACCTACCTTACATTTACTCAAACAAGGCCCTAAAACTTTTTGGTAATTTCCTAACTCCCAGCTTTTGAGATACCACTAAGACTGTCAAGGTGGTTTTCTTCCTTATTGCAATAAATTTAATAAACTCATTGTTGCTTAATCAATATATTTTCCTGGTGGTGTCTGAGAGAGGGCTTCAATACATCTTGCTTCTATTTCTCACTTTAATGGGACGATTTTTATGGCATCTGAAACACAGTAGGCTTGTATGTGAAGGAAATACTCGCAATCTGATTTGCTTAAGGGTGAGACGCTTCGCTTAACTGAACAATCAATGAGATTTTGTCCTTCAATGTCATTTTCAGTCTTTTATTCCTATAGTTGAGATGTAAAAGCAGTTGAGTTTTCTAATTTTCCAACCCTTAAGACCTTGCATTTCTGGATTATCTATCCCTCTTCATTTTTCCTTTAAACCCATTAATTTTTTCCTTAGCACATGCAACTATAATAAAAATATCATAGACTGGGTGGCATAAACAAGAAACTTTTATTTCTCATAGTTCTGGAGGCTGGGAAATCCAAGATCAGTATACCAGCATGGTTGGGTTCTGGTGATAACTCTCTTCCTGATTTGCAGGTGACCGTCTTCTCTCTGTGTCCTCACATGGCAGACGGAGAGAGTTCTGGTCTCTTACTCTTCTTATAAGGGTACTAACCCTATTATGCGGGTTCTACCTTCATAGCCTCATCTAACCTAAGCACCTACCAAAGGCCCCACCTCCTAATACCACCACACTGAGGGGTTAGGGCTTCAACACACGACGTTTTGGGAGACACAAACATGCAGACCATAAAATTTTGTAAGGAAGCAGAAAGGAAAAGTAATGCACACTAACTTTTTGCAACCACTTTCCTCAGAGATAAAGGCTCAGTAGTCATATTGTTTGCACTCCAGATTATCTCTGCTAACTAGTTTGCCGTTGTGTAACATAAATCTCTATCTTTTCAACCTCTAATACCAATCCCTTTACCAAGTATTGCCTGACCATTAGTAACCCCACTTCTGATTTTGATTTCTATATTAATTTGGGTAATGCCAAAGGTTGACATAGGATAACCAAATACCCATGAATTAACATAACAGATTTATATTACACTCATGTAACAGTCCAAAGCAGGTATTCCTGGTTAGGGAGCACCTTTGTCTACAAAGTGAATCCATAATTGTGGCTCCATAATCTTCAATTCCTTCCTCTCAAGATTGATATGAGTGTCTGACTCAAGTTAGGGGAATGTGGAAAGAACATAGAGAATTGCATGTGGGAGGTTTTTTATGGGTTAGGCTAGAATGGCACACATCACTTCCACTCACATTTAATTGGCTGTAACTCAATCATATGGACAAACCTGACTGCAAGGAAGCCTGGAAAATGTGGTACAGCTGTAAGCCTAGCAAGAAAAGGAAATAAGCTTGATAAAAAGCTAGCCAGTCTCTGCCACAGTTGTGTTTTTTAAAGCACACAGCTTGACACATAGGGAAACAGACTCCTCGAGACAGTGTCAGGCAGTAGGTGATGGTACCAGAAATAGAGATGCAAGAGCTCAGCCTGTAATGTGGCTGGAAAAATGGTTTGCAAGAGACATCATTATGATATTATGATATGGATCAGGAAAGACATCAAATATAATAGGGATGAGTAGAATGTACAAGGTTGATGAAATTGTGGATAAATATATTCCTGTTGGAGGCAGAAATGATTATGACATGTTTGAGGGGCTGTGAGAGGACTTGCTTGACTATGTAGATTTCTTTCAGATATTAAGAAAATTTAAAGATGGCTGGATATGTTGGAATGGAGCTGAGGTCCTTCAATACTGCTCACATTAAAAAGTCATAATCTAGAGTCATTTAAATCATATTGACCATTTAGAATCACTGACTACTTATAATTTTAATCTCTTTAGACCTGCTGTATATATTTCAGCATTTGTTGTTTTCCTTTAGGTAGAAGAGAGTTTGTGTGAAGAAAAGATACACAGACTCTGAAAAGGGGATGGATTGAGAATGGCCTATTATACATTCATTATGTTTCTTCAATGTCAGCAGGAGTTTTCTGGGTCACTGGTAGTTGTGTGCATAATGGCTGGAAGATTGAGTCCTAATTACTAAGACTAGCATTGCAGAGGCACCACTCAGTACGACTTTGTTGGAATATAATATCTTTGTCTGAGATGATTAGACATTACAGATAGGTCATTTAAAAATGCACAGGTAAAACTCTAATTTTCTCTGTCCAATCAACGTAATTCTAATAGATAATGTGCCTGATTTTTCTAAAATAAGAAATTGATAATACAATCTTTCAAAAGATATAGTCTATATAAAATGAGAAAAGAGTCTATTCATAATGTCCTAATGTTCTCAAAGGACTTCATCATAATAAAAGTTAATTTTATATTTTTGTTTCCCAATAACCTAAAATATGCTTCAAAGAAACAGTGAGCTGTTTAGGAAGGGTGAGGAGGACAGAAATGAGGGGATCCAGTCTTACATATCCCTAGTGATTGTTTTTCCTTACTGAGGGTGACCTATGTTCTTTGTGGGGAAGAATAATCATAACTTCTTAATTTAACCTTTTCTAAAGTTGTTGACAGTAAACTCAAATTCAAAAAGGATTTAGCTGTGTTGTTATAAAACTGTAATAATGGTGTTCTCATCTTTGGTTACTGAAAGATGGTGTGGAGTGGAACCTTTCAATGATTGTATGATTTATATGTGAAATATATATTGCACATAATGGAAAATCTTAATTCCACATAATTTTAGCTAAATAGTATGCTGAGAAAAATACCTTATGAACTTGAAAAGAATATCTGAATTCTTTCTCTTTCTTATATTAGTGTTATTATTAATAAGTAGAATAACCATATAATTTATTAACAGGATTGGGACACTTTTGAGAATGAAAATTTAGCACCATTAATAATTACTCTGGAAACATAGATATTAACTAGGACCTATGGTACCTATTGAAAATCTACATGTGTAAATGAAACTGGCAAGAAAGATGAAAAATTGGGCCTTAGTTTAAGTTGTCATTTACCAAAAACTTGTATGTGGCAGAGTCTCTACTAAGCATCATATCTGCATTACCTCATTTAATTCAAATCCGCACATGAGGGAGTTATTGTTATAGCCATATTCTAGATGAGGAAAATAGAGGTTAACTAACTCTTACAGAGGTTACTAACTTCTTTAAGATTCCATATCTGGTAGGTGGCAAAGGCTGATTTTTAAGCTTTATGTATTTATATAAATCATGGACAATAACACTATAGGCAGTTTGACAGTAATGACATAAATAACCCACAGTTTTATTATAGATCTAATATCACTATTAGAATCTTAAAATTTTATTTCTGACTTGTCTTAATGTGTGCTATTTTTCTCAAAGAAATTATTACCAGAGTAATAACACATATGATAAAACAAAAGAATTTAAACAGTACAGAAAAGCACAAAATGAAAAGCAAAAGGCACTATTTCTACACACACTTCATACCCCAAGCTTCATATTCCATAGTAATAAGTTTTAATAATTTTAGTTTTTGCTGCTTCTAGAGGTTATCTCAATAACTCTAAAATAATATGCTCATTCCCCTTTTGTGATTAATCATCTTTACACAGCATCTTATGAATCCCTGTTATGAAAGGCAAAGTATTAGTTTCCTATTTTCTTCTTATTCTCCTCTCATGTTATAACTATATTATTTTAATTATTTTATTGATTATTTGCATAACTTCTTATAATAAATATATACTTTCTGATTGTAAAAATGATATACGCTCATGACAAAGTTGAAAAAGCAGGAAATCCCACCCTCAATGTCAGACACTACATTAATATTTTGCAGGCCATATTTCAAGAATGACATATTTCATGTCATTCTTTGTCAGTACATTAACATAACATACTCACATTCAAAACACCTATATGCTTATTTTTACGTAATTAAGATTACATGGAGCCCTAGGTTGGGTTTCCCAGGAAAGAGACTATGAAAAAGAGGTTTGTGTTCTGGAAAGTAATTGGACACAGTATGAAGGAGCAAGGAAAGCAAGATGATGCAGTGGGAGAAATTGAACTGGGATGCCATCACTACAAAAATCTCAACCAATTCAATGGGGAATTCAGGAGTCCTCTGTTATACCATTAAAATAAGAGGGTTAGGCTTTCCTCAGGGAAGGACTATGACCCTGTAAAAGGAAACACTGATTTTACTACTACTCTCACCATTTCTGGCAACCAGTGCCTGTTTTTTTCCCACACTAAGCAATTCTCCAATTCTTGGTGCACACTGACTGAGTGTCCTACAATTCAACTCATCCTGACAAAAACTACACTATACGGAGTTAGTGCAGATCTCAAAGGTTAAGAGCACAGTCCCACAAGACTACTCCCCATTTCTGACTGACCATCTATAAATCAAGCGTTCTCATGATGTCCTTTTGTTGGATAATTTTCTAGAATGGCTCTCAGAACTCAGGAAAGCACTTTACTTACTATTACCCATTTATTATAGAAAGTATAACTCAAGAACAGCCAAATGGAAGAGAGGCATAGGGTAAGGGATGGGGAAGGGTCACAGAGTTGCCATGCCTTCTCTGGGCACATTACCCTACCAGCTCCTCCATGTATTAACCAACCTGGAAGCTCTCCAAATCCATTTGGTTATGGTTTTTTCTGGAGGTTCATTATATAAGCATGATTGACTAAATCATTGGTCACTGATGATTAAACCCAATCTCCAACCCCCTCCCCTTCCTGTGGGTTAGAGAGTGGGGCTAAAACTTCCAAGCTTCTAATCATGGCTTGGTCTTTCTGGTGACCAACATCCATCCTGAAGCTAACCAGGAGCCCACCAAGAGTCACCTCATTAAGACAAGGGACACTTCTATCACTCAGGAAATTTCAAAGGTTTTAGGAGCTCTGTGCCAGGAACCAGGGACAAAGAACAAATATACAGTGCTTTTGATGTCACAATATCACACCTTGGGTGAGGCATTTCCCTTCTGCCAAAGGCAGTTCCTGGAAAAATGCTTAGCCATGAGGTGTCAGCAGCCATGATTCCTGGCATCTTGGGGAATGAGTGAGTTGGTGTTATACCATAGCCTCTACCATAGTCATACAAGTCATTTAAAAAATCATGGGCAACTTTCAAAATTATACACAATTATTATATTAAAATTACATCAATTTCTGGTTTACTTCCCCCTCCATTCTCTCCTATATTTCCTCCTGGTGACCAAAGTTAACTATCTAGTACATATTCTTTCTTATCTTTATGCTTGCTCACATACTTATATATGAACACAAATGCTCCCAACTTTTTTTGGGGGTGTGAGAGGTTCATAATTCATTTTGTATAAGTGGGATAATATTAAATAAACTTTTCTGCACACTGCTTTTTGCACTTACACATACTTCCTGGGAATCCCTCCAAAGTAAATGATACAGTGTCAGCTCATTCTTTTAAATGACTGTTATTCCATGATGTGTTGGTAATTTACCTCTTATCTCTCTCTCATCTCCAAGCTTACCCTTCTGTATTTAGCTCTGTGATTCTGGTGACTCTGTAAACAACATCTTCCAGAATGTTGGAGTGCTGGAGGGCTCAATTCTTATATCTCTCCTTTACATTTATTATATAGGTGATTGCATCCATACTAATGTATAGAGCTCCAGCTCAGGTCTTACCCATAAACTCCAGACCTGTAGGTATTACAACTGCCAACTTGACAATTCCACGTTGGGTGTCCAATATGAATCTCAAAGATAACATGACCACACTGAGCTCCTGATATAGTCTAGGATATTCTCCTTTTGTCAAACCTATTCATTCTGTAGTTTTCCCTGTTTCAGTTAAGGGAATTCCTTTTTTTCCAGCTTTAAAGTATTATGAACATAAGGCAATACGTTACTAATACTTCAATGTGCCTTCCTGATTAATATAGAGAATAAGAAATTTTTTTTATTCAAACAGAAACTCACAAAAATTATAATCATCCTCATCATTTCACTCAGTCCCATGTAATTAATTTATTTTTCATCTTGATCTTTTGTTAGCACTTTTATGAGTTCATCAGTTTTCCATTAGAGTTCTGAAAATGCTTATTCATTCAGTTCAGCAGTATAGTCAGTTACCAGAAACCTGTACTTGTCAGAGTCTTTTCCATGAATTCCTTGAAGGTAAGACCCTTTTATAGGAACATTTTTGCAAAAGCATCAGAGTACACCCAGAACTGTCTGTAAATGATAAAAGACTTAAAAATGACCACGGATAAAGATTTGATGAAAGTTCATAATAATGTAATTGACAAGGAAATTTAGTTATTTCTGAGATATACATTTAAAAATAATAACTAGAATTATGACTTATAACATTATACCAGAACATATAAGATTTTTAGGAATTTCATGTAATGTCTGAAACATTTATATTAACATATTTCCATACAAATAACACAAAGAAAGTTTAGTATTAGTTTTTTTTTAATTTTTGAATTTTATTTAATTTTTTTTTATACAGCAGGTACTTATTAGTTATCAATTTTATACACATCAGTGTATACATGTCAATCCCAATCACCCAATTCATCACACCACCATACCCAACCCCTCATGGCTTTCCCCCCTTGGTGTCCATACGTTTGTTCTCTACATCTGTGTCTCAACTTCTCCCCTGCAAACCGGTTCATCTGTACCATTTTTCTAGGCTCCACATACACGTGTTAATATATGATATTTGTTTTTCTCTTTCTGACTTACTTCATTCTGTATGATAGTCTCTAGATCTATCCACGTTTCAACAAATGACTCAGTTTCGTTCCTTTTTATGGCTGAGTAATATTCCATTGTATATATGTACCACAGCTTCTTTATCCATTCATCTGTTGATGGGCATTTAGGTTGCTTCCATGACCGGCTATTGTAAATAGTGCTGCAATGAACATTGGGGTGCATGTGCATTTTTGAATTATGGTTTTCTCTGGGTATATGCCCAGTACTGGGATTGCTAGATCACATGGTAATTCTATTTTTAGTTTTTTAAGGAACCCCCATACTGTTCTCCATAGTGGCTGTATCAATTTACATTCCCACCAACAGTGCAAGAGGGTTCCCTTTGCTCCACACCCTCTCCCGCATTCGTTGTTTGTAGATTTTCTTATGATGCCCATTCTAACCAGTGTGAGGTGATACCTCATTGTAGTTTTGACTTGCATTTCTCTAACAATTAGTGATGTTGAGCAGCTTTTCATGTGCTTCTTGGCCATCTGTATGTCTTCTTTGGAGAAATGTCTATTTAGGTCTTCTGCCCATTTTTGGATTGGGTTTTTTCATTAATATTGAGCTGCATGAGCTGTTTATATATTTTGGAGATTAATCCTTTCTCCGTTGATTTGTTTGCAAATATTTTCTCCCATTCAGAGTGTTGTCTTTTCATCTTGTTTATGGTTTCCTTTGCTGTGCAAAAGCTTTGAAGTTTCATTAGGTCCCATTTGTTTATTTTTGTTTTTATTTCCATTACTCTAAGAGGTGGGTCAAAAAAGATCTTGCTGTGATTTATGTCAAAGAGTGTTCTTCCTATGTTTTCCTCTAAAATTTTATAGTGTCTGGTATTACATTTAGGTCTTGAATCTATTTTGAGTTTATTTTGTGTATGGTGTTAGGGAGTGTTCTAATTTCATTCTTTTACATGTAGCTGTCCAGTTTTCCCAGCACCACTTATTGAAGAGACTGTCTTTTCTCCATTGTATCTCCTTGCCTCCTTTGTCATAGATTAGTTGACCATAGGTGCGTGGGTTTATCTCTGGGCTTTCTATCTTGTTCCATTGATCTATGTTACTGTTTTTGTACCAGTACCATATGGTCTTGATTAGCTTTGTAGTATAGTCTGAAGTCAGGGAGTCTGATTCCTCCAGCTCCATTTTTCTCCCTCAATACTGCCTTGGCTATTCGTGGTCTTTTGTGTCTGCATACAAATTTTAAGATTTTTTGTTCTAGTTTCGTAAAAAATTCCATTGGTAATTTGATAGGGATTGCATTGAATCTGTAGGTTGCTGTGAGTAATATAGTCATTTTCACAATATTGATTCTTTCAATCCAAGAACATGGTATATCTCTCCATCTGTTGGTATCATATTTAACTTCTTTCATCAGTGTCTTATAGTTTTCTGCATACAGGTCTTTTGTCTCCCTAGGTAGGTTTATTCCTAGGTATTTTATTCTTTTTGTTGCAGTGGTAAATGGGAGTGTTTCCTTAATTTCTCTTTCAGATTTTTCATCATTAGTGTATAGGAATACAAGAGATTTCTGTGCATTAATTTTGTATCCTGCAACTTTACCAAATTCATTGATTAGCTCTAGTAGTTTTCTGGTGGCATTTTTAGGGTTCTCTATTTATAGTATCATGTCATCTGCAAACAGTGATAGTTTTACTTCTTTTCAAATTTGTATTCCTTTTATTTCTTTCTCTTCTCTGATTGCTGTGGCTAGGACTTCCAAAACTATGTTGAATAATAGTGTTGAGAGTGGACATCCTTGTCTCATTCCTGATCTTAGAGGAAATGCTTTCAGGTTGTCAACATTGAAAATGATGTTTGCTGTGGGTTTGTCATATATGGCCTTTATTATGTTGAGGTAGGTTCCTTCTATGCCCACTTTCTGGAGAATTTTTATCATAAATGGGTGTTGTATTTTGTCAAAAGTTTTTCTGGGGGCCTCCCTGGTGGCGCAGTGGTTGACAGTCCGCCTGCAGATGCAGGGGACACGGGTTCGTGCCCCGGTCTGGGAGGATCCCACGTGCCGCGGAGCGGCTGGGCCCATGAGCCATGGCCGCTGCTGAGCCTGCGCGTCCGGAGCCTGTGCTCCGCAACGGGAGAGGTCACAACAGTGAGAGGCCCGCGTACCACAAAAAGAAAAAAAAAAAGTTTTTCTGTATGTATTGAGATGATCATATGGTTTTTATTCTCCAATTTATTAATACGGTGTATCACATTGATTGATTTGTGTATATTGAAGAATTCTTGCATCCCTGGGATAAATCTCACTTGATCGTGGTGTATGATCCTTTTAATGTGTTGCTGGATTCTGTTTGCTAGTATTTTGTTGAGGATTTTTGCATCTATATTCATCAGTGATATTAGTCTGTAATTTTCTTTTTTTGTAGTATCTTTGTCTGGTTTTGGTTTCAGGGTGATGGTGACCTCATAGAATGAGTTTGGGAGTATTCCCTCCTCTGTAATTTTTTGGAAGAGTTTGAGAAGGATGGGTGTTAGATCGTCTCTACATGTTTGATAGAATTCACCTGTGAAGCCATATCGTCCTGGACTTTTGTTTGTTGGAAGATTTTTAATCACAGTTTCAATTTCATTCCTTGTGATTGGTCTGTTCATATTTTCTATTTCTTCCTGGTTCAGTCTTGGAAGGTTATAACTTTCTAACAATTTGTCCATTTCATGCAGGTTGTCCATTTTATTGGCGTAGAGTTGCTTGTAGTAGTCTCTTAGGATGCTTTGTATTTCTGTGGTGTCTGTTGTAACTTCTCCTTTTTCATTTCTAATTGTATTGACTTGAGTCCTCTTCTTCATTTTCTTGATGAGTCTTGCTAATGGTTTATCAATTTTGTTTATCTTCCCAAAGAACCAACTTTTTGTTTTATTGATCTTTGCTATTGTTTTCTTTGTTTCTATTTCATTTAATTCTGTTCTGATTTTTATGATTTCTTTCCTTCTTCTTTTTTTTTTTTTGGCGGTACGCGGGCCTCTCACTGCTGTGGCCTCTCCCGCTGCGGAGCACAGGCTCCGCACGCGCCGGCTCAGCGGCCATGGCTCGCGGGCCCAGCCGCTCCGCGGCACGTGGGACCCTCCCAGACCAGGGCACGAACCCACGTCCCCTGCATCGGCAGGCGGACTCCCAACCACTGCGCCACCAGGGAAGCCCTTCTTTCCTTCTTCTAACTTTGGGTTTTGTTTGTTCTTCTTTCTCTAGTTCCTTTAGGTGTAAAGTTAGATTGTTTATTTGAGATTTTTCCTGTTTCTTGAGGTAAGCTTGTATAGCTATAAACTTCCCTCTTAGAACTGCTTTTGTTGCATCCCATAGGTTTTGGGTCGTCATGTTTTTTGATTTCCTCTTTGATTTCTTCAGTGATCTCTTGGTTATCTAGTAACGTATTGTTTAGCCTCCATGTGTTTGTGTTTTTTACTTTTTTTTCCCTGTAATTGATTTCTAATCTCATAACGTTGTGGTCAGAAAAGATGCTTGATATAATTTCAATTTTCTTAAATTTACTGAGGCTTGATTTGTGACCCAAGATATGATCTATCCTGGAGAATGTTCTGTGCGCATTTGAGAAGAAAGTGTAATCTGCTCTTTTTCGATGGAATATCCTATAAATATCAATTAAATCTCTCTGGTCTATTGTGTCATTTAAAGCTTCTGTTTCCTTATTTATTTTCATTTTGCATGATCTGTCCATTGGTGTAAGTGAGGTGTTAAAGTCTCCCACTATTATTGTGTCGATTTCTTCTTTTAGAGCTGTTAGCAGTTGCCTTATGTTTTGAGCTGCTCCTATGATGGGTACATATATATTTATAATTCTTATATCTTCTTCTTGGATTGATCCCTTGATCATTATGTAATGTCCTTCCTTGTCTCTTATAACATTCTTTATTTTAAAGTCTGTTTTATCTGATATGAGTATTGCTACTCCAGCTTTCTTTTGATTTCCATTTGCATGGAATGTCTTTTTCCATCCCCTCACTTTCAGTCTGTATTTGTCCCTAGTTGTGAAGTTGTTCTGTTGTGGACAGCATATATATGGGTCTTGTTTTTGTACCCATTCAGAAAGCCTGTGTCTTTTGGTTGGAGCATTTAATCCATTCACGTTTGAGGTGATTATCGATATGTATGTTCCTATGCCCATTTTCTTAATTGTTTTGGGTTTGTTTTTGTAGTTCCTTTTCTTCTCTTGTGTGTCCCACTTAGCGAAGTTCCTTTAGCATTTGTTGTAGAGCTGGTTTGGTGGTGCTGAATTCTCTTAGCTTTTGCTTGTCTGTAAAGCTTTTGATTTCTCCATTGAGAGAATAAGAAATTTTCATATTGCCTTTTGTGATCTCTCTTCTGTGATTTTTATACTCAGATCTGTTGCCCACTGTTCTGTTGATTCCTTTGCCATTTTCTTAGTCATTTGTAATAGTTCTTTACATAATAAGGGTATTATTTCTTGACCTTTATTAAGCATAATAATGATTTTTTGAAAACATTTTTATCACTGAATTGAAATGTTAATATTGCCATATATTGAATATATATTTATATATGTACATGTACACACACATGCACACCATATACACACACGCACATACTAGTATTTGTCATCTATTCCTGGGCTTTCTCTTTTGTTTCCTTGAACTATTTGGCTGCTACTATGCCAGTATTATACTGCTTTGGTTTGAATGGCGTAGATGTTAAGTATCATTTCCCCTGGTCCACTTGCTACCCCCACTAACCTTCTTTTTCTAGTTTCTTGTCTTTTTTCTGACAGTCTTCTACATATGTTAATATCATTGACTCTAATTCAAATAATAGTTCACAAGATTATATTTGGAATTGTATTCTATTTACTTATTAATTTAGAGGAATTGATATTTTTATATCAGATATTACCATTCAAAAATATTGTTTTTTTAATTTTTTGAGATTTTTTTTATATCTTTGAATTAAATTTCTAGTTTTCTTTATATAAATTCTGTCCCTTAATAATTAAATATATTCCTAGGTATTGTATAATGGTATAAAGAATGGAATACTTTTTCCATTTACACACTTAAATATTAAGGTGGTGGAAGCAGAAAGCTAAGTATTTACATGTCTTTAAATTGAAGCATACAGATTTATATCATGAGCAAAAAAATTCTATTTTTCCTAAGATAGATATCAATTGTTTAATTTTTAAAATTGCATTTATTGCTAGAATCTCAGAAGCGATGCTGAATTAGTATGGTGATAGAGGGCATTCCTGCTTGTTTGTGATTATAATGAAACTGTCTTACCACTTACAGTGAAGTTTGCAGTTGTATTTGGTAAATCCCCTCTAAGTAATTTCTTTCTATTACTATTTGGCTTACATTTAATTAGCTGATTAAGTTCCTCAAATGCCATTTTAGCATCTGATAATAAAATAATTTGATTTTTTTCTTCTTTAATTTGAAAGATAATAAATTATGTTGATGGATTTCCTCATTTTGAACCATTCATTCATTTCTGGAGCAAACCATAACTTGACTCTGTGTTTGGAGTTCTGTAGAATTCCGTGGGAGAAGACAATTCTTGCGTCTCATCCTCTGTGTTGTATCTTTCTCTGCTCTCTTTTCTCCAACATAAGCACTCTCCCTACCTTATTCTTAACTTAGAGTATTTCCAAGGTGTACTTCTGGAGTCATGCTAAGTTCATCTGTTTAAATCTCTTTTTCCTTTATCATTTCTTATTAGGGCTGTAATTCTTATTGGGCTTAGGTATATAGGGGATGCAGACTTAGGGATATAAGAGAGGTACATACATGTGCTCTTTCTGCCTTTTATTTTTATTTTTTTTGCTATAGAGACCAATTTATTATTGACATGTAGTTGATTTACAACGTTTCATGTGTAGAGCAAAGTGATTCAGCTATACATACATACATACATACATATATATTCCTTTTCAGATTCTTTTTTATTATCAGTTATTATAAGATATTGAATATAGTTCCCTGTGCTATACTGTAGGGCCTTGTTGTTTATCTATTTTATATGTAGTAGTGTGTATCTCTTAATCCCTCTTTCTGCCATCTTGAATCAAAATTGTGAAGCTATATTCAACTCCAGCTCCTTCTCAGTCTGAAACATATGCCCTAAGCTTTTACACTATGCTGCCTATATAACATTAAGAATTAGAGTGCTTACAGTAATAATTGCATGTATATGGGGATCAAGATTGAAAACTGAATTGTGATTACTGTGGAATGTCAAAAGAGTGGGAATATACATTTTAAAAAAGACGTAGCAGAGAAAATCTGGAATTGACCACCATCACTGTAGTAGCGATTGGTGTCATATTGGGCATGGCAGGTGAGACTTAAGTATGTATCATCTAAACATCAGGAGACCTGGATCTTTTGTAATACATCTCCCATACATTTCTTTAGTCTGAGAGTCAATTTTGTACCTTTGTTGATAAAGGCCAAATGATTTATGCAAGAACAGAATGGATGCGGTAATTCCAAACTTTTGAGTTTGTGTTTGTGAGCATGAGTGTGTGTATGTATTTAACAAAATAAGTGAAAAAGGCCTTGTGAAATTGCTGGTATTGGTATAATAGAAATTTAAAAAAAATTTTTGTATGTATACAATATGTAAGGATAAAATTAAGACCTGTCAAAGTCATTTCTTTCTTCATTTAGCTTTTGTACATCTGTAAAGAAAAGAGCCGAGCTGAAACATACAGAACAGTTATCATGGCATATGTACATAGTCATTCATGCTGCTGGTGAGTTCTGACTAGCAGTTTAGGATGTCAACAGCTAAGACATTATTATAGATGCTCCTTGAAACGTTAACTGTGATGTCTATTGGAAAAGATTGAGGAAAATTAATTAGTTAAATTTAATAAAAATAAAACTGGGTAGATTTTAAGTGTAAATGGGGACTGGAGTTTAGGTTAATGCTTGAGATGGAAGTGAATGTGTTAAGTATTTAGACTATATCTATTATAATTTCATACTAATTGGAATTAACTTTTGTCTTCTATCTAGAAGCAATCTTTTAATCCCAGTTACAGTAATTTTGATTAATATTTTGTTAGTATATGTTAATGACACCTAAAACATTTTTATAATTTACATGAGATTTTGCAGCTATGAATTACTGCTCTCTAGAACTATATATATTTTCAACATTTTGTTATAGGATAGTACCTCATAAAGATCTCTATCACACTAGTTTTTTTAATTTTTATTTTGGTATAGTTGATTTACAATGTTGTGCTAGTATCACACTAGTTTTTAACTTTAATAGTTTGTCTTGACCTTTTCCACATGGGTTAGTCATGTAAGTTGTTTCATTTCACACAGGCCTAGTCAGCTGCTCTCCATAGAGTTGTGAGTCTTACTCCTTTGTATGTGTATCTTGACTTTTGATATAAGTTAATGTCTCATAAAAATCCACAGGTTTAACTTAATTTAATTTTATTTAAGAGTGTTAGAGTGTTGTATCTTTGTATTGATTTGTAGGGCTGCCATAACAAAGTACCACCAAGAAGGTGGCTTAAGCAACAGAATTTTATTTTCTCACAATTATGGAGGCTATAAGTCAGAGGTCAAGGTGTCAAAAGTTTTGGTTTCTTTGGAGGCCTCTATCCTTGGCTTGTAAATGGCCACCTTCTCTCTGTGTCTTCACGTGGTCCTCCATCTGTGCATGTCTATGTCTCAACTGCGTCTTCTTATAAGGATACCAGTCATATTGTATTAGGGCCCATCCTAATAACCTCACTTAAACATAATTACCTCTTTAAATACCTTGTCTCCAAATACAGTCACATTCTGAGGTACTAGTGGTTAGGATTTCAACATACAAATTTTGGTAGACACCATTCAGCTCATAACAATCTTATTAATATTAGCAAATTCTTAGCTACATTAAAAGCAAATCACCTGATTTTTGTCATAAAGTTTTTACTAAAAAATTAATGAAAACCTCCTCTGCTTAGATAAAAATATACTATATTTAATGTGGGAAAATGGGATCTTTGTGGGACCTTTTAGTTCTATATGATTTCTCTCTCTCTCCCATCTTCATCTGTCTTCATAAGTTGACAACACTGTTTTTAAATTGTTAAATCTGGGAATGTATTTCTAGAAACATTACTTTTGAAAAATATTAGAAGAGTTGAGATTTTATAATAATTATAACAACCATTATTTATGAATAATCAGAGGGAGATATTTAATAAACTATTTGCTTGTGTAGTTGGATAAATACTTATTTACTTTAATTTGTCAAATATTTTGTTTATTAAAAATTACCTAATATGATTTATCAGCATTGTTTAGTTTTCAAGGAAAAAAAATGCAAGAGAGAAAGTAAAGTACATTTAAAATTTGAAAGTAATTTTATTATTTTTTAAATAATCTAAAAGGCATTTCAAGGTCTTGCTTTGCCTCAATGGCAACATTATGAATAATAGCTATTTTTGAATTTTTAATAAACAATGACATCTGTTGTTTGGTGAATTTCTGTTAAGCATTTTACATATATCATTTAATATATAAAAGAAATATGTGAAGAGGGCATTACTTCCTCTGTTTTACACATGAGGAAACTGGAGGTCATTTAAAAATTTAAGGAGACAAAGCTAAGTAAATTATAAAGCTAGGAAGTGACAGAATTAGGATTCCAAATAAAGACACTTTGTCTTCAAAAAGTCTGTTCCTTTAACAATTCTGCTGAAGTAGAAGTATATTTATTAAAACTTGCCAGGTGTTGAAATAGTTCCAAGAACATTCAGGTCAGATAATATAGAATCCTATTAGAGCAGTATGATGTGGTAAGGCCTTAGAATATAACAATACTGCCAGATGTAGCAAGGATGAGGTACAGCCAACAGGAGGTTCATGTATGGACACATATTTACTTAGGATATTTGAGGAAGGATGTAGACTAAGAGGACAAGCAAGTTTCTAATCCTGATTAATGTTCTGATGTGTTGAAGAATTGTGAAAGTAAGAATTGTGTGTTGAAGAATTGTGCAAGTAAGTATTCTAATGCAATCAAATGATTGAAGTGGTGTTTCTGACCCATAGCCATTGTAAGAAAATTGTCTTAATTTTCTGTCTGGACTCTTGGAATAAAAACATCATGAGAAGAGTGAGAATATGGTACCAAGAGTCACACAATCAACGTCATCTCCCAGGAGTTGAGAAACCCTAACTGAGAAAAATGAGTAATGAAGTTTCATTTGTATCCAGTCAGAGTTTAACATGTTATGATTGCTGTGGGTAATCATATCTACCTGTGGAAGGTATTACCTATGTGTATGTATTCTGCAATCTCACTAAAGTGCTTGAGATAAAAATGACACTGAAGAACAAAGTAACAGCATTATTTACAAGTGAGTCATATGTCCTGGGGACCCTTCTCTGATATCCAGTGGCAAGGATGGAGTGGAATGCAGCCTGAAAGATGGAGCCACCAAAAGCACAAACATGATCACTTGCTGAGGGGAAGTTCAGATGGGCATATTTCCTGGGGTTGCTGGTGGGGACCAGGCAGGAAGGGTGGCCATCAGCAGTCAGGCACCCCTTGAGAACAACACCTCTTACCAACTACAGAGATGCCTTGCATTGGCTGTGGGAAAACTCAGTTAGGGACCACACACCGATACTTCCATCTTCACACCTTCTGACATCTTTTGTTTTATATATGATTGCTTTACTTATACTACAAAATATCCATCATGTATATATGGAGTAGACATTACTGTGATTTTGAAAAAATTGAAAGGACTTGTCTGCATGATTTTGGCTTTCCTTCCTTGTTTCCTTCTTTTCTCTCCCTCCCTCCCTCTCTCTCTCTTTTTCTTTCTTTCTTTCTTTCCTTTCTTTCTTTCTTTTCTTTTTCTTTCTTTCTTTCTTTCTTTCTTTTCTTTCTTTTCTTTCTTTCTTTCTTTCTTTCTTTCTTTCTTTCTTTCTTTCTTTCTCTCTTTCTCTCTCTCTTTCTTTCTTTCTTTCTTTCTTTCTTTCTTTCTTTCTTTCTTTCTTTCTTTCTTTCTTTCTTTCTTCCTGTCTTCCTGCCTTCCTGCCTTCTTTCCTTCCTTCCTCTTGTAACTTCCTACCTGGGTCTCCTCCTTATATTTTCCAAATTTAGCATTTTACAAAATATACTAGATTTATTTTCCTTTGGTCCTTACCATTCTTTTTATTTTCTGAAATATTTTTAGACCTTCAAACTTCTTTAAGTTTTATACCCTATTGCATGTTTACATCACCTGTTAATTATTTTTTAACTGTAACATACCTTGTATAAAAAATATAAAGTTTCTGTTTCAGTGCTTTCTCTCATAAAGGAAGACTAACTTTCTCCCCATTTGGTCCTTTCCTTAATATATTTCCCCCCAAAAGAAGTTGTGTGTCACAGTTCTCTCATTCTTTATGGATATTCTGTAGTTATGGTTGATGTGGTAATTATCAAGCCCTGCCTCCTTAGGGCAAGAGTGTTATCCTTTTTTGGGTAACACTTATTAAACAATACATCAAGCAATAAAGGAATCAAAGAAACATCTCAAAGTGATTAAAAGTTGTTTCATGACCTGTTTATCATCTTATATATGTGTAATATAACAAATAACAGGAAATTTTCATCTTACATATCTATATACATATACATGAAAATTAAATAACAATCAAGAATTACACAGTTTCATTTAATGTTATCTAAACTATAGTGTCACAACCCACTATAAACAATATTTGGTTTCACAACCAAATAATTAAAATTTTATATGAAATCACATGGTTGCTGTCCTTAGCACTGCCACTAATATATAGTTTCATTGTTGGAAAGTCCGAGTCATTGACTAGTAAAATTAATTTGGTATTATCCATCACCCAGGTAGTTTTTCCCCCAAACTCCACAGCTTCAATTCCTTTCCCATCAAACCTGTCCTTTTCTTGGTATTTAAAAAATTTATATTTTTTTATATATGTTTATATTTATATTTTTTTATATATGTTTTTTTATATATGTTTTATATATTTTTTATATATGTTTATATATTTTTATATATGTTTATATTTATATTTTTTTATATATGTTTATATCTATTCCTATTTTCAAATTTCTGTTAGGAAGTTCATACAAGATAATGTTTGGGGTTGAAATAGCAATGTGTATCAAAACATAGATGCTGTCATAATAGATGCTACATATATATATCTTTTCTTTTTATGTGGTAAAAAACGCATAACATAAAATTTGCCATCTTAACCATTTTTAAGTACACAGTTCAGTAGTGTTAACTATATTCACATTATTGTGTAACAGGTCTTCAGAACTTTTTCATCTTGCAAAACGGAAACCCTATAACCATTAAAAATAACTTCCATTTCCCCCCTTCCCCAAGCCTCTGGTAATCACCATTCTACTTTCTGTTTCTTTGAATTTGACTACTTTAGATACCTCATGTAAGTAGAATCATACAATATTTTTCTTTTTTTTGTGACTGGCTTATTTCACTTAGCATAATGTCCTCAAGGTTTACCCATGTTGTAGCACATGACAGGGTTTGCTTCCTTTTAAAAGCTAAATAATATTCCATTGTATACTTATACCACACTTGGTTTATCCATTCATCCATTGATGGACATTTGGGTTGCTTCCACCTCTTGGGTACTTTGAATAATGCTGTTATGAACATGGATGTGTAAATATCTGTTCAATAAATTGCTTTCAATTCTTTTGGATATATACCCAGAAATGAGATTGCTGGAATATGCTGTATATCTATTTTTAATTTTTCGAGGAACCACAATACTGTTTTCCATAGAAATTGCAGCATTTTGTACTCCCACCAATTGTTCACAAGGATTCCCTTTTCTCTATAGTCTTGCCAACAATTGTTACTTTCTGCTACATCTATTCTTAAATGAGGATTTACAACATGTAATACTCTCTCCGAGGGTTATTAAAAAGGTTACATGCAAAGTAATGTGTTTGAATCACTCTGAGTATTAGGAACTTAATTCCTTTCCTTTCCTTACCAGTGAAAGGATTGTGCTATTTTGTATATGGGTAAGGCATAAATAATGTGTTATGATCTTAGCCGACTTGGATATCCATATGTATTCAATTACAAATCTGGTCCATGAGAAATTAACATCATGTGTTTGTTAGTTTTTTGCGAATTTCAATATGTGTCCCAAAACATCATGAGAGCAGAAGGGTGAGTGAAAAGTTTTGTTAGAAACGATTAAAATTTTTTCCTAGCTTGAATGCTGAAAATCTCATGCAACAACTGAGACTTTTTTGGGGGGAATATTTTAGAAAGCTCTTGCCCAAACTTAGGACAGTTAGTGATGTTGGGAATGATAAATCTGACACATTTTTCCTGTTCTGAGGCAACTCTTTACAGTGAAATAAATAGGCATGGCAGCTTATCCTGACCTGTTTCCTTTATGTTTTAAAGATTTCTTTGTTCAATGCCAAAAGAAAAAATAAAGTTTAATGCCTGTGATTAATGGCTATGCTGTATGAAGTTACACAGAATAATTTATAGGGTACCTTCTCATGCAAGCATCTCAAGGCTTTGTGTAATAAAATTAAAAAGCATATAAACACAGAACTCATCCATAAATCAAAAATCCAATATTCAGTGTTATATTAGGTGAAACAAGTCTTTCTTTATCACCCAAATGTAAGTTTTTATTTAACCAAAAATTCCCATCCCTAATATATGTCTTATCTAGTATCTTAAATTTTCATTTTTATCTTGAGCTTTTCTTGAATTTTCCTCATATTTACAGTATTAAACTCATCATACATGCTTACCATTTGAAGCATGTCAAAAATTTATAACAGAACAAATGTTTTTAACCCACAGGCATACAAATTTGAGGTTAAAGGATTTTCTTCATTTTGCATTGCTCAATTGGAAGGATTTGTAAGTATAGAGGGAGGGAATTTATAGATTGTAATGATTTTATATTCTTTTGTCCCTAGATTTAACGTCTTACCTAATCATGTCTAATCACAGTCTTTTTATGCCATTTTGGATTTGTATAGCAGTATATGCTTTTATATAATCTTTCACATTAATTTTATTTTTGCATCCTCACAATTATTCAATGAAGAAGGAAGGGTAAGTATTATTACAGATCCATTTACAAGCAAGGAAATGAAGTCAGAGGACAATTCCATGAACTGCCCGATGTCATTCAGTAATTTAGTGATAAAGGCTGAGCTGGAGTTTTTGGCTTTTGACTCTGACACAGAATGTGTCTCATTGTATGATGCGGCACCACAAAATGTGACCAATTCAGAGGGATAATTTCCAATCATAGTGATAGAGAAGTACATTATTTCTCACATTCTGAAGTAAGCCTGTTTAGTTGAATTCCCTCTTGTCATCAAGAGCAGATGGCCTGCCATAATAATTCAAAGCACTTTTTTGGTGTCCAGTTTTATGGTCTGGATGATGACAAAAGCAGGGCGCCTGTCTTCTTTGGTGCTATGGCCTTTGCACACTGGGTCTTATAGCCTCCGATGTTGACAGAGGGGCTGTGTAACACAGAACCATCCATGTAGCATTTCACTTGAGTATGGAGTTTTCTCTCACATTGCCAGGAGCTGGGAACAGAAGAACAGCAAAGCATAAGATGTGGTCTTTGCTCATTTGGAGAAGATGAACCCATTCAGGTGAGAACCTGTGACACAAGTGTCTGTAGCATAGAGTAGAGGATGACTCATTCTGAGTTAACAACACAGGCAATTTCTTAGACCTGGGCATTATTTCTTTCATTCAATATCAGGCATATCACACATTGGAAGTGAGAAGCTGGGAATGGGAGAGACCATTTCACTGCCTCTGTGTGCCCAGGACATACAAAAATTATGCTTTCTCTTCCTTTATACAAACTGTGCTTAATAAGGTCGACAGTGATACCATACTCCCAAATCTAATGGCCAATTCTCAGTCCTCCTTTTACTCATCAGCAGCATTTTACATAGCTGATTACTCCAGCTTTCTTGACAATTTTTCTTTCATTTGGTCTCCAGAATGTTGTTATCTTTTGCTTATCCTTCTAACTTAATCTCCTTTGGTAGAGTCTGCTCACTTTTCTGATCTCTAGTCATTACAGTGTCTTGGGGATCAGACTTTTAAACTCTGTTCTCCTCTTTCAACACTATTTCCTTAGGTGATACCTTCTAGTCCTGTGGAAAGAATCGCCTTTTGCTTGCTGGAGATTTCTAAACTTATATCTCTAGACAGACATCTTCCCTGGAAAATATAAAGTGCTCAATATATATTTGTTAAATAAGTTGTGAGATTTAGAAAAAAGGTAAATCTGACAAAAAATAGGTCAGTATGGGCAAATAATATAAAATTTTAGAAACCAGTAGGCTTTACCATCTTTAGAAAAACAGACTCTCCTGAAAAACAGATCAAGAAGTACTAGGACATGAAAAATTATTTAGGTCAATTTAATACCACCTGGTGAATATAATACAAAATTAAAAGTAGATAGCTGATATTTTGTCAAACTTTGGGTCACAAAAGTGTATTATGTAAATCATAACATAGGAAAACAATAAACTAGCATTTTGACTGTCATCAACAAAGAATTATACAGGAACCAGCCATAGTTGCCTAGGATACCAAACCACTCTCCATCATATAAAAATGGTAAAACAAGAATTGGATGTACAGGCTAACTTGTACTGTGTAACAGTAGCACTGTGGTATCACCAAGGGGGTGAACCAGCTGACCCCATGGGAGGTTGTGAGTGAAAAAATAAAAAATAAAAAGAAGAGGTTTTGAGTCTATGAAATATGTGAATGTGAATGTGCTTGAGAATTTGGGACTACTCCCAGAGGCCCAGCCATCAGTGCTCACTACCTCACTTCTCCAGCCATCAGTATCACCACAGGGCCTGGTTGTCAGATGAGCAACTGGGGCAGAGCATGCCCTTAGCTATGCTTGCACCAGTAACATGTGAGACCACCTGGAGGAGCGAATAGAGACAGAAGCTCTCAACAGAAATATGAACAAAAGGGCAGATATGAAGAGTGCACGGTTTCTGTTCCCCGCTTCCTCTCTGGGTCCTGAGAGGCAGAAAGCTCCACCACAGAGCATTTCCTTGGTGTAGGCAGAAAGTCCTGAGGAAACTTCATGAGGCCCTTTGAACCCAAAAGGATCCTAGGACTAGTCAAATATTTCCCTGGGTGAGAAGGATTGTTCATGTGGTCTGAGAGGCACTAAAGTGGAGAGGCCTTCAGACTTGGCATGGGGACATTGCTGTTGTCTGTATGTCGGGAGACTGGGAAGGGAAGTGAGTGTTTCAGGGCATGCTAACATATGGGGGCATAGTCAGAGCTTGTTTATTGCAGTGCAGGCCAGCACTTGTTAAGTACAACACTAATTCTGAAGACTTTATAAAGTAATTTGCAAAACCAGGTTGTAAAACTACAGTGTGAGATTTTGCCTGGGATTTTTGTTTCAGCTCTGTTCTTTCTCCCTGACTTTATTACTTGTCTAATTTGCCTTTCTGCTACACCCTCAAATCAGAGGGTGGATTAGTCTATTAGGTTTACTTGGTGGTGGTATACACAATGCTTCCTGCCATTTCTTGTAGAGAGGTGAAATGGTTCCCAAGATAGTTCCCAAAGAGGACCAGCACATTTTTCTGGGTGCAATTCCTCTTCCTGTTTCCTCCCCAGTATTTTCTGAAAACTAGCATCACCTCTGGTTATATTTAGAAATCAATCTGTTTGATGGCAGCTGTGCTCTTGTCCAAGGTCTCAAAGATTTCTTAGCAGGGAAGAGCAGAACAGGTGTGAGCAATATCAATTGTTCTTAATGACTGCTGCTACTTTTTGAACAAAATACTTAAAGTGTGCAGGGTCATTTATTCTAGGTCATTCATTTACTGATTTACCAATCAATCCTTTTTATATCCCTTGTAGCATTTTGACACACTATCAAACGTGTGTGCCCAAGCAGTGTGTATTTATGGTCAACTCCTGTAGAATTATAAATGGCCATTTAGTTCTCAATGGGGTGTGCGGGCATACATGCATGATTGATATTCTTAATGCATGTTCATGCTCCATTTCAAAAGGAAACATATCCAAGTATTTGGGCCTATGGTTTCTAGACAGGATAGTCTTGTCCTTTTCTTCCTTAGCCCTTGTCTGTGTTTCTGCCATTAATTTCCTTTAAAATTCTGCTTCATTGGTTCCCAGAGTTTGCTGCACATTGGAATCACCTGGAGATTAAAAAAAAATCCTGACGCCTGTCTCCCACTCTTACACGTTCTGACTTAATTGGTAGGGGTGTGGGATTTGAGCATTGGGAGGTTTAAAGGCTTCCCAGGTGATTCTAATATGCAGTAAATGTTAAGAACAACTATTCTACTCTCTTGTCTTATGTAGGGCCAGTTATGAATAACTGGATATAAATAGCCAAGCGTTTCTTTACTTCAGTTAGGAAAGCATTATTTTCTGTAGAATTATCGTGGCTCCATGAAGGAGCAGCTGAAATTCGTGTGGCTGATTTAAGTAATGATTGAGTCGTGCACTGACTCACCTGAAACTCGTATAAGCCTGGGCGGAGCTGTATAAATAGCCTGGGTAGCGCCACAGAAACGCAGCGTTCTCTGAGGGCATGAAAGTTCTCTGTAGAGAAGGAGCCAGCAACTCTCCCTGGTTTAGAGCCTTCTTGAAGTCTTCAAGGTAATACAAGATGAATTCCCATTCATGTACCACACCCCAAAGCTGTTTTTTTGGGTACTCTCTGAAATAACTTGGCACAGAAATGACTTAGTTTGAGAACATTTAAACCTTGTCAGGAGCTTCGAGAAGACCAAAGCTTCTTGGGAGACCTGTGTTTCTGAGATATTATTTGGAAATTAGATGCCATATTGAGAATTTGCTGAAGCCTTTTAGAAAATATCCCAAATTTTCTTGCTTCAATTTATTATTTGCTTTATGCTTGCTCTCCAATCTCAATTTCTTTGTTTCTGGACTGCAGAAACAAAGAAATTTCTTTGTTTCTGGGGGCCATATATGTTAAAAACAAAACAAAATGGAGAAAGGAAACTCTAGGAATTGATTGCTTTAATGAGGCTGGGCTGGTCTTGTCAGGAGAGCCTGAAGGACTTCTGTTAAGGTCCACTATTGATTTATCAAATCAGGTTTTTAACTGTAATTTAAGTTTTGGTTGGATGAAGATTCAAATTACAGTTGACGTCTTTAGAAAGTTAGTAAATCAAACATAATAGAAATTCCTCTGAGTTGTAATGCTCCCTATCCTTCTCTGTGTCAACCATGCCTGAAAAATGTGCCCCATTCCTTTTAAGCACTGAACAAAAGCAGTCAGTTTGGAAGAACCAAGACAAAAGGTACGTGAATAAGAAAAAGAATATTTTTATTCTCACACTAATTAATTCACACATTGCCTTGAAGTGCAGTGCTTTTGTGGTCTGAATTAATTTTCTCTTGGGGGAAAAAAACCTGTTACTGTTTTATTTCAAGACGAGAAAAATGATTCCTCCATTTGGCCAAGAAAGTTCAAAACAATTAGAGTGGATGTCTTAAATGAGTAAGAAGTTAATTCTTTGTCTGTCTTGGGAAAATAACGTATGCCAAGTGAGGAGAAATAAATGGCTGATGTTACTTCAGAGAAGATAAGTACAACTGCCTTTCAGTAAGTCATCTGCCAGAATGCTGAATCTGAAATTAGGGTTTGGTAAGAAACAAGATACATCTGGAGGATCCAGAACCCTGTTAAACCTCATTCGCTCCTTTCCACACTTATATTAGGAGATGTTCGCTGCATTAGCAGGAAATGCTTGAATAAAAGTGCAAGAAATTATTTCAACTCAATTGCTCTTAGAAATAAAATAATTTCATTACTAATCAATTTTATTTCTCTAAATATGGACCAAGTAAATCTGGCTGCCCAGGGAAATTTAAAATTTTTAACCCATAAACTTTAAGAATTATTTCTTAAACATAGGCTTAAAAGCATTTCGTGGTATTGAATTATCAAGATGGCAGAGAAGCTTTTGTTATCAAATTTTAATATATGCTACTCCCATTTTAAATTATAACTTTTAGCTTGAAAGTGAAGTTAAAACTTTGACTCAAAAAAGTGATAACTGAGAAAATGAATTCCTTCTGAATTTTTGATTCTGTTTCTTTACAAGTACTTAAGTATTGAATGAGACAATACTTTGAAAAATTGTGGTAAAAAATAAAACAATCCTAGGCTATGTAGAAAAAGAAATATTCAAAGAATTGAAAGTAGTTTTTTTCATTTTATATACACAATCCATAATACATATATATGTGTAAATATGCAAACTAGTGTGTGTATATATAGCAAAATATATAGTCTGCTAGAGCTGCCACAACTAAGGATCACAAACCAAGTGGCTTAAAACAACAGAAACCTTTTGTCTCACAGCTCTGGAGACTGGAAGTCTGAGATCAAGGTGTTGGCAAGGTTGCTTCCTTGTGGGGGCAGTGAGGGGAGAATCTGCTTGGGGCACCTCCCTGAGTTTCTAGTACTTTGTTGGTGGTCAGGTATTCCTTGGCTTGTGGAAGCATCATTCCAACTCTGCTTTCATCTTTACATGGTGCTCTGTGTGTGTGTGTGTGTCTAGGTCTAAATTTGTCCCTTTTTAGAAGGACACCTGTCCTACTGGATTAAGGTCCACCCTAATGGCCTCATTCTAACTTGACTACCTCTGGGCAAAAGACAAGCTCAGAAACCATGGCTAGAAATCTTTGAGTAGGGGGAGGAGGGTAAGCTCAAGGTAGAGCAGTTTGCTCCTGCAGACTTCCAGCTGAAGCTGACCCAAATTGCAGAAGAGGATTTAACTGCAAATGAAGATTGGAATTTTGACCATTACACAGGATTAATACAGTTTTTAGTACTGGTATGAGAACATTTTGTAACCAAATATAACCAGAGGACTTAAAAACGTATCTAAGATTGACTGGAAAATTTAGAGGTAGGCCAAGATCTTATCAAAAAGGACAATAAAGTATGAGTCCAAATACAGAGTTAAAGGTAGAGTGAAGGAGAATAATAAAATTGTTTTTTGTTGAATCCTATAGAATTCCACTTTTTCAACTTTATGTTTATATTTATGTGTCTTAAGTGTTTTATATTAAAAACATTCTTTACTAAATACTAAAACATACTGTATCAGGCTCAGTGCTAAACATTTAAGAATCATTTTTTTTAAACTCATTAAAAACCTGCAGGTGTTATTAGTACCTTAATTTTATCTAGATAATTGCATCACAGGAAGGTTAAATAACTTGACCAAATTGCTCAATTTTGTCTGGCTCAATTTTGTTTTCTCTAAGCCAGATACTATGTAAATTCATTTTTCAAACCTTCTTGCTCCCCTAGCCCCACCCCAGATGAAGAAAATAGCTCAGCTCTTTTCCTGTAGTGAATAATCAACAGATATTGTAGTGCAATTTTCTAGAATCAGGGTTAGAAGCTGAAAATGGTGCTGAAAATGTGTGATAATAGTTGTTGCTTTGTATTACCTATTGGAAGAAAAAGCAGTTGTTTAAATGTCCTTTAAGTAGCCAATCCAACCTTCCTCTCAGTTTTCAGATGTGTCAAATTTTTTCCAAGCTATGAAATGGTCATGACTAGATTTTTATACTTACCAATGCAATAGTCACATCAAACATATCTAGTGATTGGAATATCCTGTAATAGAAAAATAAATGCAACAGAATAATTTTTCTAGAGAACAATTTGTGTTTGCTTGACAGAATAAGCTCTATTTTCAAGAGAAAGCAGAAGGAATAAAAGAAGGAAAAACTTGCTCTATTTTAAAGTTCCAACAATATGGTTACTTTTATATTACTTTTTATTCTGAGCTGGAGGTTTGGGTCCAGACAGTGGGATTGCTGAAAGTCAATCAAAGAAATATTAGCATTTATAATTTAGGTTGGAATTGACTACCAGACTTCACTGAGGTTCCAGTGATTCCCAGTGACCCCCTGTGTACATAGTAATTCAACACACCCACGTACAAATCCACAGACATGGTGTATATAACACCAAGAACGGAAAAAACACTTTTTCCCATTGACCATGCAAAATGGCTGAGGATTAAACAGCGTATTTAATCATCTGTAAATTATAAAGCAGTACAGTTGCTGTTATTTGAGGTTTATTTGTTGATACACACAGGTAGCCACATAAACATTCAAGCCATGTATGTCTGGTTTAGTTTTGTTGAATACCCTGGAGTAGGCTCAGTGCAAAGAACCTATTTAAATGTATAATCTTACTGGAAAGACAAGATTTATTTTCAAAGGTCTCCTGGGACACTGTGAATGAGTACACTTTGGTAATATAGAGAAGCAATTCAGATCTCCATGGCTGAGATCTTCCTCCTGGCGCTCTGAAAAGCATGACTTCAGGATTAAGGATCCTGTGTATTCTTCCCAAGGCTTCCCTCTGCCTGATAGCTGGGGGTGGTGCTAACAGCCCATATCGTTTATGTTTGAATTCTTTCCCCAATGCCGCCTCTGTGTTCTGCTGTCTCTTAACTCCTCCAGTTATGACTAGACCTTGTTGACCACCTGCCTGGCTTTCCTTCCTTCCCTACTTGGTTTTCATGCTCTTACTTCCTGAGTGGCCTGCATGTTCTGAGATTGTATGTCTGACATTGTTCCTGACTGCTGTCTAGCCTGGGTCCTCTTGTTCATATGCTGAACTAGGAAGTTTGGGTTTCTTCTAGAAGTAAACTCTGAAAGAAGGATTGGAGTGCAAGTAGTTTGGGAGACTATCTCAGGAAACACTGGTAAGAAAAGGAAGTCAGTGAAAGTTATCAAGCAAGTTATCATGGTGGGCCCCTGGATCCCAAGCCTTTGGGGGAGCTCTGGAAACAGTGTAGAACATTCCTTTGAGTGCCCCATTTGCAGAGTATGGTAACTCCCCAGCACTTCTAGCCTGTCCAGTGTATGGGCAGAGTGCACAAGTGTCCAGAAAAAACCCTCAGGCAAAGTGCTTGCAGTTGGGAGGAAGGAGGGTGTGCCCAGGAACGATGACAGCCAGGGCATATGACTAGGGCACCAGCGGCATTTGTTATGGGGATACCCAATTTCTTGTGATTAGGGTTTAGCAAAATGTATTTTTGCCCTTCAAGGCTATTCTCCCCTTCAGATGCCTTGTATGCAAAGACTTGGGAGAGGAGATGGATTATCCTGCATCAGGATCGTTGAGGCTTGTGGAAAGGAGGGAATCCATTTCCCAGAATATGAAGTTAGGAAGACCCATTAAGGCTGGACTGATTTCTCTGGACAAGGCTCAGGTGCAAAGAAAGACAGTGAGGCTCCTGAAATAAAACTGCCTTTAGTAAGATTAGCTTGAGGCCGATTCTAGTTTGATGTCTTTGGGCTCCAAACAAAGGCTCTACAGTGAATGAAGCTTCTGGCAGAAAACGTGGCTATTTCTGAAAGCCCTCTTGAACTCTGTCATTGTGAAATGGACTTGAGCTTTGATGAGTAATGTCTGACCATAATGGTGTCAACTCCAAAGAGAGCCCAAGCCTGAGAAGGGTTGACCATCCCCAAGGAATTGTGTTGATGGAGTGAACTGGGAAAGCAAAACATAGTTGCTGGTTGCTCTATGGTGTGATACTAGGTGGCAGGAGGAAGCAACCGTGAGAGTGGAATGATGGGGACCCTGCGCTCTCCTGGATTACTCACTCCTTGACCTCTTCCTAGACTGCTCTAACCTCTTTCTTTTCCCTCGAATAATTCAGGGGGAGGGAGAAATGTCACATGAAGGACACTAGACTTAGGGCTATTTGTATGATGGATTGAGTAATGGACTGGAAGAGGGTAAAGAAATATAGCCGTAATTGAACTTGAAGTTTGTGAAGCAGGCTGTGCTGGTTAAAGGAGGAAAATAATTGAGTTTTAATTCAGTGAATTTGATTATTTTGTCAGGCTTGTGGTAAAATGAAATGAGTGTGATAGTGTGTTATAATCCTGCGATGGTGTTTTATGTGAGACATGAAGGCTTCCCTATGACCTTCTTGCATGTGCCAACAGCCTGTAGGCATACTTAATTATAATGTGGACTCTAAAATTTTGATGTGGGGTGGAGAGCTTTATGAAATACAAGGAAAATGCTCAAGAAGTATCCTGTATGCTGGTTCCATTAAGAGTTTTGAAAAGAGTTTTAACATCTGACTCCATAAAATTTTCAGGTTAAACCATCAGTAACTATAATATTCCTGACAACTCTGCATGCAATAGCCTATTTCATTTTCTGTAAAGAGACAGGTACCTCCAACTTTATTTCCTTGTTTTATTCCCCACAGTGTCAGGTTTATAAAAACAGGCTTTTCATTTTGTCTTAGATGATACCCTGGTTCTACAACCCTTTTTAAGATGCTAGTTTTAATTTAATTTGTGCTTGTAAAAATCATATTTCTGTATTTTAGTTGAATAGAACTGAACTTGATCTTTAGCTAGAAACATGTCTTAACCCTTGATTTGTCTCATTTATATTTTGTGTGTGGTTCTAAACATTTTCCTGTGACATTTATTATTCAGGTCAACTTTATCGAGTTGTAATTTACCCATAATAAACTGTATCCATTTAAATTGTACAATTTGGTAAGGTTTGGCAGTTATATACTATGAAACTGCCACTGCAACAAAGATACAGATCATTTCTATCGCCCCAAAGTTTTCTTGTGGCCCTGTGTGGTCCTTCCCCCAACCCCACAGCTCTAGGAAGCCACTGACTTGCTTTTTGTTTTTGTAGATTTGTTGGCATTTTCTAGAATTTTATGGAATCATACAGTATACACTTACTTGTGTCTGGCCTTTTTCACTCTTCCTATGACTTTTAAATAGAATAGAAAATAAAACCTTAAATGTTAAGGCCTATAAGTAAACATTGATAACTTCAGCTGAGAGCAACAATAGAAAATCTATGAATAGCTGCTCTGGTGTGTACTACTAATTTGAAGGATAATCATTTATGAGCTAAAGTGATGCGTATCTTGTGTGTAAGTACTCATATGTAAAAATATTGAGTGAACCTATGTTTTCTCTACAAAATACGTCTTTGTGCAAAACTTGAAGTTTCAAATACTTATAGATATTCGACTTTGCTTTTAGTTCCTGGTAGAAATTAAATGACTTCACTGAAGGGACAGTTTAAATTAATGCTATTTCTTTCTGACAAGAATGCTAGCTCACAGGACGTGGGCCAGGTATTTTGTCACTTGTTCTCTGTCATACGTACTTGTTATCTCTCCTAATTGCCTAGTTTGTTTATTGAGTTGTTTTACGTTAACTGCAACCTTGATGCCACTGGCATGGCTACCATGTTGGTCAAATATTTATATGCTTATTGGAGAATTGACAATGCCTGATATTTCCTCCAGTGATTCAACAGCAAAGAGGGTCTAAATTGCCCTTTTTACAAACTTATTTTAGTCAAGTTAACAAATACTTACATATTATTCAAAAAGTGCACCTATATATAAAGTTATAACATGACTGTTTTAGATCTAGTAAACAATTACGAATACTTAACTCATTTAATTGTTAAACTCTAGAGCGTATGTACCATCATGAGCCTTACTTTGCAGATGAGGAACATGAGGCTGAAAGGCTATCTCCTTCGATGTCAAACAGCTGTTAAATGGAGTCAGAATTCAGACCCAGAGGTCTGGTTCCAGAGTCATGCTCTTAGCCAGACTAGGTTTTTCTCTCTTCACTGGCAAGTCCTTTCTAGTTTATGCTATATATGCTCAGCTGTGGCCTCTGCCTGTTAGGTTCCAGCTCTTGGTCATTTCTGGTGTTATTTTTCTGCTCTCCCATCCAATGCAGAATTCTTATATTTATAGAAATTAGGCAAGAATAAAGAAGGGGTGGTGGTGGTGGTGTGTGTGTATGGTAGGAGCAATGTGGTGATTGACGCCTTTCGGACCTCAGGTATGTGATTTGGAGTTCGGTTGTTGGCAAAACATTATTTCAGTTTTAGCTTACATACTTATTTCAACCAGGATTCAGAGAGCACATGAAGACCTTTCCTGAGATCCTGGCATCACATCACTGTTTCAAGAATGGTCTGTCTCACATCGGCAGGATTCAGGAGAACGTCATCTCATTAGACTTGACACTGACCAAACACTTACTAATGAGTCTAATTTTGGGCTCCGTATCTGTAGAGAGCAAGGAGGGGTGGTGTATAGAGACAGTCTAGAAAAGAATAATGAAAGTGATTAATTAGTTTGAAGCTGGGAACTTCTGAAGAAAGGATGCAGGAAATTAACAGATATGTGCAGACCAGACACAAAGGCCTTTAGGTTATTTCACAAAGGATAACCATTTCCACTGAGGTCAAAACAAGGGATTTCACAGCAGAGGCATTCAGAGGAAAAGTCAGGAAAGGTAGAGATTGTAAAGCTCTAAAGCGGTTTCTGATGCGTCCGCAGCTTCTTGTGCCACTGTAATGGGTAGTGCTCCAAGATTGCCTGATAACCATCGTTGAGGCAGTATTCTGTAAAGGCTGTTGTTTATAGACACTTTCCACCTCTGTCATTCAAATTTTAAAAGAATCAGGTAGTAGTATCTACCCACTCCACATATCTTTTTTTTTTTTTTGGCGGTACCTGGCCCCTCACTGCTGGTGGTCTCTCCCGTTGCGGAGCAGGCTGCGGACGCGCAGGCTCAGTGGCCATGGCTCACGGGCCCAGCCGCTCCGCGGCATGTGGGCTCTTCCCGGACCGGGGCACAAACCCGTGTCCCCTGCATCGGCAGGCAGACTCTCAACCACTACGCCACCAGGGAAGCCCTAGTCCACATATCTTTAAAAACAACACCGGGAGGAATTTTTTTTTTTTTTTTTTTTTTTTTCAGTACGCGGGCCTTTCACTGTTGTGGCCTCTCCCGCTGCAGAGCACAGGCTCCGGACGCGCAGGCTCAGCGGCCGTGGGTCATGGGCCCAGCCGCTCCGCGGCATGTGGGATCCTCCCAGACCGGGGCACGAACCCGTGTCCCCTGCATCGGCAGGCGGACTCTCAACCACTGCGCCACCAGGGAAGCCCGGGAGGAATTTTTTTAACTCTGGACTTTATGCAAAGCTTTTGTTGAGGCTGATTGAATCCATACTCTGAAATGAGAACTATACAGGCTGCACTAAGCATATGTTATTTACACATGATGAAGACTGTAGGTGCTGCAACCAATTTCCAGGGCTGCCTCACTTTGGGAATAGTGATGATAACCCTTCCCTGCAGGGTCCCTGTGGGAAAGAGACTGCAGTTGTCCTGCCTGGGCTCTGGGGACCTAGTGAGCTTCTCTGCAGTGTGTCCCACATCAGCTTATCTTATGCTAATCTGTGCGTGGTTGCTACATTGCCATTTCAAGATAAAAATAATCACAAAAACTTCTCAGTGTCTGCTTATACACCCAATCAAGGTCCCATCTTTGACAATTGAGTTCTTGTTAACTTATTTCTTTGGATGGTTCTGCTTTCCTGTAATACACTATCAAATATTAACAGCCTCTATTTTTTGTTAAACCTCAAAATTGTTTGACAGTTGTCTGGTCCTGAGGTTCCTTATTATTTGGAGTTTCATAATCTTTTTCAGGCCCCCTGTGATAACCACCAATCCCTGTGGTCTCAGAGTCCCTGCCCTAGGGGCACATGCTACTTACTCCCTTTGGCCAAAAAGGACTTCTGATATTTATGGCTTGTATTCCCAAACAAAAGGTATATAGATAAAGTGATATAATCATAAAATTGGCTATGCTTAAAAAAATTATTTTCTACCCCAGAGATTCTGATATTCCCCTGCTACCACTCTCCCCTCTTTCCCTTTTTCAGTCTACAATGAAGCATGGACCCAATGAACTCTTCTCCTTTCCCTCACTCTCCTCCAATTTTAACTTTGTTGTGTTTTTTGTCTCAGTAAATGGCACCATCTTCTACTTGGTAATTTTAACCAGAAACCAGAGAAATACTCTAATCTGTCACCTGTGGATGCTTCTTTCAGAATAGGCCTTGAATGCATCCATTTTCTCCACATCTCTTACCTAAAAGAGTACCATGCCACAGATCATGGCAGCTCCTTGCTAACTTGTAGCTACACATACTCTTGTACGCTGTTATGCTCTGTACACAACTATGCCAAGTTATTTCTTCTGAAATGTAAATCAAACGATTTCACTCCCTCTGCTTAAAACCGTTTAGTGGCGCTCCCACTGCATTTAGGATATGTTTTTTACAGGGACGGTCTGACCTTGTCACTGTCTGCATCTCCAGCTGCAGATCTTTCTATTCTTCTGTCAACATGGTCAACACTACCCTCACTGGCCTTCTTTCGGATCTTCAGTTATTCCAATTTCTCTTCCACCTCAGTGCCCTTGCCTCAGAATGTTTATCCTCCTTCTCTTCATTAGCTAATTGTTACTAGTATTTCAGGTTAGAACTTAAACTCCCTTGCTTCACCAGTCTAAATCAGATCCCCTCTTAGAATCTTTCATCATGCTCTTAATGGCATAAGCTGTGTGTCTTGTTTTAATATCCATTTTTCTCACTGGATTTTAAGTTCCCTGAGGTCAGGTATTACGTACTTTTTTCCTCCTTTGTAACCCTGGTTCTTGGTACACTGGGCATTTCATAAGTATTATATCAGTGATTAAAATACTTACTGAGAAGCTTTCACAATACTAAAAGTATCTTATATACCTATTTAGACCAGATTTCAGGTGCAAACACACAACCTAAATCTAATAGGGGCTCTTAGATAATTCTCTATTACAGTTTAGGGATGGTCCCAGGAATATAATTCATTTTTGAATCTTATCTTTTGGTTAGATTTATATTTCTAATCTGTGCTTAAAACCTTTTGGGAGTGCTTGTCTGTCTTCTGAGTTTGATTCTTCATTTTTCTTTAAAAAGTACCACCTGTCATTTCTTAGGTCGTTCATGCCTAATATGGGTGAGACATAGTGACTTCTGCATCCCTGGCAACAGCTAATTTTAAATAGAACTGTCTTACCCATACTAAGACATCTACTTCTAACTAAGTAAAGTTAGAGTTTATTTTCTTCTGGCTACTTCAAGCCCAGTCTTATTAAAGAACCATAAACCAGACATAATCTGTACTCAGTGCTGGTTGCAACTTTATCATTTCATGCTTGAGACTCATCCCTGACTTTGAGTTTTGCCTCTTAAAGAATTGGCAGTTGCAACTGGAGAGATGTCGTTCTCATTTCGCTGGTCCAACTATAGAAAAATGGAACTGCCTTACATGGTGCTAAAAATGGTTTTATGCTCCTGTGACAGTTTTCTGCCTAATCAGAGAGCTTTCTTAGGCAAAGAAGAGACCCTTTAAGCTCACAAAGGCCCTTCACTCTCTAGACATCTCTAATACATCTCTGCCTGTCTCCTAACAACCTCTCTCCCCTTTCCTAGTCAGAGGAAAGATTTTTGCACAATAATCCTTAATTAAGATACTGTCCCCAGAAGCTGTCAGCTGCTGCGTTTTAGAACTGCAGAAATCTCTTGAGAAAAACAAATATATGTAATGAAAACAATTAACAGTATTTACATAATCATAATAATCCACTAAGAAGTATTGTTATTCGTAGGATCATTTGAGAGGCAAGTCAGGGTAGATAAGCGGAATTTTAACCCAGGTACACAAAACAAGAGCACTGAATTGATGTCTTTTAAAAGTTCCTTTCAGGCTTTTGAGTCTATGATAGAATGTGTCTTTTTGGTTTTCGCACAAAGAGAACCACATTTGCAATGACAATCACCATTTTTTGAATGATCACATGTGCCAGATTCTGAACCCAATATTTTTATAATTATAATCCAATTAATCTTTTAAACCAGCCTGGAAGATAGACATTACTTTCCGTATTTTACAGCTGAGAAAACTAAAGTGTAGAGAAGCCGAGAATACTATTATCACCCTTACTATTCCCAGACTTTTTTGTGATTGGTATGACTTTATTGCCAGAAGACCTCAAGTGTTTTAAGCAGATTGTCCCAAAATTACTTTAAAAACTGTAGGAATTTGAATTTGTAGATCAAAGAAACACCTATCATGTTTTTGCTCTAAAATTATGAGTTGGAAAAAGTAATGGTATATGACCCATGACAACTGATTTCCACAGCCAGCGTTTGCCCTGTGATAATGGGAGTGTCGTATTTATTATAACTGGTGGCTTCCATTTCCTTATTTGAACACTTTGAAACTGGAAAGTTTCTGGAGTCCTACACCTCTAGTAACCTAAGACAGCTGAAGATATTAAAATTTACATCTTAAGGTTGGAGTGAATCTTATACCATACATATACCAGCCCTCATAGGCATAACGCTATATGAAGCCTTTGATTGTTTCATGAGTGGCAAAATGATACTTTTAAATTTCTGTTGGCTATTTCCAGTCACAGCCCACTTCTTGAGTAATGCCTCATGCAGTTTCATAACCACATCAAGATGCCAGTTAGAGCAACAATATTGCCCTTCTAGATGATGATCAGTGTCATGAGATGAGGCAGTTTCCTGTTGCTTGATCAAGATGTTTAAAATCCCATTCTGCACAAACAGAAATGCTTGGAAGGACATAATGAGAGGTAATAGTAATTTTTAGATTGCCTGTCAACTCTAAGCCTATTTCTATCCATCACGGAAATGATATAACTCTCACTTCTCATGCTTTTCTTATTTGCATAACCAACAGCATCAATACCTCTCAATTTTTTCTCCAGCTTCCCACTAAAATAGAACCTTGATTTGCCATGTCTTAATGCATTTCGTTGTAGACTATTCACTCCTTTTTTTTTTTTTGATCTTTTATTTTATTTATTTTTTTAAACATCTTTATTGGGGTATAATTGCTTTACAATGGTATTCACTCCTTCTTAAAAAATGTATGTCAACTACCAATTAAGCACAGGAATCAGTAATAAAGTAGAATACCAAATAAAAGATTTATATATTAACTCCAACAATATACCTGGTAGTAAAGTATCTCTCTATGAAGTTGCATGGAGCCCTGTAAGCTATTTTCTGGTCATATTCTCTACCATCTGGTTTTAATTCGTTAATCCCTAAACTTACAGAATTCCCACCCGACAAGTGTGGGTGGAGAAAAACAGCTGCTTTCATGCTAGTTGATTCAGTATATCAATTAAAAATTATGTATGCTTATTTGCTAAAGGTACACTTATTTAAAAGGTACGTTTTTGTGACTTGAGATCTAAAGGTGATAAACTTAGCTCACAGAGTGGGAAGGCATGTCATCAGGGAAATGTCGGCTGGACTCCCAGACAGGTGCCTACAAGATGGTCTTGCTCTCTAGATTTGTCACAGTTGAGTATGATCCTGTCAGCCTTAAAGACTTAGAGATGCAGTCGTGTCAGTGTCTTGAAGTGCTCAGGTTCAGGATGCCGTTTTCTGCTAACAAACGTCATAAGAGACTAAGTTACAAAAATAGAATGTCAATCTTTTAGTTAATGAGGAATATGACTTTCAGTTTGAACCATCCTTGCTCTCATCCAAGGCCAAAACCTTCACTTGCGTGTGAATCCTATTCCTTCTCACTGACTTTTTTTTTTTTTTTGTGGTACGCGGGCCTCCCACTGTTGTGGCCTCTCCCGTTGTGGAGCACAGGCTCTGGACGCGCAGGCTCAGCGGCCATGGCTCACAGGCCCAGCTGCTCCGCGGCATGTGGGATCCTCCCGGACTGGGGCACGAACCCGTGTCCCCTGCATCGGCAGGCGGACTATCAACCACTGCTCCAGCAGAGAAGCCCTCTCACTGACTTTTTAAGTACTTAGCTACTGCAGTTTTCCTGCTTTCTCCTCTATCAACAAATTTCTCCTCCTTATTATATCATCATTAAGCATAGTATCATATCTCCCATCCTAAAAAAAAAAAAGCCCTCTTTAGATCTTATATTTCCCTCCAGGTACCATCCAATTTCTCTGTTCCCTTTCTTAGCAAAACTCCTCAAAGAAGTGACATACATACTTGATCCCTCTACCTCCCCACCTCCTATTCTCTCTTCAACCCACTGCAGATAGGAGCTCTCCCTCATCACTCCACTAGAACAAGATAGAATAGAAAAGCATGAAAAGAAGGCATGTGAAAGGCATGTCTTCTTCCCCAAAGAACCTATATTTATTTAAAAAAATTTAATTTTCAAATTGCATTTGGAGGAAAATTGTTCATTACTTTTTCAATAAATAGCCTGGCTGAAATATACCGAAGTTCAGTCAAGATTCCTTCCCTCGACTCCTATTGGTTGAATGCTACCTGCAGAGATTCAGCTTGCTGACCAGTAAGTTAGGAAAATGGTGTGCGATACAGATACTCGTACTATTTCTGTGACTCCTGATGCAGGCCGATCTTCAAGATTCAATGACATGAAATGAAACCCCACACTGTATTCTCATTGTGTCACTTCAGAACCTGCTCCATTTTTGCCTTAGACAAAGGCTCTGCTACAGAATGTTGCAGGAATAAAATCTTCACATAGTGACTGACCAGTAGTGAGCCCAGGTCATTCATTTCCTATTCTGTGATTCACTCAGTCAGGGTCCCCAGCAACCTTCATGTTGCTAAATGCAATGATAAATTCTTTATTTTACTGAACCTCTTAAGAGCATAACATGATTGACTCTGTGAAATGTTTTCTTTCATCTTCTGCGCTACCTACTGAGTGATCTCACTGGCTACTTGGTCTCAGATTTCTTTGATGGTTCTCCTTTCTCTCTCCTGCCTCTACATGGTGGTTTGCTCCTGGGATCATTTCTTGGCTTTCCTACCTTCTCTCACAGGATGATGGCCTCAAGTGTCCCATGCCTTTAAATGCCAACTGTTCACTCATGTCTTCCAAATTTATATCCCCTGTCCCAATCTCATCTTTGAACTTCACGTTAACCAGTACCACTCTTGCACCTAAAATAAGCAGAATAAAGCAAAGGAATTATGAATGACCTGTACAACCAAGCTAGTGCTGCCTTGTATGGCATATATTGTACGAGATATGGAAACATCTGAATACACCTAAATTAAGCCAGCCAGTTGCCCTGGGTTAGTCTGAATAGTTGAAGATTCTGATACCCTTGGTTCTTTATAGGGCAAGAGTCCTGGGATATGTTCTGCTTGCTTGACACTTTTGTTGACATGTACTCACAGACTTAGTGCTCATTGTTAACTGTCACGAACCACTTGAAATAAAGTATTTGCACTTGTTCCCCATGCCTTAGTGGTGACTCTGATGTTAACATGGCTAATTAAATGACTTACACCACCACATGGATGTCTAGTAGGCAGCTCATAACAGGTCTGGAACACAAAACCCATTCTCTCAATCTTCTCCATCTCAGGAAATAGCACCATGATCAACTCTAATTATTCTGGACCCCGATTTATACGTAATCCTTGTAGATTTTCTTTTCCTCCTCATGTACAGCCAATCCAACAGCAAATACCAGCATCTACCTTCAAAATACATCCTGAATATGATAACTTTTCACATTCCCCATTCCCTAGGCCAAGACCACTGTCTTTTCTTTTTAGGACCACTGCAATGTCTCTTGATACTGTGCTTCACAAAATTATACCTGTGAATCACCTGGGGATGTTAAGTGCAGATTCTGATTTAGTCAGTCGTGAATATGGCCTGGGATTCTGTAGTTACGGCAAGCACCCAGGTGATACATGTGCTGCTGGCCCACAGACCTCACTAGAATATAAATAATCAAGTATAAAATACTTCAGAAAATGATTGGACTATGAGGAATGTAAAACAGGCTTAGAGAATAACTGTTCTTCAATCTCTTTCAGTGTTTTATTTAGCCAGAATGATCTTAAAAAAAAAAAAGTGCAGCAGATGGTATATCTCCCTACATCACAACGCTCTACCTCCTTGGCCTCCCACTAGACCTTGAATAAGATCCAAGTTGCTTAACACAAGGCCTTAGAAGATCTGGCCTCAAATTGCTGCTCAGTATGAACAAAGAGGTTTTTGTCTTCCATGAACACATCCAACTTTTTCTACCTCAGGGTCTTCACACTTCCTAGTCTTTGTGTAGTTTGGAGTACTTTTCTCCTTATTAGGGTTTCTGCTCAAAAGAAATTTCTCTAAGAGAGGATATCGTTGACTGCGCTATACAAAATAAGTTACATTTCATTCCCTTATTTTGTTTATTTTCTGAACACAAGTTATTATCTGTGATGGGCTGAATAATGCCCAGGAACCTCTGAATGTTACTTTATGTGGTAAAAGGAATTTTGCAGATGTGATGAAGGATCTTGGCATAGGAATATTATCTCAGGTTATCTGAGTGGGTCCAATGAAATCACAAAGGTCCTTTTAAGAGGGAGGCAGGAAGATCAGTCAGAAAGAGGAGAGGTGACAGTGGAAGCAGAGGTTGGAGTGACATACTTAGAATATGGAGAAAGGGGCACAGACCAAGGAATGCTGGTGTTCTCTCAAAGCCAGAAAAGGCAAAGAAATGAACTCTTTCCTAGATCCTCAGCAAGGAACACACCTTAATTTTAGCCAAGATTCATTTTGGGCTTCTGACCTCGAGAGATTTAAGATAATACATTTGAATTGTTTTCGGCAGCTAAATTTGTTAGAACAACAATAGTAAACTAATACATTGTCTAAAGTTTATGCTTATTTACATGCTAATTTATTTTCATCTTCCCAATTAGTATGCAGACTACATGAGGGGGAGGAACACCTGTCTTGTTGTTGTATCTGTGTGTGTCCAGTGCTTAGAATAGTATTTGACACATAGTAGGTGCTAGATAACTCTTGGTTAATGAATTAGTAGGCTGGATACTCCTGTTAATTGACTTGGACAGTATATATATATATATATATATATATATATATATCAGTAAAGGTTAAAGGAGAGAAGCAGAATCACTAAGAGACCTTTTGCAGTTTTGGAATTTACTTAGGTAGTCTCTGTACCACTTATTGTCTTCCCATTTGATCTGATGCTGGAGCTTAAAGTCCCCTAGCAGTTGTGAAGGGAAGATAGATACAAATTGGGAGAATAAGAGCAAGCTGGGATAAACAAACTGGAGTCCGTGAGGACTGACTGACGTGTCAGTTCTTGTGGCTACTGACTTTGATGGAATGAGCACCCTACAGAAATTCAGGAGCCTGTTGTCTTGTTGCTAAACACACAAACCTGGCCCAGGAGTTAGTGATGCTGAAGGAGATCCAGGAGACGGTGGAGGAGTTGCAGACCTGGCTGCAGTCTCATGCCAACACCATGAGTCAGAAGATAAGTATATGTCTGAGCGAGCAACAAAATGCTGCTTCAAATCTACTCTCCAAGTTCCCCATAAGAATGTCTGTGTTGGCCAGTCCACTCTAACAGGAGACGTACAGATGTAAGTGTATAACTAGGAGTAACATATAGTCAGGATATTTAATGGTATCAGATTTTGACTGTCCTATTATTGGTGCACCTTCACAATGGACACACATATCTACCCACACATAAGCACGCATCTCTGCCTGGCATTCTAGAGTGTTCATGAAATAGCACTTGGATGGTCAATGAACAACATGCCTCTTTTAAAAAATTTCTTCCAAGATAGACATTTGACTTTTTTTTTTTTCAACTTTCACATTTTTTTCTTAAGATAATATCTTTAATCAGAGTCCAATCTGGTCTTAATGTTCTGGGATCTATTTTGTCTCCTTAAGAGATTTTGTTTTTTTGAGCAGATTTATTACATTAATTTATAAAGTTTCTTTGTTAAGCTCTTGATATTTGAAGAGTAGGAAGGTAATATCCATTATCAGAAATAAAATATTTCATTTTCAATGATGAAGCAGAAATGGAGTTGAGAGGATGGGGAAAAGCTAGTACTTTGCCCACTCAGGCTGCCGCCGGGTGATTCACTGAGTCCTCTTGGGTATCAGGACACATCTCAAATTTTTCTCCCCCTTTTCCCTCTCCACCTTGGTTTCCTAGGTCTTTCTACTAACATTAAGTAGTGTGTATAAAAAGCTTTGCACATAATATTTCTTTATTCACAAATATCACGATATGAGTTAAGATTGGACTGAAGTAAGACAAATCCCTATGGAGCTGCCTATATACTTAGGTTAGCTGGCTTCTTAAGAGTTTGTTTCAAAATATAGCACTTCGTTGGGGCAAATAAGACTTCTCTTTGCATTAAAGGTACTGATTATATTGTACCCAATAATACCATTTTATTGTGCTCTGGATAATAAATGGATTGACACATCTGATAAGATTAATAAACAACAGAAAGATTGTTTTTTTCTCTTATTAAATAGAGTTGCAGGTGAAAGGGCAATTGCTTTATTAGTTCTTTTCTTTCTTCATTTACTTTGGGATACATCTGTATTACTTTCCTGCACTGCTTTGTTGTTATGTACTTGGCCAGTGAGGGACCTAGCACTGATGAAAATGCATTAACATTGCAGCACATTTATAACAAGGCCTTATAAGTATATTGAATTACACTTAAGTGTTTTTAGTAAGTATAATAATGAATAACTTTATTTTCTAAAGTCAAAGCCAGATGGAAATTGCAATTCTGTATTCCCTGTACATTTGTACCAGTCAGGCTTGAAACTCAAATCATCCTTCTTTCCTTCCTTTCAACACTTACAGTCAATCAGCCAACAATTCTTTCAAATTTCTTTTTTATAATCCCTATTTTATTTTTTTATTTTCTATATATTTTTTTTTTTTGGCCGCTCCAGGCAGCATGCAGGATCTTAGTTCCATGACCAGGGATCAACCCGTGCCCCCTTGCAGTGGTAGCGTGGAGTCTTAACCACTGGACTGCCAGGGAAGTCCACCCTATTCATACATTTCTTTTCATTATTACTACCTCCACCCCAAAATAAGGACCTCATTCTTTTATCCTTACAGTAGCTTTCACATAGAACCCCCAGCCTCAAATTCCTTTTCTTTCCTCTAATTCATTCTGCCAATTACCACCTATTTAATTTTCAAACCACATTACTGTCCTCGTGACATTGCTCAAACACCTTTAGTGTCCTACCACCTATTCACGGGAGGAACAAAAACTCTTTAGACTAACATTATATGTGTGACATATATAATCTCCCTGTTCATCCTGTGTTTTTCACCCCTGCCTTGGAACCTTTGAGTAGAATTAAAATAATCGATAGAGCCACTGAATTGAAAGAAGCCCAGGTTTGAAACTTGAGAGATACAGGAGGTGAGAGAAGGTGGAGAGTGAAGAAGGATACAGAAAAGTCAGGGTTGAGAGGGAGTTTTAGAAAGTTAGGAGAGAAAGAGGGATTTTGGTGGTAGCTCTACTGCCAGTGAGATACTGAGTGAAAGAGAAAAGAAGTGAAATTAAGGGTTTTTTTTTTTTTTTTTAAGAGTTTACTCTGGATTATGAGTAAAACTTTCCTGTTACTTTGAGTGACTCAGGAAAGATAAATACTAGCTTTCAGTTTATTTCTCTGCCCAGTGACCAACACCTTATGGGGGCAGTGGCAGCAAAGAGGGGCCAGTTTCATTTCCCTCATGAAGACTTTCACTCAGTAAATAGAAAATCTAAAACTGGCAGGAGTACAGTGAAGGAAAAGGATAGTTTATGATGAATCTAAGACCTGGGGGCCTAGTGTAGATTAGGGGGCTGAAGAATATTTCTCTGAGAAAGTGACATTTATGTAGAAACTTAACAGATGATATTTGAGGGAATAAAGGGCATGATTCATGCGAAGTGTTTAGCACAGTGTATGACAAATGGATATTAGCAATATTATTATTTTTAATAATCATTTAGTGTTCTTGTAGCTTCTTTAAAACTAGATAGTAAAGCCATTCATGGCAGAGCAGTGGTTTTCTGCTTATTTTAAATCCCTATAATGTCCAGCTCTCTTCCTTGTAGTGAAGTGTAGTTAAAAGAATACAAGAATAGAGTCCTCTAGACAAGGACTAAAATCCTGACTTATGAGTTGTGCAAATCTAGGGAAAATATTTAACTGGGTTACAGTTTTCTTATTTGTAAAATGAGAATCGTACTACTCCAGAGGATTTCTGGGATGATTAAAAACATCACAGATGCATAATGAAAAGTAGTTTATTAATATTGTTTTAATATTTAAGTAATAAATATTTCCTTAGAGGAAAATTGGTAGCATTTTTAATTGTATATTTGTCATTTGAAATTTATGATAATTTGGTTATAGGTGAGAGAAGTTTGTATCATCTATAGATGAGTCTGATCAGGAAAGAAATAATATAGATAATGTTCATATAATGTTGGTATCTTAAAAAATGATATCTTTTAGAAAAACAACTTCTATCCAGAATCCCATAAAGTATAAAAAGAAAAAAACAAAAATCACTTATAATCTTCCTCTCCACTTAGTACCTGTTTATAGAATGTTTTAGGATATCTAAAAGGTATTTATAAACGTTGACTTCTTAACTCTAAGTAGTTATCTATTAACTGAAGAAATGCTTTAAAAATCTATACTCAAAAACACTGTAATAGTTCATTTCTTTGCAGTTAAAAAATAATTCACTGAATCATTTAGCAAATATTAATACTTGACAAATTTTCTATTTTGGAATATTTCATTTTTTACTTAGTAAGGTCATTACTGTAATTACTATGTAAAGATTTTATACTCAGATGAAGTACACCTTGTTTGTTTTAATCTTCCTTAATGTTGTACAGATTTATATTTTTTAAAAAGTACATGTCCTGTGAAAGGAAGGGTTAAATACCATGTGCTAGAGTAGCATGCTCCTGGCTCTCTGGGAAAGGTATTACTTTAGATGACGATTTTTACCTGTAATTACCTTTCCTTTTTGTTCTCATAGAGAGCCTGATCCTTCATAGTCACTAAACTATATATGAAAAAGAATGTTTGTTTATAGTTTGAGGGGAGTTTTTTTTTTTTTTTGCTGTACACGGGCCTCTCACTGCTGTGGCCTCTCCTGTTGCGGAGCACAGGCTCCGGACGCGCAGGCTCAGCGGCCACGCCTCACGGGCCCAGCCGCTCCGCGGCATGTGGGATCTTCCCGGACCGGGGCACGAACCCGCGTCCCCTGAATCGGCAGGCGGACTCTCAACCACTGCGCCACCAGGGAAGCCCCTGAGGGGAGTTTTGAAATTACTGCATGAAGGTACTTGACACTTTTGCCTCATTGAAAAGCACGGGGTGTTTTGAGAAATATCAATAAACCATATTCCTACCACAACCCAAAGGGAACAAAGTCATTGAGGTTTGAAGTAGCTTACCCCCAAACCATAACTCCTCTAGCATGGGGATTTGTGGCGTATCCTTTGCAGCTAACAGTCAATCATACTGTACTTGGTGAATTACTTTCATTATATAAAATAAACTTAGTCATTGCACATTATAAGGAATGTTCAAATCATTTCATTAAAAACACAACGTTATGCATGCTATTAATTTTTAAGATGCATTACCAAATGGGTCATGAATATTAAGTGAACACATTTATTCAACCCTTTAAAAAACACGAACACATTCATTTGTAGTTAGGATAGAAACTTCATCTTCGCGGTATAAAACAGAAGACGGAGAATATGCAGAGTTCCCTTCACTTAGCCACAACATGATTCACCTGAAAATCTGAAAGCATGCAGAAAGTCTAGCACATCTGTGATTATCTTCGTGGTCATACGTTATTCACAGTTCAGAGGCACAAATACGCAATTCTCAAGTTTCTCAGGTTCAGAGGCAATGCCATTGGTTGCCATTGGGCGGCAGAGTGACTTTTGTGCATCGTGTGTGCAATGAATTCTGTCCATCCAGAGATAGCTCCCAAGTAAAATTTGCAGCCAGACACGTGCAAGTATCATTAGGTTTGTGAGACTCAAAAGATAATGTTTATGAGAGCACATTTTCAAAATTTCATTTACAGATGGAAAAGTTCCATTTACAAACATGTATTCTTGGAGATAGAGGGTTTATAATGGATATTTCCTAATTAATAATAAATGGATATTCATACTTCGAGCCTTTATGCACAAAATGAGGTTCATTTGTGATATGTTTATCCTTAAAATATAAGGACAATGTTTCTCTCTACCTCTGTTTCCAAACTTTGTCTACTCATTAGTCTAGGCTTGAAAAGAGAGGTAAAATATATTTTACAACTCTAATAGAACCAGAAAAGAACTCTACAGTGTTAAGCAGAGTGCTTTGAGGTCAATGAGTGGGGATGGAAGCTTTGCTATTGGGTGGTGGGGACAGTGAAGAGATGAGATGGCGTATCAGTCCATCTAGTTTGAACTTGTCCTAGTAATTCTATTCCTACTTCATTTCTTATTTGTGTTCAAAGATGTTTATTTTGGCAATGAATAAAAAGGAATTTCCACCTATCTCTTTTCTAACCATTTGGCATACTCTATATATTCTACTTGTTTATTGTCTGATACCCATCCCCCCTCGCCCACCGGTCACACATATTAGGATGTAAACTTCATGAAGGTAGAGGTTGTTGTCAGGTTTTGGTTTTGGTTTTTGCTGCTGTATCCCCAGTGCCTAGCCTAGTGGCTGGCAGAGTATGGGTGTTCAATAAATATTTATTGAATGAATGATTGAATAAATGAAAGATAAGTTATGTAATATTTGCAAACCCTGAAAGAAGTTGTCTAGAATACTACACAGAATAACTGTATTAACATCTTTTTTTTTCCAGTTGCTCTTTTTTTTCCTATGCAATTCACATCAATTCTGCCTGCTAAACAGTGTTCAGACCCATTCACATTTCCTGTCTCTCCACCCATACCCCTCGTCTAAGCCACTATCATTCTCTAACCTCTTGTTTAGATTACTGCAATTGCTTCCTAAATTACTTTCTCCGCATGCATTCTTGCCTATCCTCAACGCCCAGTTTTTGTTTTTACCACCATGTGTTTTCTCACGAGAGACAGGACAATTTCTTCCATAAAACAATTATTTCAGTCCTCTACCTGATATCCTGCCATGGCTTTCAATTGACCTTGGAGTAAAATCCCCAAAGCCCCTGCATGTTACAGTTGGTGACTCTGTCTCTAGCCTCAGGCCTTGCCCATCTCTTATTTTCTGTGATCTGCACATAGTGGATTGAATGTGCCAATCTCTTTCCCATAGGCCTTTGATGCAATCCACCCAAGGCAGTATTTCTCTTATTACCTACATTTGCTTGGTTAAATCCTCTTTATTCAAATTCATTCAAATACTTTAGGAATGGGAGGTGGTTATTCCCTAATCACCAAAGTTCTTACAGTGTCTGTCACATGGTGAATGCTGTCAGTATTTGTTGTATTGAATCTGTGTTTTCATCTCACCCTACCATACAGACAGAGTTTTAAGGATATTTATCACAGGAACAATTACATATCCAAGAAGAAAGATGAGATAATGAGTGACTTCTGTTTATAACTGGATCACTTAATTATCATTTGCATTTGAAATAAAAATGACATGATTCAGGTTGTTTAATATGAATTATACAGATGGAGAGAATCATCACTCAAGTTCTTTGACAATGAATTAGTCATTATGTTATTTTATGAAGATTTTGTGTGGGAAGAAAAACACTTCTTGTGTAATAAATCACCTAACATCCCATCTATGTAGCCTAGGTGTAGTTCTAATAGTTTAAAGTAATAGCAATTGTTGGAATGCATTACAACAGCCATTGCCTTGAGTCAGCAATTCTCAATACCTGGTTGGAGTGGAGAGTTAAGGAGAGTGAATTGATATTTTAATATTAATCAAAAGGGATGTAGAATAACAAGAGTTGAATAAGTTTGTCCATGACTATAAGGAGAGATTTTGAAAATGTATATATATCCATTGGAGAGTCTCACATATATGTGTAACATATATTGCAGAGGGATAAATACTGAGAGATTAAAGTTTCCAATCTTCTTGTGTTGTTTATGTATACATGATTATGTTCCAGCCACTTGAATTAAAAAAAAATTAATGAACAGTATCTCTCCTCCCTCTCACCCCCCTATGCTCTATTATAGACTATATGGACAAGGACAGTACCTCAGTCATGGCCAAAAAATATAAGGGAGGGAGTCTGAGCCCTTATACCTCTGCAGAGGAGAGCAGCTTTGTTAACTTAGATTTTCTGTGAGAGGGAGATAACTTGTTGAAGACACTCTAATTTTGAGCCACTCTATTTCATCTGTTGAACTCATATCCTAATGAAACAAATGGTCACCAAAAATAGCAATTTTGATGTGATACTAGGAAAGAGGCAGCAAAAGACATAACCAGCTGAGGGGAACTACAAAACCAGTTTTTCTGAGGAGGAAGCGCCTATGTGAGTTTTCTAACCTCACAGTCTAATGAAAAAATATAAATCTATTCTTAGGCTTTCATTATCATTTGTTTATTCTTGTCTTTTAGAAGCATTTATGCTTAGCCAATAATAATTCTCTTTATCTAGATGGCTGCTTCTTTTTTGATCAATTCTGCCTTTAAATGTCTTCTGAATATTAGTGATTGATATAATTAGAAAAGCAGAAAGATCAAGAACACAAAATCAAGTTCTTAAACATCTGTCTTAAAAAGAAATATCTTTCATTTTTGAATGGAATCAGAATTTCTTTTTGTAGGAGAGTACAAAGGGCATGAATATCAAATAAGTATTTGTAGGAGTGATAAACAGCCTTGCTCAGCTCATCAAACTCAGACTATTCAGAGGCTTAAGGACACGCTTAGATTCAGAGTTGCAGGGAGAGATTCTCACTTTCAGTGATTAGTTTGGACAAGAGTGTTTTTATTATCCGTGGCTCCACAAGAAATCACAACAAAACTTAATGGTTAAAACAACAACCACTGATAATAGTTTCTGCAGGTCAGGATTTGGGGAGGGCTCTGTTCATCAGTTCTCAGTTAAGGTATCTCATACAGCTGCAGTTAGATATATCCTGGGCTGCAGTCATCTGAAGGCTTGACTGGGGCTGGAGAATTCACTTGCAAGGAGGATCATTCCCATGGCTGGCAAGTGGTACTTTCTGTTATTCAGGACCCTCGCTTCTCTCCATGTGGACTTGACTTCTCCACATAACTAAGTGTTCCCTGGGGAAAACAGCTGGCCTCCTCCAGAGCAAGCAATCCAAGAGAGCCAGGTAGAAGCTTCAGTACTTTTTATGAAGTCACATACCAATGCTTTTTGATGTACTGTTGGTCACACCAACAGTAAGTCCTCATTTAGTGTGGGAGTGGAGTATACAACGAGGTGACTTGGATACTGGCATCTACAAAGAATAACCTAAAGGTATCAAGAATCAGGGGAAAAAATTGAACAAAGTGGCTGAGATGGAATCCCAGAACTGAGTCCATCCTTACTCCTGATGTGTATTAGGTGGTGGGAGAAGGTAGTTCTTTTTACTAATAAGATATCCAGTTATGTCTTGAAAGATATCGACAATAGTAAGATTCTTTCATTCTGAAGAATCTATAAGCAGGACTTTAAGAAGCAATAATTACTTTTCCAGATGGAGCCAGGGATGAAGGTGTTCTGAAGATTGGAACACCATCCAGGTAAGCTTCAGGGCAATCTGAAAGGAAAGTGTAAAGAATTAGACTGCAAGATCCCCTGTATTCTTATCCACTACTAAAAGGACTGTTTTTTTCTGGTAATGGATTCTGACTATATTGTCCTTCACCCACTGACTTTTTGGAAGAAATTTGTGTGTATTCATTTTGTAGCTATCTTTTGTTTCTTGGACTCTACTGTGGAAAATTTCCCATGTTAATAATAATCACATATGCAATGAGATTTACCAAAGACTCAGAAATCATAGGTCATAGTGCTATAAGGTCAGGGGTCAGTTTGCTTGGCCTGTTCATGCCATTTCAAACAGAGGGACTCTGCTTGTATCTGTTTTTTGTTATTGCAGCTATACATAGGAGGTCTTTTGATAAAATGGTTTTACTGCTAAAATGGTTAAAAAAGTGCTGATCTAAGACACCATTTAAAATAGCTGCATCCTGTGTGTGGATATAATATAAATTATTAAAGCGATTCTATTGTGAATATTTAGGTGGTTTCTTGTTTTTCTCTATTATAAACATTGCTGTGATAAACAGTATCACATGAGTAATATGAGTACTATGGGTACTCATCCATAATTACTTATTCATTTAATTCCTAGAAGTAGACTTCTTGGGTCGAATTATGTATTCCGTTTTAAAAATAAGTACTGCCAAATCATCCTCTAGAAAGGATGCACTAATTCAAACTTCCTCCAGGGGTGTGTGAGTGCTGGGTTCTCTGTGCCTTACCCAACCCCAAACATTATCATTAGTGAAATCTTTTCAATTTCAATTTTGTTTGTATAATTTTTGTTATGACTCAAGTTGAGTATTCTTCATGTGTGTGTTATTTATTTGTATATATCCTAATGAGATCTCCTTCTTCATTTCCTTTGCATGGGTGTCAGGAAAAGTATCTCTGATAAAGACACTTCTTCAGTATTCACTGTCTTCTAAGGAGACTGTGTCATAAAGAGAACTTTCTTTGCTAAGGGGATGCTGAGTATAAGGATATAAATGGGGGCTTCCCTGGTGGCACAGTGGTTGAGAGTCCGCCTGCCGATGCAGGGGACGCGGGTTCGTGCCCCAGTCCGGGAAGATCCCACATGCCGCGGAGTGGCTGGGCCCGTGAGCCATGGCCGCTGGGCCTGCGCGTCCGGAGCCTGTGCTCCGCAACGGGAGAGGCCACAACAGTGAGAGGCCCGCGTACCGCAAAAAAAAAAAAAAAAAAAAAAAAGGATATAAATGGGAGAAATTAACAGAGGGCCAAATGCTTTATGCTTACAAGAGGGACAATGAAATAGGTGGTGGAGGAAGAGTAGAAGGTGGTTAGGAAAGGAAGGTGACATGGGAGGAGGGGTTGATAGAGAGATTTGGGGAATGAATCATGGGGAGATTGAGGAACAGAGGAGACAGGTGATCAGTGCACAGGAGAAAGTTTGAGGGAGAACAGCGCTTAAAGGCAGAAGGTGACCAAACATCCTGGTTTTCCTGCACAGTGTTGGTCTATGTGTATTGATCCAGGGATATTATTCATGTGCCCTTGTTCAGATAGCAAATTATATAGTTACTTTTTAGAGGGGTTTTTAAAAAGTATTTACATAATAGTTCGTAATACATTTAATCATGTCTTCCCAGGCAATCTTCAGTCAAACACCCTTTCTTAATACATTAATGAGGTGGATCTGATTTGGGATGCGTGAAATGACAGCTTCCTGCTTCAAAGAAAGGATGAACTGTTGATGAAGGCCATCCACATAGAGACTCTCCCATTATGTACTTCTACTCACTTTCCAACCTTACCTATAGCCATGTTTCTGTATATGCCTCAACTTCTCTAGCCATTTCTTTTTTAACCTGGAAAATTCACTTCAAGGTGTATATTTAGTCAAAATGTCTATACAGGTACAGCAAAAGACATTTAAGATAATGTTCATATCTTAATGTAATTTTCAGTCCCAAACTGGAAACAACCTAATGTCCATCCGTCATCAGAAAAATGTATAAATATATTATAAAAACTCATATATTAGTACATACAGCATATGACTACTATGCGGCAATGAAAATCGCAAACTGCTGCTACATACAAGAGGTCAATCTCACAAAAGTTACAGTGAACAAAGGGAGTGAAATAGAAAAGAGTATATATTGTATGATTTCGTTTAGAGAAAGTTTAAAAGGAAAAACTGATCTATGGCATTAGATGTCAGGATGGTTATTACCTTTGAGGAAGAAGAGTGGGGGTCAGCCAGCACCCTAAATTTCACTTTGTACCCATTCTATAGCCATTTTGAACTGCATATATTTTCCCAGAGTTTATACTATTTCATGATTTTTTTTTTGCTTGTTTGTTTGTTTTATATATGATCCTTCCTCTTAGAAATTGCTCCTCTTTTGTCTGCCTAGTGAACTTTTAAGATCCTGATCAGGGCTCCATTTCCTGGCACTCTTCCCTGTGATATCATTGCTTTCTTTTATGGTAGCACTTATTACATTGTTCCATTGGTTTGCTAGACTCTGGCCTCCTGGATGGTCCAATTGTGTCTTGTTTGTCTTTATGTCTATCTGCTATGAATACCATGCCCAGCAAGGGATTAATTAGTATAGTTACTGAATGCCTACTATGTGCTTAGTACTATACCATGCACTGGTAATAGGTGAATCAGATACAAGAATATTCAAGGCAGCCCAGAATCCAATGAAAGAAAAAAATATGTAAGTCCATTAATTACAAAGTGCTGAGTTTATAGAAGTTTCTATGATACAAAATACATAGGTACCACAGAGGGAAGTGATTAATTACAGGGTGATCAGGAAGAACACCTAGAAGTTACTCTTGGGTGGTTTGGAAACATACAAACTCAGCAAGTGAGGGAAATAGTTGCAGAAGGCAAGTGCATAGACACTGAGGATTTAAAGTGTAGGTTTGGAGATCACAAATACTTTATGGTATCAAGGGTGTGTGGTCAGTAGTCGACTTGCATGCAGTTAGGAATACTGTTGTATCAGGTAAATAATAAAAATTCTGATTAGAGGAAACGTCATGAGCAGAGGCTTTGAGAAGTGAAAGACTAGGTGTATTAGGACAATGGTGATTCAGGAAGTATTTCATTCTTTTTCATTTTTTCCATTATCTCTCTACAACTTTCTGTTTCCCTGCTTCAGGTTTTATTCCTATTTTCTTTCTCCTGTGACTTCTCACTCCATTCCTTTAATAAGAGTTTGGGCTAGGGAGGAAGGGACAGACAGACAGCTGGACAGGCAGACATGAAAGATGGGGGTATGTAGTGAGGCTGCCAGGTCTGCCTTCTTGAGAGAAGTGATCATCACTTTTCACACTGTTTCTTTGGGTTTAAAAATTTCATCCTTTGACAGAAATGCAGGATTACAGAGACTAGTTAATACTATATTAGACAAGAAGGAAGAAGCAAACAATTTCTCTGTATTCACCATGGAAGGCAGTATTATGTAGTCATTAAGAATTGAAAGTCTGGAGCTAACCTTCCTGAGTTTGAATCCTGGCTCTTCTACCTAGTTGCTGTGTGATCTTGAGCAACTGACTTAATTTCATCTACAGCATCAGTATCACCTATGGCATCAGTATCTACCTCACAAGTTTGTTACAAGAAAAAATGAGGTAATTCAGATAAAGTACTTAGAACAGTGCCTGAGATAGAATAGACTCAAATGTTTGCTATCATCATCATTATTATTGACTGGAATTTTGTGTCCAAATCTAGTATCTTTATGTCTCCGTGTTTTTACATTTGACCATACAGACTCAAAAGTGATTTTTTTTTCCCCAATAATTCTTCTAGATGGCTGGAACTTTCTGTTAACATGTTCTAGAACCAAGTTCTGTAAATATGATAGTGAAAGGTATGTAAAGATTCAACTTATGAATAGGCAAAGCCACACAGGGCAGACAGCTGGCTTGACTCGTCTTTCATAAACTGAATCTTTCATACCAAGTTGTCTTTATATCTACCCTATTCTATATCCTTGTTTACTCTTTGTTCTTTAACATCCTTGATAGATAGCAATGAAAACATTTAGGGATCACTTTCTTCTCTTAGCAATTTTTGAGAACATTACCCATTACATTTATTTAAAAATAGTGAACACATATACCTGTATTAATATAGTATACACATTATAACTCAGAGTAAAAATATAAATTTAAACAAGTGATATAAAAAATAATTTTATCCCTTGCTCAATGCATCATGTGTACACAAAACTCATTTTGGAAAAGCCACTGGTACAGGCTATATATAAACACATCCAGTGATAGGGAATAAATTCCTCAGTGAGTTGGTTCCTTCTGTTGATGGACAGCTCTAAGTTGTTTGGAAGTTTTTCCTTTTACTGATCTGAAAAACAATTCTAAAATTAATATCCACCTACCATGAGTAGGCCCTGAGTAGGCCCTGAGCTTTGTGCTTTTAAAATGCATTATTTCTATTTTCATAATGTCTGAAAGCTAGATGTTATTTTTCCTCCAATTATAGATATAGATATTAAAGAGAAACAGTTTGCCCAGTGGATGATCAATTCTTGTAGTTGCAGTCTTATTCTCTGGATATGATTTGAAATGAAATGGAAATCTTACCTCTCTGCTTGGACTGTAGTGTCCATGTGCCCTTCATATGCCCTGTACAATGTCATGTACATTCAGATTTAGCTTTTGTTCAAACTGTCCCAGTGCCTGAGATGGCTTCTTTCCTTCTTCCTCCCCTTATCTTCTCCATCGCTTTGGTATGACTCAATCCTTACCTTCCTCTGTAAAGTCATTGTGCATCTCTTCCACACAGTGCCCTGTCCCTTGGTGAAATAGCAACATGTGAAGATTACACCACATCATTTTGAGTTTAATACTAAATTTATGGTCATTGCTTGCTTAAATGGCTTAAAATTGGTTTGCAAATTACTTTCTTGTGTGGCTCCTGCCTCATAATTCTGTATTCCCCCTATACTAGGCAGAGTTTGGGGGCACATCATAGACTGTCATTCATATTTTTAGATATTATTTTCTACTTTGCAGGCATGAAAGTTAAGCAAAATATGGGTGAGTAAATGATGAAGAATCACAGAAGGAAAGCGTTCTATTCATTTCAAAGTCCTTTCTTGGTTGATATCTTTGTATATTCCTTCCCCCTTATGATCAATCTTAATCCATCTTTGTTTCCATATTTAGTGCTAAGGGTCCCTTGTTATGGTGAACTTCTAGTTCTTTTACTCTTTGGGCAATGTTTCTTGTTACCTGTAAGACCTTTATCTTGTATACATATTTTGGTAACCATTTCTTCAGTACCCAGACCAGTTATAAGTTACTCATTACAGAGGAGGGCGAGGTCCATGAGACTCGGGGTGACCTCTTCAATCACTAAGAAAGAAGTACGTCTTGATCTGAACCCTTATCAGTAGGTGGAAAAGAAGGGTAGGTGTATTTGTTGTGAAGTTTTAAATTGGAATGGTTTTCTTGAGGAATGTCTTTTGGTCCAGGATTGAGATAGAAGATATGACAAGAGTGAGTGGTAGGGGTTAGATTGTAAACACCTTTTGCAATTTTTGTAGTTTTTTCTATGCAGGATATTATTAAAAATAAAGTGGTGCTATAAAATAGTTAATTAAGGTGATCTAATATCACAGATGGATTAGGTAAGGCTGAGTGCAAATTTAAAAGCTCTGCTGGCATATCATCTGGTTCTTCAGCAAAATCTATACCCTCCTTTGAAGTTGTTGATTTTGATAGCTTTGTATCAGTCATAGATGACCATTTTCCAAGACTGGTTTAAATATTCTCTTCTTTCTTTTTTTTTTTTTTGCCGTATGCGGGCCTCTCAATGTTGTGGCCTCTCCCTGTTGTGGCCTCTCCCATTGCGGAGCACAGGCTCCAGACGTGCAGGCTCAGCGGCCATGGCTCACGGGCCCAGCCGCTCCGCGGCATGTGGGATCTTCTCGGAGCCAAGGCACGAACCTGAGTCCCCTGCATCGGCAGGCGGACTCTCAACCACTGCGCCACCAGGGAAGCCCTATTCTCTTCTTTTTGAAAGCTGAAATAAGATTTATTTCAACCTATAGTTGAATAATTGTTCTTATTTTTGTTTTACTTCTCACACTTTATATATGGTATACATCTTATTTTTTAAAAAGCCCTTAAAGCAAGTATATGGGGAATCGGAGCCCTAGCATTACCAAATTACTTTTACAAAATTACCTAATTAGCTGGAGATTCACACAGTTAGAATCCAGTTCTCCTGCCACCCAGTTGAGAAGTTTAAAGAACTTTTTAAATTTTCAAGGGGAGTCGTTCTGAAAAATTAAAAGGTGGCATGAGGGAGATTCCACTACACACAAAGAAATACAGTTTTTAAGGACATAAAGTAGTTTCTGCGTCTATCTATTCTGGGTGGAATGGATGTGTCTCTTTATTTGAGTAAACTGAAAAAAAAATATGGTTGGTTTCCATTCCTGGCCTTGCATGACAATAAAGGAGGATTGCTGCTAACAAAGAAATAGCCTTCATCCATCACCAGAGAAGTGAAGGCCACCCTTCTCATCCATCTCACTAATGGTGGATACCAAGATGTTTCAGCAGATGCAGTGAGATTGCTAGATTATTAGGGATAGCTTTGTCCCTTCACCTTTCTGAAATTTTGAAAGGTCAAATGAGGAGACTGACAATATGGGGTGATAGAATATATCCTGGGTGAAGAACATTTACCTTTTGAAAGCAGAGATTCTTTATCTACCCCGCTCACTAGTCTCAGCCTAGCACCAAAATCTTTTTTTTATTCAAACAGAAAGTCACAAAAATTATAATCATCCTCATCAGTTCACTCAGTCCCATGTAATTAATTTTTTTTCATCTTGATCTTTTGTTAGCACTTTTATGAATTCATCAGTTTTCCATTAGAGTTCTAATTTCATATCCAATTATTTCTAATTTTATTTCCATTACTCTAGGAGGTGGATCAAAAAAGATCTTGCTGAAAAGGCTTATTCATTCAGTTCAGCAGTATAGTCAGTTATTAGAAACCTGTACTTGTCAGAGTCTTTTCCATGAATTCCTTGAAGATGAAACCCTTTTATAGGAACATTTTTGCAAAAGCATCACAGTACACCCAGAACGGTCTGTAAATGACAAAAGACATAAAAATGACCATAGTTAAAGATTTGATGAAAGTTCATAATAATGAAATTGATGAGGAAATTTAGTTATTTCTGAGATATACATTTTAAAGTAATAACTAGAATTATGACTTATAACATTATACAAGAACATATAAGATTTTTAGGAATTTCATGTAATGTCTGAAACATTTATATTAACATATTTCCATACGAATAACCCAAAGAAAGTTTAGTATTAGTTGTTTTTTTGTTTGTTTTTTATACTGCAGGTTTTTATTAGTCAATTTTATACACATCAGTGTATACATGTGAATCCCAATCGCCCAATTCAGCACACCACCATCCCCACCCCACCGTGGTTTTCACCCCTTGGTGTCCACACAGTTTGTTCTCTACATATGTGTCTCAACTTCTCCCCTGCAAAACCGGTTCATCTGTACCATTTTTCTAGGTTCCACATATATGCGTTAATATACGATATTTGTTTTTCTCTTTCTGACTTCACTCTGTATGACAGTCTCTAGATCCATCCACGTCTCAACAAATGACTCAATTTCATTCCTTTTTATGGCTGAGTAATATTCCATTGTATATATGTACCACAGCTTCTTTATCCATTTGTCTGTCGATGGGCATTTCGGTTGCTTCTATGACCTGGTTATTGTAAATAGTGTTGCAATGAACATTGGGGTGCATGTGCCTTTTTGAATTATGGTTTTCTCTGGGTATATGCCCAGTAGTGGGATTGCTGGATCATATGGTAATTCTATTTTTAGTTTTTTTTTTTTTTTTTTTTGGCGGTACGTGGGCCTCTCACTGTTGTGACCTCTCCTGTTGCGGAACACAGGCTCCCGACGTGCAGGCTCAGTGGCCATGGCCAACGGCCCTAGCTGCTCCGCAGCATGTGGGATCTTCCCAGACTGGGGCATGAACCCATGTCCCCTGCTTCGGCAGGCGGACTCTCAACCACTGTGCCACCAGGGAAGCCCCTATTTTTAGTTTTTTAAGGAACTCCATACTGTTCTCCATAGTGGCTGTATCAATTTACATTCCCACCAACAGTGCAAGAGGGTTCCCTTTTCTCCACACCCTCTCCCGTATTTGTTGTTTGTAGATTTTCTGATGATGCCCATTCTAACTGGTGTGAGGTGATACCGCATTGTAGTTTTCATTTGCATTTCTCTAATAATCATTGATGTTGAGCAGCTTTTCATGTGCTTCTTGGCCATCTGTATGTCTTCTTTGGAGAAATGTCTATTTAGGTCTTTGGCCCATTTTTGAATTGGGTTGTTTGTTTCTTTAATATTGAGCTTCATGAGCTGTTTATATATTTTAGAGATTAATCCTTTGTCCGTTAATTCGTTTGCAAATTTTTCTCCCATTCTGAGGGTTGTCTTTTCGTCTTGTTTATGGTTTCCTTTGTTGTGCAAAAGCTTTGAAGTTTCATTAGGTCCCATTTGTTTATTTTTGTTTTTATTTCCATTACTCTAGGAGGTGGATCAAAAAAGATCTTGCTGTGATTTATGTCAAAGAGTGTTCTTCCTATGTTTTCCTGTAAGAGTTTTATAGTGTCCGGTCTTACATTTAGGTCTCGAATCCATTTTGAGTTTATTTTTGTGTATGGTGTTAGGGAGTGTTCCTATTTCATTCTTTTACATGTAGCTGTCCAGTTTTCCCAGAACCACTTATTGAAGAGACTGTCTTTTCTCCATTGTATATCTTTGCCTCCTTTGTCATAGATTAGTTGACCATAGGTGCGTGGATTTATCTCTGGGCTTTCTATCTTGTTCCATTGATCTATGTTTCTGTTTTTCTGCAAGTACCATATTGTCTTGATTACTGTAGCTTTGTAGTATAGTCTGAAGTCAGGGAGCTCCAGCTCCGTTTTTCTTTCTCAAGATTGCTTTGGCTATTTGGGGTCTTTTGTGTTTCCATACAAATTGTGAAATTTTTTGTCCTAGTTCTGTGAAAAATGCCAGTGGTAATTTGATAGGGATTGCATTGAATCTGTAGATTGCTTTTGGTGGTATAGTCATTTTCACAATATTGATTCTTCCAATCCAGGAACATGGTATATCTCTTCATCTGTTCGTATCATCTTTAATTTCTTTCATCAGTGTCTTATAGTTTTCTGCGTACAGGTCTTTTGTTTCACTAGGTAGGTTTATTCCTAGATATTTTATTCTTTTTGTTGCAATGGTAAGTGGGAGTGTTTCCTTAATTTCTCTTTCAGATTTTTCATCATTATTATATAGGAATGCAAGAGATTTCTGTGCATTAATTTTGTATCCTGAAACTTTACCAAATTCATTAATTAGCTCTTGTACTTTTCTGGTGGCATTTTTAGGATTCAAACAGTGACAGTTTTACTTCTTCTTTTCAAATTTGTATTCCTTTTATTTCTTTCTTTTCTCTGATTGCCATGGCTAGGATTTCCAAAACTATGTTGAATAATAGTGTTGAGAGTGGACATCCTTGTCTCGTTCCTGATCTTAGAGGAAATGCTTTCAGTTTTTCACCATTGAGAATGATGTTTGCTGTGGGTTTGTCGTATATGGCCTTTATTATGTTGAGGTAGGTTCCCTCTATGCCCACCTTCTGGAGAGTTTTTATCATAAATGGGTGCTGAATTTTGTAAAAAGCTTTTTCTGCATCTATTGAGATGGTCATATGGTTTTCTTCAATTTGTTAATATATCACATTGATTGATTTTCGTATATTGAAGAATCCTTGCACCTCTGGGATAAATCCCACTTGATCGTGGTGTATGACCCTTTTAATGTGTTGTTGGATTCTGTTTGCTAGTATTTTGTTGAGGATTTTTGCGTCTATGTTCATCAGTGACATTGGTTTGCAGTTTTTTTTTTTGTAGTATCTTTGTCTGGTTTGGTATCAGGGTTATGGTGGCCTCATAGAATTAGTTTGGGAATGTTCCTTCCTCTGCAGTTTTTTGGAAGAGTTTGAGAAGGATGGGTGTTAGCTCTTCTCTAAGTGTTTGATAGAATTCACCTGTGAAGCCATCTTGTCCTGGACTTTTGTTTGTTGGAAGATTTTTAATCACAGTTTCAATTTCATTCCTTGTGATTGGTCTGTTCATATTTTCTATTTCTTCCTGGTTCAGTATTGGAAGGTTATAGCTTTCTAAGGATTTATCCATTTCTTCCAGGTTGTCCATTTTATTGGCATAGAGTTGCTTGTAGTAGTCTCTTAGGATGCTTTGTATTTCTGCAGTGTCTGTTGTAACTTCTCCTTTTTTATTTCTAAATTTATTGATTTGAGTCCTCTCCCACTGTTTCTTGAAGAGTCTGGCTTAATGGTTTATCAATTTTGTTTATCTTCTCAAATAACCGCTTTTAGTTTTATTTATTTATCTATTGTTTTCTTTGTTTCTATTTCATTTATTTCTGTTCTGATCTTTATGGTTTCTTTCCTTCTTCTAACTTTGGGTTTTGTTTGTTTTTCTTTCTCTAGTTCCTTTAGGTGTAAGGTTACATTGTTTACTTGAGATTTTTCTTATTTCTTGATGTAGGCTTGTATAGCTATAAACTTCCCTCTTAGAACTGCTTTTGCTGCATCCCATAGGTTTTGGATTGTAATGTTTTCATTGTCTCTAGGTATTTTTTGATTTCCTCTTTGATTTCTTCAGTGATCTCTTGGTTATTTAGTAATGTATTGTTTAGCCTCCATGTGTTTGTGTTTTTTACGTTTTTTTCCCTGCAGTTGCTTTCTAATCTCATAGCATTGTGGTCAGAAAAGATGCTTGATATGATTTCAATTTTCTTAAATTTATTGAGGCTTGATTTGTGACCCAAGATGTGATCTATCCTGGAGAATGTTCCATGTGCACTTCAGAAGAAAGTGTAATCTGCTGTTTTTGGATGGAATGTCCTAAAAATATCAATTAAATCTCTCTGCTCTATTGTATCATTTAAAGCTTCTGTTTCCTTATTTATTTTCATTTTGCATGATCTGTCCATTGGTGTCAGTGAGGTGTTAAAGTCCCCCACTATTATTGTGTTACTGTCGATTTCCTCTTTTAGAGCTGTTAGCAGTTGCCTTATGTACTGAGGTGTTCCTATGTTGGGTGCATATATGTTTATAATTGTTATATCTTCTTCTTGGATTGATCCCTTGATCATTATGTAGTGGCCTTCTTTGTCTCTTGTAATAGTCATCATTTTAAAGTGTATTTTTTCTGATATGAGAATTGCTACTCATAGCAATTTCTTTTGATTTGATTTCTTTTGATTTCCATTTGCATGGAATATCTTTTTCCATCCCCTCACTTTCAGTCTATATGTGTCCCTAGGTCTGAAGTGGGTCTCTTGTAGACAGCATATATATGGATCTTGTTTTTGTATCCATTCAGCAAGTGTGTTTCTTTTGGCTGGAACATTTAATTCATTCATGTTTAAGGTAATTATTGATATGTATGTACCTGTGACCACGTTCTTAATTGTTTTGGCTTTGTTTTTGTAGATCCTTTTCTCCTATTGTTTCCCACTTAGAGAAGTTCCTTTAGCATTTGCTGTATAGCTTGTTTGGTGTTGCTGAATTCTCTTAGCCTTTGCTTGTCTGTAAAGCTTTTGATTTCTCCATTGAATCTGAACGAGATCCTTGCTGGGTAGAGTAATCTTGGTTGTCGTTTCTTCCCTTTCATCACTTTAAGTATATCATGCCATTACCTTCTGGCTTGTAGAGTTTCTGCTGAGAAATCAGCTGTTAACCTTATGGGAGTTCCCTTTTCTGTTATTTGTCATTTTTCTCTTGCTGCTTTACATAATTTTTCTTTGTCTTTAAGTTTTGCCAAATTGATTACTATGTGTCTCTGCATATTTCTCCTTGGGTTTTTCCTGTATGGCACTCACTGCTCTTCCTGGACTTGGGTGGCTATTTCCTTTCCCATGTTAGGGAAGTTTTCGACTATAATCTCGTCAGATATTTTCTCTGGTCTTTCTCTCTCTCTCTTCTCCTTCTGGGACCCTATAATGCGAATGTTGTTGTGTTTAATGTTGTCCCAGAGGTCTCTTAGGCTGTCTTCATTTCTGTTCATTCTTTTTTCTTTAGTCTGTTCCGCATGCAGTGAATTCCACCATTCTGTCTTCCAGGTCACTTATCCGTTCTTGTGTCTCAGTTATTCTGCTCTTGATTCCTTCTAGTGTAGTTTTCATTTCAGTTATTGTATTGTTCATCTGTTTGTTTGTTCTTTAATTCTTCTAGGTCTTTGTTAAACATTTCTTGCATCTTCTCGATCTTTACCTCCATTGTTTTTCCAAGGTCCTTGATCATCCTCACTCTCATTATTCTGAATTCTTTTTCTGGAAGGTTGCCTATCTCCACTTCATTTAGTTGTTTTTCTGGGGTTTTACCTTGTTCCTTCATCTGGTACATAACCCTCTGCCTTTTCATCTTTCTATCTTTCTGTGAATGTGGTTTTTGTTCCACAGGCTGCAGGATTGTAGTTCTTCTTGCTTCTCTAGCACCAAATTCTTAAATCCTGCTTTTACGAAAATCTTCATTTAAAGGCCAGAGGTCTTTGTAATGAAGACCATCTGTTACCAGACTACAGTAGCTGCTAAAGCCGTATAATGATAGCCAGAGTAAATTACTTTGACTTGTTTTAATTTGTTTAACGTATAACAGCAAGATTTCCTGGCCCATTGATCAGATATAAGCACACCTTGTAAAGATTCGTGATGGAATTAGATTGGGAGACATTAAATTTTGAGAGTTACATTCATTGCATTAAGGCAGAAGTTGCTGCACCATGGAGTGATATGGCCCTTCAGGTCAGCTTGTGTTCCCTTTGAGCAATGGTCCTCAACCATTGCATAGCGTGATCATCATATTATGGGTCAATTACCATCACATGTTAACCAAGACTTTTATCAGCTATGTCAGACTGATTTTGTTTGTGAAAGTTCATTATTTATGTACTTCAAATTTCTTTTTTTCAACAAATTTTTTTTCTAAAAAATGTATTCAGTAACTATTTGTTGAGTAACTGTCACATGTGGGGCACTTTTCAGACATTCTGGGACATACAGCAATGTATAACAGCCTTAAAAATTAAGTTTAAACATTGCCTCCTGTTTGGAACTTTCCTTAATACTCAAATTAGAGTAAAATGATTAGTTCCCACAGCATGTGACTTGCAACTTTATTGCAGACAAACTTCATTTTTTTTCTTATGTTTTTCTTAGTAATTAACACCACTGTTTCTCACCTAGACTTTGAGGAAGGTATCTGCATTAGGGCTTCCTAGTGCTTTGACTGAGCAAGTGAACATACTGAATGAAATAAACATGATCCTTGTCTAGTAATAGAGACAAACATCTGTGAATTGTAGAGTTGCATCATATACAGATTTAATTTACATCATCAGAGTAACTCTAATTCTGAACATACCAGAATGTTTGAATCACAAAGCAATGTGGATTGGAATTAAGAAAGTGAATTTATGATGGCTGACTTTCCTTCAGTTTGAGGCATTTTTTTTGTATGAATGGAAATATAATAGAATTTTTGCTGAATTATGACTGATACACTGTATCAAGGAGCTATAGTTGTTTAGGATATATCTAATAATTTTATATGTATTATGTCTTTTTTACTTTAATACATAAAATCAGGGTATATTTTATTAAGTAATTTAACAACTTTCAGGGCTTTTGCTTTTGTTACTTCTGTAACAAAACTCCAGTGAGTTGGAGTTTTATGAACCATTTTAAAAATGGGTGTTTGAGCCTCAAGACAAATATTTTAATATGTATTTCCATATTTGGTAAGAACTGACTTAACTCATAGCTGTTATTTTGTTGCATGAAATTAGTAGATCTCTGAAGAGTTGGTGTAAATTTACATGCAGAGTTTAGTTCTACTTTTTCTTGTTTTCCTTTTTCTCTCTGGTATCCAGGTGGGAAATCAAAAATCTCATCTCATGAGATCAGATTCCATTAAAAAAAAAGTAAGCCCATGTCTGTTTGAGATTCCCACAGTTTCACTATCATAGGAATTGGATTAAAAATGTCTGCAACAAAAAGAAAAAGCCTTGTTTACTTCACAGATTCAAACCCTTAAAAATAAAACCCAGGAGTAAGGTAGAGACTTTTCTGTCATTCTAAGGAAGGCAAACACATTTAAGTTACTGTCTATGAGAACAGCAATAAAATATATGTTTTTAGAATAGCATTTCTTTCCATTTCAATAAAATTCTGTCGTATTTTTCCTTGTTAGAGCTAACTTATTCTGATTTAGACAGAAAGATGTCATGACAAGGAATAATAAATATATAGCAGATATAGTTTATTTCCATAGACTATCTGTGAGCTGAAATAGTCGATTGCTTATAGCAATATAACTTTTGGTTAATATTAGAGACTGTTAGTTGTAGAAATGATAAAAAAAAAAATCACTTCCAGAAAAGGAATAAGGCAGGAACTATTGAGTAACAAGATTTTAACATACTAGATATATTCTTAGTAAGTTATATACAGACCAAAGTTTTATTATGGAAAATGTTGAAAATTCACTGAATGTGTTTATATTTAAAAGTAATTACACAAATATTTATTGAAAACCTACTATAGAGCAGATATTTTGTGACTACTTGGTAAATAGAATAATTCCACTCTTATGTAAACCTTATGTTTAAAGGTTTATATGTCTGAGTTTAGTAAGGTAGAATATGTATACAAATAATTTAAACGCAATTTAAACACATTGTAATCATGTTTTTGAGAACAAATTTTCCTAATCACAAAGATCATGAAATTAGATGCAATAATCTCAATATATACCTTTTAAAGTTTAGGAGTATCTTCAATGTAAATAGACATAGTTTTGATCAGAGTCTTAGATTAAATGAACCATTCCCATTTCTATCCCTTGGATCATGGATCTTACATTCTGGCTAAGAGGACAGCATCAAAAAAAAAAGGCGATATATTATAGGATAGCATTGAATCTCACAAAGTATTGTCTTGCAGTTGACATTGTTACTGAGTCTTAAAAAACCATTCCAATATCCCGTAAGACCAATTGTCTTGGGGCACAAGACTAGTGAATCCCATGTCAACCAATTGCCTTACTTCTTTCACTGCAAATTGAGATTTCTTAGTCAGAAGTAATATTGTTTGGTTTAACCTGATGACTAGACATTCAGTAAGTCAACAGACGGTGTTCTTGGCAAAGCATGGCAAGCAGAGAAGTCAAATCCAAATCTAGAATAAGTGTTTATTCCAATAAGGAAAAATCCACTATGGAAAAGGGGTCCAAAATAATCAACTTGCTGCCAATGGCTATCTGGTCTTCTCAGGGTATGGGAACTTATCAGGGGCCCAGGGATGGTTGCTATTGCTGGAAAAGGAGGCACTCAGTAGTGATGACAGCCAAGTCAGCATTGAGGAGGGGACTGTCAATATGTTGAGACTATTCAAAGTCTCCTTATGCCACCCTGGCCACTTTTTAAATGAGCCTGTTGAGTCAACACTACTGGGACTCGGGGAAAAAAGACTGATTAGCATTGACAGGTTAGAACAACTTGTCTCCTGAATTATTGAGACCTCCTCTTCACTGGGAACATTTTTCTGGACACTTGCATAGGACAAAAATACTCTCAAGTTCTGAGTTAAATCTGAGAGGTTTATCCAGACCTCTTTGTCCCAGACCATCTGGTCAAACCCCACTGGTCATTGTACTTGTTCCTCATGCAATCTCTCCTCCCAGGACATGTGGGCCACAATATGTACCCTGGTAGTTTTGCCCACTGGGAGGATTATCCTTCCCTCTGTCCCCCAGGGCCACCTCAAGTGGGTCTATAAAGCCAGACAGTTCATTTTAAACTAATGCCAGCATATTGGGCAGAGCTCTCTGTGAATCAGAAAAAGTTTCCTCTGTGATCAAGTAGTCGCAAAAAAACCCTTTTCCATGTGGTCATAGGAATGGGTTGAGGAAGTGATGACACTGCAGTAGGAATGGGCATAGTGGCCATGGAGCTGCCTGCTCATGCAAACTTCTTGTGACCTTAGGAATTGCGTTTGCTGATGGAACATTGGTGAGTGTACCTAACTTGATAACCTGAATGTTCAGTGTGTAACGGGAAGCTCAGGGCAAATTTGTAGTTAAAGAAGGCATAATTTCTCTTTAACACCTGAACTGTAGATTTCTTATTGGGATCTAATTTCCATGAAGCCATCTGATCTGCCATAGATACCCCGAGCACCATGGCATAGGGGCTAAGAGAAAGATCCGCTTGTACTGAAGTCTGGGCTAGCTGGAGAACCACCCCTAACTGGGGCCCCATTCCAAGTTATTAACACTCCAGTTCACTTAATAAACGACTTCCAGCAGCACATAAAACAGGGTTTATGAGGATTTCTTTCTTAAAATTTAATAACAGTCAAGTGTCATTTTGCCTTCCTCTCAGAGTTTAGAATTGCAGGATGTAGCAACTAATTTTTAAGCACCCCCAGACTACTGTGTTCTGAAAATTCATGGGGGTAGCAAGCTTCTGAAATTTTCTGAGATTGTTTTCACAGCCGCTAGTACCCACCTGTTACCATGGCACTTAAAGTACTAGCTTCTTTCTGTGCATCAGGACCTCGGTCTATGATGACATCAGTATAGTGGACAGTATGATGTTCTGTGAGATGGTGAAATCAAGGTCTTCTACATTAAATTATGACAGAGAGCCAAATTGTTGACTTAGTACAGATATAAGATGGTGAAGGTATACTATTGGCCTATCTCAGAGAAATAAACTGCTTTTCATACTCTCTACTGACTGGGATAGCAAAAATAAAAAATGTGTCAGATCCATGTTTATGAACCAACAGGCAAGCAGAGACAGGGTTTATTTGCTCCCCAAATGAGACCAAATTTTGGGAGACTGCTGCAATGGGAGAAATTGCCTCATTAAGTATATATGATCATCTTTGTCATTAAAATATTCATTTGGGAGCCAGTGTGGAGATGTTTACTGGTTACCGAGTATATCTGTTCCAACTGTACACCTTGGAACCAGGTAAAGAACATAAAAATGATGTGAAAAATTATATATTCCCAAAATGGCTTAAGTGATTTTTCTGGTTCTGCATATTCTTCCAGAACCCTGTTACTCCCCCATCAAGAGGTAAAGTCTGTACTTCTGCCCCTTGAATATAGTGAGATATTTGTGACTGCTCTGACTAATAAAATATGGGAAAAATGGTACTGCCTGTTTCCAAGGCTGTGTTAGAAATGGAGATACAACTTCCTCCTGGTTCGCTCTCTTTCTTGCGATGCTTGTGGTGGTTGGAACACAACCACCATGTCATGAGGAAGTCCAGACTGCATCCAGTGGCCACTTGTTGCTCTGGATAGCAGCACCAGCTAAGATTTATAAGGGCTCTGGCCAACAGCAAGCACCAACTACCAGAGACAAGTGAATGAGTCTACAGATGATTCTAGCTCAAGCCAATGCCGAATAGAGCAGAGATGAACTTTCACTGCCAAATCCTGTCTAAGTAGCAAATGTGTGAGCACAATGTAATCACTGTTGTAAGCTGCTTTGTTACCGGAAGAGATGGGATTAGAGTTCTGCAAGTTCAGGTGGTGCCTGGTCACAATTCTATTTTTTCCAAAAACCCCATTCTTACCAGTAGAAGACAATATTCTGTGACCTCAGGGACTGTGAGTTTAAACTAGCATCTAATCATCTCAAATATCTTGCGATGTCCGTTTCCTCAGTGCACCTTTAGCCTGGTGGTTAACTGTGGGACCTCTGGGGAAAGCTATAAAGGAAGATTTACAGTTGGCACTTTTGATGTTGTTGTAATATACTCTCCAGTTATACACAGTTTCTCCTTATGAAAGGCACGCCAGGTCTGTGAACTGACTCAAGTGAACTGCCGATCTACTTAGGTCCTAAGAATCCAGTGATCAGACATCCACCACAAAAGATCTCTGTTGGCCAGATCATCCTGATAGCCTGGCTAATGCAGCTGTTTAACATAACCATATCTATATTCCTTTTTCTGTTTCCAAGCCACTGCTTTTTGCCACCCAAGGGGTCTAGCATCATCTTTGAAATAGAGCCCATTTCAAAAGTACCACATCCACACGTATTCCTGGCCAACAGAGAATAGCCATCTTAGTGCCTTTAAAATATATTGGTGCTCTGAGAGGTAGTGCTACTCTCAGGGCTTTTGTGAAGGGCTTTTCTTATGGCCCCTCTTATGGGACATGGTTTGGGGTCCTTGGAGATACCAGGTGAATAGATATCAGGCTACCCATTATAAACCACTTTGATTTTTGTAGCTTCCTCAGATGTTGTGTTCCTTATTCTACGTTACACCAAAAATTACTTTATTTACCACCATGAATTTGGGTTTCAGTCAGCCAACTTGGCAAACATTTAGACCAATTTTCAGCTGTTTATGTAGATGACATCTCTGCTAAGTGAACCTGTAGTGAGAAACTAGCTTATTTTTAAATAATTTCCATTCCTTCTTAGCATAATATCTGAATCGATACTCATACATATTCTCAAGGATATTACTAATACAAATGAACAAATTTTGCAATTTTTTTTTTTTTTTTTTTTCGGTACGCGGGTCTCTCACTGTTGTGGCCTCTCCCGTTGCGGAGCACAGGCTCCGGACGCGCAGGCTTAGTGGCCATGGCTCACGGGCCCAGCTGCTCCGCGGCATGTGGGATCTTCCCGGACCGGGGCAGGAACCCGTGTCCCCTGCATCGGCAGGCGGACTCTCAACCGCTGCGCCACCAGGGAGGCCCTGCAATTTTTAGATGAGGTAAAGTTTTGCCACTTGAAGTTGAACATGTAAGTTGCTCCCCCCCCCCCACCTCTACCCCAATAGAGAAAACAGGAACTGCCTGTGGTCTTAGGTCTGCAGACACTAAGGGGTGTGGGCACAGGAGAATGGCCTTCTATCACATGGCAAGGGTCCTAGTCCAGGGCGTTGACGGGTGTCTATATAGGGAAGCACTGCCCAGCAAAAGGGGAGGAGGTCCTGCTTCCAGTGGTAAAGGAGGCTAAGTAAGGTTGGGGAAATCGGAGTGCTCAGAGGCATTTGAAACCTGGTGTTGCCCAATTTAATTTTCAGGGTTCTGCTCTTTCCCAGTCAGTGGTCTGAATTTTACCCGAGAGTTCTGGAGAGGATATCTATTCCAATGATGTCATTTGACAGAATTGAATGATTTGCTTACCTCAGCCCTGAGCCTAAGTAGTGGACACTTAGTGATTAAGTGTAGTCACACTACTAAGAAACTAGATTTCTCTTAGTCGAGTCATAGAGAGTTCCTGGTTCTCTCACGGTACTTTGAGCTGTGAATTTGGGATTTTGAGTGTATGTTATCCTTTTTGGTGACTCCCTAGTGTAATTAGAAGTAGACAGTTGACTCCATATGGTTTGCATTTTTTTTTTTTTTTACTGTGTCCTTCACACTCTTCTGTGGCAGTGGCTTCTCAGTGCTCTGCAGCTAGCCTGCAGTTAGTACTTTATTCCCAGTAACCGTAGGTAATAATTAAATGCTCAATCACTGTCTCATGAGCTGGATCCTTACTGCCTCCAAAGCCAACCTGTCCAGATAACCAATCTCAGATTTCTGTTTTCTTAAGATACGGTATCTGCAGCCATGCCTGCATTAGTTGGTTGGAAATAAGAAAAGCTACTTAGCTTGTTTAAACAGAAAAAGAATTTGTTAAAATACATTAGGTAGATTACATAAACTTTGGGAGGCTTAGAGATGTAGGCTTTGAAGCTGCACAGCCAGAGAAAATGTACAAACAGTATTCTGAGTACTGCCTCCACAAGTACACCACTGCTACGGCCATTGGGAGACAGGGCTGCAGCTTTCATTGTAGACATTAGGCATTGGACAGCAGAAATCCTGTTCATGCTGCTTCCCAATGCCTGATTTTTCTCTCACCATTCTGAGCAGAAGATGGATTCCTTATTATGGCTATATCCTCATGCGGCTCATTTCCAAATTGAAGTTTTTAATAGATGTGTCTGATTGGCCTAGCTTAAGTCACATGCCAGTGTTCTATCTGTAAAGGTGGCAGGGAAATGAGTTCTGGCTTCTAACTTTGGGAGTGAGAGGAAGGGGTTAACTGTCGAAGATTGATTTCCTGTGGGTTGGTATCCCAGAAAGGGAACTGACCTCCTTCCTGGCAGATGACGTAGGAAATGAACATTGTTCCTTGAAACTGGCAACACCTCATTGCTTAAAGTAATCACCTCCGGTAGAGTGCTGAGGTGGTAAGTCAGGTCTGGGAGCCTGGATAATGCTGTATACACTAGGCTTGCATCTTGATTACGCCAGGGCATGGGTTAATTTCCCCTACTGGTGCAGCTTGAAATGCCTGTGGCCCAAGTACCAAGAACCTTCTTTAAAAGTTTATCTGTCCTTGCTAAATCCTAGTAATCTACCCTAGAGTGTAAAGAGCAATGGGGAACAGCTCTCCTACTACTGTCTTACTAAAAATAATGCTGTCCTAGAAGGTCTAATGTCTGTGATTTCTCATCATTTGCCTCTGATTGCTATGCAGGTTGGCAAGGTTCATTACGGCTGTAGAAAGATGATGAGCAGCCCCAGGCTTAATAACTTTCCACTGCAGATAAATAAAATCTATAATTCAACTTTATTTCTTTATATTGAGACAAATGCTAATTTTAATTATAAATAGTTGGTAGGAGTATGAGTTTTTTTAATAAGTGGCTACAAAGTTGAGATTCTTAATTTGATACCTTGGAATCTTTATAAGAAAATATAGAAGATAAAAAGATAAAAAATGAGTTAAAGATAGAAAAAATAAGGTTCTCTGGTTCACATTCAGTGTTGTCTGGCCTCATTTTTGCAGGAGACGGATCAATCTCATCAATCATGGTATGAAAATTTGTTACAAGAACACTGACTATGGCTGCTCAGCCTGAGTCAGAGGCAGCAGCTGCATTGCACTGTCTCCTTTACAAAATGGGATGGCCCTGGCTACAGAGCCAAGGTCTCTGCCTTTTTAACACTCCATGTGTCTGTCTGTACATATTTAGATGTATTTACCAGTCCAATTTAATGTTTAAGCTTTTATGATTTGCTGTGGTGGAGTATAACAGAAAAGAAATAGAAACAGAAGAGGAAATGTTTGTGAGTGGTTCAAATGATAGATTTCTCAGGGGAGCAGTTTGAACTGGTGACTGTGCATTGTATATAAGCATTCAAATGTCCTATATATCACCAGCTTGTGACTTAACACTTTCAGTGTTGATATGACTATAATCTGAACGTTGATTGCATAAAGTCTGGGTTTGTACTTGGTTCACCTTCCCAAATGTTTATTGGGATTCCTGGGGTAAATACTACATTTGATAATTAACATTCTCATGCTTTTTAAATTCTCATACTTTTATTGCAAATCAACTTAATCCTAAAAATACACATAGCATATTATTATATGTAATAAACTTTAAATAGTATCATATATATTTTTAAAAACAAAATTTTTTAACATCTTTATTGGAGTATAATTGCTTTACAATGGTGTGCTAGTTTCTGCTGTATAACAAAGTGAATCAGCTATATGCATACATATATCCCCATATCCCTTCCCTCTTGTGTCTCCCTCCCACCCTCCCTATCCCACCCCTCTAGGTGGTCACAAAGCACCGACCTGATCTTTTAGGCTTACTTTTATGGTCAGCATTATTTTTTAAATATGTTTATAATTTTACATACAAAACTCATTTTTTATAGAGTTGTATTTGACGATTTGAGGATGTTACAAATGTTTATCCATTTATCTGATGTATATTTAGGTTGTTTGCAAATTTTTACTGTTACAAAAACTGCTCTTAAAAACTTGTCTTAGGCAAATGTTTTTCTAAAGTATATAGCTAAGAATGAAATCACTGGGTCTTCCACCTAGCAATTGCCAAATTGTTTTCCAAGGTATTTGCACCAAAATATGTCATATCAGAGTATGAGGCTACCTCTCATTATTTCACATTTTGCAATGTTAGATTTTAAATTTTTTGCCCACCTGACTACCATTGAAGTTCAGCGTCTTTTATTATGTTAATCTTGTCATTTGAATTTCTTTTATGAATTGCCTCACATTAGAATGTGTTTCTCTTGGGCTGTTGTCTTTTTGTTATGATTTGCATAAATTCTTTATATTAATTTTGTACCTTATATGACTTAGAGCTACCTTCTTACAGTCTATGGCATGTCTTTTCACTATTTTTAAAAATAGTGCTTAATGTCTAGTTTTAGAATTTTTACTGGATGGTTTGCTTAAGAAATCCACTTATAAGACTTTTGGTTTAATTGTAAAGGCATAAAGTCAGCTTTTACTCATTCGCCTGAAAAACATTCAGGTTACTGAGAAACAAATTTTTTCTCTGCTTGGTTCAGTGAAAGTAGAACAAAACTGAAACACAGACCAAAGTATAGATCACCAAATAATGGTGAATATCAAGCAGGGGGTGCAAGAAGAGGAAGAGAGGATATACTTGTGGTTGCAAAAAGAATATGCAAAGAAAATATTTCAAAAAGAGGAGCCTATCACCAGATGCAATATCTAAAGCTCTCTTCATAATGGTGGGAATTGGATGCAGAGATGGGTTTAGGACTTTCCCTGTGACTAATTGTGACTGAAGAAGGAATAACAAAGACTATAGTTTTAGGAAATAGTCTGTCAATGGGAATGGATAGAGAAGATACTTGGTATCTGGGAAGAATTAAGGATTGAAAGAACATTCACAGAACTGGGTCATAATGGAAATTTCAGCCAAAAGGAAAGTGAGATCTGTCCCACATCATGAATCATATGCAGATAGCTTGATAGGAAAAACTTACCTCCTAAAATTGTGAGCAATTAAAAATGAATTGTCACACAATTCCTCAAAAAGAAAATATGAAACATTCTTCAATGAAAAAGATGCTCAACCTCATTAATAGGAGAAACTATTGGCATATATCAAAGTGTTTGATAGTATTCAGTTGGTGAGAATGGGAAAACAAACTCTCACATTAAGCTTAAGGAAGTATGAATCGATACAGACCCTGTCTAAAGGTATATTCGAAATACTTAGCAAAACTATCAACTATATTTTTATATAATATATAGTCACCTGTGTACAAAAGGATTGGAAACTAACTGAATCCCATCAGTAGTGGAGTGGTTAAATACATTTAGATACATGTATGTAATGGACTAGTATGTAGGATTTTTTTTTCAGCTTTGAGGTAGAATTGACAAAATTGTAAGGTATTTTAAATGTACATTGTAATGATTTGATATACGTATACATTGTGAAAGGATTCTCCCATCTAGTTAATTAACACAACCGTCCTTCTCTCATATATATAAATTTGTTGAGCATATTTAAGTTCTGTTCTCTTATACAATAGTGTTATCAACTTATAGTCATCATGAATAAATCTTATTCATTTTATAGCTGAAAATTTGTACCTTTTACCAACCTTGACTTATTTCCCCCACCTCCCCAGCCTCTGGCAACCACTTTTCTACTCTGCTTATGGGTTTGACTGTTTTTTTTTTAAGTCTCCACATATAAATGATATCAGGCAATATTGGTCTTTCTCTGACTTATTTCACCTAGAAGAATGCCCTCAAGTTCCATTCATGTTGTTGAAAAAGGCAGGATTTCCTTCTTTCTCATGGCTGAATAAGATTTCATTGTATATATACTCTATATCTTTATTCACTGATGGACACTTAGATTGTTTTCATATCTTCACTGTTGCATTAAGTGAATATATAACATTATCTCAGCTGCTGCTTACATTTATGGACCATGTTGTACATGTATTTTAACACTAGAATAATCGTCTGCACTGTGAGATGCTCATCCTTTTAAAGGTATGCAGAGATGGCAGTCATATTTTCCATCTTACACTCACTGCAAGTGGAATATTTATTATTACTCTTTGGATTCTTTCTGTTTTATTGAAAAATTTCATTAACTATTAAGGGAAACATTGGAAATAAAGATTTTTAAATGGTATAAACCTGGCTTATAAGAGGTTAAGAGGACAGTAGCAGAAAGAGACACACAATAAGCTATAATACAGTGAAGATAGGCCAAGGGAGAGACTGATTAATGACAAAACCTGGTGGCCGTGCTTGCTTATTCATTCATGCTCTTACATGTGAAATTCTACCTGAGAGGAAGATATTTATTAATTTAATTAATAATTACCCAATACTATTAGAAGTTAGGAGGAAAAAATTAAATAGAACATAATCTATGCAGAATCAATATAGAGAAGGCCCTTGTGAGGTGAAAGTAAAATCATTTGATTATAATTGTACTTTCTAAAAGCACAACTTTAATGATGAAATTAAAATGTATTAGACATAGCTTTTAAAAGCAGACATGCTTAAAAAGAGAGATTAGTAGCTATTACAAGTTTCTCCCCTAGTCCCAACCGGACATAGAGAACCGAAGGGTAGATCTGCATACTTTAAATCTTGGAGCTTTGATCCTATACAAAAAGCTCTCAAAAAGTAGACTGAGTAGAATTTCATACTTAGGTCTAATGTAATAATTTAAGCATTCCTTCGACAATCTTACATTACTATTGGCAAAGCATAATTGAACTTAGATTTTCATTAGCCAGCTATAATAAATTACTGTATGCCTGTACATATGTATTTTGCTTCTCTTTATGCTTACAGCTATTGTTGTTGTTTTATGAATGAAAAGGCTGTAGTTCAGAGTTCAAATGATTAATGGCTAGTCACAGAATTAAAAAGTAGAAAATTGGGAACAGATATTAGATCTCTTGATCTAGTTCTCAGTCTTGTATCTACATGTCTAAAATGTGAGGGATTTCTACACTTTAACTGTTCTCATTGGATAGTGAATTTACGTGAGGGTACCTTCCTTATCATGACTGGGAGTTGTAATGATGAACTCAGCTTCATATCCAATGGACCTTACCCAATAATACTAGGGATGTTACGTAGAACATGAGTAATATTGAATATAATGAACACCATGGTATGTTATATATGAAAGTTAAGAGAGTAAATTCTAAGAGTTCTCATCACAAGGAAAAAAATATTCTTAAAATTTTATATCTATTTGAGGTGATGGATGGTCACTGTGGAAATGATTACTGTGGTAATCATTTCATAATGTAAGTCAAATCATTATGCTGTACACTTTAAACAGTGCTGTGGGTCAATTATACCTCAAAAAAAAACTGGAGGAAAAAAACTGAACAAACCAAACAAAAGCTTAAAATTAATCATATAAAAACATACTTTTCTTGAAATTGTTCCTGTTTCAGAAAATATAATTTTTTTTCTTTGGCTCAGCTGATTGGCCTAACATGCTTTAGAAGTAGTCTCTCATCTTAATTATACAGCAACATATCGGATATTAGATCATCTGACATTGGATTCACATAGGACAGTACAACATCTGAAACACACCAGGAAACAGTTAAACTACAGGAAAAATTATTCTCCCCTACAAAACAAAGATGGTAATAAACTACAATGTGTAGAAAAATGTTTTTCTAAAACCAACTAACGGTAATAGCTGGCCTTAAATGTCATGAAAATATATGGTATATTCCTAGGTAGTCCCTACCACAACAAAGAATTTCTTTGTTTTTGCTAAAATTTGAGATTGATTTCCAGATAAGTGAGAAACTAAAAGCAACCACAGTTCATTAGAAGAGAAATGAGACTCAAAGTCATGCTGCATTGAATAGGGATTGACCCAGAAGAGGTGCAGAAAGGAAATTAGTCTTTTTGTTAAATTGAATGAAGAAAGCAGCTCATTAGGAAAAACGCAATACTGAGAAAATGAATTTTTGAATGTATTCTTTGTTTGTTTGATTTTTCATTTGTTGTGTATAAGTTTTTTTTTAATATACCAATTACTAGCAATGTCCATGTCTGCCATTTCAGAAAATCAGATGTTTTACTGTCCTATGTGAATCCAGTGTTGGAAGATGTAATATCTGATCTGCTGCTGTAAAAATTAAGAGAGTACTTCTTTTTAAAGCATGCCGGGAAAATCAGTTAAGCCAAAGAAAAAAATCATATTTCCTGAAACCAAACCAAACATTTCTTGGCATATTTGTAGATGAGTTGTGTTTCTCTGTTTTCATTTAAGCTGAATGGTTATCCATGTGTGAGGAAATAAATTTGAAAGCTAACTGAATGTTCTGGCCCATCTTTCCAAGTATCTCCTGCATCATCTGGACTTTTAAATTTATTCCATCACACATGGATGGCTGAGCTCTCCAAATAAAGTTGGCAAGAGGCGATTCTTTTATGTTTGTGTTAATCTCAACTCACTGAGAAGGCAACTGCTTTTGTCAGAATGTTACTGCACTTACAGACTTTGGATTTCAGCAATTTTTTCGTTACTCTCAAGTTCTTGTCTAGATACTTTCTTCTTAACAGTTAACAGTTACTGTTCTTAAAAAAGCTGAATAGGCAAATGAATTATCAACTTTCAGATTACACTAGTGAGAAAAGTAAGGCTCTGACACATTCACAAACAAAATAACCTCAGAAATACTATGTCCAAAGGGTTACCTTTCTCTTTGCCCCATAACACACACACACACACACACACACACACACACGCACACACACACGTCTGAATACTAACATTAGGTGGCTTAAAAAAATGTGAATTTTTTTCTTAACATCTAAACGGGATAATAGCAAAGACTATCAAATTTGCTCACACCAATTAACAAGTTATGTTTGGAAAAATACCTATAGAATTAGCACAATGCTCACTGTTCACCCTCTTTTTTAAAAAAAATTATTGTGGTAAGAACGATTAACATGACAATTACCCTCAACACATTTTGAAGCAGATATACAGTACATTATTGTTGACTATAGGTACAGTGTTGTACAGCAGAGCTCTGGGGCTTATTCATCTTGCTTAACTGAGATTTTTGCCTGTTGATTAGAAACTCTCTACATCCCCTTACCCCCAGCCCCTGGCAACCCCCATTCCATTCATTCTCTGATTCTGTGAGTTTGACTATTTTAGATACCTAATATAAATGGAATTATACAGTATTTGTCTTTCTGTGACTGGCTATGTCACTTAGCATAATATTCTCCAGGTTCATCCAAAATGAGGTATATACATAAAATAGAATACTATTCAGTCTTAAGAAAAAAAAGGCTGAATAGTTCACCATCTTTATATAGCAATATTTACTTTCACATTGTATTTATATTTGTATCTGTTGTGTCTTTTATTAGAAGTAAAGGCTGTGGGCAGAGCACATATTTCCATCCCATATATTGAACTGAATTGACCCACCTCAGTGTATGTGGCGTCTTCACCTTGTAAATGTGTTGAGTGATGGAAATGAATTTAATGTGTTATTTTAAACATGGAGAAAGTATACTTTTCTCCTAATAATTGGGCATATCATAGAATTTTTCTCTTAAGTAAAAGTATTAAAAATATATAGTCGAGTGTACAGAAAAGAAATTCTTAATTTTATTAAGTAAAGCCCACATCTTAAAAGATGATATATAGTGGTTTTCAATTACTTAATGTTAAAAATATATATATTCATGCAAAAACAGGATATAAAATACATCGTTTAAAAAAGCCAACTTTCTAGTGAGAAATAATACAGTGTAAGCTGACTGATGTAATGGATTGTCTAACTGACCTTCCATTAAATTGGTTTTAAGAAGATAATCTTGATGCAACTTTTAAAATGCATGAAATTATAATTATTCTTGATTGGTAAAAGAAAAAATCCAGTTTATCATCATAAATCCATCTTCACAAATGTCAAGCCCTTTCAACATTTTGCCATAAGAGTTACCTTGATTCCATAGAAATTAGTGACTGTACTCAAAACATTTTTGTCCTAGCATAATATTTCTTTCTACAAGTACGTTTGTTAAAATATTGCAGGAAGGTCAATTATGATGAATTTCTGTTTGCAGTGTCAATAAAAACATACTATTCCATTGGCACACATTTTGTACCATGAAGCTCTGTGCTATATTTTTTTTCGGTGATTTCTGTTTTTTAAAACATTTTTCTAAGAGCTTCAAGAGACTATGTAAAAAATACCATTATGGTTCATAACACTTAAAAATGAAAAAGTAAAGGAAATTGATTCAAAGTCTTAAAAATGAAAAAGTAAAGGAAATTGATTCAAAGTCTTAAATTTTACTCATATTTAGGTGATTAAAACCTGTTTCCTATCAAGAAGCTAAGATGCAACCCTTATCATTTTAGTGATGGGAAGGAATAGGGAGAGGATTTAAGGAAAGGGAGGGTAAGAGTAATTGCTCTTTTTATTTTGAAAAATTTTAAAGTATGAGGTTTATATTTTAAAAATTATCTCAAACTTTCAGAAAAGTTGTAAGTACAATACAAAATATGTCTTTCTCCTGAAGCATTTGAGACTAAGTGCTGACATGATGTCCCATTCTTCCCAAATATTGTAGTGTGTTATTTCCTATAGAGACCTTCTCCCACACACTGCAATAAAACCTGAAATAAAACCATCAAAATCAGTGCAGTAGTATTGATACACGACGCCACCTAATTGTCAGATCCTGTTCAAGTTTCAGTAATCATCCCAACTATATCTTCTATAACAAAATGATGCAGACAAGAATCACACTACACATTTAGTTGTCTCCATCTCTCTGGAACAGTCTCTCCACCTTTCTTTGAGTTTCACGACCGTGATAATTTTGAAGTACACAGCCAGTTACTTTGTAGAATGTCCTGCAAATTCGGGTTTGTGTGACTTTTCCTTCTAATTAGAGTCAGGTTATGCATTTTGGCAGGAACGTTTTAGAAGTGATACCGTATTCTTCTCATTGCATCCATCAAGGATGCACAGTTTCCATTGGTCCCATCATTGGTGATGTTCACTTTAATCATTTGATTACAGTGGTGTCTGCCAGGCTTCTCCTCTGTAAAATTACACTTCCCACCTTTGTAATTAATATATATTTCATAAGGTGGTATTTTGAAACTATATAAGTATCCTATTTGTCATCAAACTCTGAATTTATTCACTTATGTATCAGTATAGATGAATGATTTCCTATTTTATCCAATGGTTTATAGTCTGTTGTTATTGTAAGTTATTTTTAAACAAAATTGACCTAATTTGGACAGTAAGAGCTCCTTCAAATTGGATTTTTTTTTGTCCTGTTGACATGTCCCCTTAATGTTTGGAGCACTTTCCTGCTTTTTGGCACTACATGGGAGTCATTATACCCCAGCCTTGGGATCAGTCATTTTTATGAGGAGGGCTGATTCCTTTTAGTGGAAAATGCTATTCAAATACCAAGATGGTTTCTGCTTTTGGGATATCATTGCTCCCAAAGCTAGATAGGGAAAAATAAAGACACACACATAGATATACACACGTGTGTGTGTGTGTGTGTGTGTGTGTATATATATATATATATATATATATACATTTCTATCTATACTTAGTTCTATCACTATATATTAAAAGCCATGTGTTTCCACCAATAAATCCAATTGCATTTAACACTGCAAGGTTCATTCTGAATTTCTCCTTTTCCATATTTGTAATGGTCTTCTCCAACAATGAGAAACTTGCTCCCAGTATGTTTAATACATAAACTTACTTTATCAGCCTTGTATATGTTCCATCTCGCACCTCACTCTCACAGGGACAGAACCTCTCCCCACCCACTCTGACTCGAGGATGTCCCTTGGTAGATGCCATCTCCAGCCCTCTTGGACTCTGGCACTCACTACCTGGTCACCCCTCCCACTTTAATTGAATGCCTTCCTCACCCAGTTTTGGCTCTGACACCTCAGGTCACCGACTTGGGTGGATACCCTCCTCAGCCTTCTCAGGCTCTGAAACCCAGTGCTGGGCTGCCCTCCTATGCAAAAGCCTTCGTTTGCCCTTTCTAGTCTCCCACAGCCCCTCCTCTGAGCTTCCAACTAGGTAGATCCCCTGCTCCCACCCTCTGGTTCTCAGCCCTGCTCCAAGTCACTCTGCTGCCTCCCTCTTTCTTGACCCTGTGTGGATATATACCTTGTTTGGCCCCATCTGTTGGGCTGGCCTTAAATTGTTTATAAAGGGAAGGAAGAGGAGAAGGAGGAGGAAAAGATTTGCTTTGCCTTTTTTTTTTTTTCCTTTTTGTGGTACGCGGGCCTCTCACGGCTGTGGCCTCTCCCGTTGCGGAGCAGAGGCTCTGGACGCGCAGGATCAGTGGCCATGGCTCACGGGCCCCGCCGCTCTGCGGCATGTGGGATCTTCCCAGACGGGGGCATGAACCCGCGCCCCCACATCGACAGGCAGACTCTCAACCACTGTGCCACCAGGGAAACCCGCGGTTTTTTTTTTATTACATGTGTTTAGTATGTTTCACTTCCCAAGTGGAAGCCTTAGAATATTTCCAAGAAATCAAACAGCAGAACCTATTACTATGCAGCTTCAAATTGGTGATTTTGGGGCTTCCCTGGTGGCGCAGTGGTTGAGAGCCCGCCTGCCGATGCAGGGGACATGGGTTCGTGCCCCGGTCCGGGAAGATCCCACATGCCGCGGAGCGGCTAGGCCCACGAGCTATGGCCGCTGAGCCTGCGCGTCCGGAGCCTGTGCCCCGCAACGGGAGAGGCCCCAACAGTGAGAGGCCCGCATACCGCAAAAAAAAAAAAAAAAAATTTGGTGATTTTAATATAGTCAATAAACCATTCAGAGAGAAACAAAATTAAACAAAATACTTGCTATAGTTTCAGGCACCAACTTTTGTCCTGAAAATGATGTTACAAGTATTATGCAATTGACCTCAAGTACAAATTGATGTTTGACTTTAATCTTGAGCAATTTCTAAACTGTCCTAACACGATGTCATATATCTCAACAAATGTACTAATAGGGAAATTTGAGGAAAAGAAATGTTCAGAGTAGTTAAAATGAATAACATAATACTTAACCCCTTTACATTTGACCAGGACTATAGGAGAATAGAATTGATAGACTTTAGCCTACTTTTTCCATAACTGAACTTGTTTATCCCTTCAACTTAACATTCAAACAAAAAAGAAAATGAAAGTCCTTTTTAAAAGAGTTAGAGATATTAAAAAAGTAATAAAATTAAAAAGCACCCTGACAATAAAAGCAACCCTCACATTACACAGGCAAGTTTTAACAAGTTGTTAGATCAATCTCAACTGAAAATATCATTATTAGTCATTAGTTTCTTTACAGTTCTGACATTATATTTGTGCATTACATACTTCCAGTAATTTGATCATGGCTATTGTACTTCACATATCCAAAGTTTGAAGTAAAATGAAGGCCAGGGTCAACTTTATTAGCAGTGAATCTGGAAGTTACCATAGCACCTTTTGCCGTGTGAATAGGTGTGGCTGATCTTATAGTATTTGTGATTTCCTTCTGCGTCCCCTATGTTTTTATAGTCATCTCTTCTTTGTCTAAAGGCATGTTGTACAAAAAATTTTTCATTTTCATGAGGATGAAAATAACAGGCACAGATGATCACTTTATTGTGCTCTTCAGTAAATTATAAAATGTCATTTTTTCATTTCTTTCAATAATTATGATTTCCAAGATCAGTTCATTGCCGGCATATATCTTGTTGTGTTCTTATGATAGGAGATGATCTGCATTATATAATTGTAGATTCTGGTTGCTTAGGCAACAAAACACTTGCTTTAAATATAGAAACTCATTAATTTTCTGTCACTTCATTCTTTACTGTTAAGGAGGCAAGCTGTTTTCTGTTAAACAAAAAATAAAGAGATACTATTATAATGGGGGAATTATCAATTTGTTTCGGTTTAAGCTAAGGGGGAGAAAGAAGAGCCAATTCTCTCAGAAATTGAAAGTCTTTTTTATATAGGTAAACTCTATTAGATAGGTGAAGAGACTGAGAAACCAAATTCTGTGGTTACGGAGCACGTGGAAATGGGATCAGTGTCATCTATTAAACTTGTTTTAAAGAAGTGGAGCTTTAAAAATGTAGAGAATTGGCCTAGAGGGGGCTTTGTTAGTGCTTCTGCAAAGAAGTTATTCTTTCCAGGAATATCCCACTTCTGAAATCACAGTTTTCAAACTGTTCGCAACATAATCTCATACAAACAGATAACAAACGTGGGTTAAAGTTTTCTTTGACTCAGTAATGACATAACAGGTAGAATGACAAGAATTGATCTGAAGAGGCTATAAGGAAATGGGATTTATAATCAGTGCCGAAAAGAATGAAATAAGATTTGTATCCCATAGGACAATGTAACCATAAACTTTGGGGTTATTTTCTCTACCAGGCAAGAGAAAGAGATCATCCCTCACCAATTTCATATAAACTACCCCCTGACTTATAGGGTTGTAAAATGCTTAGGCCTGAATCACTTATGGATAGTCTGTCATACAAAGGTACACTTCCTCAAGAGAGTAAAAATAATAAGGTGAGATTATTAGAAAGTGTTCTATCATAATATTAAAAACTCATCCTTATCATTCTACCTTATTTCCAACTTTTGGATAATTTTTCCTGCCTATTCTTGCTACCCTTTAATACTTTTGAATACGAAATACAGTTGAATGTGTTACTTGGGCAAATTGTTATTATAAAAGTAAGAGTAATTCTGAGGTCCTCAGATTTGTTGGAGGATCATTCAGATATTGGAGAACAGTCATATTTTTATGTCATAAGACGGACAGACTGCTTGTCCTCACTTTCTAAGGCTGCTTCTTCAGAGCCTCTTACAGAAGATTGGTTTGCTTCGGTTACTGTAAAATCAAAGAATTTTAGTATAACATCTGGGAGGGATGTTAGCAAACATATATTCACTTTTGCTACAGTTGAGAGAACTGAGGTCGAGGAAATTACAAATTGTCTGAGATCTTATTGCAAGTTAGTGACTAAATGGTTATTTCCTAATAAGTGGAAATGCATACTTCTCCTATTAACTCATCAGTTTGAATACCATAAATAAATGCACTAGAACACTTAATTATTGCTTAGGAAAAAGAAAGGGAAGATGCATCTCCTAGGGAACTAACAAAGTAGTTGAGCATAATGGTGAACTTAGAACAAAATAGTCTCAGAGTGCAGTGTTGATTTCCATATTTGAATTGGTGGCTCCCAATAGCTTCTAAAGAGCATTGTGGATCTCTTAGCAGACATCCATCCTCATTTAAATAAAATCTTTTTCACTATAAGTGCCTTCAAAAGAGGAAATTTCCTGGACATATGAAAATAATAAGTACTCATTCTAAGAATAGCTAACGACAATTGGGAGTTTCTTGCATACATCTGTTGCAAGTAAGGATGGATGGTAGAAAACACAAAAACATAACTAAATACATTCTGATGGAGAAAACTGTAAAGTAAAAGTCATTGTTTTTAGGAAGAAAGGAAGTTTTCTTTTTAATATTCTGTTTCCCAAATGTTAAACTAGAGGTAAAAACTAAGGTACTCTTTCAAAACCCTACAGCTTCAAAATCCTACAACTCTTGATTAAATGATAAGAAATAAGACAGTACATTTGTGCTACGTGATTCATGTGCTCAATAGCAGGTATAAATTGTACCGAAGAAGTAGATGTGCAAGAAATGACACTGCTTTGTATAAATAACAATGAATCTGACTTTAAGTTCTCATTCAAGCTCTCATTGGGTTGATGGGAAATTCAGTCTTTAGTCATTATCACACTTCTTTGTCTTGTCTCCCTTTCGCCAACTCCAGGTCTTGTAAAGTTTGGGAGGATCTAATACAGAGTGAGATATATCAATCCCCATGAGTTCGGTGATCATATTGTCTAGGCCCACAGTGTCACTTGAAAACAGCCTTTGCTGAGGCTGAGGGCTTTGTACCTCACATCCAGCCTCCCTAGATTTACTGAGCAAGCATTTCCTTTTGAGACACAGCCAATTCTCATCTCTGAGAAGGCAAAAAACCTTGGTAGTGATACTTGCAGAACAGTCTTCTCTCCCTAATCTAGGGACTAATGTCTAATATTTCTCCTCACCTTAGGTGTGCTTCTGTCTTTTTTCCCTCTGCAATAATCTGGCATACTTCCCTTAAAACACCTAGATTTTCAGAAAAAAAAAAATGGAGATTCTTCTTCTGGCAACTATAGAGTTCAAACCCAGCCAATTTTTTTAAATGGAAGAAAAAGAAGATACAAGGAGAATTAAACACAAATAATAGCTCAATAGATTATCCTTCCACAATAACTTTAAAGAATTATGATTCAGGGGATCTTTTATAACAAAGAATATAGATGTAAAATATTGATGTTGTTATAGCAAAAAGACATCACAGATTAGTTTTGAAAAATAAGGTAAATTAGTAATAGCTATATAACTCAGAAATTAGTTTACTGTAAAAATAACATTCTACATGGAGGGAAAACTTAAGTATTTAACTTCCTTCTGACTGCTGTACCTCTGTATGGTTTTACTGCATTTATCTTATTCATGGGACATGGTTTTATCTTGACCTCAATAAAATACTAAAGGATGATTCTGACTTAATATTATAATCTTATGCCTTCTGGGTCTCATCATTGTCTCAGAAAATCAGAATATTTCTATGCTTGAAATGTGGGAAGAAAACCCTACAGAAAAATTGTATTCTGTTTATCTGGATTAGACAGATTTCCAGATTTATCCAATAGAGTTCTCAAAGGCTCTTCCTATAACACAAAGTTGTTTGATTTTTTTTTAGTTCTGTTCTTTATAATTTCATGCAAATATGTCAGAATAGAGTCTTCTGGCTTTGCCATTCCCTCTTTTCACATCTTTTACCTGATGCTGGGAGCCAAGATGTATTTGACCTAAGTTTTCTTTATCTTTCCTAAGGCTGCCTGCAAAACCATCTTGTTTTACTGCTGTATCCACCTCACTTTTCTTTGGTAATCAATCTTTAACATAAATTCCTTTTCAAAACCAGCTGATATGACCATTTTAAATTTCTTGCAACATGAAAATCGGGTGACAAAGGACTTAATGTCAAATGTTCACACCTTTTACAATTTCTATATGTGAATACCAGGAGGAATGAACCAGTTGTCAACCCCAGTGTTACAAATTAGATCAGCACCTCTCTATTGTGACAGATATATTTATAATCTATCCTTGGAAGCATTTAAGCAATATTATCACTGTATAACTGGAGGAAATTGTATGTGAAATCATTTGTGCAAGCAGTGATGTTCCTTTGTACTGAAAATACTTCGTTTCTCTAAATATCTGGAGCAATGTCCATGTCATGGTTTGTGTTTAGTAAACTCTACAGACATGTTCTAATTATAGGGGAATTAAGGAATCAATCTGCACTAATTCACACTTAGACCTATGCTAAGCTCTTCATTGCCTTTAACTGAGTTAAAATAAAAGGTCTGATTCTGATTATTAGGTACCTTGATTTTCAGCCTCACCTTTCAATTTCTCCTTTAAGAAGTTTTGCTTATTCTGTACTACTTCAAAAAACTAATTCTTGGAGTTTTTGGCTTCTCCTCCTGTGTGCATTCTTTTTTTTGTGTGGTATGCGGGCCTCTCACTGTTGTGGCCTCTCCCGTTGCGGAGCACGGGCTCCGGACGCGCAGGCTCAGCGGCCATGGCTCACGGGCCCAGCCACTCCGTGGCATGTGGGATCTTCCCGGACCGGGGCACGAATCCGTGTCCCCTGCATCAGCAGTTGGACTCTCAACCACTGCGCCACCAGAGAAGCCCCTCAGTTGTTTTTGAATGTCCAAATCTTAGCACAGTGTCTCACATAGAAGACAGTTAATATTTATTAAAAGAGAAAACAAAGAAATTCAGTACTTCGTCCATGACTCTTCACACTGGAAGATAATATCTCCTGAGCAAATTTAATTCCTAATTATCTACATTTATTTATTAACTGTCACTCATTCTGTGAAGCATGCTGTCACAAATTCCAGAGCTCTTTATCATAAGACACAACACGGGTCACATTGGGATGGATGGTACATGAATAGCAACAGGTGAAAAATCGTTGAGGCACACCCCAGTTTGTCCAGCAACTCTGCTTCCTCTGTTTTGGGTTTATGCAGCTTGGATTATCTCTCCTGCAAATCAGTCTCAAGTAGCCTGAAAAGTGGTGAATAATCTGTTCATTCTGTGACTATATTACTTGCTAGAGAACTACTCGAAGGACAACATGAGCTGTGACAAACAGTTGGAATCTTATTTAGGAAAGTAATTATGACTCATAGGTGATTGTTAAGTACTGAAACAATATTCCTTTTGACATTTATTCTTCCTCTGAGTTCCTAGGGGAACTTATTGTCTGTATCACTCATTTGGCACTTATTTGCTGCATTAAAAGTCATTTAACTTTTTTTTTTTTTCTTCCCAATTGTAATTTAGTTAGAAGCAGAAATGGTATGCCAGCCAGTGGAGGAAATGAAATAAAGTGGACAATAAAGCATTTTGGGTCATATATGGCATTTAATCCTGTCTTCTCCAGTTACTAGCTGCTTGAATTTAGGCGTGTTATTTTTTTCAGAGTGGGGCTAGTATTTAAAATCCTATGAGATTGTCATAGAATTAAGCTATCAATTTTATATTTAAAGATGACCTCAAAACAAAGATGGAAGTAGCATCTCTAAATATCTAGCTCTTGGTATGTGCGTGTGTCTGAATTTCCATAGGAGTGGCAGCTACTTTGAGTGGTGAAGGAAAGGGTAACCCACATATGGATGGGATCATAGAAACTACAGTAGACTAGTGTCTGGTTTTCTGTGGTACCTGGTCCATACAGAAAAGGAAAGCAGTAATAAGTGGTCCAATTTCAGGAGAGTTGAAGATATGCTTTTCCACATGTCTAGACATGTGTGAGTAATGCCCTTCTTGGTGAAAAGCTTGCTTTTTGAAGCAAGAACAACCAGTCAGCCCATGGAAACTCTGATGGTGGTCAGTGCAGTGGGGGCAGCAGAAGGGACGCAGAAGAAGCTTGAAGGTAGCCTGGGAAGGGGGTGGTAACATAGAGAAGCGGTCTCTGGAACAGAGTACAATGATCTTACTACATCCCAGGGTTAACATCATAGCCAGAAGAGCTTTTGAAGCCACCTCTTCATTTAAGAAAGTATTTAACCACAAGCACCAGAAAAGACCAAGAGTAACTTGAATGCTGAATATTTATTTTTTCAAGTAATAAGAATTCCAAAATAGACAAAGATTGGCTCAGTTACTCAAACTACCTTCAAGGAACCTAGGTATTTTCTATCGTTCCTCCTAGACATTCTTAGTGGGTGACTTTTTCTCATGATTTCAAGATGTCTGCTGAAACTGTAGACCTTGCATTAAGGATCTGTAAAGGTAGAATGCAGAAAAGCCAAACTCATTCTCCTCCAATGGACTTATTTTTTAGTTAGGAAGAGAAGCCCTTCCCAAAGATGTTCACTTATAGGATTATCCAGGACTGTAATGTGACTTCCTTTGAGTGGAAGCAAAATTAAATGTTTAGGTTTCCAGGCTCATTGAGAGAGGACTACAAGAGAAACTGGTTAAGAACAAGTGTTGAGTGAGAAAATCACTTTAGCCACAGAGCCCAAACATTATTGATCTTCCTGGGACAAAATAGTTGGTGGGAGCTGGTGTGGGTTAGGTGGGTTTCTCCTCATTATGCTGGTATGGAACCCAACATGAAAAAAATGGTTTCCTTGCCATTGGAAGTAGGTTACCTGCCTACATCCATTGCTTTGCTGATGAGTGACTCGTGGATGCGATCTCTCTGTAAGGTTTAAGGCATAATGTAGTGACATAGCACCTGATACAAAGCAAGTGTTCAAAACATATTAGCTCTCTTTCTCCCTATTTTTGTGTCCCTGGTAGCCTATTCTCCTCAGTGTCCTTTTGATGGTGAGAACAGAAGCACACTAAATTAGCTCAAGGAAAAGTGAGGTTACCCCTGTCTTATCTCTGCCCCTTTTATTTCCCTCTGTTTCACTGTGGACCAGTTTTCTCTACACATGGATTTCCAGCCAGGTTTCCAACCAGGTCCCCACTGTACAACTTTTCCTTTGACTCGGTTCAGATTCTATCAATAAAATGAAAGTAAAGTATGCTCTTCCTTCTTCATGTGTGATAATGAATGTGCACTTTTTAAAAAGTGTAAAGTTTTATACAAATGCCTCTTGGGTGTTCTAGCTACCTCTGGTTATCCATTCTTTTGTTCCTTCTTAGAAATAACCTCTATTTCAGTGCACATATTGTTAATGAGGTAAAAGTCTACCCACTCCATTTTGTCCTGCAATCAAGGCTCAGTCATGTGACAGAGTTTTAGCCAATGAGTTTTAGATGCAAGTATTGTGTGTGACATTTAGAAAATCTTAAAGGAAAGAGGCAGGCCATCTGATACCTGGAATAGGATATGGTACCTGGAGTTTGGGCAGTCATCTTGGACTAAGAGAATGGGGGATTTACCTGAGGGATGGGGAAGAGAGAAACCCAGCAGGGGATGTGTGAGAATAACTGAGGAACTCATGGAGCTACCATTCCAGCTCATACTTATAGAATAAGGGGATATTGTTATTTAAAGTCCCGCTGGAAATTCTCATTATTAACCAAAATGACAGCCTAATAAGTGGAACAGAAATGATAGGATGGTCAGCATCTAAACCCTGAAGCTGGAGAATTTTTCTCTGAGGCAGGAGCAGCTGTTGCTGTTACAGCTGCCGCTGATAGTGATGAGTGATGTATAATGACCGTTTAAGACAAGATGCTCCAGCACAGTGAAAAGAAATTCTCTAAATATGACTCTCTTGGCACAAAAATAAGAACTTATAAACTCAACCTTTATGGCTGAGTGAAAAGAAAATAAAAATCCTGGCCTGTCATTAATCTTAGAGATGAACCATAAACTTAGGATTCATTGAGTATTGGATACTTTAATTTTAGAAGTGTTTAACATCATCACCATAATTTGTGAAGGAACATATAATTTAGCAAAGATTGAATTCATGTCTTATTCATTAAAGCTAATGTAATTTAAATATGTATTTTGCATAGAACACTTTGCCCAAGAAATACTTTTATTTTTAAAGCTTCTGAAGCTTTATAGTTTAAAAAAATAAAAGATGCTGGGATTTTTTTTTCCAGAGGGAAACTGAATTAAAAAAAACATTTTGAAACATGATATTTAAGTGTATTTTAAATGTGGCAAAACATTATTTTACCTTTAATTGAACTGACATATCCTTCAACTGCTGACTTAAGTTTCTTGCATCTCCACATCTCAAGGGGCTTTCTTTATATTTACATACACAGTTTTAACAGGTAGTTACTAAACACATATTTAAGGATGTAAGAAAAGGCTCTACTTGTGACAACACTTACTTTTTCATAAGCTTTTTCACTCCTGAGCACTTTAACCAGACTATTTAGGAAAATTTTAATGCTTCATTATTTTAAAAAAATATTGTTTTTTTGAGTCTCCCTTTGGGATTTTAGCATAGTGCTGGCAATAGTAACTGCAGACTTGCTACTTATTAAGAAGGAATATAAACATTTTACTGCCAATGTTCAAGAGAATTATGGAATATTGTGTTCTGCTTTTCACTGAGGGATTGTAATTTTCTTTTTTTATGTGACATGCTGCTCTGTTTTTTCAATCAATACATGGCTCTAATTCTGTCAAAACAAACCCAACATAAAAATCAGCTTCCTCCTTGTTTCTTTTTTTTTTTTTTTTTTGCGGTACGCGGGCCTCTCACTGCTGTGGCCTTTCCCGCCGCAGAGCACAGGCTCCGGTTGCACAGGCTAAGTGGCCATGGCTCACGGGCCCAGCCGCCCCGCGGCACGTGGGATCCTCCCGTACTGCGGAATGAACCCGCGCTCTCTGCATCGGCAGGTGGACCCCCAAACACTGCGCCACCAGGGAAACCCTTCTTTGTTTCTTAAGGTTCATTATATGGTAAGAGTTCCAGAATAAACACTTTATTCATTCAGTTATTCAACACTGAATTCTGCTATTGGATCTCAAGTACTGAGGAATAGGCTGAAATCACTTTCCATGGTATAAATTGGATTTGTGACTGTAGTCACAAAAATCAGGCTTTTCTGTAAATCCCATTCCATAGCAGCAGTCAATTTCGCGCACCACTCTCTCCTCAGCACCTAGAGTATCGTCTAGTCGTTGTGAGTGCTCAATATGTATTTATTCAACGAATCAATTAGATATTTTTGCTTGGAGTAAGAGAAATCCAATTCAAACTAAAAGGCAAAAGAGGTTTGGTCAAGGAATCTTACTAAGTCAACAGAGGGAGACTGCAGCTTGGCCCCAAGCAGCGTTACTGTTAAAAATAATTAACAAGGTGAGTGGCACAGGTACCAACTCATCAGTATGAATACTGACTTCATCAGGTTAGGGCTGAGCCAGAGGCACTTGATAAGGCTATCCTGAGTGTTAATTTGCCACTGCTCCAGGCATGACTGGAAATAGGGCCTTAAACACTTAGTACTGTTTCTGTCTCTTGTCTTTTTCTTTTATCTTTGTCCCCTTATTTCCTTCCTGCTGAAGAGTGGCTCAATCCTGATGGCTACTGACAGCTGGAGATGCTCACACGTATAAACTATCATTGGGCAGACACTGATTTTCTTACTCTGTTTTAGTGAAAATTTCCAGGGAGGGAAGGGAGCAGATGAAATAATAGGTGTCCATCATAGTAGGTTTGCCATGAAAAATTTGATAATGTGTTTCTCCAGAATACAAAACTCTCAAAAGAAGGCATCTAAGAATCCAAATGCTCACTTGAAATAATAGTTTATGTCGACAGAGACAAAGCTCATCAAATATCCATTTTCTTCCCTGAGTTTTCCAGCCTCCTTTTCAGTCAAGCTCGGGCCATGTGACTAGCTTGTACTAGTGGGTTCTACACAGATGTGTTTGTGTGATTGTGGGCTGAGTCATTTAGTAACTATGCACGTTCTCCAGCTCTCTTGTCCCCTGCCGTGGAGATTCTGAATCCAACGTGTTCCATATGGTGTAGCTTCAGACTCGGGAGGGCCACCTGTTCTACATCAGATCTGTATTTGGTTGTACAACAGCAGCAAACTTCTACTTAAGTCCCTAAAATTCGGGTGGTTTTCTATTGTGGCGTCTACCATTAATTGCCTTGACAAAGAAGTCTGCTTTAAATGTGGTTTAGTAGAAGGAATGGAAACTTTGGACTTCAGAGAATTTAGATTAAAATCCAAACTCTACCACTTACTGCAGTGTGACCTTGGGCCAGTTCTTCGCTTTCTTTGAGCTTTGGTTTCCTCATCAGTAAGATGGGGATGGTAATGCTACTCACCTCATACAACTGCTGTAAATATTAGATATAATAATGTACATAAAACATCTAGCTCAGTGCCTGGTATAATAATAACTAGCATTTATATGTATCAGGCACAGGGAGGTAAATTCTTGTACTAACATATTTAACTCTCAAAATGGCCTTATGTTGGAGACATTATCATCATCATCCCCATTTTAACTGAAGCATAGTAAATTTAGGTAACTTAGGTAGGTCATGCAGCTGAGATTTGCTCCTAAGCAGTCTGGTGTCAGAGTTGGGCTTCTAAACTAGTGCCTCTTTTGGAGTATTTTATAATTGAGTAATTTTGATTCCTTAAATGTAGGTAATGACAGAGGTAGGAAGGAAAGGGATTTTGGAATAAAATCTGCATTTGAATCTTGCCTCTAGCATGGACTAACCAAGTGGCAGTGTAAGTTACTCTAACTTTTTAGCCTTAGCTTTTTCATTTGTAAAATGTCTAATGTCAAAATGGGACTTATCTTGGAGGGCTGTTTTGAGGCTTCATTGAGGTTATGTTTGTTATATAAGTAAAGCACCAGGAACATTAAATAGTAATGGTGGATTTTGTTTCCCTCCCTCTGGTTATTCCCTGATGAGTGCAGTAAAAATACAGAATGCATTGACTCCTCCCTGGAAGAATCAGTCCCATTAAGGAAAAAAAATGTATGGACTTTTACTCATTAAATGCGCTCATATTAAAATTGTAATGTTAATACCTATTTATATTAGAATTCTTATTCAATCCCTGTTGTTGCTTGTCTAAGCAGCCCTTTAATTACCTTACCTCATCATTGGAGACACAGAAAATGCTTTCTGAACAAATCTGAAGCAGTGCAAGGGAGGCAGCTTGCCCTGATGGACAGGTAGCTCTTTTTTGTTTTTTTGCGGTACACGGGCCTCTCACTGTTGTGGCCTCTCCCGTTGCGGAGCACAGGCTCTGGATGCGCAGGCTCAGCGGCCATGGCTCACGGGCCCAGCCGCTGCGCAGCATGTGGAATCCTCCCGGACCAGGGCATGAACCCGCGTCCCCTGCATCGGCAGGCGGACTCTCAACCACTGCACCACCAGGGAAGCCCTACAGGTAGCTCTTAAAAGAGCCTCTCATCTCGCTTTTCTCTGTATCCTTTTTCTTTTATATATAATTTTCTTTATAAGTTATGATACTGTTGCTTTAGTACAAAGGAATTTGATAGAACTAGATTAGAGGATTAGAAGGATTAGAACTAGAGGGAATGTTCTAGATTATCTGGCCTAATGTTGCTATTAAGCCGTTGAGAAACAGAGGCCCATCAACTTGTGAGTTGCCTAAGAAGAGAGGGCTGATGGGCACCGCAGCAAACACTCAGGTCTTCTCTACTCGTGTCCTCTCCAGAGCTACGTTTCCCATCAATTGTTAGCTATTTTAAATCTTCTGGGTAAATATCCATTGAAATAATGGTCCTTAAAGGTATTTTGGAGCTGAGAAATTTGTCCATTATTCTTTGGCTCAAAGGGACCCATAGGGATTCCTCTTAGAGATTAGTTCAAAATATAATTAAAATGTATTAAATCCTGAAGAGCAAGCCTTTATTCCATACATACATAGAATATGAGACCAAAAAATGATTGATTGCTTGTATTTTCCAGGGAGGCTGGAATGATTTCCAGTTTTATATCTCTGTCTTCTTGGTAGATGTTTTTACAAATACTTTTTTTTTTTAATGGCTTTATTTAGCTGCTTTAATAGAACCACAGAGTCAGTAAGTCTAGATTAGAATTCTCCTTCCTTCCTTAAAAACCTCCCTTTGATCTGTATTGACTTTCTTATATCTGTGAGGAATGTCTCCATTGCTCTAGCTGCCCAGCTGGAAACATCAGTGCTGGCTTTCATGTTTCTCCTTCAGCCATATGTAATCAAGCAGTAGATTCTACAAGTTTTCACAACTATTCCTAAACTATGTTAATCATATTCTTACTGGATTCACTGCCCTCAGTAATAGCTCCTTTCTTGCAAGCCATCTTAAAACCTTACTAATTGTTCTTTTCCCTCTTTAATAAATACAAAACTTGCAGTCACTCCCTGTTGTTTTTAAGAGAGATTCTGGACTTAAGCATAAAAAACAGCAGTCTTCATGAATATCCGATTCACTTTGCTGTATACCTGAAACTAACACAACATTGGAAATCAATTATACTTCAAAAAATTTTTTAGCAGTCTTCTCGGACATAAGCCCAACTTGTCTTTCTTGTTTTGCTTTTTCCATCTTTCTTCTTGGACATTGATCTTTTACTTCCACAAATTGTTTTACTTATTAGTCCTTTAAACTTACAATACATTGTCAGTTCTGGACCCTTGCTCACATTTGTTATTCCGGGAAGATATTCCCTGCATTTCTTTTCTGTCTTACCCTTCTTTAGCTTAAATTCTGCCTTTGTTAAGAAATGTTCCCTAATGACTCCCACACAGGCTGATCTCTTTACTGTGAACTCTTCTGATACCTTGAATATAATCTATGTGTTTGGCACTTACTTTGGATGTTTTTTAAAATTATCTTAATTATTCAACAGACAACCTGTTAATTCCTCAAGGGTAGGAGTTTTGTAACAGCTGCAGTTCCAAACTGAGGGTCTTCTCTATAGTAGATGCTACAAAATATGTCCTGATCACTAAAAAGCAAAAAAAGTCTCCCAAATATAAATTAACTAATTAAATTGAAAGAGTAGAAGGTTCTGCATCAAAACATAAACGATTTTAGAAAGCAGGGCAATTGTAGATGGAAGGTACCATATTATTTCAACATTTAATGAGAACCTGCAATTTACTGACCACTTTGCTAGGTGCTGAGGATAGAGGGAGAAATTAGACACTGTCTTTGATAAAAATGAAAAAAAATAAAGGGAATGTAGAGCTTGTGAATGTCAAGCTGTGTGTGGGGTGGAGGTGGGTGGCAGAGGGAGGTCACACAGGGTACTGGCAGAGGAGAGGGATTTTCTTTTTCCAAAAGGTAGTCATCCCAGGTTTGGGTTGTTTTCAACATGGAGTAAAACGCTGCTTTGTGAAGGTGTTACGTTCATCTTTATCAAACTCTGAGCTATGCCTGCTGTTGATGGCAGCAAGCCTGGTTTTCCATTGTTTAGAAAAACAAATGATTTTAGATGAATAAAAATCCCCTAAGTTCTGTTGTAAGATGATAATTTTGTTTGTGCATTATTCTTTTTCTAATTATCATTAGGTTCAAGGTACTCGTCCATCTGCAACTGTGGCCGTGTTTCAGCCTTTTATTGCTTAATTTAGAAATAGGTAACCTCGGCTGCCAAAAACAATTGAGAATGTCAAGTATCTAGGAACCAAACATAGCGTGTGGGCCCTAGCGATGCATCCGGGAGAGTGACCTTAGTTGCTGTGCTCCTTTTCACTGCCTGAGAGTTAAAGGTCTCTAGCAACTTAGGGCAGTAAGTAATTTATCTGCAATAAAAGATCACATTCATTTTATATATTTGTTAGCTTAAGAAAATTATGAGAATTGTCCCAGTGGAACATTCTAAGAGCATATTTATCACATTAGTAGCGTCAAATCCTTAATATCAGTAACGATTAAGCAAATAATGGTAACAAGAAAAACAATACCCCAACATAGTGCTCATTCTGTTTTATAATAAAACTTGTATAATACAGACGACCAGATTTACGTCATTCTAGGTACCTATGAGAGAATTAAGATATTTTTAAACCCTGATTTCCTTCCTCCTTCATGTGGAGATTCGTTCTTGGTTTTCTTTGCTGACTTTCCTTCTCCTATACTAGTCCTTGATGTTGTTCTATGCAGAATTTTGTTGTTCAGTTCTCTGCTCCTGTCGCTAGGTAATTGCATTAAGTACCAAGGCTTTAATTAACTGCCTCCTGTATGCCAGTGATGCCCACGTTTATATTTCCAGCTCTGACTTGATCACTGAACTCTATAGTCATACCTCAAACTGCATTCTAGCCATCTCCAGCAGAATTCAGGATTTTATTCGCTCAGAACTATTCTTCCAAGTGCCACTCTCAAAGGGCTCAAAACACCTAGGAGGCATCCTTAATTCCTGTGTTTTGCTTTCCCTTCACAAGTGCTGTCGGCATCCTGAATCCACTCAAATCACTCCATCTCTGGTGTTATAATCCTAGTCATGCCACCACCATCTCTCATCTGGATCTTGCCAGAGCCTCTTACCAGCTCTCTGTTTTCTTCCTGTCCTGGCAACAAGTCATTCTTCACATAGCTGTCAAATGGAGCTTTTAAAAAAGTTAATCAGGGGAATTCCCTGGCAGTCCAATGGTTAGGACTCCGTGCTTTCACTGCCAAGGACGTGGGTTCAATCCCTGTCAGGAAACTAAGATCCTGTAAGCTGTGCAGCATGGTCAAAAATATAAATAAATAATTTAAAAAAGTTTTTCAGGTCATATCATTTGCTTGCCTAGAGTTCTGAAATGGCTTCTGTTTATTCTTAAAATACAAACTCCTTACCATGACGCCAAAGTCCTTCTATGATCTAGCCCCTGTCTTCTGCTCCTAAATCCTCCACCCTCTCCCACCCCACCTACCCCTAAACTATGTTCTAGCCACACTGGCCTTTCTGTTCTTGGAATTTGCCAAGACTAGTCTTTCTTCAGGGTTTTTATGTTCACTATCTCTGCCTGGAATCTTCTGCCTCTTTTTGCTATCTTTTTATGGCTGGCTTCTTCTAGATGTTCAGGGATCAACACAAATGTCACCTCATCCAAGAGGACTTTTCTGACCATCTTCTCTTAAATGGTCCCATTCCTCCCAGTCACCTTCCTTCTCTTTACTTTAATTTTCTTCATGGGATTTAATATTTGAAAGCACCCTGTTTATTAATGCTTTTATTTGCTTGTGTCTGTCTTTTTCCATCTGGAAGAATTCGTCACAAACCTTTTTACATGATAGCACATCTAAGAAATGATTCAGTTGATTCTTATTAATCATGGTACTGTGAACGCTAAATCAGTGAATGTGGACTCATTGCTCCTACAGAAAATATAGGGTTAGGTTCCTACGTGACTCTGGTCACAGCATTCTCATCAACTCAATACATTACCTTGTTTCATGTGTATTTCTGTTTAAAGATCTTTTATTTAATACATGTTATTGGTTCCTAATGTTGAACTCACCACCAACAGCACTGTATAACTCATGCCCAAGGGAGGCTTTTCTAATACACTTTTTTCCTTCTGTAAAGCATACTGCAGTTAGGAACATTAGCATTTTGACACCGTTCTGGAGGGGAGCACATTAAACAATAAATCACCAACAAAATTGGTGAAAGATGTGACACTAAATCGACCACAGAAAGGACACTTGCTTGCAGTATAAGCAAGCAAAATAAGAAAGCAGACTGTTACTTTATTCAACCTCAGTCTGGAAGGTTTGCGTTGGGTGGCCCAAATTTTTCACTGCTCTGTGTATGTCTGTTTGACCATAAAAAGCTGGGAGTATTGGTTTTGGTGTTACAAATAATAGTGAGTTGGCACATGTATAGAATTAACAAATACAGAATTAGTGGACAATGAAGACTGAGTGTATTTGCGTGGCGTATGGGGTAAATGGACTAGGGGTTTGCATGCCTGTGAAACACCAAGTAGAGATGTCTACACACCTGGATGTGTGACTCAGGAGTTCAATGCCCCAGCATCCCCAGACCACACCCTGGCCACCCACAAGACTAAGAGGATCGATCTTTGGTACAACCCTAGCTTATTGGTGTATTCCAACTGGAAAGGAAAGATCTGATCTAGAATATCATTCTCAGGAGATCCTTCCTGTGATCTTCACTATTTTAAACCAACTGCCCAGGATAAAGGCTGGCACATAGTATTTATTGAATGGAGGAAATTGGAGTGGGTTCTCATTCTGTGATGTGGAAATGAAAATAAAGATGAGAGAGAGATATTTTTGTTTATATATTTATGTATCTATATTCCATTTTTTCAAAAGGATTGAGGCAATTTACAATAAAATTATTGACATTGTAAGTCAAGTCCTTGTCAGAAGTCAAGTAGCAAAAGGGGAGTGGGAACCCTTTCCATCCATTCATCAATGTGGTAGACTGGTCAAGATTCAATTTCTCTTACATTAACACCCTAATGGCTTTTTTTTTTCTCTCAGAGCTCAAGGATAAGAAATGCTTTTTTGTTTTTCTCTAATAAATTGTATTTATTTATTTTGTATAGATTCTTTTATTCTATTAAATTAATGCTTCTATCATATGCTGCTTCATATTATCAAAACTTTGAAAAGCAGGGTAGATATACTTAAATAAATGGAAAAGTAAAATCTTTCTCTGATTCAAGGAAGAATAATTTAACACAAAGAACACAGTCCTTGTAGCTAGGGTAAAGAGGAAGTACAGTGGATTGTACAGCTTTCATTGTTTGGTAGAAATGAATATCAGATTTGCAAGGAGAGGAAGTTTTTACTGAAATATTTTTCCCTGAATGAAATTTGCTCTTAGGCTGTTTAAATAAGAGAATTTCAGTAAATTATAAAAAATTGAGGGAATAATGCTAATATGTATTGAATTTTACTAAGTACAATTTTACTAAGTACAACATACTTTACTGTCACCCTTAATTTCTCTCATCCCTCATTTTAATCTTTAAATAAATCTGAAATATATAGTAGTACTCTCCCCAATGTATAGATGATGAAAGGATAAAGGGTTTTAGGTAGATCTTAACTGGGCTTTACTGAAATTGAAAAAATAATTTTAAGTCTTAGATCTGCAAAGACAGTTCCATGAGAAGGCAGAGTGAGATAGTCAAAGTATGTAGCTTACTGGGCTTCATTAAATTGGGGGGCTTAAAGTTTTAAGATGATTTCTAGTATTTTCTAAGGAAAATACTCTTCTATCTGTCCATGCCAGGCAGCAGCAGAAATAGTGTCATTGGTACTAAGCCTGTATTAAAGAGGCTAATAGCACTGGAACTTATCTTCATAAGAAGGGTGAGACCTCACCATTCAGAACTGGTGTCAACTTGAGTAAGCGATTCTAAAATATCAGTCCATTGAAAGCAGATGATTCATGGATGCATTAAAGCGTTTAGGAATCCTTTTCATCCAGCTCTCTTCTAAAGGCTGGTAAGTTTTGCCATCATTGTTATGCTGCTGAGCTGACCATGCTGAGGTGTATGTGTCCTAGGGTAAAACTGAAATTGAAGTGGACGTGTCATGAGAAACTTGGGACTGATATGCCAAGGAGCCTGCAAAAGAAAGAAATTGTTTTCTGTTATCAGAGTGTCAGAGACACAGAGCCTGTGGATAGCATGGCTGTTCTGAGTAAAATAGAATTCTGTATGTGTTTAGAACTCCTTTGCTTCTTCATTTCCTAGAGAATTTCCAGGGGCCAGATACGAAACCTGATGACAAGGATCCCTTGGGAGGCCTGAAATGAGATTGAATTTGCAGTGGCAATGGGTGTTCACCTCTGCTTTGCAGAGCAGTGAAGCATCACATTGGGTAGCACAAGAGAGCTGGATCCTGGTGCACTGTAGTCCTGGGGTAGAATTTCAGTCTGTCAGCTTTGGGCAAGTTACTGGAGCCTCAGCTTTTCCACCTTACAAAATGGAGCCCTAACACCTACCTCAAGGACTTAAGTAGGACCCAATGAAACAATGTATCTTCAGTTTCTTTCACATCACAGGCATTCAACCAGTGCTAACGAAATTCCACCTTCCTAACTTAAAAGCGCTAAATTAATTAACCACGGGCACAGCCTTCCTTTTCAAAGGCCTGAGATTTTTATATCAGATCGCTGCTTTACCTCAAAACACTGGTTCTCAAATGTAGCTACACATTGTAACCACCTGGGTAGTTTTAGAAACTACTGATGCCAAATCTGATCCAACAGAAAAATTGGATTTAATTTGTCTGAGATATGTCCTAAACATCAGAATTTTAAAAATCTCACCAGATGATACTAATATGGAGCTCGCCTGACAAGTAGAGGCCTGAAGTATTATAATAGGCCGTATCCTCATCATCTAATATACATTATATTTATTTCTTTTTTTATTTTTATTTTTTTGCGGTATGTGGGCCTCTCACTGTTGTGGCCTCTCCCGTTGCGGAGCACAGGCTCCGGACGCGCAGGCTCAGCAGCCATGGCTCATGGGCCCAGCCGCTCCGTGGCATGTGGGATCTTCCCGGACCGGGGCACGAACCCGCGTCCCCTGCATTGGCAGGCGGACTCTAAACCACTGCGCCACCAGGGAAGCCCATATTTATTTCTTTTCTATCCCAAAGTTGTGTATCCAAAGGGTCATGCTATTTTCCTTTCCCTTTCAGAGTAATAACTGCTATCAAAGCTCCTACTCAGTTTTGTCCAGCCAAGGACTAAACAACTGGTCCAGTCTTTGTTGTGGGGGGAATGGACAGGAACCCAGGAAACCTATTCTACTTTGTGCTTAGGGCGAGCAGTATATCATGGTGAAGGCAAAATAAAAGATATACAGTCCTGTTAAGTAGCAAACAGATATAACAAAAGGAGATACAGAAGCAAGACCCGGGATTTGGAGAAAAAAGAAAATTGACTGAAACTAAACAAATGAATAGTAATGTTGAAGAGATTACTGACAATAATTCAAACCTGGCATTTGCATAAAGAAATCATCAGGTATGTGGAAAAAGATGTATGTACATTGCAGCATGGGTTTTATATATATAAATAATATTAGCAAGTGGCCCAAAACAATAACCATTAATTATCCAGAGGCATATTAAAAAGTTACCACTTTTCTCAAAAGACTTAGATGTAGTGCATTTATTATTATTTTTTTTAAACATCTTTATTGGGGTATAATTGCTTTACAATGGTGTGTTAGTTTCTGCTTTATAACAAAGTGAATCAGTTATACATATACATATGTTCCCATATGTCTTCCCTCTTGCATCTCCCTCCCTCCCACTCTCCCTATCCCACCCCTCCAGGCTGTCACAAAGCACCGAGCTAATATCCTGTGCCTTGCGGCTGCTTCCCCCTAGCTATCTACCTTACTACGTTTATTAGTGTGTATATGTCCATGACTCTCTCTCGCCCTGTCAAAGCTCACCCTTCCCCCTCCCCATATCCTCAAGTCCGTTCTCCAGTAGGTCTGTGTCTTTATTCCTGTCTTACCCCTAGGTTCTTCATGACATTTTTCCTTAAATTCCATATATATGTGTTAGCATACGGTATTTGTCTTTTTCTTTCTGACTTACTTCACTCTGAATGACAGACTCTAGGTCTATCCATCTCATTACAAATAGCTCAATTTCATTTCTTTTTAAGGCTGAGTAATATTCCATTGTATATATGTGCCACACCTTCTTTATCCATTCATCTGATAATGGGCGCTTAGGGTTGTTTCCATCTCCGGGCTATTGTAAATAGAGCTGCAATGAACATTTTGGTACATGACTCTTTTTGACTTATGGTTTTCTCATGGTGTATGCCCAGTAGTGGGATTGCTGGATCATATGGTAATTCTATTTGTAGTTTTTTAAGGAACCTCTATACTGTTCTCCACAGTGGCTGTATCAATTTACATTCCCACCAGCAGTGTTCCCTTTTCTCCACACCCTCTCCAGCATTTATTGTTTCTAGATTTTTTGAGGATGGCCATTCTGACTGGTGTGAGATGATATCTCATTGTAGTTTTGATTTGCATTTCTCTAACGATTAATTGTAGTGCATTTATGAAAGAAAAGTTGCTATGACTCAGTTGAGTCATCTACACATTGGTAAGCAGCTCAAATTTGGAATCCGTGGTAACCAATTTTGACTCTATAGGCTGCCGACTGCAATGCAGGAGTGCTATTGCCCTTTGATTAATAGATGGAGAGTTCACAGGAGAAAGGAGTGCCTCCTCTCAGTGGATTTGACTGATTAACACAGGAAATTGGGAAGGGGCACAAGCTCAGAGTCATAAGATACCTGAAGATCACAAGGGGGTGACAAGAGAGGACCTTTCAAAATAAAAGTCACTGGATTAAAGACGATGACCAGCTAATTTCCACCCCCCAGTATCCCCTTATAATATTTCTCCTATAACCATCAGAAAACTTTTGGTAAAAGCAAGTTTATAAATTGAAGGGGCATTGTGAAACTGAAGAAAGGTATTTTCTGATTTTTATTTAAATGTTCATTTTAGAGCTAGCTTGAATGTATGCATGCTCTCACTTCCATGATGTGAGCACTTCATCTCCAAAATTTCTGTGAGTCAGACTATTTTTGGCTTCGTTTAGGCTTTTCCAACACTAAAGGGACATACAAGAGGTCTGGGGACAAAAAGTATGGAATGCAATCACAATTAAAAATATTCCACAGATCTATTTGAAGTGTGTGTTTGTGATAGAGACAGCTGGACAGACACAGTGAGAGAGAGATAAGCAAAGAGAGAAGCTCTATGAAACCTTCATATATATGCTTCGAATAGCCCTGAGATTCCCTAGCTTATAGATGTAACTATGATGAGACCTGCAAAGAGGGCATAAACGAACATTTGGGAGTAATTTCTGTGGGCTGATCTTGATACTAAGAGGGAGGCTGATTTCAACAATCATGGAGCTAGAATCCCTTCTGACTCTCCTCACTTGTAGAAGGGTGGATAACTTCCTCTATTTATCAAAGAAACTCATTCTACTTTTAAGTAATGCTATCAGAAAGTCAATCTTTTGTTCATTGCAACATTGTTGTAGCAGCTACAAACGGGAGGCAAACAAAATGACCATCAGTAACAGAATATTTAAATAAAATATGGTATATCCTTTCAGTGGAAAAGTGTGCATATGTCAAACAGAAAGAAGCAGGTCCCTCTTCACATGAGCATATGAAAAGCTGTTGTTAAAAAGGAGAAAGGGGTGGAACAGTGAGTACAGTATCATTCGTAAGATAGACATTCAGATTTTGGGAGAGATACAGGAAATGTCTGATTACTGCTTATCTCTGGGGATTGAGAATGTGGAGTTGAGAGGAGTGCTGTTATTTTACATCTTTTTGATAGTCTGATGTTTAAAAAACCACACACAAAATATTTTTAAGGAAAAAAGTAAAAAAGGGGGAAGTTCTTTTTTTCTTTTTAATGTTGAAACAAATTCACTCTGTGGGTTCAAGTTTTAACAGATAATTAAAGAGACTTAATTTATAAATATAATCACTAAGTTTACTTAGAAGTAATGTATATAAAAGCAGAAATTATATTTTTGGTTCACTAAGAGTCAAGTACAGTGTTTTGATAGATTTTAGTAAATAACTATTTTAGTTCATTGAAATTGCTGTTGGCCTAGCAAGTATCATTTCTTTAAATATTTGCCCAGAGGTACAGGATTAAAGAAATTTGTACAGCCTGATCCGTGGTGATAATCTAACCCTGAGTATTTGTACATGGGAAATATGGTGTGTTTCAAATGTTCATTTATTTATATTGAATTTATTTTTGTGTGTTTTGGGAAGACTGATTACAGTGTTCATATAACTTGAACTGTCCTGGATGTAAAAGGCAATGCCAATTGACATGCCTTCCAACAAGGTATTTGCAGCCCTCCAATCTTGAAGTCAGACTCAATTGCATAATTACTCTAAAGATAAGTCTGCTTTTAAGATGATCTGATCAGTCAATCAATAAAATGAAAACTACCTCTAATTTTCATACAGTGCGAGGTGAAAAGCTTATTAAATGACTAAAGTATACCCACAAGGTGGAAGGGAGAATATGTCTGTTTCAGAACATTTGACCTCTTTTTCTGATAGGTAACAGGGATAACATCTGTTTGTCATGGCATGGTGCCATTGGCAAGTGATCTTTCCAGGTTAATTATCGAATGATATGCAGCCCTTGAGAAATTTGACAGTGCTGCATTATGAGAGTTTCAAGTAGGCAGATGTTTCCCTGAAGGAATCAGGAAAGTGCAGTGACAACTTCATTGAAGACTGACAAGAACTCGGATCTCTTCTTCAGCTGGAGTTGCTAGATGAGCTGAAATGTTAGCAATTCAGTTTCTCGAGTGTAATATTGGCAATAGATCATTTGATGGACATACAAAGAAATAATAGAATGTCACTAATCTTTCTATTAGAACATCAAAACATCACCGTAAAATTTTCCCTCAAGAGCATTCCAGAGGTAACACAGCAAAAAGAAAAGAGAGATGAAAAGTAAAGTGTACATCATTATTTTAAGTACACCTTTGAGAATATAAAGGATTCCTGCAGCAACAGATTTTTACTGTATTCCCACTCAGTAATATCATTATTACCATCAGCTGTTTGCCAGTAGCTGCAGGCACAAATTTTTCTTTTTTTTTTTTTTTTTTTTTTTTTTTACTGCTCACTGGACCCAAGCCTACTCAGTTTAATGTAGTTGGCTGTGGCACCTCTCACTTTCTTAAAACACAGGGCTTTCCAATTTCCAAGAATGTGTATGGTATCAGTAATTTGAAACAGGTGTTTAAGCCTCACGCCTATGCTATGCAACAGAAGGTTTATCTATTTTTCATTATATATTGAAACAGACCATGATACTTGGAATGACCATCTGTCGCTAAAAGCACGCTGTGTGCTGAATTTAAGAGAGAGGATTTTTCACTGCAAACTCCTTAGAAAGTAATGGGGATGCCTTCTCCTGCCTTCTGAATCCTTACTCATGCTTTTGGATAAAACCAGAAAAGTATTTTTGTTTCTTTTCTCACAGAATGTCACGAATAAGAGATCATTAGAATGCTGTATAGCATTTCTGTTTGGTTTGGTTTAAAAAATTGTAAGCCCCAACTTGATGGAGCATTTAGCCAATGGATTTCCCCCCGAGGAATAGTTTTTTAGCCTATGTATTTCCTTCTTTGTTTCACAGCACTAAGAGTCTGGATCTTAAGGACTAGTTCTCCTTGCAAAAATCTAGGCTCCTGAGTCCTAGTTGCCAACTCAGGTGCCCACAGAGACCAGGAAGGTAATGTGAATGAATGAATCTGGCTGGATAGCTATTGTAGCAACTTGGAGAGAGCTGCCCGAGTCAGGAGGGAGCCGTTGATAGATCTGCTGACAACTATTGTGCAGAAATGCAGGTCCAGCACTGTCAGACCTATTTATCATTCAGAATAAACTGGAAAACAGGATTTTTACATGAACTCTAGTATTTAAATATTGACATTACATTAAAAAATTAAGATAGCGTAGGCCAAACAAATATATACGCAGACTGAGGTCTGTCAGATTTGAACCTATTGCTTAGATGAAAATGTGATTCAAATAGAGCTTCTTTTGGAGTTAATAAAATATTCTTCCCTTGGGTCCTACACACATGATTTGTTATGGCAAAATTTTTCCAACTAGATATTTTCTCATCAGTACCTTGATAATGATGGTGGTGGCGATGCTGATAATGTTTGGTAATATCGGTAATCAATCATTTGATGGGCATGGGAAGGGATAATAGTAGAGTGTCTACATGTTGCCTGGCAGGTAGACTCTGAGGTCATGTTCACGTTCACTCTCTCACAAACTTTCACACTGTAGCCTATTAAGTGTCTACTATGCGTTAGGAACTGTTCCATTTATTCAACACATATTTACTGAGTGCCTGCTATGCACTGAGCATTATTCTACAAACTGAGGGTATAGCAGTGAGAAAAAAAAAAACTCAGACAATAATCTTTGTCCTTCTAATGGGGCTGTGGGTGACAAACAGATGGCAAAATAAATAAGTAAAATATTTAGTATGTTATATGGTGATAAGGACTATGAGAAAATAAGCAGAGAAGGATCTGGGGAGTATGGGAGAGGGAGGAAGTTAGATGTAAAAAGATGATGCACGTTTGGGCTTGAGTAACTGAACTGAGGTGGGGACTTGCCATTGCTGAGGCAAGAGAAGACCGAAGGAGGATAGGTTTGGAGACGAAGATCAGAAACACTCAGTTTTGGGTATGTTACATGCTGGATGCCTATTAGACACTCAGTGGAGGTATCAAGTAGGCAGTGGGGTTTGAAGGGAAATGGCCAAGCTGGATCTATAAATTTGGGAATGACCAGATGGTATTTAAAGTTCAGAGACTGCAGGGAAATGAATGTAGATAGAAGGGAAAGGAGTTCCAAGGACTGAGTCGTGTGGTACTTACAATGACTTACTGATCAGCAACTGAAACAACCAGCAGACCAGACTAAGAAGGAAGACAGTTGAGGTAGGAGGAAAATCAGGAGAATCTGGATTCCTGTAAAGCGTGAACATGACCTTGAGGGCACTTGATAAAATTCGGACTCTGACATTCCACCTCAAAACACACCCTTTCTCTTTCTCTCTCTCTCTCTGTCTCTGATTCCGTTTCTCTCTCTCACACACAGAGTGTGTGTGTGTCTCTCTCTGTTCATCTGTCTGTCTCTGATTCAGCTGATCTAGGTGGGGCCCAGCAACCAGCTGATTCTGATGCAGGTGTTCATGAACCACACTTTATCAGACATCAAGTTAGGTGACTGATTCTGGGGGTCTGATGGCCTGTCTGGATGTTACAGCGATAGGAAGTACGGAATAGGGAGCTGCAGGAGAGGTGAGGGAGCCGGAGCTCAGGAAGAAAGGACTACTCAGGCCGTGATTACAAAAGCCAGGTAGTCAGTGGCATGGCTGATTGAGGCGACTGATCTGGTTGGGCCCGTATTTTATCCCAGGAATTGGGAGACAGATCAGTCTATGGGCGGGGGTTGAGTAGTTGCACATGCCAAGGTAAAGCATATGGGATTGGGAGTTAGAGAATTCGTCTGCCAAATCCATAATACCCATCCCAAATCAATGGGACAACAGTCAGACTGTGTGCTCTACTAGCTCGACAATCTGCTCAAACCGGTTCACGCATCTGCTGAGTTGTACGAAGGAGACACTGAACCTTTCTCATCCATGCTGCCCAGCAATCAGCACGGTGGCTGACACTTTGCAGGCCCAGAATCAGCATTTGCCAAGTGCATGAAAGTGGACTCAGCCAAACACAAGGAGATCTATGATGCATTATGGAGATTGCTTGCTCTCAAATACTTCAGTGCTGTTTTGTGTATATTTCATAAATTCTTTGTTTTTTCTATGAAGAGTAGATATGGTTAAACATCCTATCCTGGAAGAACACCGCAATTTGATTTTTAGTTCTGATTTTCAAAGTTATCAATAACTCTTTACAAAGATGGTTAGCTGCTGAGGCTATGTCAACTCCAACAGCAAATCCTTGACAGCTCTTTGATTATAATTGTCTTCTCCATCCACTCCATGTCACCTTGGGCTAGGAGCCTGCTTAGGCTGAGGCAGGGGAAACTTCTGTAGAAGAAAAAAGCATTGTTAATGAGCTTGATGCTCACTTGGACACCAGGGAACTATGTTCCCGGTTGCTCCTCCCACACAATCTACTCAGATTGGATATTCTGTAATTCTATAGCAAACAATTTTTTTTCTCAGCTTCAGGCCTTATACATAATTTGCAGTTCTGAGCCTTTTCTGTTCATCTTGTGAAATAATGACACAGTTTTGACTTTACTGCTTAGAGGGTCTAGTTTAGTGCATAGAACAACTCTGTTCTATTTCCCAACAGAGCTACTTCCCATTTCCTGTAGGGGTGAAAGGTATTCTCTCTGGCCCTCTTCCCTTCTTCTTGGAGGTTTCCTTCAGAAGATTTCTCTCTGTACGTTTGACAGATTATTTTCCTAATTACTAAATGAAGAATTTTGTAGAATACACCAGTTGCTATATCTCGAGTTGTTAAACTCATCTATATGATGGCGTCTTGAGTATAATTTTAATTTCGCCCTTTACCTAACAGAGGTCCTCTATAACTGTATTTTGGTTTTGTATATCCCTGAAATTATAATGTTTTGTAGAGAATCAATAGTTGTTGTAACCAGAAATTATTTACTATGAACTGATGATGTATGAAAATTAGTTCTCACTCAAATGTCCCCCTTTGTTCAATGCTAGTATCTCTGGCCCTTTGTTCCAACATCTTTGAGGGTCAATCTCTTGTTACAACTTAGGACAATACAACAGTGAATGAAAACTAAATGATGATAAAGTAAACTAGCAATTTTTTATAAGAGTTACAAGATACAGCACATGAAATTGGGACTGGCAACTTACTTAAAACAAAGCCATTGACAAGCATGGATGTGTTAAGTTAAACCAGATAAGATAGAAAATAGACAAGGATCAGATCAAGATAATTATTTTAAAAGAGAATGACTTGGGGCTTCCCTGGTGGCACAGAGGTTGAGAGTCTGCCTGCCAATGCAGGGGACACGGGTTCATGCCCCGGTCTGGGAAGATCCCACATGCCGCGGAGCAGCTGGGCCCGTGAGCCATGGCCAATGAGCCTGTGCGTCCGGAGCCTGTGCTCCGCAACGGGAGAGGCCACAACAGTGAGAGGCCCGCGTACTGCCAAAAAAAAAAAAAAATGACTTGACTTTGAAAAGATTATAAAGAGGTCCTTGGGAAAATTAAGGGAGCCCTTGAATACCTCTGTGAAACACCTTTATTTATGCTCCTGCTATGGAAGTTAAATGTGAAGCGAAGTTCTGTGGTGCTACCAATTTAACAAAAAGTCAGCCCTGCCCCATTGGTACATTCTTAGTTCATTTTAGAATCCAGGATGGTTTCAATTATAATATCCATCTTTTAAAACACAAGATAATAATGAACAGTGTTTTCGGCTTCATTTGTTCAATATAAAATCTGCATTAAACATTTAAAAACAGCTATGAAGTTTTGGCTTTTCATCTTCTATGGATTCACTTTAAGTGGCCTTTCTCAGTTCCAGTCATCCCTGGGAAGCACACTTCCTGGGTATGTTAACCTTTTGTCACTGTTGTGCTTCCCATCATGGTATATGGCCCTTCCTCCTCTCCCTCTTGCCCGTACATCTGTCTCACGTAGGTAGAATCGGTTTAAATAATATATTTTATTTAACCCAATATATCTAAAATACTGTAATCTTTAAATTTACAAAGTGTTTTAGGGATGGAGAGCCAGAGAGCTGTTTTGTCTCCCTCAGACACATAGCAGGTTTTTGGGAACTAGGAGCAAATGGGACCCTCTGCTTCTAGGAGGGTGAGTTAGTAAGAGCCTGTGTGAAAGGGGACTTAGAAGAGGCCAAGGTGACTGGTGCAGGTGCTTCCCTAGATGTGCTCACTCTGGACACAGAAAGGCTCCCGAGTGGTCAGAGGAGGAGGTATCAGGGCCCTGCAAAGCATGCCCTGTGTTTACACTAGCAAAGTCAAGGAATCTCTTGAATGCAGCCTTTCTAAAAGGTATTTTTCCTCTAGAGAACAGCTTCTCTCGCCCCTGTTGCTTATTTTTTGGACTCTATCTCTTCACATGCTGCTAAAATTTTCTTTAATATGTGTCTAATCTTATTTGTTTGTTTCTCTTAGAACATCTCATTTTTGACTCGGACTTAGAGGTAGAAGCTCTCAGAGAGAACAGGCACTGTGTCTTTGTGATCCATTCCTGGTGTTTTTCTTTGGCCTCCTTCATTCTCTTGGCCAAAAAGTCTGGCATATTCTGTAGCCTCTTCCTTATTTTTCTTTGTATGCTGTTTGTTCAGAGCAATATGCCGATGTTTTGTGTTGCAGGATGCCTGGAGTAACAAGACACAATCTTGGGCACCCAGTGTCCTTCTTACCTTCTTTCTTTAGGGACTTTCTTGCAGCAGATTGGCAGACATCCACTTCTTTAGAGAGACTGAGAAGTTTGCATAGTCTGCTAGCTCTTTGGGCCTCAGGTGAGGAGACCCAGGGACATGTAAGCAATGGGAAAATTGTTAAAGATATTTTACATTCTTTTTCTCCCCATATTATGTTTTTGAAATCTGGTGTGTGTGTTACGCTTAGAGCACATCTCAGTTTGGACTAGACACATTTTAAGGGTCTAATAGCTACATGTTCAGTGTCACACTGGCATCAGTGTGGACAAAAGGAGTGTTCTGGAAATGGGAGCTTGTGGAGGCCGAGAAAATGATTTAGAGCGAGCCCTTGCAAGAGTCCATTCAAGAGAAGATGAACCCTAGAACTCACTGGAAGCTTTCACTGGAAGCTTTTCCCAGCCTAAATTCTATTTCAGCCAACATGATAGAAGAGGGTAAATAATTTGTGGCTCAAGTTCTAAGCTGCTTTTTCTCTTTTATCTAACTTAAATCATGGTTTTATATTGGAGTTCTTTTGGGAATCAATTGCCTCGTTCTTCTAAACAATTTTTATCTCAGTGGAGGTAGAGTTAGGCTCACCAGGCTTATTCCAGGTCAAATGGCTTTGAAATGAATTAGTGACCTGATGACTGGTTAAACAATTTGCTATCTCGGCCCAAACCTACTTTTCCACCTGTCACCACTACAGGTTTGAATCATTCCTGAAGTGCTATTTTTGAAAACTGTTTCCTCTGGGTGATGCCTTACAGTTGAAAGAGTTGATTAGCTTTTGTTACTTTGTTATTCATGATCACAGAAACTAGAAATGTAAAGGAGCTAGAAACCATTATGGAAGCCTGTTAGATTGATTAATCTCGTTATTCAAAGATACACATTTTAATTTCTTTTCCTTCTGAGTGCAGGATTGTTTATGAAATTCTTCCTTATTCACTCACTCTTATTTCTGTCAAGCCCGCTCTTTAATTTGTGCTGACTCTAGCTGCCACTTTTACTAGTTTTCACATCTAAGTTTCAAGTGTGAGGTATAATATTAATTCATTAGTAAATCAACAGAAAATTCCCAAGTGAAAAAGATTGTGCTAGGTATTGAGTAGATGCGACATAGGAATAGGGAATCAGCAAATGGCGAGCACCTTAACAGTGATGTATTCGTATATTATTATGAGAATTACTGTATTACTAATATATTACTATAGAAGGAGAGATTTGCTTCCAAAAGGGATGGGCAACGAAGGAGGTAATGATGGCAGGCTTTATGGAGGAGATAGTTGTATGGGATATTGAAGGATTAATAGAATCTCACCAGGCAAAGTAGAATCTCATGAGTAGATAGATCAAAAAACTGAATAGAAGTCTTGAAGAAGGAAATCTTGTTAAATTCAATTAATGGATAAGGTCCTGTTGGCTCACAGTATAGAGCAGAGGATGAGGATCAAGGTGGGGTGAGTCTGGAAGAAGGCTGGAAGCTGGTAGTGAGGTAGGTACTTGCATACTACATCCTTGAACATTATTGAGTGGCCTGTTGAAAGCCAGTATACTCTGGGCTGATCCGCTCAGTTATTTATGGTGCTACTCCATTACTTGACAGGTTCTTATGATTCCATCTTGCTCAGCGGCTCTTGGAAGTATAAATATCTCTTAATAATGATTGGCAAAAAGATTAGAAGGAAAGATAGAGGTTATATAAAGCTTGTACAGGAATTTACATCTAGCCTTGTCACCATTTTGATGATTTAGTTTGTATAGAATGAACATTTGGGTTAGACCAAGAAGATAAATTTGACAGGAATAAATGTGTACTCTTGTATTTAGTTCATAAAAGTCAGTTGCATAATGCAGGATAGGTTTGACAGTGGACTATAGAAAAGGAGAATTTATTTTACCATAAGCTAGATAAGGGATAATATGACTGCTAAAAACAAACAAACAAAAAAAAAAACAGCAGAAACATATAATTCAATTCAAACTGCAGAGAAGATAGAACATTAACTGAAATGAGTACTATATTTGTAAATTATTAGATGGAAAAAAATCTCAAAATTAGTTTACCCATATTGACATGTAATCATAGGGGTATGTGTAGGTAAGAGTGTAGAACTCCTTAGTACCCAATTTGAAATGGTCTGTTGATTCAGTCACACCTGCTGAAGAAGAAAGGTACTCTGTGTGGATCATGAAGAAAAAATATTTGATGTGTGTAAAGACCTAAGCTTTGAATTCTGACTGATTTTAGGTGTGTAATTTTAAGTAAGGCAACCCTGAGTCTATTTCCTCTAGGGATGCCCTGTAGTTAAGAGTTGATTACCCTTTGTTGTGTTGTTATTCATGTTCACAGAAACTAGAAATATAAACCCTGATGAGGTAGAAGTGATTAAGGAAGCCTATTTGGAAAACACTTTCTCTGTCTCCCTCAGAGGATCGTTGGGAGGATGCAGAGCTCATGCAAACATTTTGTATACTGTGATTCTTGTAAAGGTGCATGGTTTTCTGATAGGAGGCCATTTGTGGCTCTCCCTCAGACTGTCTTAGCTTTGAGCTATCAGAAATGCTGCAGAGGTCAGATTACTAAATCCACAGTTGGCCTTTTGAGAATGTCTCTCCCCTCTCTATCATTGTTGCTAGCAAATAAATATGCAAAACGGGGTTCAGGATTCTTATATAAGAAAAATCCAGGGTGGTCGTAAAAATTGCAGATCCTTTCGGACTTGCTGAATCAGAATTTCTGGAGGTGCAACCCAGCTATCACGATTTTCAACAAACTATCTAATGATTCTCTGCTGGGGGTAATTTTTTCCCTACCCACTAGGGGACATTTGGCAACATTTGCAGACAATTTTTGGCTGTCACAACTGGGGTAGGGGGTAGGTGCTACTGGCATTTTGTAGGCAGAGGGCAGGGATGTTGCTAAACATCCTATGATACACAGGACAGTCCTCCATGACAAAGAATTATCCAGCCCCAAATGTCAATAGTGCTGAGGTTGAGAAGTCTTGTTAAACACAGAACAATTAAAATCTGCTTTTCTAGCAGGTATCATCTATCTTTGGCATTTACTCACAGTTATTTTATTCATTCATTATTTGTACATTTATTTTCAATACTCTTTTTAAGGTGGAAAGATGTAGAACTCGAAATATAATTTTGGGACTGGAATTAGTTACTTTGGGCTCATTTTTGGATTCTTTTTAAATTGCTCAAATTAAAATTAATTCTTTCAGTGAAACAATAGTAACGAAGGTGAGATTTCTAGCTAGTTAGTTCCTCTTTTCACACACTGAAAAAACTTTCTTAGTTTGTATTGGTTTGAGAGGGTAATTTGATTTTATGAAGAGCCAAATTTATAGAATTGTTAAAAAAATGTAATTCAGTTTTGTTAGGTTCAAGGGCATGCAGATATTTTGTGGATGGGATTCAGGAAGGAAGAGATGGATTATATATATTATATATATCATTGTATCTTTGAGAACTTGCTTTTACACACACAGATAACAATCACTTGTAATTAGCAGTTCATTGTTTGAATCAAACACCGCTGTTAAAGTGGTGATTGAAACAGTGGTTGTCCTTTCCTCTTCAGTAGCAGAAACATTTTCTTCCTTTGCACTGTTGATTTGCTAACAAACCTGTTTTGTATTATGGTGATATAAAGGTAAAATCTGCCCAGCACTTCTAAAATATCAAAAATTCTTAGTCTTTACAAATGAAACACAACACCTACATTTATTCAATTTACTTTCATTAAGCAAAAAGCATTAGTTTAATATAACAATTACCCTTATTACTTATTTAAACCTGAATTCAAATTTAACTTCACAAGATGTCTCCAGCAGATGTTCTCTGTTGTGATGCTTTCTATGGTGACTTTCAGTTCAGAAAAGCTTTGACTCTCTAATGAAAAATTTTCAAAGTGATAAGATGAAAGAGAAGCACTAAAATATACTTGGAGATAGAAATTGAAACCATTTTGGCTAAATGTATCAGGTTAGAAATTGCCCTAGTTACTGATTTCTGCTATTAGATAGTCCCCTTGTGCAAAGAAAGCCAGTTATTGATTTTTGAATTTGAATTTCTTTTGAAATAATTGATTGCCTCTACTGCAGATCCTTAACTAAGCTTGTGAAAATCCAGTGTAATAGGACTCACCTGCTCCTCTAATGCCTGCCTAATGTTTTGCTTAATTTACTCACCCCTGCTAACCTAGATGCTATTAGAATATACTGTTCATGGAACACATAAAATTAATGAATATCCCTTTGTATTTTGAGGTATGGACAGTATATTTCAGCTACCATTAATGATGCCTTGATTTACCTTAAATAATTTCAAAGTTAGTTCCTGGCATCTTAATTCTATTTTTATATTTATAAATCTTTACTCATAATACTGCACAGAGAAGCAACCATATGTCTGTCACTCAGGAAAGTCTAAGACGTTTTGAAACTCCTTGCCAGAAATCCAAGGCAAAAAAAAGACAGACAAATTCTTAACTATACTACACAGAGTTGTCATAAATAAATAAATAAATGAACAAATTTAATTCAGTAAAAAATTTGAGTGCCTGTTATGTACTGGGTACTGCTTTAGTAATCCACAGATGAAGCCAAACGTATCTACCTGTGTAAAACCGTAAAGCTCCTAGAAGATAACATAGGAGAAAACCTAGATGACCTTAGGTATAGCAGTGACTTTTTGGATACAGTACCAAAGGAACTGTTTATAAAAGAAAAAATCAATAAGCTGGACTTCATTAAAATGAAAAGCTTCTGCTCTGTGAAAGACAATGTCAGGAGAAATGAGAAGACAAGCCACAGACTGAGAGAAAATATTTGCACAAGACATCTGATAAAGGATATGATCCAAACCTATACAAGGGACTCTTAAAACTCAACAGTAAGAGAACAAATAATCTAATTAAAAAGTGTGTCAAAGGCCTAAACAGAGAACTTACTGAAGAAGATAAACAGATAGCAAGTAAGCATATGAAAAGATGTTTCATATCATATGTCATCAGGGAAATGCAAATTAAAACGACAATAAGATACCACTGCATACGTATTAGCATAGTCAAAATCCTGAACACTGACAATACCAAATGTTGGCAAGGATGTGGAGCAATAGGAGATCTCATTCATTTTTGGTTGAGATACACAAAATAGTGGTTGGATGCACAAAATAGTGCATCCACTTTGGCAGTTTCTTACTGAACTAAACATAGTCTTACCATATTAGCCAGCAATCCTGCTTCTTGGTATTGACCCAAATGAATTGAAAAATCTGTGTTCACATGAAAATCTGCACACAGATGTCTATAGCAGCTTTATTCTTAATTACCAAAACTTGGAAGCAACCAAGATGTCCTCCAGTAGGTGAATGTGTAAACTAACTGTGATAATCCAGATATTGGAATATTATTGAATGCTAAAAAGAAATCAGCTAGCAAGCCATGAAAAGATGTGGTGGAACCTTAAGTACATATGGATGAGTGAAAGAAGCCAATCTGAAAGGCTACATAACCTATGAATCCAACCATAGGGATTCTGGAATCCATTCTGGAAAAGCCAAACTATGGAGCCAGTAAAAATGTCAGTGGTTACCAGGGGTTAGGGTAGGAGATGAATAGGCAGAGCACAGAGGATTTTTAGGGCAGTGAAAATACTCCGTACAATATTATAATGATAGATACATGTCATACATTAGTCCAAACCTATAAAATGTACAACACCAAGAGTGGCTCTTAAGGTAACCTATGGACTTTTTGTGATTATGATGTGTCAGCCTAGGTCCATCGATAGTACCAAATGTACCACTCTGATGGGGGATGTTGATAATGGGGGAGGCTGTGCACATGTGGGGACAGGGGTTCTATGGGAAATCTCCGTACTTTGCTCTCAATTTTGCTGTGAACCTAGAACTTCTCTTTAAGAAAAGTCTTAATTAGGAAAATCTACCTGTCACAGTTTATTATCTAGTGGTGGTAGGGGAAGGGAGGGCGCAGGCAATAAGTAAATAAATAATAGAATGTGTTTAGAGCATAATGAAAGTTGTGAAGAATTAATACTAGGGAAAACTAGGGAGTAGCAGGGCGGGGAGCGGGGAGAGGCCGCTATTTTAAATGGAGGAGTCTCTTTGAGAAGCCTCCTTCTGTGACCTGAAGGCAGCAAGTGAATGAATGATGGGGATATCTGGGAGAAGGCTGTTCCAAGCAGAGGGAACGGACTGTGCAAGGACACACATAAATGTATGAGTAGGGGCAAGTAATCAGATACCCCAGTAGCTTTTAAAAATGTTTACTGAGCTTGTGTAAAGGTTATATACAGTAAACAGTTAAGATAAAATCAGTATGAAACAAAATACTGTGAAGATGCCAATGCTAACAAAGTTTTATCTTCGTACATCAAACCACCTGGACTAAATCCGTGACAACAGAGGAAGAGCATACTTCAGAGTTTACCTTTGAAGTCTTTGGCTTTAGAAATTGTGCAGGTTTTGTGTTATCTTTGCTTTGCCATAACAGTAACTCTTGAATATGCTTTTATATATTAAATTATCAAGATTTAAAAGCTCTGAGAAGAAAATGTCTATAAAATATCATGCAGTTGCCACAAATCTGGTCCAATTTGGGAATCACTTCCTAAACATCTTTTCTAGAGAGTAAGAAAACCAGGGTTAGACAGAAATGCTTAACATGTTTTCACTATATTAAAATATGTCATTGCTGTTTTCTAAGGAATAATCCACCCCCCACCCCACCCCCAGCTTTACTGGCTATTTCTTTGACTTTTTTTATTTGGTGGAAATAAACTGATACTCCTCAAATATGAACATAAGTATTTTTAGGTTTAATCTAGCCCTGTGTGTCATAAGTGAATTTAAAATGTATAGAGTTGAATTATTGGCAGAAATCATGATGTAGGAACTTTCCCTCTCATTTTTCACTCTTTGCATAGAATTAAAATCCATCCATTTATTCTGTCCCCATTTTTTGTGCGGTTTATTGTTTCCCATTACTGCAAATAAGCGTATCGGCGCAGCACCCTCCTACAACATACACATGACTTTACTATGGCTCATGATCACTTTTATCATTAACATTTCAATATGGTGAACAAAATTTACACACTAGGTGTATGTTTAAAGCGGTCACTTTTGGAGCCTGCTATGGCTAACAAGTAGAATCAGAAATTTCGTGTACCTTGGCTTTGAAATGGTCTTTTATGACTACAGCACATGCACATTCTTTGAAGGCATGTCTGAAGGGCATGTCTTCATTCCTGGAGGATAAATTTGAGTTTTGAAAATCATCAGGAAAAAAATCAGAGTCAAAATCACTTTTAAAAGGGGCAGAAGGTAATCTAATAAATATTATTTTGGTAAAATAAATAAATAAATAATTATGACTGACTTTGTTATTTGCTTCCAATTTGGCTCAAAATTGGTTTCCAAAATGATTTGACCTTGCCCTTCTCTTGTGAAGAGTTTAGAATCTCCAATAGTTAGTGCTGCAAAAGATATCAATCCTTTAAAAATGAATATTCTGGTATTTTATGAAAATTATCACATGTTGCTTTAGAGTCAGAATTAGCTTCTCACTGTGACATTAGAGGTGTACTTCACAAGATATTTACAACTATCAAGTCTACTTTTGGTAAATTTGAAAAATCATTACTTCTTCTATGGGACAATAGATTAATCAGAAGAATTCTAGTAATGACAGTAAATCATTTGACAGCTCAATTTTTAAATAACATGTATATAATTATGTACTTAGCAGAAGTGTCTTATTTGTAGAAGTGTTGAACTTCCCTCAGTTGGTGCTGTTGATCATCAGTTTGAAGAGTGCTACTTTTTACTTCATTTTTCTGAAAGATTGTGTGTGTGTGTGTGTGTGTGTGTGTGTATGTGTATTTATCCAAGCACGTATTTGGATTATCAAACTTTAGGAGTAAGAGAGTTTTGTTTGAAGACATTTTTTAAAAGTTTGCTTCCATATCTTTGCAATTAGGTGGAAATTTGTTTTGTGCCTGCCCTGTGCCATAGTGTACTAGGTAATGCATGGGGGAGAAGGTGATCGAGGTGCATTTGGGTACACTGATGAAGCTTCCATTATATTTGGAAAATAAAGACATGCTTAACTATACTGTGGTGTCAGTGTCATCTCCCAAATATACTCCTATGGGTACTGGAGAAAGGAGAGAGAACATCTGATCAGGAATATTGGGAACATCTGATCAGGAATATTGGGAAAGGGTTGAGATTGGCCTTGATAAATGGACTATGTTTTGATGAGCTTTACAAGTCAAGGAATCATTAAAAGTGAACACGTGGGATTGAGAGAACATAGATCCATTTGGAGGAGCTATGACGAGATCAATGAGATGACAATTTAAGACACTGGGGATACCGTAGAGGTTTTGACTGGTAAGGCTGTTTGAGCCAGATATGTAGGGCCCTGCATATCAAGCACAGAATAATTAGACATTTGAGTTTCTGATGGCATCTGAGTTGTGCTTTGAGGAGATAAACCTGGTAACAGGACACTTTCGAACAAGGAGAGACCAGTGGCAAAGAGAGCTAGGAAGAGAATTCAGAATTCATGTACTTCTGGACAAAGAAGGTGGTTGTCGTAGTGAAGTTTCAAAGCTGGATTAATGAGTGTCAAACTGGACATGAAAGACAATGAAGAACAAATATACAGATTTAGAGAAAGCAGTGGCCAGATGTATCTTGATTTGATATTTTCATCAGTGTGGAAACTGGACATGCATATTGAGTGTTTGTGAAAAACAAACAAAAAAACACTTGAGAAGGGCTTCTGGTTTCCAGGCCAGTGTGTAAGAGTCTTAAGAAGTCACCATTCCAGCCTAACAACAAGTAAAAGACTGAACAAACTGCAAAATCAACAACTGTTCTTAGCTCCATCAAAGAAGTGAGGTAACAGGACAAACCATTGCTCTCAAAATTGGAGAGAAAAGACAGGTGGATACAGAGTCACAATTTATTGGAGCAGAAGTTCATAAACAGATGCCTCTGCAAGAACCAGTGCTGGGATAGGAAAACCTCAAATGGAATTGACAAATTGCTGGAGACCCAGAGTAGACAAATCTGAGAGTTAAAAACTCTAGGAGCACCCAGTTATAGGGGAACCACTACATTTCTGTGAGTTTTACTTCAAGGAGCTCTACCAGGTCTTTCTAATGAACATTGGAGAAAAATCCAGCATTAGGGAGGGGAAAGGGAACCATTTTGAAATACAGCAGAGCATTCTGTTCTTCTTAACAAGGTCTACCCTCAAAAGAAACTACTTTATCAGAGCCCAACCTCCTGAAGTTTCATCAGAGCCTAGCCTATCTTGAGGAAGGAAAACATCCAACTCCAGTGCCCTCCAGCCATGCCATTCAACCTCAGTGGTACGGGGGAAAGGGGGAGGGGAAGGACTGAGAAGCTCTAGTGAAGTTAATAACCCAGAGGCACAGGCTCAGCAAAAGACTGAGACCTAATTATAGGACTATGGAACACTTCCCCTCGACCGACACATTACCACTACAGTATTGAAGGACTATTTACTGCTGTTCCTTTTACCAGTATGTGATGGGTACTTTTCAACAACAATGACAAAATACAAAGCATGCTAAAAGGTAAATTCCACAGTTCCAAGAGACTGGACAAGCATCAGAACCAGAATCAGATACGGCAGGAATATTAACATGGACCAGGAATTAAGTAGCAACAGAATTATGATTAATAGCTAAGGGCTTTACTGGAAAAAGGAGACAACATGTAAGAACAAATGGCTAATATAAGCAGAAAGAAGGAAATTCTTAGAGCCAAAAAGAAATGCTAGAGATCAAAAACACTTTAATAGAAATAAAGAATGCTTTTGATGGACTTATTAGTAGACTGGATGCAACTGAGGAAAGAATCTCTGTGCTTGAGGATATGACAATAGAAACTTCCAAAACTTAAAAGAAAAGAGAATTAAGATAGAAAAAGAACACAATATCCAAGAACTGTGGGACAATTTAAAAAGGTGTAACACTATGTTTAATGGGAATATCAGAGGAGAAGAAAGAAAGGAACAGAAGCAATAATTAAGACAATAATGACTAAGAATTTCCCCCACATTAATGTCAAACACCAAACCAGAGATCCAGGGAGCTCAGAATACTAAGGAGGATAAATGCCAAAAAACCCATAAAAACCTACAACTGGGTATATCATATTCAAACCTCAGAAAAATCAAGATTAAAAAACATCTTGAAAGAGGTCAAAGGAAAAAAAAAAACACCTATGTATAGAGAAAAGATAAGAATTACATCTGATTTTTCCTCAGAAACCATGCAAGCAAGAAGAGAGTGGAGTGAAATATTTAAGGTGTTGAGAGAAAAAAACCACACCAACCTAGAATTCTTCAAAAGTGAAGTAGAAATATTTTCTCAGACAAACAAAAATTGAGGAAATCTGTTGCCAGTAAACCTGCCTTGCAAGAAATGTTAAAAGATGTTCAGAGAAACATAAAATGATACAGAGTATGAACTCGGATCTACGTGAAGAAAGGAAGAGCACTGAAAAATGAATACAAGTAAAATTTATATACATTATAACAAGGTTGTAGGATACTAGGTTAATATTCAAAAGTCAATTGCTTTCCTATATACCAGGAATAAATCAGTGGAATTTGAAATTAAAAACATAATACCACTTACATTAGCATTCCTCAAAATGAAATACTTGGATATAATGCCATTGAGCACATATAAGATTCATATGAGTAAAACTCTGATGAAAGATATCAAAGAAGAACTAAATAAATGGAGAGAGAATCCATGTTTATGAATTTGAAGACTCAATATTGTCAAATGTCAATTCTTCCCAATTTAATCTATAGATTCAATGCAATCCCAGTCAAAATCCCTGCAATTTATTTTGTGGATCTTAATAAATAAATTACAAAGTTCATATGGAGAGACAAGAGATCTATTGGGTGGGCCAAAAAGTGCCTTTGTTTTTTTAAGTAAAAATAAAAGACACATTTTTCATTTTCACCAAGAACTTTATTGAACAATGTATTCACCCTTTTGTTCCACTACCTTCTGCCATTTTTTAGGCAACTTCATAATTCCATCTTCCCAAAACTATTTATGATTTTTGAACAATGAACTGTTCCAGCTGCCTTTTCCAGTCCTCCAGGCAATTGAATTTTCTTCTATTAAGAGAACTTTGTAAATACCAGAATAAATGGAAATCCGAAGGTGCAATGTCTGGTGAATGTAGCAGATGAATCAGAACTTCCCAGCCAAGCTGTAACAGTTTTTGCCTGGTCATCAAAGAAACATATGGTCTTAGCCAGATGGAAGATCATGCGTTTTCTGTTGACTCATTCTGGAAGCTTTTCATTGAGTGCTGCTTTCAGTTGGTCTAATTGGGAGCAGTACTTGTTGGAATTAATTGTTTGGTTTATCAGTGCTATCAGAGGCAATAGACAATCAGACTGAGCTGAGGCAATGACACTCAGCTCATTACTTTTACATCTTCATACAACAGAACACAAGCGTGCTTGCTTTCATGCATATAGGACTCCTAACAAGCCTGAATTACTCCATCTGGGCTGGCAACATTGTCAGTATTAAGAAAAGATGAAAATCACCTAAACCATGCTGCTTGCAATCAGTTACGAATATACCTTTTTAGACACACGAATAAGTTCCCTTGATGGAATTACGATGTGATTGGCTGAAAGGAACTCAACAAATGATGGATATTTGAACTTCAAACAGCTGATCATTTGTCCTATGTTTTTTTCCCCTTAAAACTCAATTCACATTGTATTTATAAGAACACAGGAAGAGAGCTAAATGATCAAAAAGAGTAGGATGTTTCTCATTCCTAGCATTTCCGTGGTGGATAGACCCCTTGTGAAGGAGCAAGTTTCTAAGAAAATGCCAGAAGTCGCATCACATTTAACCTCATTCTGTTATTAGTCAGCAGGGTTGTGGTAGGGACTCTCTGACTTCCCAGTATCCATTCATCCCTCTTCCTTCAGGGGGATTGTAGAATCCCCTGAATTTTATTTAGAGAGATCTCATTCCAATTCCTCTTAGACCCAGATTTCCAACTTGTTTCCCATTTCTACATACCCCAGAGGCAGGCGTTTAAAACAAAGATCTCAGTTCACCTCACGTAAAGGAGAGATTTAATCCTGGCCAGTGGCACCAAAACAGGAACTTAAAGTAAGTTTCCTTTTATATAGTCGATAGCATTATATTATATATTGAAATTTGCTAAGAGAGTAGAACATAGAAGTTCTCACAAAAAAATAGAGAAATATGTGAGGTGATGGATGTGTTAATTAACTAGATGGGAGGAATCCTTTCACAGTGTATACACATATCAAATTACCATGATGTACACTTTAAATATCTTACAGTTTTATATGTCATTTATATCGCAATAAAGCTAAAAAAATTTTTAAGTATATTTCATTTTATACATGGCATGGGTATGTATTCAAGGGAGCAGAAACCTTAACAAAAAAAAATCCAGAATAGAAAAATAGTGGCTGCCCCTCTAGAGGCCATTACCCCCCCCTCCCTGTTCCCAGTATCTTTTGCATCTAGGTGTGGGTACAGAAGTATGTTTTTGGCCAGTGAGGTGTCACTGAGAAGGATGTGTGTGACTTCTGGTTCAGTTTCCATAAGGACATTATTTACCCTCCACTCTGTCTCCCACTCTCCTACCTCCTGCAATCTGGAAATGTGGACGAGACGGTGTCCCAGCTTCAGTGCTGAGGACAGCACCTCAGGACCAAGCAGAGTAACAAACAGAAGGAACCTGGTCTCCAATCGATGTTGTAGAGCAGAAATGTTGACCCATCCTGGACTACCTGCCTACATGGAGACCATCAGATGAAAGAGAAATCAACTGCTATCTTGTGTAAGCCAGTATATTTTGGGTCTCTTTGTTATAGCAGCTTAGTTTGTCCTAGTATAGAATTGCTACCTAGATGCAGGGTCAGTACATACCAAAACTGAAAATACCTGGCAGTGGCTTAGTGACCAGGTGGCAGGTGATAAGAACACAGATATTGCAGGCTGCAAAGCTCATGACCCCTTCTAGTAAAGCCAACTGCTTCTTCTCTCCAAGTAGCAGAAGATAAGATAGTCACTCAGAGCCTACTTCAAGAACTTCCTATGAGACATTGTCCCGAGCCACACAATGGGAGCCAGCCCTGCTGCAAAGATTCAGATGACAAAGGTGTACCTTCCCCATACAAGCCCATGGCTCCAGAGCACATCAAGGTAGAAGCCCTTAAACTGAGAGAGAGAACTAGGGGTGGGCTGTGCACTGCAGCCAGTAAGTAAAAAGCTAGAATCTGCAAGCTTAAGAACTATAGCCAAAGGTTACTTTCATATGGAACAGACTGGAAGCAAACAGACTGGAATTTTGAAGGAAATTGCATTGTCAAAGAAAACAAAAGCCTAGCTGGCAAAGTCAGTGATCGTTCAATCACTAAATAATTGGAGAGAGAATCCATGTTTATGAATTTGAAGACTCAATATTGTCAAGATGTCAGTTCTTCCCAATTTAATCTATAGATTCAATGCAATCCCAGTCAAAATCCCTGCAATTTATTTTGTGGATCTTAATAAATAAATTACAAAGTTCATATGGAGAGACAAGAGATCTATTGGGTGGGCCAGAAAGTGCCTTTGTTTTTTTAAGTAAAAATAAAAGACACATTTTTCATTTTCACCAAGAACTTTATTGAACAATGTATTCACCCTTTTGTTCCACTACCTTCTGCCATTTTTTAGGCAACTTCATAATTCCATCTTCCCAAAACTATTTATGATTTTTGAACAATGTACTGTTCCAGCTGCCTTTTCCAGTCCTCCAGGCAATTGAATTTTCTTCTATTAAGAGAACTTTGTAAATAGCAGAATAAATGGAAATCCGAAGGTGCAATGTCTGGTGAATGTGGTGGATGAATCAGAACTTCCCAGCCAAGCGCTAACAGTTTTTGCCTGGTCATCAAAGAAACATGTGGTCTTAGCCAGATGGAAGATTATGCGTTTTCTTTTGACTCATTCTGGAAGCTTTTCATTGAGTGCTGCTTTCAGTTGGTCTAATTGGGAGCAGTACTTGTTGGAATTAATTGGTTTATTTCACTAGAGAATCGCATGCAGAAATATGGTCAAGAAAGTTTTTTTCACTTACGTGGAGCCCAAACATCAAAGCAATTCACATAACCAAGCTGGTGTAAGTGATTTTCAGTGCTTGATTTGGATATTGTATGTCGGCCATCTCCCGCATGGTATAACATCGATCGATCTCAATTACTGTTTCGATTTAACCGCTATCAACTTCAACTGGTCTACACTACTGTGAAGCTTCGTCCAGCGAGCAATCTCCAGCACGAAACTTCACAAACCACTTTTGACATCTTCGATCAGTCACAGCACCTTCTCCATACACTGCATAAATCTTTTTGTGGGTTTCAGTTGCGTTTTTACCTTTCTTAAAATAATAAAGCACAATATGCCAGAAATATTGCTTTTTTTCTTCCATCTTCAATATTAAAATGGCTACACAAAAACTCACCAATTTTGATGTCTATTTTTAAATGCACGCTGATATGACAGCTGTCAGATACACTCTAACAAAATTGTTTCGAATGAAGTTAAAGACAACTAAGTGCTACTAGAGCCATCTTACGGAAAAAACTGAATGAACGATTTGGCCCACCCAATAGAATAGCCAACACAATATTAGAAGAACAAAGTTAAATAAGTGACACTACCCAACTTCAAGATTTAATATAAAGCTACGACAATCAAGAAAGAGTGATAATGGCAAAAGAATAGACAAATAGGCCAATGAAACAGAATAGAGCCCAGAAATAGACCCATGTAAATATAGTCAAGTGATCTTGACAAAGGAGCAAAGGCACTACAATAGAGCAAAGATAGTCTTTTCAGCAAATGGTGCTGGAACAACTGAACATCCATATGCAAAACATAAAAATGAATCTAGACATAGACCTTACATCCTTCATAAAAATTGACTCAAAATGGATCATAGACCTACATGCAAAACAGAAAAACTATGAAACTCCTGGAAGATAACATAGGAGAAAATCTAGATGACCTTGGATATGATGATGACTTTTGATATAACACCAAAGTTACAACCCATGGAAAAAAACAGATGATAACCTGGACTTCATTAAGGTGAAAAACTGCTCTGTGAAAGACAAGGTCAAGGGAATGAGAAGACAAGTCACAGACAGGAAGAAAATATTTGCAAAATACACATCTAATAATGGTTATGATCCAAATATATGCAAAGAATTCTTTAAACTCAACAGTAAGAAAACAAACAACGTGATTAAAAAGTAGGCAAAAGACCTGGACACCTCACCAAAGAAGACATACAGATGGCAAGTAAGCATATGAAAAGATGCTCCACATCATATGTCATCAGAAAAACGCAAATTAAAATGACAGTGAGATACCACTACACACACACTAGAATGGTTAGAATCCCAAACACAACACCAAATACTGGCAAGCTGTGGAGCAATGGGAGCTTTCATTCACTGCTGGTGAGAAGACAAAATAGTATGTCCACTTTGGAAGTTACAAAACTGAAGAGTCTTAGCATATAATCCAGCAATCCTGCTACTTGGTATTTACCCAAATAAATCAAAAACTTATGTCCACACAAAAACCTGCACACACACATCTATAGCAGCTTTATTTATAATTACCAAAACTTGGAGGCAACCAACAAGTCTTTTAGTAGGCGAATGAATAAATAAACTGTGGAACATCCAGAGAATGGAATATTATTCAGCATTAAAAAGAAATGAGCTATCAAACCATGAATAGACATAGAGGAACCTTCAATGCATATGGCTGAGTAAAAGTAGCAGTCTGAAAAGGCTACATACTATATGAATCCAACCATATGACATTCTGGAAAGGGCAAAGCTATGCAGACAGTACAAAGATCAGTGGTTGCCAGGGGTGGAGGGAGGGAAAGATGAGTAAGTAGAGCAGGAGTGATTTTTAGGGCAGTGAAACTATTGTGGTTGATACTGTAGTGATTGATATATCTTTACACATTTGTTAAAACCCACAGAATATACAACAGCAAGAGTGAACCCTAATGTAAACTATGGACTTTGGGTGATAGTGATGTGTCAGTGTACGTTAATCGATTATAGCAAATGTACCCCTGTGGTAGGGGGTATTAATGGTGCAGGACGTTATATGTGTGTGGGAACAGTGGGCATATGGAAACTCTATGTACTTTCCACTCAATTTTGCCATGAACGTAAAATTTCTGTAAAAAATAAAATTTGTTTCAAGAAAGAAGGCAACACTGAAAACGTGGGCTTTCTTGAGTAGATGTACAGCTTTGCAGGTTTGATGTTTATTTCATTTCTGAAATAACTGGGGCAGATGCCTTGCATTCCTGAGACTTTTCTAGGAGTTATCACAGATGGTGGGCTAAACCCTGAGATCAGTAAGGCGGTGGGGTATCCACAGTTATTTGAAGTAAATTTTGTTTTCTTTGAAGAGGTCTGAGTCTGGTTGATGCTGTTGGTTGAGTGTACACTGAATAGGGAATCAAACCTAGAGCGTGAATTTCTGACTTCTATTTCTAATAAATTTGGTAAGAGGGAAAAGCTGACGGAAATTTTTTGACAGCTTGTTCTGTGAATGGTGAATAAACATTTTATTTGTGGGGAAAAGGAAAAGAAAAGCATAGATAATGCTGGCCTTCAAAGCGTTACAGACTTCTGTCTTCAAGTATCTGGTTTTACTGTTTTAAATTAATTAACTATGCAATAAGCTATTGTTTGAGACTTTTCCTACTGTCCAGGAAGTTTAGCTAAAGCTCAAATTTAAGAAAAAGATCTCTTGTACTCTGAATTCTAAAGGAAGGTACCAATGATATACAGTATTTGGGTCCAAAAAGAAATCTCTTTATTCTCTGGCTGGCTGAATATTGAGCTAAAATATATGTATATCAACTTGCTACTGCTTCCTAATTTTGTGAGAGAGCCTGATATGGGTCCCCTGCAGTTGGAGGACATGGTGAACTTAGACTAGTTCCCTCATATATATTTCTTAAAATAGGAGAATTAAAGGGACTTTCCGGCAGAGACTGAAGGTATTAGAGCATAACATAGCTGGAGTTGGGGCAACCCCATCCCCTGCCAGTTCTCCACAACCCTCAAAAGCCACAGAAGAGAACCTTTAAACACCCAGGGCTTCCCCATGGCAGAACGTGGAGATTTACAGGCGGAAGAGGAACTTCTGGACTTGCCAGACAGATAAAGTGACAAGTAGTTGATCTCAGTCTGGAGAAAGGATTGTGGGATGGTCCACTGGCAGGAGACCAAAGGAGGCCCAGTTGCCCCTCTCTGGGGAATCCTTAGCAACAGGGGGTGGGCTGGAGTGAAGATGAACATGCTTGAGAAAGACATGCACACCACCTATGCAGACTGAATAAACCAGACCAAATAGATCAACCTCCCAACGCATACACAAATGTGATAATGTCTCTGAGTCTCCTTTTCTTCCCTACAGAACCCAACACAGAAATCTAGACCCTGAAAAGAACTGGGAAAGACAGAACTTTACCCACGCTACTCAAAGCAGGCAAGGGCCACAGATGTAACTTGTACTGGGTGAAAGGATCTTTAAACGGACATGAGATTAAAATTATAAGCTGCAGAGGACTAAGTTTTAGTAATTGAAACTGATGTGAACATTATAGAAACTCTAAGATGTTAAAAGATGGAAAAGGGGATAAGTGGGAATCAAGGTAGGTCTTGAGGTAATAGGGAGTGTGTGCTGAGTGTATTTTTTTCTCTTGCTGAGCTACAAATCTTCACAAATTTAGTGACTTAAAATGACATGTTTAGTATCTCAGTTTCCAGGGGATCAGGTGTCTAGAAATGACGTAGCTGGGTTACTTGCTCAGCGTCTCACAAGAGGGCAGTCAGTGTGTCAGACAACCTGCGTTCTCATCTGGAGCTCGGGATCTTATTCCATGTTCAGTCGGGTTGTTGGCAGTGTGCAGTTCCTTACAGTTGTGGAACTCAGGCCCTCAACAGCTCATCTCCATAGGCAGTTCACAGAATCACTGTTTTCTTCTTCAAGGCCAGCTGGAAAGCATCTCTGCTGCTTCAGGAAGGGCCAAGATACCCTTTGAAAGAGCGCATCTGATTAGTCAGGCCCACCCAGGATAATGTCCTTTAGAATAACTTAAAGTCAACTGAAAAGGAACTCGAATTGAATCTGGAGAGTACCTTCCCTTTTGCAAAATATTGTAACTTAATCATGGGAGTGCCGTCAATCATAGTCACAGTCCCTTGCCACATGTGAGAGGAAGTGTTATACAAGGGTGTGCCCCAGTGGGTAAGAATTTGGGGGGCATCGTAGAATTCTTCTTACCACAGGGAGTCTGGATAGTTAGACAGTGCATGCTTCACTTAAATTCAAATTCGATTTTGTTTGAAACATTACAGGTAAAACAAAATACTGCTTAAGTTTATAGACTTCTAGTTTGTAACTCCTAGAGCAGATATGGAAAAATTAAATCATTTCATGTTTGTAATCCATTGAATTGTGACCCCTCAATAAACTTGTTATAACTAAGCAATAATTGATGGGTTATTGGTCAAAATGAGAAAGTCATTTGTTCATATTGAAAGACTCCATGTGCCAGTAAGAGTGGTCTTGATAAAATTTATCAGGTTGAAGCTCTTTCAAAATCCAGAGATGGCCAGTTTTTTGAAACTAGTGATTTTGAAGCATTAGGTCTTATTTAATATCCACAGATATACTTTGCTGAGTTAATGTCTGTCAAATATCTTAGCTCTAAGCCTGAATAATGCTGAAGAGGTCTTATTAATTGTAATTCTTATAATATTACCAGGCACTGTTTTATTACTCAATGGATAACAATTATTTTGAAAAAATATATTTTAGTATGTGAAAGAAGAGTTCGAAGTTTATTTCAGGAGCAACAAAAGAAAACCTGAGTCTGGGGATGATAACTGTGTGTTTAATGAACTTATTCTATTCTGAAACAAAAATTCAAATTTACCTTTGCATTTTTTTTCTGGAAAGAAAAGGTTTAGCCACAGTTACTTTTCATAACTGATTTCTGCTAAGCTTTTCCTTAATTAAAATACTGTGTGACTACCAACAGTTATTAAAAACACATTATATAAATATATTTATTGTTCCTCTTTGTTATTTAGAAAGAGGACCAGATTATTGCCACATATTTTATTCTCAGATAATTCTCTTAATAAGGTAATAAACTTCAGAAGTGCTTTTAAAAGACATTATGGCTGAAAAGTGTTAGTGAGAAGAAGCTATAGACCTAAACAGCTTTTCCATTTCTTTGGATTTTATGTTTTTAATAATTGAATAGTTAGTTGCCTGCTTGACAGGTTTATTGTCCTTATCCGGTTGCCAAGCGAGAAACATTTCCAAGCAGACAGCAGGTATTAAAAACACCTACAGGGCTTCCCTGGTGGCGCAATGGTTGAGAGTCTGCCTGCTGATGCAGGGGACACGGGTTCGTGCCCCGGTCCGGGAAGATCCCACATGCCGCGGAGCGGCTGGGCCCATGAGCCATGGCCGCTGAGCCTGTGCGTCCGGAGCCCGTGCTCCGCAACGGGAGAGGCCACAACAGTGAGAGGCCCGCGTACCGCAAAAACAAAACAAAACAAAACAAAACACCTACAAGTGATTCAAGCCATTAAGAAGTCATAAAACTTGAAACGGTGTTCCTGGGCTTTCCTCCGATGGCCAGGCTTTTCCTCAGAGCTCTGGCCCCCTAGCCGCTGCAAGTTGAGATGGCAGACATTTCAAGGTGAAAGCATCAATTTTTAACTGAAACTCTCAGGTTTCTCCCCAAACAAAATAAGGCATTTTCTTTATATCTCAATATTTGAAGCTGCTTCATCAGCTAATCTGGATTAAGAACAAAGAGAATCACGGACTGTTCTGTGTTCCTCTGAAAATGGCCAAAGTACTACTCATAAAAAGCAGTTTTGTTGTGACTTTCTGAATCCGTTTTCCTTTTATATTTTGATAGTCTGTGAAAGGGATCTATCATTCCAGATTTCTTTATAATGCAGATGCCTGACAATTTTTCTATCATTGTTGAAGTTTGGATTCATTTAAAAGGCTCTGGCTTCAGTTTGCTGAGAATTCCACACAGGGGTTTTAAACCCAAATTACCTATGGGGTTTAGGAAGATGACATGAATATTAAATCCAGAAGAAGGCGGAGGCAATGGGAAGGATGGATCTGTGGTGAACCGAACAGTGCCTGCCTCACCTAAACACATGTTTAATTTCATTTTAAACATAAAAGCCCAGCAAAATACTGCTTAGGTGTATAAGCCACCAGTTTGAAACTAGTGGTTGAAAAGACACCCTGGTATCCCCGTGGAACAAAAGGAAATGGGTTTAGACAAGGGAAGAACTTCTTATAAAAGATTTCAGTATTTATCTACTGAGGCAAATTACTACTTTACTTTAAAACGGATACATACATGACTTTGAAACATTGTTTTGTCTTAGCCAAGGGTTTCAAACTTTTTGGAGCTGCAGCACCTTATTAGGTTTATTTCAGAACACAATCTTAACTTTGCATCTGATAGTACCATATGGAAATTTTTTACATTAAAAATGAGGGATTTATTTTATGCTGTTCTTTAATTGAAAAAGTAAGTGACTTTTGGTTAGAAGTAGTGAAGAGACATATTTATCTCTGTTCCCTAGCAAATCCCTTTAAAGTAACAGTAATAACTTTTACACGGGCCTCTCAGTGTTGTGGCCTCTCCCGTTGCGGAGCACAGGCTCCGGACGCGCAGGCTCAGGGGCCATGGCTCACAGGCCTAGCTGCTCTGTGGCATGTGGGATCTTCCCAGACCGGGGCACGAACCCGTGTCCCCTGCATCGGCAGGCAGACTCTCAACCACTGCGCCACCAGGGAAACCCAGTAACAACATTATTTAAAATGTATATTAGTAAGAGTAAAGGGAATGGTTGGGGGCAGGTAACAGTGGGTGAGTGTTGGAGGGATCTCAAGGCAATTTTTGAAGATAGGAAGGGGAGAAGGACTGGGAGTAGAGGTATACAGAGGGCTGTCGACAAATGGACATTGATGCACCTGTCAAAATGGTGGAAAACCTCAGAAATTCAAAGAACAAGGTCACTAGAGAAATTGAGGTGGAGTAGGTGATAAAAACAAGGGGTGCTATTTGGAAAGGCTGAAAGGACAGGGTAGAGTCCCTAGGTGCCTTTTCCTGTTCCTTCCCATGAAGTTATTTAGCTCAGCCCTGAACTCAAGAAAACTGGCTATTTATTTCCGGCAGCAATTGCCCTCTGGACTCTGGGACACCAAACACACAGGAGGGAGAGGTTGAGGTGCTAAAAAACAGGTGTTTGTCTTCAGAGATACTGACAGCCAGAGAAACATCCCAGGCAGGAGCTTGGAGATTAGAAGAAACGAAATCCTCTCAAAGAGATGCATACGTAGATAATGATATTTGCCCTCACAAATGTGTAGCAACGAAGCTGGACAGTCACAATAGTTCTTAGTGCATTCTTTTTTTTTTCCTTTTAACATTTTTACTGGAGTATAATTGCTTTACAATGGTGTGTTAATTTCTGCTTTATAACAAAGTGAATCAGTTATATATATGTTCCCATATCTCTTTCCTCTTGCATCTCCCTCCCTCCCACCCTCCCTATCCCACCCCTCTAGGTGGTCACAAAGCACCGAGTTGATCTCCCTGTGCTATGCGGCTGCTTCCCACTAGCTATCTATTTTACGTTTGGTAGTGTATATATGTTCATGCTGCTCTCTCACTTTGTCACAACTTACCCTTCCCCCTCCCCATATCCTCAAGTCCATTCTCTAGTAGGTCTGTGTCTTTATTCCTGTCTTCATGGGAATAAAGGGAATAATAGGTTCCCTTTATTCCCATCTTCATGGGAATAATAGGTTCTTCATCACATTTTTTTTTTTTTAGATTCCACATATGTATGTGTTAGCATATGGTATTTGTCTTTCTCTTTCTGACTTACTTCACTCTGTATGACAGATGCTGGGTCCATCCACCTCACTACAAATAACTCAATTTCGTTTCTTTATATGGCTGAGTACTATTCCATTGTATATATGTGCCACATCTTCTTTATCCAGTCATCCGATGATGGACACTTAGGTTGCTTCCATCTCCTAGCTATTGTAAATAGACCTGCAATGAATATTTTGGTACATGACTCTTTTTGAATTATGGTTTTCTCAAGGTATATGCCCAGTAGTGGGATTGCTGGGTCATATGGTAGTTCTATTTGTAGTTTTTTAAGGAACCTCCATACTGTTCTCCATAGTGGCTGTACCAATTCACATTCCCACCAGCAGTGCAAGAGGGTTCCCTTTTCTCCACACCCTCTCCAGCATTTATTGTTTCTAGATTTTTTCATGATGGCCATTCTGAGTGGTGTGAGATGATATCTCATTGTAGTTTTGATTTGCATTTCTCTAATGATTAATGATGTTGAGCATTCTTTCATGTGTTTGTTGGCAGTCTGTATATCTTCTTTGGAGAAATGTCTATTTAGGTCTTATGCCCATTGTTGGATTGGGTTGTTTGTTTTTTTGTTATTGAGTTGCATGAACTGCTTGTAAATTTTGGAGATTAATCCTTTGTCAATTGCTTCATTTGCAAATATTTTCTCCCATTCTGAGGGTTGTCTTTTGGTCTTGTTTATGGTTTCCTTGCTGTGCAAAAGCTTTGAAGTTTCATTAGGTCCCATTTGTTTATTTTTGTTTCCATTACTCTAGGAGGTGGGTCAAAAAAGATCTTGCTGTGATTTATGTCATAGAGTGTTCTGCCTATGTTTTCCTCTAAACGTTTGATAGTTTCTGGCCTTACATTTAGGTCTTTAATCCGTTTTGAGCTTATTTTTGTGTATGGTGTTAGAGAATGTTCTAATCTCATGCTTTTCCATGTATCTGTCCAGTTTTCCCAGCACCACTTATTGAAGAGGCTGTCCTTTCTCCACTGTACATTCCTGCCTCCTTTATCAAAGATAAGGTGACCATATGTGCGTGGGTTTATCTCTGGGCTTTCTATCCTGTTCCATTGATCTATATTTCTGTTTTTGTGCCAGTACCACACTGTCTTGATTACTGTATCTTTGTAGTATAGTCTGAAGTCAGGGAGCATGATTCCTCCAGCTCCGTTTTTCGTTCTCAAGATTACTTTGGTTATTCGGGGTCTTTTGTGTTTTCATAAAAATTGTGAAATTTTTTGTTCTAGTTCTGTGAAAAATGCCAGTGGTAGTTTGATAGGGATTGCATTGAATCTGTAGATTGCTTTGGGTAGCAGAGTCATTTTCACAATGTTGATTCTTCCAATTCAAGGACATGGTATATCTCTCCATCTATTTGTATCATCTTTAATTTTTTTCATCAGTGTCTTATAATTTTCTGCATACAGGTCTTTTGTCTCCTTAGGTAGGTTTATTCTTAGTGCATTCTTAAAAAAAAAAAAATATGTTTGTAATCGTTAAATTTTCAAGCAAATCGGAAAGCAGAGAAAATAACACACACCCATGAATATTACCAACATTTGGAAAGGTGCTTATATTTGCCGTGTTAGCTTTACAGTCTCCTCTTTAAGAAAAAATTGGATTTGTAAAGTTTTGTAAATTTGTAAAAATTAGATTGTTACATTTGTAAATTAGCTCTACCTCAGTTAAAATAAAAGAAATTAGATACTGCTAGAGCAGCATCCTAATCCCTTAATTCTCAAACTCCCCCTTACACTCCAAGTATACCACTTTCCTGAGATTGTCTTGTATCATTCCCATGCAAAATTGTCTATTTTTACTATATATATATCTCCATAAATAATATATAATTATTGTCTTGGGTATTTAAAAATATTTGTAAATTGTATTATTGTATTTCTTGGATTGATCCCAGTTAGTCAAATTTAACATAATTATGAATCTATGAGTATGAATATATTATGAATGTACATTAATACAATTTATAAGTTTTAAATACTCAAAATAATATCTATGGAGACACATATATACATATATATTTTGCTGCATTTGGCTCTATGCTGATGAGTGAATTTGCCTTATGATTTTTCTTTTCATGTCATCCTTATCTGTTTTTGTGCCAAGGTGGTATTAGGTTCACCAAGTTAGATTTATTTTCCTATTCTTTACAGCTGATTATGAAATATACTGGTTTTATGTTCATTAAATCTTTTTCATTACTTGCCTGTAAAGCCATCTGGGTCTGTGATGTTTATATACACATAGAATTTTAACTACAAATTTGACTTTTTTTGTAGCGGTTGAAAGTTTATTCAGATTTTCTCCTTAAGTTAGTTTTGGTGAGTTATACTTTCTAGAAAAGTATCTGGTTTTTTCCAAGTTCTCAAATTTAATATCTTGAACTGTTTATGAAATTATTCTGATTAAAATTTTTGATATATATTTATATGTACATATTGTTTATGTGTGACTTTTCACTTTTTTTGATTTTATCAGAGGTTTGTCTATTTTACTATTCTTTTTATTAGTCTGTTTTCTATATCATTTATTTATTCAGCTTAAACTTTTACAATTTTTGAACCCTTTTTATTTTGTAATATATGCATTTAAGTTTATAAATTTCCTTTTAACTGTTTCTTTAGTTGCAACCCTATCTTGATATTTATATTGTTATTCAGTTTTAAATCTTGCCTAAATTCTCCTTTGACATTTTTATATAGTTCACAGATTTTTTAGTTTTATGCTAATAGAACAACATATTTATAGTTATCATGTCACATAATGTATATGCATAAGGAAACAGAATAAAAATTGGCAAAATAAATATTAAAGAACAGTCATTTGATCTAAATAAACAGTCATATTTTACAGAATGTCATGTAGGTACACCCTCTGTAGCTACATATGTTAAATCATACCTTTGGGGAGACTCTTAAAATCACTATTAGCTTTTGAAGTAAATATTGGTATTTTCCCAGCAGATTGTGTCTTCTGATTTTCACATGGTCAGTGGTATCTCTGTGACACCCAAGGTAGATGGTAAATGTAGACAAATGTTTTAGGCAAGTTATATATTTGTCATCAACTTTTTTTAGAAAAGGAAATTTAGCACTTATATTTTTAATGAACATGAAGTTCTTTTGGCTCATTGCTTTCAAAGGGTTTTACTGAGAAATTTAGCAAATATGAAACAAATAATTACAGACGAGCAATGTATAAGTAGTGCCAAGATCACTGTAACCAGAATTTTCATACTATTCTATGTACACTATAGAAGAATTGGTCTCTTTATCATGCATATATCTCAAATATTTAACCTGTAATTTCTCACATTTCCTATTCACCCAGATGCCTGGTAGCTTTGTGCATTTCACAAGTTATGGAACCTTCCACAGCACATCTTACTAGACCCCAAGTCATGGGGCAACACATCTCCCACAACCTTTTCAGACCAGAAGGAGGTAGATATCTCTAGCTTCTGGCCTCCCAGACACTTGTTTTATTATCTAGCACCTTGCATCCTGTTCTAACAAGAAGGGTTAGTTTCATATGTCTGCAAAGTGTCCAGAAAACAGAAATTGGCTCTTTACAAGTCATGGTTCAGAATTAATTATATATGGCAATAAGAACTGTTCACTGAACCCACTGCTGGATGAGATTGTGCTGGAAGCTGCAAGCACAAGGTGGAGGTCCACCAATCCTTAGAATTATGATCCTTCATCATGAGTTTTAAAATATTAATAATTAGACCTCCACATTCTGGAGTAAAATGATTCTTAATTTTACAACAATCAGTGATGAGCCATGGTCAATCAGACCACCTGATTTTGTTCCCATTGGCAATAAAATATTTTATATTAATAAAGTACTTAAGAGTTAACTTATGTAGAAATTCTCTGTGGGCTTCTAGATTCTTACATCCCACAACTTCCTTTTGGGTTCATGTTCTCTTATTGTGAAGTATGTTATTTAGTAGTTCTTCCAAAGAGGGTCTAAGTCAGGAACATTCTCAGACTTTATATGTTTGAAAAAGATAATTATTTTTGATTTTTTTGACATTTTGGCTGAGTATAGAGTTCTAATTCCTTATTTATATTCCCACAAACCTTTTGATAATGTTATGTCATTGTTTTCTGCATATATTGCTGATAATAAGAAATATGCCAATAGTCAGATTCTCATTTCTTTGTAGGTAATGTCTCATAACTTTTAGTATTTTTCTCTTTATCCTCAATGTTCCTCAGTTTTGCTCCTTTTTTTAGACATCTGTGTATTTTATATCATCTTTATTATCTTATTCAATACTTGGGGGAAATTTTTAAATTCAGGGACTCATGTCTTTTGTTCACTTCTGAAAAACTGTCTGCCATCGTCTCTGTCTACTTACTGTTCTCTTTATTCACTCCTTTGGAAATTGTATTCTGTGTAAATTGTGCTCTTTTGGTCTATTCCTGTAGTTCCTCAATTATAAAAACTTTTTATATTTTCATTCTGACTTCTCTTCTTTCAGATTACTTATTCCTATTCATTAGTTCACTCTTTGGTTTTGTCAGTTGTAATATTTAGTTCACCTATTCTTTCTTTTAAAAATGTTAATAGGGGCTTCCCTGGTGGCGCAGTGGTTGAGAGTCCGCCTGCCGATGCAGGGGACAAGGGTTCGTGCCCCGGTCTGGGAAGATCCCACATGCCGCGGAGCGGCTGGGACCGTGAGCCATGGCCGCTGAGCCTGCCCGTCCGGAGCCTGTGCTCCACAACGGGAGAGGCCACAACAGTGAGAGACCCGCGTACCACAAAACAAAACAAAACAAAACAAAAAAAATGTTAATAGGCACTTTTTTCTTTCTAAGTTTCTAATTTAGCCTTTTAAATATTTGGCTGTACTTATTTAATAATTGCCTATTCATATCCTACACCTTGCCATTTTATTGATATTTTGTGGTGTGACTTGTATCTTTGTTTATGAAGATTTTCAAAGATATGTACTTTAAAGCCCTTTATAGATTTATCTCTATTTTCTTAGATAGGAAACCTCTTATTTATAGATCTTGAGTACCAACTTTCATGGTACAGGTGTTTCTCATAAATTTTATTATATTTTATGAGCTCAATTTCCAGAAGAGATTTCTCCTTTGAGTTCCTTGGGTTGGGACAATTTCTATGTGAAATAGTCTTATGATTTGCTTCTCTTTCTCTTTTTCTCATTCAATTTTTTACTCCTTCGCTTAGTGCCTTTCTCCCTTTCCCTTTTTTCCTCCCATGCATTCTCTTTTTTAAAGGGGAGATAGCTACTGCTATTTTAAACTACAAAGACTTACTTTTTTTCCTTTCAAGAACAGCTAGGAATTTTAAAATATCTAAAGACATTTTTATTTATCATTTCTGGGTTTATACAGGAAAAGGGAGCTTTCAGAAATTACCATCTTGACCCAGAAACCAAACCACTTAACTTTTACATTAAAACTAGCTGCATTAATAGAAATGACAAAGAGATAAGGTGCAGATATTTGAAAAGTCTAATTCTGTGGAAAGTTCTTCAACTACAGATTGCTATTGAAATCTTTCAGCGTTTGGGGTACATGAGAAAACCTATAGCTTTATATTTTAGCCTGAGAAATAACACATGGGCAATTGGTGTTTTAAGTGATGAAGTGTACAGAGATAGTAGTGTGAGAGAAACAAGTAAAAACATCTTCTATTTTCTCCTCAGGCAGAGGCGAGCTGCTGGATTTGGCTTTTGAAAAACTCTTTAAAGGATGAATGAATATTTTAGGTAGAATTTTGGGGCAGCCCATGTTATACTTGACTCCAAGCAGGAGAAAAATGTGTTATGTATAATGGTGTGAGGAATGAGGGTAGATTAGTGGAGAAGACTTTTTAAAAAAAATTCTTAAAATGGACATGTGAGAATATAATATGTGCAAATACAGTAGATGTTCTCATTGATTGTAACTATTTGAAGAGTTCCAGAAAGTATTATTCTAAACTGTGAAATATGATGTGGATTATTGAAGTTTGGTAAGAATTATCATAAAATATTAGCTTTATTGAAATACTAAGGATGAGACAAGACAAAAAGAGCAAATATTTTTGAGACCGTGCATAAAGTCAGTATTCAGTGTGAAAAATTCATGCAGTCCTTTTAAAATTAGCTGTAAAGAAGTTGAGGAAAAGTTTTCTGCCTAAACAAAGTTTTCTAGCTGTTGTATAGCACTAAATTCATTTTAAAAATATTAACCATGAATGCTTATTAAAATAAACGCTTGGCTTTACCCATCTACTTTAACTTTGAAACATCATTCACAGTTAGGTTTGAAGTATAACTCCCCTAAGTATGTTGCAAAGTGCATCTGTCATTAGAAGACTCCAGGGAATGGGGGTCAGAACGTCTTAAACGTTTCAATAATGCTTTGTTATTTCAGGAGTCCTATAGCTTTAATATGTATCACTGCAGTGACTTCAAACTTTTTGTCTTGGTTGGACATCTTGTTTTACTGAGCATATTTTAATATTGTCTACGGAAGCTCATGTAAGCAGAGATTTAACTTCTCTTGCAGAATTGCAGATTTCTCTCAATAAACAATTCCTACCTGAAATTTCAACTGGGTTCCTTTTGCAAAAGAATATAGTGGATCAAAACGTGCTGCTGTGGGATGAAGTGAGGGAGTGGCATGGACATATATACACTACCAAATGTAAAATAGATAGCTAGTGAGAAGTAGCTGCATAGCACAGGGAGATCAGCTCTGTGCTTTGTGTCCACCTAGAGGGGTGGGGTAGGGAAGGTGAGAGGGAGAAGTAAGTGGGAGGAGATATGGAGATATATGTGTATGTATAGCTGATTCACTTTGTTATACAGCAGAAACTAACACACCACTGTAAAGCAATTATACTCCAATAAAGATGTAAAAAATAAAACAAAACAAAAAACATGCTGCTGTGATGTTATTCCTGACTTCAGAATGTTTCATTTCTACTGCCAAGTGAATCAATTATGACAACTAAGGATTTGAGTATGAGAGAAAAAGTATTTTTTAAGATGCTTGCAGTGTTCACTTTTTTGAGGGACCCTAATTATAATGCACACACACAACACACTCTCACATGCTGATTCTTAGTTATATTTCTGACAATAAGTTAATAAATATGTTCATGACCTGGCATATTTACTGCCTATAAACCAATCTTCCTAAGAAGCAAAATATAAATTAAAAGCTGACAGGCAAGCATAGAATCAAGCTAGGGCAATGATTTGGATCTGTTGAGTAACTGGTACAATCCTCTGAGTTGGTCTGACATACACATCTCTGTCTATTACAGAACAAAACTTGACATAGGACCAGATGCTCATGCTCATGAGTCATGACACCTTCTTCCCTAAAGATGGACTCTAGAGATAAACTATTTGTATGTTTATTGTTTATTTTATGTTTAAAAGTCCATATATCCCTTAAAACTCAATATAAACATCAGGTTATATATTGTAGCCTTGTTCCTTAGTAAAGTGATTTTTCATACCAAATACAAATCATAGCGCATAACTACTAAAATAAACATCTCCTACTTTGTATGTTACATACTTAGATAAAAAGAAAAAGAAATGCCCTATCAGAAAGTGTGTGACATTGCACTATTTTCATTAAACTTAATATATCCTTAGGTGCAACTTCCAAAAGGATGGTAAAACAGTCGAAGTCCAATTAGTTTGAACAAGGTTAGAACAACCTCAACTAGATCAGTGTAATAGGGTACTCCACATTTATAACAGAACTCTTATTTACTTGAATTGAGCCCATAAAATTCAGAGATTATAAAGGTCATTAAAATATTTTTTTTTCCTGAATAAATTTAAGACTGGTTCTAAGTCTCCACACAACAGACTTGGTAAGACATCCTGTATCATTTAATAGTGGCTCCTTCTGTATCTCCATTATCTTATAAGAGCATCTCAGGACTTATGTGCCCCCAAATAGCAACAGCCATGATAATTACTA